>NC_060249.1:114446005-115077520 GCF_921293095.1 Ischnura elegans | reverse complement strand
GCATATTCTCTTCTTGGAGCATAGTGTGTGATGAACTACTAAAGCACAAAATGGGATTGAGTTTAAACAGTGTGTAGGTATTTTAAGACAAGAGAGTGTAGCATGGAGGGATTTGCTGTCCGAGAGGAAATGAACCAATTTTTTACAAAGAGCTTGTTTTTCAATCAACATAATCCGTAGGATTGATGTAAATTAGATCATTCTGCATGTAAATTTAAATGCTTGTGATATGAGATTTACTGAATTAAAAGGATAAATTTTTTACGTATATGATCAAGGTTTATAAAACTGTTGATGTAGTTTGTATGTACAAATTTTTAACCAGTTGTTTAGCCCGCTTGTTTACAAGCAATTTGCCGAATTAGCTGTCAGGAACTTGAGAGATTTACTGTCAACTGTACTTGTAAGGTATTTGTACTTTACCTTTCTTTCTCTGCATTCACTGCATGTTTCTTTGCTGTCTTCCCTCGTAATTTGTTGATGGACTTTTTGATTTGTGTGTGAAATTTTCTTGAATATTGGAATATTTTTGTCTCCATTAATAATAAATGTGATATGATGTATGGGTAATGTAAAAATGGAAAAGCATTTAATGCAATTTGTAATGTTTCTGAGGGAGATTTAATGGTGCAGAACTGTAAATAGTATCAGAGAGTGAGATCAAGTTGTAATGTTTATCACTAAGTGTAACTTAGCTCATTTTCTCGAGTCATATAGTTTCAAATTCTCCATTTGAGCACTGCTTGTCCAAACACAGCCATTGCTCTTTAATTCAATGAAACAAAGCTTAAAAGTTCAAAAATGAAATAGAACATATGTACAAGTACAAGAAATTATGATAGGCATCTCAATATTTCTAAAATTCAAGGGAGAAGGTATATTTAAAATGGCTGTTGTACTTTGTGTTCTCTGTATAATTTAAATAATGTTTGAAGGTATTTCTTGTGGGTATCATCATTTTCACCATCATGTGGTGGCTACTATAAAGAGCTTAACTGCTAGGAAACTTTAATTTCTCATTTTCTCTTTTATTTTAAATAATATTGTATCCATATTTCCTGATCCAATAAATGTATACTGTATTTTGGGAAGCTCGCTAAGTTATAATCCAACATTCGTGACTTGGCTACCTAAATAAGTTATGTTATTTTTGCTACTAATCCTAATTATATAATTGGCTAAATGTTAGGCTTGGCATTGAATGAGCATAATAACAGTTGTATGATAATTTTTTCATCTTATATTCCTAAAAATTTTTGTAGTAGGATTTTTAACTGGTGTATGGAAGAAGCCTTGTTTTGTCGTGTATCAATTGTGTAGTCTTAAAATTTGTCACAAAATTAGTTCATTATAATTTAAGAAATCGGCAGTAATGGTGATTTTATGTGAATGTAATTGATAAAAAATTATATGCATTGCATTAGTTCAGTTAAAGAAAAAGATAATAGTTCTTTTGAGAGTTCTTTACGGGCATCACTACATTCAATTTGCTTGTTGATACTTCTAAATATATATATATATACACACATATATGATCAATTATTTTTGCTTGAAAACTATTTTATTACTGCTCTATTTCATTGTTAAATATATTTTGAGTGAAATGCATTTATATATTATTTGTTTGGTAGATTATTGTTAATTCAAAGAGAATCAATGTCTCATTAAGTGTCTATATTAAATGTTTTCAACTGATCCTTTTTTACCTTTCTTTCAATGCTAAAATAGACCATAGAAAGTCTCATTTACCCATGTTGATTTTTTTTTAAATGTAGCTTCTTGATAATTTGCAAGTTATTAAAAAGATGGAGATATATATGACTTAATAGTTCTTTTTAGTGTTGTCTTTTTTTTGATAAAGCGTCATCAGTTGTTGCAAATTGTGGAGTTAAGGAGGGCAAAGCTCCTCTGTAGGGTTATGGTTGGCTACACATGAATTATCTCATTGTCAGTGGTAGATTTGTCAAATCAGCCATGGTTTTGTTTGCATGGATTCATTATCTGTGATTGGAGTTTTTTAGATGCACAAATTTCACTTCAACAACTGTTTGCTTTGACTAAGAAAAGGGAATTCCAGAGAAATTTTGTTATCAATGTGATTAAAAGGTAGTACCATAATACCTGAAGTATAAGGTCATATTTTGATTTATCGTTCGTTGTGTGGTCAAATCTTCAAATTTGGTACTTGGCTCTCCAGTAAAGATGAATTTGAGATAATTATTCATATCATCTGGTCATAATATTCATGAACTTTTCCTTGCAATAAAACATTGGGCATAAATTGTTTTCGTATGTCCACGTTGAGGCAGGCATGTCTTGAATTTTGGTTCAAAATTTATTCTCTCTGCAGCCTCTAGTTGCTAATGCTGTTCAATTTGGGATCAGTGATCAATCAATGCCAATATTCTGATTTTTTGCTTTATGAGAAAATTAAATTGATCTCATCTGAGGTTAATTTCTAAATATTCATGCACAGAGAAAATTTCCAAAAAATTAAAATATAGGAGATTTATGCCTTGGAATCAAATGTTCCTGAAAAACTGGCATGCTGGATGATCTTCCTCGTTGGAAACTATGGAAGGCTGTAACCATGTGAACTGAATGTAGGTGTGGACTTAATCTTATAATGCCATCTCAACAATCTGAAAAATACTGATGGGACGGCAATAGGTCTGTAATTACATGATCCAAAGGCAGTACCTCATTTGAGTGTGAGTTACTTTGGGGGGGGGGAAATGCTGAGAGCAGGGGTGGTCTGGACTGGTCGGCTTAGGGGGGGCCCTCACAACGCTCGCATCTACGATGAAGCGTGTGTGTAAGTTATTAACTTCTATCATGCATATAAGATTCAAAATTTGTCTCTCGCATCTATCGTGAAGCATATAAAAAATGTGTTATAACAATAGGTAGATTAATACTCACTGCAGTGAGTGACATACAGAACATTTCCTCTTGTATAGATCAGTTTTTTTAGCGTGATTAGAATATTAAACTGTGACAGGTAAGATGCAAAATTTAACTGAAAAAAGAATTGCAAAGGAGACTAAACCCTTTTTTTTTTGCTGCAATCAGCTCATTATATCACCGACAGTAAAGAAAACTAGAAATATTATTTTTCATAGGCAATTATTTCAAAGGAATCGGTTTTTCACATTACTGTGAAATAAATGGAATGTTTACAGCACAAATAAATTAAAAATTCATCATGTCTAATTAGACAAAGGTTGCGGATAATAAAAAAGACATTACTTGAACCTAAGTTTTTTGCAATTACATATAAACTTCAACATTTACATTATGATATATCCACTGTACAAACGCTTGGCGATCGCCCACCGATTCAAAAGCATTTGTGCAGTGGAGGTATCGATTACATAACATATTTAATTCACTCTAAATGCAGGAAATAGTTTGCAGGCTAAAAACGTATTTAAGTGATCAGTTAAGATAGTTTTAATTTTATATTTGGTATATTAACATTGAATTTTGTTAGAAAATTTAATGTTTGTAATTAAACCTCTCGACTCAAGATTTTTTCACAAAGCATTTCATTCGAGTTCTTGAAATTGCTCACTGTTTATGTACAAATATACATATACTTGCTTTATTCACAACATACTCTGTGTTGAAATATTAGATAATAATAAAGGTTTCAGAGGGTGAAAGAGAAACTGATACTTTATTTTGAAAAGATTCGAAAAAGTTATTTCAGTGGTTTGTTAGATTTCAGTGCTATTTTAAGGAGAAAATACTTTAAATATATAATAGAACCATTACACTTTATTAAGTCATATAAACTGTGAAATTCTCACATCATAGTCTTTTTTTACAACGAAATTGCTATTTTTATTAACTTTTATCATGCATATAAGATTCAAAATTTGTGTCTCTCGCATCTATCGTGAAGCATATATAAAATGTGTTATAACAATATAGGTAGATCAATACTCACTGCAGTGAGTGACATACAGAACATTTCCTCTTGTATAGATCAGTTTTTTTAGCGTGATTAGAATATTAAACTGTGACTGGTAACTGTGATAGGTAAGATGCAAAAATTAACTGAAAAAAGTGAATTGCAAAGGAGACTAAACCCATTTTTTTTGCTGCAATCAGTTCATTATATCACTGACAGTAAAGAAAACTAGAAATAATATTTTTCATAGGCAATTATTTCAAAGGAATCGGTTTTTCACATTACTGTAAAATAAATGGAATGTTTACAGCACAAAGTTATCTAACTTAAATTAAAAATTCATCATGTCTAATTAAACAAAGCCTCAGACAAAGGTTGTGGATTCAAGATCTGGGCATCATCATATGTTCTTAGAAATTGCATTCCATACCTAACCTACAACCACCATTAAATCATATTGCATTGCATGGTACTCTGTAAATTGATGTCAAAGTGAGGACACCTGGTCGCCCCATGGCTGTGAGAAAAATTAATTACACGAACAAGGGGTGATCTAATCTTGTCAGATAATTGTAACAGTTAACTGGAAGATATGATTGCTGGAAGAACAAATTCAGAGAAGTTCATGAGAAGTCTCATACGGAAAGGTCATGTTTTTGGGGTTTCCGCCACATCTATCCACATCCTTGGATGATATCTCACATAAATTCCAGTTTTTTTAATCTTACGGTGTTATACTCTTTCTGTACCTTAGAGAATTATGCAGCTGGTATCAAAATCAGTTGGGTTAAACAAGCGTTGTGTGGAAATTTTACAAGTCGTTATTAGGTACTCCCAGTGGTGTAACTAGGAATATGCTTTGGAAGGATGGAATGATTTGGGGGGGAGAGGGGGTAACAGGAGGTCCTGAAAAGTTTTTGAAAAATGACATGCCTGGAAATACATTTTACATCATTTTGGCACTAAAAATTTAACTTTAAGCAGATGCAGTTATTAAATGTCAAAACTAGTCAATAGTTTTAAATAATATTTTTATTTCTCTGAGGCTTTGGGGGGGGGGGGGGGAGGATCTATCCCCTCATCCCCCCCCCCCCCATAGTTACGCTACTGGGTACTCCCATTAACATGATGATATTTCAGTAAGTTGAGCCAATGACAATTGACTCATTTTGTATGGAAGGTCTAGGCTACATAGCAGATAAACGTCTCTGAGACGTCTCGAATATTGCATGTTACGTCTCAGAGACATTCTGAGAGCTTCAGTGACATCTCTGAGATGTCGCTATGTCCAAAAAAATTGTCTTAGATAAGTCTCTGAGATGTCTCATGAGAGTTTGTACTATGGTATGATTAAAAATGGGCAAAAAATAATTAAATGCAAATTATACAGTTATGGCCTACTTATCTCGATCATTTTCAGCGTCAAATTTTTGATGGGTGACCTTTTGAAAATAAGAAACGCATATTAAATGTCGTGATTTTAATGATCACAACTGCAGAATTGCACCGAAAAATATATATGGAAGGCATTGATGGCGTTTAAATACTTTTTTTTTATAAATTCCTGAATGTCTCATGATTAAATCTCGGAGACATTCGCGATATTCGAGACCATATAGTGAGACGTCTCTATGAGAAGTTCATTGCTATGTGGGAGATCATGTGCCTTTTTCTCTTGGCTGATTAAAGCAGTGCCCAAACTTTGGAAGATTCTACATTTGCTAAATAGGTATTTGCATTCAGGAATTTTTTCATATTTTCGCTTTTATAACCAAACTGCCCTCCCACCAATTTGGATCAAAGCCTGCAGGGTACACCTCACAGTGTCCCTTGCTAGTGCTTAGAAGCCTTATTTATGTTAATGCTGAAATTTCATTTGAAATAGGTATCAAACCAACAAATCACAAGATATTCGTATAACGTCAAATATTCGTCCAAAAATATTGCTATAACCATGCCCTTACAGTCATATATTCTTTGATAGGGGTTAATATTTTTATGATTTTCTGTCTTGAAAATCAGTTTAACTTTCGGTAAAAAATTTCGGTGTAATTTATTTTTACCATTCTGAAGTTAAGACCTTGTTACATATATATTCCATTCCTGAGAGGGTCTTCAAAAGTTTAGAGACAATCCATGACGCGTCTTTTGAATTACCCGCTGGCGTACGATAGATCGTTTTCCTATTGGAATCGATTGTAATTATCGAATCGAAACGTGAACTCCGATTAATCGTGTCAGAAAAACCAACGTGGGTGAGGGTGCTTCAAATTCAAAGTATTTTAATTCTTATTTTATGTCTAAAAACTTGAATGCCCTCAATCGGTTATTGCCTGTTGTGAGAAAGTAAAGTTCAAATGCGATGGCTGTGTTGGAAAAGCGTTTATTCCTCGGAAATTTACCGTCAAAAGTGACACAGTCGGATGTGACGAAGAAATTGAGCAGGTTTGGAAATGTTCACTCCGTGGAAATGAAGCAGCGGACTGACAGTCAGGGAGATGTTTTGTCCTCCTTTGCTTTCGTTGATATTGCAGCGAACGCGAGCGACCTAGAAAATTGTAAGTAATGAGTGGAAATTGCATGTTGTTGCAGTTGATTGAAGTGTTGATATTTTAGAATTAGAACGTTGTATTTTCGCCTGCAAGCTTGAGTTATTTACAGCATTTTTTAAATCGATTTTCAGGCTTTAAATATTTCGAAAACGAACAATGGCATCGGCACAAGATTAAAGTACAGCTGGCGAAGGAGAGTTTTTTAGACCGACTGAAGAGGGAGCGAAAAAGTGTAGCAAATTCAAACGAAAGTTCAACACCGGAGGATGTGAATATGTCTGTCGGCGAAGTTAGTCAAGAGAAAATAAGTAAATTGCAGTCGAAATTTGTTAAGAATCATCTGGACCAAGGGTCATGGGGCTCAAATGATGAAACTCCTGAGAAAAAGAGATCTCGTGTGAGCCACGATGTTGTGAAGTTATCAACTAAAAAGCTTTCGTCCGAAAGGAATATTTGTTCACCAGATTTAAATCAACCCTCAATAAAAAATAGGACCGCGGAATACAGTGCAGAAAGTTCTAATGGGTTACCTAAGTTTTGTGGTACAAAATTTATAACTGGAGAGGTTTACAGTGAAGCAAAAGATGATGATTGCGACTTAAAATCCCAAAGACATAAGAACACTGATTTCAAGAATGATAAAGTTTCTTCTCCGCCAAGTGTCAGTCACCTTAAAAAGCCCAAAGTTGGTGAAATCTTTAACTCATCAGAAGTAGAGGACATCTGTGAGGATGCCCCTAGAAGAAATAAAAATCTGCCCATGTTTTGTGGAACCTCAGCTTTGATTGGTCAGAAAAATAGTGTGAAAATAGTGGACTTGCAGCATAGTCCGTCTGAAGATGTGGTTGATAAAGGTGATGTACAAGGATGCATTACTACCTCACGTTCCAAGAGGAAATCCGTGCGTCAAGGCTCAGATGCTTTAGGGGAGGAATACAACATTCACAATTGTTCCATTAATGAGGATCCCCATGTTAAACTGAAATCTGAGGTCAAGTCGAAGATCAGTCGCAAATCAGGTAAGTCTAACATATTTGTTTTTACTTGTTGGGGTTGCAGGCTATTTAATGTACTATTTTAAGGTGTTTATGTCCATTGTGGCTCTATTAACCCTGATGAAAAATCTTTAGTGCGGTGTGTTCTACACTGCGGTATTGCAGTTGCTTTCGTGTACCACCAAACTTCTTCTTGATATTGGTAGTGACTATTTCCCGAATGGTTTATTTCAACATTTCCGATAGTTTTTAAAATTAACTATGTAACCAATTAAACTTTCAGTGTCACCTTCACCGAAAATTAGGGAACCAACCAGCTGTCATCAAGAGAGAAATATAGCCAAACCAAAGAGTGACTTCATTTCAGAAAGAAAAAGACTGAATGCATTGGAAGAGAGGAAAAAGGCTTTTGATTTGCAGAAAGAAGCCGTAAAACAAGCGCTATCAAGTGTTGTAAGTTAATTTTGTGTTCTCTGGTGCTTTGTCCACCACTTTTCATTTGCATTCTGTTTCTAATTTCTAACTCTGGTCTCAAACATTTACTGGGCCGAAAGAATATTATTTGACTGTTTTTGCATTACCCTACAGCACTGTACTTACCTCAGTAATTATTTGAACTCACTTGTTTATCATTAGTAAAATATTTGGCATTTACTTAGTGTAGTACCATTTCCCGATCATTTTTTTAATGCATGGCCTTATCCCGGATTTTGTTCGTTTTGATATCTGAGATTTTTTGTTTCTACTGGTATTTTATGTTTTTACTGGTTACATTAGCCATTAGGTCAGGATGGTGTTTAGTTGGCATCTCTAACTTTTGTGGTGGGGTCAAAGCCATAAAATTTTTGTGGGAGGTTTCATCTGTGAGTGGAAGTTTGTAGAAGTGGGTCTTTTAGGGAGTAGTTTGAGGGGCGTCTTCTCTCTCAACTCATACCTCTCAAATATTTCAGGAAGGTTTGAACCTACTTTCTTTTCCCGTGCATTTCAACTATGACCATCGGTGGGTAGAATATGTCCTACCTAAATGGGCTGAGTTAAGTGTCCTCATCGAGACTGAAATTTTCTGCCCTTTTTTCTGTCAGTTTTGCCTCGTGGATGTCTTGGTTATCCAATGAAAATCTCTCGAAAGGGTACCCACTTGCAGCTGGTAAAATATTTTCATCCTTAATCAGGGATTCAGGGTTCGTTTTTGCCTGTTGCGTGATGGTGGACTACTTATTATTTACTAAGTACCTCTCTTACACTCCTGCAATTTGCTTGCCATGGCTGGCATAATCAGACTTCCTCTGACAACCCATAATAGCCTTGGTGAAATATTTGATTTTTGTGCATATTCAGCCGTATTAGGTGTGACTTGTGAAGAAATTGTGAATACAAAAGAATATTTCAGCTCTGCCAACAGCTTATTTCACATACTTATGATACTATCCAGGCAGGAGGTCTGACCTGCGACACTAGAGATGTGGGATGGGCAGAAAGAGAGAGGTGGGCGTTGTCTTGTCATTGAATAAAAACAAAAGACTGTCTCAAAAACCCTCTTTCCACCAGCCACCACATGTCTCATTAGGAAGGGTGAGAAACCCTGCTAGCTCCTCGGTCGATGCGATTAACCCCTTCCCATCCCTTTCACTTTCGGCTCAGATTCCTTATTGTGACCATTTTCAAGGGCCGTTTGAGATAAATCACCACAGCACGACAAGTGAACTAAGGCAGCGGACGGTTGGCAATAAAGCTAGCTCTTTCACGAAACATGCACCACAGAGATCTAAAGTGACTGAATTTCACAGAGGCTAGGCTCTGCCTATTGCATTTTGGTTGGTTTTCAGGGAGTCCTCTTGCCCTCTGGACTTACCCCCCCAAAAATCTTGGACTTGCCTCTCATTGTCAGTTGCATAGGTATTGGTGATGACTGATGAATCGTACTGGTCCCTTGTATATCATAACTGAGTAACTTTAATTCTGTACTTGAGATTGAATACAATTTGTCAAAAAAAATTGGTAGCAAGAAAATTAATCTGTGGAAGAAAACCAGTTGTCTGTCTTATTTGTGAAGTTCTACGTAGTTGAGCCTGATGCCATTTAATGTGTTTATCTTTTAGCCATGTTGATATTTTGTACTTTTCCACATTCCTATTGGCTATAAAACATTTTCCATCACATTGCTGCATCTTTCATGACAATATTAATTCAATATTTATTATCCATAAAAATATATTGTTAAAGTGCATGCTTGTTTTTAGCTGCCCACACAAAACATGTCAGTGTGAACATGTAGCCGGAAGACATGAAAAGTTGCCAACTCATACCATAGACAATTTTTAAAATAATGTTTTTAAAAATTTCACATCCTTAGTTCATAATTAAAGATTTAATGTAGTTGTTGCTATCTCATAGTGATCTTACAATTAGTGTAACATTCTTATTTTCAGGATTTTCGAAATCGCAGCAATAAAAAAATAATTTTTGATGATGATGATGATATTGTTCCTGAAAGTTCAGGAAAAGAGAAAATTCCCAGTATTCAGAGTGAGAATTCAAAGCCTAAATTGTTTCAAGATGAGTCTGATGAAGAGGATGTGAAGGATTTGGAACCAACTGAATTCAAGATCAAACCACAGTTTGAGGGCCGTCAAGGACAGAAGGTAATTGCAGGATTGTTTTGTATCGTAACATAAATTCTTAGGAATACCATTTGTGGAAACTTTCAGAATTGCCATGGTTAATGTTCAACCACTTTCAAAAGTTATAGGACAAAGTTTGTGGTGCCACTTCTGCTTCTCTAGAAATTTTAGTTTCCCTTTTTGTGCTCCTTGGTTACTCATCGAAAATATTTCTTTTGCTTGTGAAGATATCTTGACTCAGAGGGAGATGTTACTTGCAAATTGATCATTCTGTTTCGAATTTAAATGTCAGATTTAATGATTATTTCGTGTGCATTTACTGTGTACTTGCCCTGGTTTTGACTGTGGATTTCAATCGTAAGTACTATAAAACCTCCCATGAAAGCATTTGCGGTGGCCTAGTGGAGTAAACGAGCGATTGTGATGCTGGAGGTTGTGAAGGCCTGGTTACACGGTACATTAACACGTACAAGTAAGTGTACGTTTGCGTGAATGATTTTGGTGGACCGGAACGGAACATGTATGAACGCATGAACCAAATTAAAACAGGTTCTATTTTCTGTGCATGCATTCGCACAAGTTGGGTGGTTACACGGTGCATTTTGGCATTCTTTCTCACGTTCATACATTTAGACATTAACCTGTACGTGTTAATGTACCGTGTAACCAGGTCTTAATAGAGAACAAAATATTGAACATTCGTGAATTTATGAAAGACTCCTTTGACAAAGAAGTTTTCTCGAAAAGTGTAAAAATTAGTCATTTAAAACCCTCTGCTTAGAACCCTGTTTTTCAAAAAATTTCCCCTGGTTTTGGACACCCCCCTTACCCCGAACGACATTCCTGGCTACCCCACAGGGCAGGTTAGAGGTGATATAAAAGAGAATAAATACGTCGCTGTGTAAAGGTAAAGGATAGGAGAGCAGAAAGGAGTGCTGCGTCAAACCAACCTTAGCATTGTTGACGTATGATGATGACCGAATGGTGGACCTTTAGAAATTCCGTGAGTGTATGCGCGTGCTCTCAATTTGTTATTTTGCGGAACACCATGGTTTCTCCGTAGGCCAATATCTTCAAAGTCGAATGCCGTCAAATGCAGTGACATCATTTAATCTCCCAGGGAGATATCATCGGCGGGATACCGACGGTGAATAAACAAACTATAAATATCATACCGAGTGATTCTCTTAGCCTTGAGCCTATTCAGAGGGGGCCACTTGAAGTCACGAATTTACCCAAAGGCGTGTGGGCCTTTACACCCTTAGGGTGAAGTTACACGAATTCGCGACGTTATGACAGGTACTACCAGTGCTGTAGCTGGGCCAGTACGGCGTACCCCCTAAAATCCTACGCATAGTTTATTAAGAGTTTTAATGTCTTTTTATACCAACATATGAGTACATGCAAGTTAAAGGAAGACCGGTGAAAATGAATATTTTAGTGTGTCTTTTCATACTCTTTTCTTTTGGCCGCTTTGCCATGGTTTACATTTCCAAGATTCGCATTTTTATGGTTATCACTTGAAAATTATTGTCCAAACATGCATTTGTGTTCAATTGAGTTAACCTGGTGACAAGGTATGCACGTTAATTC
Organism: Ischnura elegans; assembly: GCF_921293095.1. NCBI lineage: Eukaryota > Metazoa > Arthropoda > Insecta > Odonata > Coenagrionidae > Ischnura > Ischnura elegans. Next base: position 115,065,843 of record NC_060249.1, on the reverse strand, counting down.
ACTACCTGGGCCTGGGTTCCAAATCCTGGGTGCACAATTTTTTTCAAGAAACATTTCCTAAAGCAAGGAAAAGTTTCGATTACTAAAGATAAAAATAAGAATTGTGCTTATTAATTTCCTTATTGAAAATAAGGATTAAGATCGTTTTACAAAATTTATGCTAGCAATTATGGCTTAAAACAATATGGGACTCCTATGGGATTGAAATACTTAAAAATGCATGCGACCTAACACAATGACGATAGAAAGGTGTGTCCCTGCAATAATTGGTGAGATCTTTAGGTCTTCCAGGTTTTGCATTCACAGTAGGGAGTAAAGTCAGTAAGTTTTCTTTTAAGCCCACCAAATAATTGGACGATTCCGTTCTGAGACATAAATTGGATTGTTGCAGTAATTGAGAAACAGAGAACACATTCGATACAAAACCCTAGTAAAGTAGTATTTAATGATTATGAAAGCTATTTATGGCATAATGGGAATAATCATTGCATAAGCTATTTTACATAATGCAACTAAGACAAAAATAAAAAAGGACAAAAAAGGATAAAGACGCACAACAATGTAAACTTACAAATAGTGATGATCACAAAATGCGCACACTCCTTAAAGGTGCAAATAGGTTTTCAAATCTGACAGCACAACCAAGAAAACCAGGGACAGTTTAAAGTAAATGAATTCTAGCAAATATTAATCGAAAAAGAATAGTCATTTTCTAGTAATAACATGAAATGTGTGACTCCTTGCACCAGTATTTTAACTGTTCAATAACACTAACGCTGGCTTTTTATCTGCCCTCAACCTCTGGCTGACCCTCTTTTCCGAATGCCTTGCCTTTTAAATGTAGCCATTCTTAACCCATTTACGGCCAACGTTGCGAAAACGCAACATTATTGAGAAATGCAAAAAAAAATATTTCAATTGAATTTTATTCATGTAGAATTAGCTTTTTTCGATAAAAATAAGTTTAAACTGATTTTTAGTGAGATTATAATGACATTTTATAAGTATTTCGATACTTATAAAAATACTCAAAAAGTGTCAATTTTCGAGTCTCCTGTTAAGCAAGATAAATAATTTTTCCTAAGAGTAACTATTCCCTTTATTAAGTTTTCTATTCGTCCATGTGGACGTAGAAATTTCAATTAATAGATACTAAAGATTATATTTCGTCAGGGAGTCAACATTAAGCGAAAATCAGATCCGGAAAATAATGTTGCGTTTTCGCAACGTTGGCCGAATCCGGTATCTATAGGCAGCTATGCAACCCGCATTACCACATATTTCCGTCTCGTAGGAATATGCCGTTTTTAATGTCAGATATAATCCTACGCCTTTTTATGCCTCGTATTTGACAGATATCGTCATATTTGACAATTGAAATTCTTATATATTATATTTCCAATAAGATGCTGCATTATTTTACCTAAATCCAATTTAAAATAGAGATGCATTACGGCTTGAAAGAAAAGAGTCAAAGTGAATATTTTTACAGAAGATAACGTATTTTCCAGTTTTTAATTAACATTTTTATCACAACAGATTGAATTACAACAAATAATGACTATTTATGAATTACATGAAAGCATTTCGGGTGCAATGGAACACAAAACTTTGTACATTCAATCCGAATTAGTCCTTCCTTACTTCACGATTCAGCGATATCACCGACTTCCACCACAGGATATTGGGTGAATGAAGACGATAAGACGTAGATTTGGTTCGGAAATGATTGAACCAAAATATATTTAGATTAATAAAAAATAATCTACACTTTTCAGACAATTCCTGTCTGGACAAAAATGACAGATTTGTAAATTATGACCTCAATTTGACGAATTGAGTTAAAAATTATTACAATTCGGAATGTTTGCGCATAAATTTTGAAATAATGAGAAAATAGTACCTTAATTTGGTCACTAGAGTGCATAAATGTTCTTTTATAATAAGCTTTTTAGATTTTGCTTTTAACTTTGGTGCTTATGTTATTCAGACGGTTTTAGGGTTCAACTAGGCGATAGAAAATTACTTCCATCGAAATTTAGGCTTGGAAGCAAGTGTTATTCTGGAATTACTCAAGGTTATCCGTGATCCCTCGAATCATAGTATGTTTTTCGATAACTTCTATTCATCTTGAAGACTATTTATTGTTTTGAAAGAAAAAGGATTATTTGTCACTGGAGCCATCCGTGAATATATAACGGAGGAGTGTCTGATAGAATATAATAAAACCATCGACCTGAAACCGAGAGGAACATGAAAACAAACATTTGATAAAGCCGAAGGTCTAAGTATTGTTCGATGGAATGATAACTAGATTGTCCATGTAGACAGCACACAAGTTTTTCCATTCCATTGGGCACAGGGAAAATTTTCCGCGGAAAAAATAAAATACTATTTCACATACTATTCTATGTTAATAAAAGAAAATACTATTCGTGTTATTGGGGAGTACAGTAAATATATGGTAGATGTGGACCTACTTGATAATGCAAATGAAAATCACCGCACTAGAATTCAGGGGAAAAAAGGTCCTAGCTAATCAACTTACTGGACAGCGTTTGCACTAACGCCAGGAGATTGTACAGGTTATGCAACGGAAGTAAATTTCACTGGTAGACTTCAAATCGTATCTAGAAGGGACGCATCTAAAAAGTGAAGTGAATCAGTCAGTAGATGACGTACCCCTATACAATTCGCGTCCATAAACATAGAAATAGTTAGGCCATGTAATTCATCGCGGATTCGTGAAGCATGAAAGGACGAATTTGGCCATAGAGTTAAAAAAAATTCAGTAGTTGCCGAAACAGTGTAAAAGTCAAACTAGGTATGAATGTACGAAATTTTATGTTCCATTGCACCCAAAATGCTTAAGTATTTCATAATTAGCCATTAGTTATTGTAATTCAATCTGCAATGATAAAATTAAAGTCAATGATAAAATGTGAAATACATGCTCTTCTGAGAAAATTTTCGCTTTGACTTATTTCTTTCAAACCATTAAGCATGTCTATTTTATAGTAGATTTATGTCAAATAACAACTACATCTCATTGGAAACATAATATCTAAGGATTTTATTTATCCAATATGACGATATTTGTCATATACGTGGCATAAAAAGGTATAGGATTATATCCGACAGTTAAAACAGCATATTCCTATAAGACGGCAATGTATTGTAATGCGGGTTGCGTAACTGCATACAAATACCGGATTCCGCCAACGTTGCGAAAACGCAACATTTTTTTTTTACCATAAGCAAATTTTTTTGACGGTCCATATTTTCAATTTATCTTATTTAGCATGTTATTAGGTAAAATGAAGAGAAAAAATTATATATTTTCAAGTATTTCTTTACTCGGCCGGTAATGGGTTAAAAAGGAAAAGACAACACTTGCCCTATTTTTAACTTTTATGTGGCTCATTACTGTTAAAAAATAGTATATGATGCTGTTGAAGCGAATTTATAATGATTTGATACCTATGAAGAAACACAAAACAAGTAAACGAGTAAAAAAATTATAAGCAAAATTTCCACATCGGGGACTCGAACTAGTAAAAATCACCTTCATTGTCGCACGTTTACTCTACCAGACCACCAAAACTGTGTCCACATATAGTATTTTAGTGCGTAAAATATAAACCAACGAGGAAAACCGGGGAATGTACTGAGTATATTCACACATAATAATCTTTAAATCCGACATGAATCGAAACAGAATGATCAATTTGTAGTTAACATCTTCCTCCGAGTGAATATATGTCTGCCCGCAAACAAAATATTTTCGGTGAGTAACCAAGGAAAACAAGAAGAGTAAGGAAAAATAAAATTCCCCAGGAAGTAGAAGTGGTGCCAAAAACTTTGCCCTAAAACTTTTTAAAGTGACTGTACCGAGCTCTTGCTAGGTAGTCATTCCTGGGTAAATAATTTATGGAAAGGTTTCTTATACGTAACTGCAATTAATGATTGAATGGTAATTATTTGAATACATTTAATATTCCTTCAAAGAAATGTTATTCAGATTTACTCCAGCACATTCCTTTAATCCTATTTACATTGGGTATTAGCTTCTAGAGATCCAGTCTCGGTATGGACATGATAGCCGCTTCAACTTGGATGAACGATTTCTTGAAAGTGATGAAGAAGGTGGCACAAAAGATGACCCCCCTGGAGAGGAGGACCTGAGTGAAGAGAAAGACCATCAGCTAAATATTCTGAGAGAAATGTTGGGCGTTGATGTCACATCTACAAAACCAAAACGGGTGGATAAAAGGTTCGTATTATTTATACCAATTGAGTGTCATATAAAGCCATGGATTATTTTTTTCTGGAAATTCCGCGAAACGACAAAAATTAAGGAAAAATCATGCAATAGGACCTCTATGTAAGAACTAAGAGAGACCAAAAGTTCCCAACTTTGTCAATAGAAGGTTTGAAATGGAAAGGTTGCATTTTTGTATTGGAGATGGCATACCTAGATACCATACATTGATTACCTATTCATCTGGCAGTCATGTGATTACCTTTAAAAAATATCACAAATCTCCTGGCAATGACTATAAAACCTTTCAATATTCAACTCTTCTTCCCAAAGGAGGCCATGCCATGAGGGTAGGTTAGATCGACTGGTCCCTAATTTTTGGGTCGTATTTGAGCTCTCTGTGAATGAATTTTACCCTTTACACCATCATCTTTCCATGAGTAGCCAAGTATTTGTTCTTCATCAGTTGCATCTCAATTTAAAGCTGTGCATTTCCCATTAATACTCTATCTGTATTGCAAATATAATTGTAGACATTTCCTTTTAGATAAAGATGCTCAAATTCCCCATTTTTAATGTCCCATCTGTAAATTTCTTATTAATAATTGTAAAACTGTACATTTTAACTGGGAAATGCTCGTAGTATTTTTTATTGCTTACCTGGGTGATAAAATATGACATTTTAAAAAGAATCGGAGTGGGTTGGGGTGGAAGTGTGATTTTTTTTTGAGTTTTGAGTAGGGATATATCGACCATAATGTTGGTACCTCAATTGTAGACATTGTTATAGTATTTTGTGAGTGAGTGGAGCTGTCCTATACTTGTTTAGCTTTTAATGACATTGTTGTTTGTTGTGGTTGTTATAATAGTCAGAGGTGTTAATTTGTTGCAATTCTCTTTGCAGTAGGGACTCCTTTCAAATGGTTCGATTTGATCCCACGGATCCAAAGCACAGCAAGTACCTGGTGAAGGAGGAAGACTTGAAGAAGAGAGGGGAAGAAGAGGGAGGGGATAAGAAAGGCAGCAAGGCTGAGGCTGATTCTGGCAAAGTCTTGCCAAAGAAGGCCAAAAAGGAAGTAGAAGTTGAGGATGAGCCCGTACCAGTTGTCATGGATAGGTTCTACAAGGTTTCTGATAAACTGAAAGAGTCCCTGAGAAAGAGAGTGGGGATTACTGGTCAAGGGGATGAGGGTGCAAAGCAACAGAGCAACTCTGGGGGATTCAGCCTTCTCCAGAAATTTGGCTCCCCTTGGGCAGACAATGGTAATATTCAACAAATTAAATTATTCCTTCAGTAAATTTCACGTATTCCTTGTGCTTATTTCATATTTTTTAGTAGAAATAGTAGGTATTTTACATTTTTTTTGAGTTTATTGAATTTTTTTCTCTTTGAGTTTTTGCAAACCAGAGAATTTGGTTTGGGAGCAGTGCCTACTAGGTGCTTAAGGTCTGTTATATAGTTTAATTAGGGATGTGCAAATAGTATCCACAAATACTCGAATACTAGTAAGTATTCAATATTCTAGATCTCGAATAATTATGCTAAAGGTACAATCTTGAATACTTTGAATTTCACGCCATACACTGTCGCACGCACTTCATTGGTAGTTGGCTCGGAAAATTGTAGAAAACTCTGGTTGTTTAGTGCATGCTGCACCATGTTAGGCACGTTGACGAACTACATCAAATTTGCGGAATCGAGCGGTGAAAAGAGTTTGACGTGGGGAACCGAAAATGATGGGATGAAAAAATCCGAAAATCTCCAGTTTCCCCCACCAGGAGAACCTTTGTGCCATGGTGTAGCACAATTCTCAAAATCCGCTACCTCCTCCATCCAGCCCTCGGCCCCTCCTCCGACGCTATCCTCCTCTCCGAAATCAAACAAAAGGCCCTAACTCGTGCAGGGTTTGTATTATGAAGACCATAAATCAAAAGCTTCAAAAGAAAATATCAAGTTACATGAAAATAATAGAATCGTGTTTCACCCTTCCCTCCTTCTCCCCCACTGTTCTTTTTCTTTTTCTGATCAAGTTACAATTTATGAGTTATGCTATAAATCTCTATTGTCACAGTCACAGACGAAGGGATATTTTCTCAGGATATTTGGTTTCTCCTTGCTAGCAATTCGAATTCATCTGCTTATTTTGTGAGAACTTTCAAAGATGGACTGAAAATAATTGAAGAAGCAGAAAATCTGGCGGAGAAGCGCGTGTATTTTGCAAAACGCCTCGGATTGTCCGCTTGCACTTAACAGTTGGAGTGGGGGTAAAGCGACCTACCTGTTGAAAATAAGACGTTGGATGAAGCCGAGTATCAGATGGGTGTGCCACTGAAATGGCGTTTGGTAGATAAGAATGTATACATCAGACAGAAATCCATCGTAGCAGTGTAAATGCAGAGACGGCATGCAATAATTTTTTTGTGAGGTGGTGTGTCCCCTTAGGCTATTTGAAAGAGATGTTAGTTGAATCAAATATATGCCCCAATTATTTCCATAAAATTAAAATATTCCATTAATCAGCTAAATTCCTGTTTGAATCCTCTAAAGGAAATCACAATCACTCGCCAAAATCTTGTGTTTCCTGCTGCATAGGCAACCTAGTCAAACAGTCCCACATTCATCGTTTTTTTCGTCCATCCCCTTGAAAAACGATAGATCGAGGTTCCACTGTATACCTTTTTATTTATACATTCATCAAGTGAAATAGAAGAAGAAACTTGCATTTAATATACTTTGCGCAATTCTAGTATTCGAGGTATTCGAATATTCGAGTAATGATTTAATATTCGAGTTCGAGAAATCTGCTTTTCAGCCCATCTCTAAATTTAATCTTGAGAAAACCTGTGGATTTATTGTGAAAGATTGCATGTTTCGTAATGAACTTAAAATGTTATAACTGTACCCCTGAATAAATACTGATTGTTGATTAAATATTTTTTCAGAACAAGAAGAAGCTGAGTATTCTACGAAAGCAATCTCAAGGAAACGGAATGAATGGGAAAAGAATCCTTTTCGTTATGACTCAAGTGAAGAAGATGATGATGAGGATGTTAAGAGTGGTAGACCAAGTGAAACAAAAGATGAGAAATCAGTTAAAGTTAAAACAGAGGAACCAAGTGGAGTCACAAGTGTCACTGAGACATTTTATTTCCTTGAAAATGATCCAAGGCTACAAGGTAGGATAATGTGTTTTAATTCATATCCTAAAATGGTAACTCTAAGATCTGTGATTTGGGAAACATTATGTTTTCCATTTACTGTAGAAAGAGATACGTGATGCTAGGAATTTTTTTTTTTACTATCAAGGTCACACAGCACTTCCATGCGTAAACTTATGGGAGTCTTTACATAAGAATGATAAAATAAATACAGCCACTGAAAAGTGCATATGAATTAAATAAAGGGAATAGTGATTAAATCTGTCTTTTTAGTAAGTTTCTGTTCGATAATTTTGTTTAAGTATCAGCTTTCATAGTATTGAAAGGTATGGCAATGCCAGGTGGCTTGGGCAAAAATATATGCAGCAACTGTTTTCAATCCATTAAAAAACAAGTTATGAGGTCATCAGGCCATTGGTTATTTTCAGTTCTATCTTGTTCATAAATTGGAGACTGCCTGTATGAGGAAATGCTTGTTGGCATTTTTAATTCTCATGAAACAATTAGTGGAGGGTGTAACTGAATTTCATTCTTTGAAAGATGGAAGAATGTGGAATAATTGAATATAGGCCTAAGAAAGCCAATAAATTTTCTTTTTGAAATTATCTGCCTCAGTGGAAATTCTATATGTTATTTTGTTAATTCTAGTTTTCTCTTATATTTGTAGAGGGATTGAACTTCTTTGGAGTCGAGAAAACTTTTGCAGAGATGCAGGAAGGATTCAATGAAAAAAGAACAGATCTGAAAATGATCATTAAAGCTAAAGTTCGCAACAATAAGCGGAGAAATCGTCCACTTAAGAAGAAATTAGGTGGTGCTAGGAGGCATAAAAAGAAAATGGCTGCATTTGGGGTGAAGAGATAGTAAAAGACTGTATATAGGTAAATTTACTTTGAAGATATGTAAATATGGAGTGATTGGACCTTATAAAAGATAAGATTTAAAAAAAATATATGGTGCTTCGTGTTGATCAATTAAAGTGAATGAATTGTGGAAGATGGTGTGCTTTTTAGTTCACCTGCGAGAAATCTTGTTTCGTAAGAGTACATATAAAGTGACTAATTGTCAAGTGTTGATGATAAACTTTTTCATTTGTAATCATACCTTCCTTCAGTTGCATGGTTTTACCCTAAGGTGATGTGCGAGTGGCTCTCCTTTTGGTATTAAAGAAAAACTGTGTACATATAGTAAACTCCTGATTATCCATGGATTAGCTTCATCTCCTTTGATATTTACAGCAATCGTTATAAAACATAAAATAAGTCTCAAAAACACCAGGATTATCAAATTAAAGCCAAGGATTCTAAAAGACTTATTCTTTCCATTAGAATTCCCTTTGAAAAAAAACATATTTTCTTTAATTGGTCACAGGGAATGTTTCAAGTTTACTTGGGTGTATGCTCAAGAACAAGATGAGTGGCAGAAAAAAACTCTTGATTAATTGGAGAAGATTTCTTAAATGGATTACCAATCGCTAGTCAAGGAAATGTTCTCTATAATCTTTAAATGTATTTTTCATATTGCAAATGGGCAAATATTGGTCTAGCCTCGCATGAGGTTGAATACAGCCCTAGGGAGCTAGTGATTTCGTGGCACTCTTGCATGTTTACACTGTGGCTTGTGGAGGTCAAAATGAATAGGGAGGGAGTAGTGGAAGTGAAGGCAGTGGAAGCTGAGACATAGGGAGTAAAGATCGCATGAGTTACAGCCAAGTGCTCACCCTCTTTGACAGTTTGCTGATGTATGGAACGGTGGAATATGAGTACAATGACATCATTGACTCTATAGAGGTCACAGTCGGAAAAGGAAAGATCTCAATGAGTCCCTGAAGCAATTGAAAATGACTACAGAATGCACCTAAATTATAATATGCTTTTTTAATAATGTAAATTATGAACATTACAAGGAAAAAAAAAGTGAAAGGTTGAATTAGCTACGTTTTCCAATGATTCGTGCTGCCTCTTCCCATCATTAGCCTGGGTAATCAGGAGTATATTGTATGGATAGTCTAATGATAAGTAATGCTAATAGATATGAATTTCTTGTTCTCAAACTTACCTTCTACCTTTAAAAGTCACATCATTCATTTTAGTGATATGTATGTATGCAGAGTAGACCGTAGCATTACGATATTAATCCAGGGTACCAATCATAGAACCAATTCTGTTGAATCTGCATTACATATTTGCGGTTGAGAAATCAGTTTCAATAGTGTTGGTACATTTAAATGCTGCTGTGTTCAAAGTGTGTTAACTTTACAAATAAGGCATATAATCACATATTTGATGTCATATTGTGCAATTGAAAACAAAATATGCAGGCTAAATTAGAAATTTATCAATTACCCCAGTTCGAATGCTATTCATTGTTAAGTTGAACCCATCGCAAGGACATCTACCTTGCTTGCTTGTTTCACACGTGATGGTGCAGTGGTGGTATGCCTGATTGTCATTTCATCGATTGCTGTAACAATCCTTGATACAACCTTCACTTCATTCAAAGGGAAAATAAACCTGAAATTCTGTAATTGGGAAAAGTTAGGACTGCAATTGTTGGAGAAATGGAGGATTCCCTTACGATTTGGAAAATCAGGGCTGCAGAAGCAGAAAGAGTTTGGGAATTATAGTTTGAAAAGAACCTGGTGGTGATTAGTGCTTCCTCTTCATGCAGCATAGGTAAAGAAGTAATTTATAGAAAATGCTGGGAAACAATACCAATTGTAATCGATCACAGACTGTACCGAGGATTGGTACAGGACACAGGTTATAAATAACAGTTTCATGGACAAAGACATCATCAGTGACCAGCAGTAGTAGACAGCCAACCTTAATATAAGAAAGTAGTGTGAATTATGTGTAATATTTCTAATCCTGCCGCGTTAACAGCGATGAAATATGCAAGAATTGCCATGAGAAAAAAATCCCCTGGACTGGGAATCGAACCACGGATCTTTGCTTTCCGTGCCACTGTGCAGACCACTGCGCTATCCAGGTTCCTTAATTCCCATGGCAATTATAGGTCTAACACCTAGTACCATTAGCCTTTGTATAATTGCCGTGGGAATAAAGGAACCTGGATAGCGTAGTGGTCTGCACAGTGGCCCGCAAAGCCAAAAGTCCATGATCCGCTTCCCAGTCCAGGGGAATATTTTCTCATGGCAATTCTTGTATAGTGTGAATGATGTTGTAAGAAGATTAACTTATGCTTGGGAAATTGCTAATGGTAGATAAGGGGATTGATTCAAATATCTGGAAGAAGTTCTCTACCCATTGTAGAAAAATGATAAACTGGAATGAGGCACTGGAATAGAGATTACTTTAATTGTGTAGCATAAGAGTTTTTTCAAGTGATCAGTGAAAGGCTCAGTGAATATGTAACTAGAGAATACTCAGTCTGCAGATAAATATCTTAAATATGTATCTTTTTTAGATATGTGGGCGTAGATGTCATAACCTGCTACTTGCCCTGAACACTATGAAGTTTCCTATGAACATTCATATTTCACTGAAGTTCGTACTGTGTAAAAGTTGTAGTTATGTTTTGGTTAACTTGTTTGGACCTGGTGAAAATTGCCCTGTAGTCAAGAGAGCTGTGATTATTGTATTCCTAAAACAAGTTCACAGTAGCTTTTGACATCTATCTCATCTTGGGGTTTATTCATTGGAATGATTATCATGAGCATTGATAAGACTGCTGAATATCATGCAGTGTTCAGCATCATAAGATGGACTTAGGCCAAAATTCTTTAAGTAATTATGGAACAATGAATGTGTGAAATGGAAGCTAATACCTCTCTGAATACTATGTAAAAGATTTAGTTATATAACCTAGGTTTTGTCGAGGTTCAATATTGTTAGCTCCTAATACTGATTTCCTCATTGGGATCTGATGTGACCTGAAACCTTGATTGTGTTGTGAAGACTTTTTTGTTGCATATGTAAATGTCGTCTTCCTTCCCTATTTAAAGCAGTTCCAAAAAGTTGGAAAGGATTCTGTTCCAACGTACGTTAGTGGAACAAGTTTAGCAAGAGTGAAACTGATTGAATTTAGGGATTTCCATTTCTAATTGTAGGGACAATAAGTCAATAAGAAGACCTTAACAAATTTGCTCTTTGGCATTGAATGTTATGAATTGGTTGGAGCAGATAATTGATTGATTTTAAGCATCTGTGGAAAAAAGGAGAATTATTATGAACAGAACTGTATGGAGAGTGGAGCTGAGGCAAAACAAACATGATTAATGAAACTGTTAGCATCTACCATCTACCCAAGTCCACGAGGAATAAAAACCAGAATTATATCATTTCAGGTAAGATAGATGTACCTTTTTCATAAAAACAATACTAAACTGCTCACAGTAGCTCTCTCAATTTTGGTTGTGTTCTGGGACGGCCAACTTCTACTCTCACAAGTAGAAAACAAACTTGTGGAGTTATCTATGTACTTCAGCAATGGCCTTTGCTCTGCTACACATGTTCAGATATACATGATTGCATTTAGTGTATAACTTTGAGGGACTGACCCAGAATTATGCAAGGAAAATAACTAGACTAGCCAGCAGATTTACGGACTATTATTTTCACTTTACTATCAAACGCTACTGCATACTGTAAAGAGGAATATATTTTGTGCAAATGTTAAAAAATTCCATTTAGGAAATATCATTTTCTATGTGCACCAGGGGTAAAAATAAAGATATGGCCAACCGTTGGCCATATCTTTATTCTTCGTAGTAGTTCATCATTTTTGACATACGCGGGGGACATCTCGCCCCCAGCGCCCCGCGGAGAGCGACTGAACTAGTCTCCGCGCCTACAACTACCCGTCTGCCGAGGGGATCGTCCGCAGAGCACGCAGTGTGGCCGACAGGGAAGGCGTATTTGGAGAATTTGCGGGTGCCGACCAAGGATTGCATGTGGCAACACTGCCGCGGCCACGAAGCAGGAGTCCTTTGCTGAAGACGGGTCTCGCGCATTCATATCACCACCACCACCCATAGCGAATCCGTCCAAGTTCTTGATCGGTCAGAAATGGATCGCGTTGAAGGTAAACAAAATTCTTTTTTTCTCTCGTATGCTTCCGCTGCGCACTTATCGAAGGATCGCTGTCGAATGATTTTTCATGCACATATTTTGCTCTTTTAGATTTCCCATTGAGATAGATGTAGCGATGTTTGTTTTTCGGTTGATGCTAGTGTTTGTTTGTCGTTGCTCCGTCAAATTGGGGGGCGTGTCTCGGGCCTAGTATTCACGGGATATAGCTTGATTCCTCCTGTTTCTGCGCTTCATTCATTCTGGCTTCGTTAAATGTTTTCCTCGTTAAACTCAAGGACATGGAGAGCGGTCTATCGAAGCTTAACTTTTATTTATTTTCAGGCTATGTAATCATAAGTAAGCGGAGTTGTTTTGTCATTTCATTGGGGAATATTGTGCGTGAAAACGATAGAATAATTCCCTTTTGTAATTCGTCCAAATCAGCTTTGGTCGCCTTTATTTTTTTATCTAGGGTTAGTCTCAGAGTAGCCTCGCGAGCGAAGAGAAATTTCTTTTACGTCTTATGCACTTAGAACAATGGGCAATTTTAAATTAAGATCGTGTTTGCTTGCTAACAAATCCTCAGTATTGCATGAATCACAAGGTTCATCGCATAGCGTACGTATACCTAGTGGTCAATTGGAAGATCCGCGTTCCCATCCCGCTTCTGGCAAACTTCATTTTTCCGCAAATCAGTTCCTTAGATTTTCTTATTTTATAAAAGTGCTGTATAATTATTTTCGGAAACCATAACAGAGACTTGAGGGTTTCGGGGCCAGGAAATCACTATTAAATGCAGGAACGTAACTAACGTTCACAAGACGACTTTAGTCCGCGTTACCTGCCAACCACAGTCTAGCTTGCTTGGTTGACATTATTCAAATTTGATTTTTTCCATTTCAAAATTTAACTTGCTTAAAGCCAGAGTAATTTACATGAGGCTCCAGCGCAAAAGGGTGGGAATGGGCTTTTGCCGACGTCAAGGTTTATGAATCTAATCCTTGTCGTTAATTCTTGTTGCGTTCGCGATTATGAAATAAATATCTTTCAGAGCGACTCGCAGAATATCATATTAGAACCCCACTGTATGTACAGTAGGGCGGATCGGAAAAATCGATTTTTTTCAAATCCATCTGGCCCATTGAAAAAAAGTTGTGGGACCGATAAAAAATAAGGCCTGAAAAATTTGAGACCTGTAGGTGAACCCCTGACCCTCGCTCAAATGCAATTTAGGGGGGGAAGGTCGAAATTCGAAAAATATAGTATTTTATGGTCATTTCCTATAGATTTTGCCGAGTTACTGCCCTTCTAGGGCAAAAATTTCGTGCATTTTGACGTATCTGCCACCGTTTAGCCACAAAATGCCTAATTTGAGTCCGCGCCCGCGGAGATAATATTCCAACGCCCACGCAGCGTCGCGGATACAAGAGCCGCAGGCCGATCCCCTCCCCTCCCCGCTCACTTCTACCCCTCCCACGCCTCCAATACAGCAAAATGCATCCCGCGTATACTGCTAGGAGATCATTTATCTTTGATAACATAAATCGGAAGATGGTAGAAGGTAATAAAGGAAGCTTAGTGAGACGATTTGTCCCTTATTAGGCGCCTCGTCGGGGTTAAACAAATCGATGTTACCAACTTTTAGAGAAGTGATGGAATAGTTTTAGATCCGAGAACGCAGGAAAGGAGCCTACGGTCCATGAAAAGGCCTCTCGAGTGGCTATAAAGGTGTGCTACCTTCGGATATGCGCTCCAATTTCGGTTTTGTCCGACAGATGTGATTAAATGGATTTTGGGCGAAAGCCGCTCGCGTCCCCTCCCCGCAAGCTTCTCCCACGCGCCAAATGCACCAAAATTCACACCAAGTGCGTCTTACTTCGTTAGTCTAAACATTTAATGTTTCAGTATCGTCTGTGAATGAAAAATCACGAAAGAATTTTTCAATTACCTGCTTTCCAATCTGTATTTCTTATATCAGTGTCATTCCTCGTCTTTTGCTGTTGTCAACAAAGTTTTTGTGAATATCTTCACGAATCTCTCGTCCGTATCTATAATAAAAAGAAATATTTAACTTCAAATCTGAAAGTTCATCAACAGATTTTTGAAAATTCACAGCCCTAAGGTCAGATGTAGCCGGAGGTACTGTGGTCTCTCTCCAATATGTCATCAGCGAGTAGTCCTTAAAGTTGATATTAAAATCCAGCACTTTAAAAAATCTCGGATCGGCCGCCAAACAAATACTTGCAACAACGCAAATTCGGTCCTTAGATTGCCCTCCCAATATTTATGCCGCAAATCTAAGTCAAATTAGTGCAATTAGCAAATAGACCTCTGTAAGGGATGAAATATGATTTGATACTTTCCCGGCGAATGATGTGGGTAAACTCTTCTCGGGATTCAACGAAATTTATCCCTGATGATGAGTCCCGAGTCGGAGCTTGAAACGTTTGCCATTATGGAAAAATTAACCCGGTGGGAATCCCGAGAAGAGTTTACTCACATAGCAAGGGATGTTGGAATTATGCTTGTAGCATAGGGATGATGCCTCCTTTTTGGGCGGTATTCACCATCGCATTCAAATCCTTTTTATTTTCGTGTATCTAATTTTCACTCGGAAAGGAATCGAGAATCGCAGATTTTATAACTTTTGCTAATCCTACGACTGGGGAGGCGAACCCAAAAGTGGGACCCTGTTTCTTCAACTAACATCACACATTCCCCTCTAAACTTGGATTGATAAGTGCTCTTGCCTTTTTTCATCAGACAAAAGTATAGTCTTTCACTCCATAAAAATGTAGCCCTTTGATGACACCCTTTGATACCTCTCTTTTCGTATTCACAATAATTAGCATCTTTTTCTGTCTACGTAAGTAATTCTTGCAAACTACCTTGGATGTTTCTTACGAAGCTATAATTTTTGCGTCAACTAAAGTTGCGGGGACGATCATTGCTGTTTCTTGGTTCTTGCATATACCTCTATCACATTTGGCAGACGAATTTTCCACGCAGAAGTTCCAGTTTGAGTTTAGTCCTGAATTTTTATTTGATGAGGAAAGTGGAGATAAAAATCGGATGATATCTCTTCAGTTTAATTTTCTTCGGATGAATTGATGAAGAAAATTTTTGATACTATTTTCCCATACAAGAATTGACGATGTCGACTCAACACTCTCCGGCGATTCTCTTTTTTTTCCTCAGTTGTCGAGTTTCTTTAGGACTCAATTCTGCAGCCATCATCTTTAGTTTCGTCCGCTGGTCTCTCAACATACTTCTTCATTGGGGAGAACATTATGCTCCTTGTTGCACTTACACGCAAAAATATCGCATAATTTCAAATGTTCTGTCAATAGTGCTTGAGTTTTGTACTTCAGCTAAAACTCTACTTTTGGCCTATTCCCATTTTCCGTAAGATTTAGTACTTCCTGTTGCATCGCTAAATCCATTTAGTCACACACATAATGGAAGGGAAGCGTCACCATAGTTCGCACACCTTTATAGCCACTCGAGAGGCCTTTTCATGGACCGTAGGCTCCTTTCCTGCGTTCTCGGATCTAAAACTATTCCATCACTTCTCTAAAAGTTGGTAACATCGATTTGTTTAACCCCGACGAGGCGCCTAATAAGGGACAAATCGTCTCACTAAGCTTCCTTTATTACCTTCTACCATCTTCCGATTTATGTTATCAAAGATAAATGACCTCCTAGCAGTATACGCGGGATGCATTTTGCTGTATTGGAGGCGTGGGAGGGGTAGAAGTGAGCGGGGAGGGGAGGGGATCGGCCTGCGGCTCTTGTATCCGCGACGCTGCGTGGGCGTTGGAATATTATCTCCGCGGGCGCGGACTCAAATTAGGCATTTTGTGGCTAAACGGTGGCAGATACGTCAAAATGCACGAAATTTTTGCCCTAGAAGGGCAGTAACTCGGCAAAATCTATAGGAAATGACCATAAAATACTATATTTTTCGAATTTCGACCTTCCCCCCCTAAATTGCATTTGAGCGAGGGTCAGGGGTTCACCTACAGGTCTCAAATTTTTCAGGCCTTATTTTTGATCGGTCCCACAACTTTTTTTCAATGGGCCAGATGGATTTGAAAAAAATCGATTTTTCCGATCCGCCCTAATGTACAGGTCCGACAGAAACGATACATTTAGAGAGATATTTTGATGCACGGATGGGCATGGGAATTATTTTTTCCCCCGAACAATAAAGGACTTTAATAAATGCTCGGCGAAACTTCGTCAGAGAAATTCCCTTTTATTTGTTAATGGCTGGTTTCCTAGCAACCTCCGCCACAGGCCCATTGTGACGACTTGCGGGGTAGTATGTCGATGATTCCCTGAGAGACAACCAACCTTTCGTCTTACAACATTGGAATAAGCGGTATAATCTTACACTCTTCGAGCGATTCCAATTCCATCTTCGAAAGTCAATTTGCGCAATGTTCGAATCCGGCACGTGAGGTTACATACGTCGAGTTACTCCCAAGGTCGCCTGCGGTGTTGTCCCGGTTCGGTGTGTACCCTTCACGCGGCACGTCGGCTCATCTGTCGCCCTTTGGGGCGCCTCGTAATGGTTTCATTCCGCTCGGAGCAGGCCCTCGTGAGGTTTTTGACTTCCTTCGTTCCTCGCCGCCGCAGCCCCTCGGGACTGCCCCCGCCTCTCCGTCGCCCGACCCCTTTCAACCCCATCCCCCACGGCTGAGGAAAGGTCGTTCCTCTCCGTTCTCCACTTGACCGACGCGGCGGCGGCGAGGTGGTGGTAGCTTCTTCAAAGAGAAGGTTCAAAGTCCCCCCCCCCCACCGCCGCCACAAGCGTCAATAGAAAGGGTCGGATTTGCGCAGTTGTTTGGGCAATGACTTAATGATTTGGGTAATGGCATAAGCTAAGGTAGAAGTTGTCTGTTAGGGCATGTGGTGAAGAATTCCGGTTTTATGTTTTTGTTAGGAACATAACATTTTTTATCGATTGTGCAATGAAAACAATCCAGACAATATGGTCAGAGGTAAAATTATGAGAGATAATTAGTCGAAATTAACTTATTTCTGGAAAGGGAATTGGATGGTGCTTGCTTTTTAGAATTTTTATCCTGTCTAATGGTGGTGCACCCCTCGTCTTTCTAATGATGGTGCACCTTTCGTGTGTCTTTGGTCAAGACAGCGTCGGTATTCTTAGTTGAATCCACATTTTACTTACGTACTTATGTGTAAATGTGCGGCAATTGCAGTAGGACCCTTAATCAATTTAGGGAGCTGCAAATAAAATTTTTCCAAAAGAAAATATAAATCGGGAGGTCTTTAATTTTTTAATGCTGTTGACTGGCAGTGCCCACCTGCGTGGTCTGCACTCAGGTTGACCATGCTGGGCTACCGGTTGTTACATTGTTCCTTGCCATGGCCCAATCATGAGAATCGTGGCCGAATCGCGAGAAACTTGCGATAAATGGTCACAGAAGGTTTGGAGGACATGTAATTAATTGTGGCATGACAGTGTCTGGCTGTCCTTTGTTGTTATGCAAAGGAGAACCAATGCAGTGGGGAGGCAGGAATTAATTGTGGCTTACCAGTGTTTGTCTCCCGTTTTGTGGACAGGCTGTTTTTGTACGTTTTATGCCCTAAACTTTACGCAATGTCGAGCTACAGCGCTGGAACCAAATTTAAAATGTGCGTGCTGAAATTTTGCGTCGAACCGAGGACGTCTCCTCTCTGGTCGAACTTACCAAACCACATCCCTGTAGTACTTGGTACCACTGGGATCAGTGGCGCAGCGAGGGGGGGTTTTGGGGGTTAAAGCCCCCCCCCCAGAGCTCGGAGAAATTTTTAAGTTTAATCCATTTTACTTAATTGGATTGATGTTACTAATAGAATAGTGTAAGGATTGATAAAATATCCCTCAGGAAGTCGTAAAACTCACCATTTTGAACAGTTTATCTTAAAATTCCGCAATTTATTAATCTCGTACCTACCGCTTATCCTGGTGGGTATTCCATACCCCCCATACACCCCGGTAGTAGTTGCACCTAAACCCCCCCAAGCCTTGCGCCCATGACTGGGATAGACCCTAAACTGTGACTTCGCAAAAAGCAGACAGACTGACACGCTACTGACTTAATATTTATAGATTATTTGCAGTGGGAAGGGCTTTTGTTCGCTACATTAATGACGTATAAGTTTATTTTCGGCGGAACTTCCTTTATGAGCTATTCAGGTGGGTGGTTGCAGCGTTTTGGGTGCTAAGTAATTGTCACAGGCCTTGAGTACGTTTCCCGGTATTGTATCCCGGTACCCGTTATCCCGGTAAACCAAATATTATACGTTTCCCGGTATTTATGTATTTTTTTAGAGAAGCCAATAGGGGTGCTTTGTGGACAATAATGGAGTAGTTCATCATCCATTGGATGGAGTACTGTTTCGAGATTGTGACCACCTTCAGGTAGTCTTCGTATAAATAAGGCGCTGGCGCTCAATGGTTGGGATGGGCTTTTACCGATGGCCAGGTTTATCACTCTCATGTTATCTTCCCCCTTAATATTCTTTTCCTCTCGTATCTTACACTCCTGGAAGTATTGGTGTTGCGAACTTCCGTCACTGGTTGCCTCCAATAATAAGCATTCTTTTTTTTATTGAGAAGGGGCCGAAATAGGACCCTATGGTTACACTCCTTCCACATGCATTCTCTTCATTACAGCACTCTTCATTAGAGATGGGCAGATTCGAAAAAAGATCCCGGTTGTATTTATGAATTTGTGTACCATTTTCGTAATTGGCCGCAACCCTTAGGCATTTCCGTATACAACGCCAATTTTTCGGAAGGAAATTTGTAATAATCTTCATAGCTTTTTCAACTCTGCAAATATTACTTGCCGAGCTATTTATAATTTAGGAGTATTTTCGGTATTAGTTTATTTATTCATCATCGTCACGGGTCAATAATCCTAAGATTGGTTTGATGCAGCTCTTTACTCAATTTTTATGTCAGCTAATCTTTTCATACCTGCGCATTTCTTCTCACTTAAATCCTTCTTTACCTGTTACATAAATTTTATTTGAGGTTTTCCTTTTACGCACTTACCATCTACTAGTCCCTCTTAAGAATTTAATAGTCTTGCAACATACTTTAAGCCTCATAATAGTCCAAGCGAATTTTTAAAATCAGAAAATTGTCCACATTGTGTGGACAGCACCAAATCATCCCTCGCCAAGATTTGATCCGTAAAACCTCTGGTAGGCAGGAAAACGATTATCTTTATTACTCAAATCAAATTAGCACAAATTAAATACGAAATTGTTTTGGGTAATTAATCACGAGGAAAAATAGGGAGCGGCAACACGTTCCATTACTTCACAAATGAAATAAACACAACTTATGGACAAAATTGATAAGTATTCATGACGAAAAATCGGTAGCGATGATCTAACGCGTATGATCTAACGTCACCATTTCCATTGCATGAATCCTCTATATTTTCGCGTTGTCAAAGGGAATTGTTGTTAACCATTACTAGACTCTCATTGTTTTCTCCTGTCGTCAAGGAAAATTTTTTACTGCAGTATGACGCTTTGCCCAACGTACAACCGGAACAATTTTTCTTTCAAGCTGTTTCAATTCCTACTAGGCCATGTGTCCACTGATTGTCTTAGTGTATCATTAGTCCAACACGCACAATTTGCAATGAAGTACTATCTGAACTTGAAACTGCGATAATTTACCGCGATAATGAACCATAAATGATATTTCCGGTTGAGTACCTCTCTCCAGGGGATAGAGCATTAGGCTTATGGTCCCTAGATAGTGTCCCGGTTGAAGTATTTCGACACCGCGAAACAAAAATGCATGGAAAAGAACTGCCCCCCTCGCCATTATATGAAAATTCAGACGCCTTTGTTTTAGTCTTGTCGAGCTCTACCCTCACCTATCGAAGCAAACCTGGTTGAATTTCTAAGTGGGTGGCGTATCTGTGATGCACCGTTTCGAGTGATGCGGGCGAAAAATCCTCTCTCCTGGTGGGCAGTGGGCGCCGCATCCCCTCGTTGCCCCTCTCCACATGTGACGAAATCAGAAGGTCGTTCATTGAGGAATGCATCACCACGTGTTTGTTGGCTCACGCTCTTTAAGTCAGGGCCGATCCCGAACGAAGCCGGGGACGGCGTGATGACGTGGGATGGCAAGACTGCGGGAAAGTGCGACGCATCTCCTGGGGCCCCAACACCGGAATGACCTCAGAGGACGCGTCCCTCTCTCTCTCTCAACCACTTTTTTCTCTTCGTATTGTTTGAAATTTTTTAACTAACATCTTGAAATCATATCACGGTTCATAGAAATAGAATGGACCATTGTCAATATTTGCCTTTGCCTCGAATATGAACATTATCACATCTTTTTTCGTGAGTAAATTTGTTATATTTGATAGATTTCGTAGTTTGTCTATTTCCGTAGCCTATCTCTCATTTAAACCTTGCGCTATCATTATTGGTTAAGTTAGAACTTTCAATATTTCCACTGAATTTGTAACCATAGTTTTTCACTGGTTTTTGTCAACATTATACGAATTGGAATATACAAAAACCATACTTTTTATCAATCAATATCATTGTCTAAATTTAGTGGAAATATTGCAATGTGTTATTTAGCTAATATTATTAATTTACACTATATCGTGCCACATAGCATACTAGTTATTACGCTATCATTTGGAAATTTTCGGGGATATGGAGTATGCCCTAGTCATATTGAATCTGTATCGAAAATGTAAAAAGTTTAACCCCGAAAAAAGTCCGAGATAAGGTTTGAAAATACAGTACGAAATTTTTGCACGATCAACTCCTATGTACTCTGAAAATTTCATGATTTTAGTGAAAGTTACCAAAGAGTAATACGTCAGGAAAATATGTAAAATACGGCCGTGAACCGAAGCGCGTCGTACGCATTAAAATAATTGTGGAAAAATGCAATTATAATTTATTATAATATGTCGAACTTCCACTGCATCACGCATGAATCGGTTGAAGATATTGCCTCGTCATCTCGGGAAATCTACTCGAACCTCACAGCAGGATTTCTGACGAGAGATTCGACTATGTAAAAGGATAGTTCATTATTGACATTGGGCTTTGGAAGACGTGTTCGATTGGACTCGACAATCATGGCTTCCTGAGCTGTATCTTATGGGGAGAGGCATTTTCAAGAAAAGCCTCTCACTAATACGGGGCAGTCTCATGACCATGTTTCGAGGACTATTACCAGTCCTTCCGCTAACTGTTCGTTCAGCAGCCGGAAGGTCAACTGATACTTCCTGGTGTCTACTGTCTACCCAGTAAGTACCTAGCCATGTCAAGGCCATTTGGCTCCGGAAACTATCATTGGTTCATAGATTTGCAAGACGAAATTTAATTTCGATTGCAGAAGCTATATTGACTAATTTCGATTTTTTCATGTACGTGAAAAAATGTTGCAAAGAAAAAGTTTTTGCGGAAAACTTTCGATCGATTCTCGAGTATAATACCATCCTTTGTGCTACGTGTTCTGTAACCAGAAGAGGTACCCAGGATTTCTTGAACTGTTCAGGGTTCGAGAGTCAGTCCACATAAATAATTTTCATTCTGTGGTATATTTCCTCTTTGGAGTTACTAGATTAGGAACATTTGCTAAATTGGATGCAGTCTGTTGTGGGGTTTTATTTGTATTTTCCAAAGCAAATCTACAACGTACCTAACGTAAAGCTAATTAGGGCTTTCGCATTGCGTTTCCATGTCTTAAGCATGCTGATGTGAGGCCAAGAAGGCAGTTTAAAAAAATGCATTTAGACCCATTTATTTTGAGCCCTTTCCGTGTAATAATACGAGTGTTGATTTTCCACCTGCGGATAAATGCCATATGATGGGTAAGTTATCAAGTCACTGAAAATATTTAAAAATTTATTCATTTGAAAAATTTTGATCGAGTAATCTAAGATGGTACTCTTAAAACTGAAGTTTCTTTCGCCAACGAGACGAAGTCGGAAAAAAGAGGCCGGGGAGTCGGTGGATGAAGACTGTGGTGGTGGGATGTCTCTTGAATTCATAGTAAATTATGCACCCTTCGCTTGATTAGTGGTAACTGTTTTAAGCTACACGTATCTTAGTGCTCAAGGGGTTCCATGTATCCCCGTTCTAGAATTTATCGCGAGCTAATCATTTGAATGATAAGAATCTTTTTTGTAGTGAAATGTAATTTCTTTCAAAGGAAAAGGAATTGTCAAGGTATTTCTACTGGGAGAACGATGCCGGAGAAATTAAAAACATACAGATTAAGTGAATGGGAGGGACATGATAAGTGGTGTGAATATTTCATGCGCTCTTCGTTGAGCTAAACTTATTCTAACCGTATTTTTTTAGTTGATTGTACTAACGAAAAAAATAAACGCGTTATACTATGAATATTGCGGTCATGGGTGACATGGGCGGTTTTTTTAGGTTAGGTCTTTGATGATTTTAGGGACAGGGACCGATCGTATTTGGCTTTTAATTAACTCTATGTAAATGAGATCTTGTTCTAGTTCATGTCACACCACCCTAAGTGGGGACTGCACGATTCTCTGTGGATGGTGATGATCGTTTGACGGAATACGTTTTTCGTAATTCTGTCGTCACAGGAGAATATACATGTCATCATTAAATGGAAATTTCAATTTTTGTTTTCGGACGAATGTGTATAAGTTAAGGTTTTTGGTATAATTTTTGATGTTGTTTGTCACTTCTCTGGCTTTTGCATTCACTTTTTTTGAACGTATCATTTTAATTAAGTAGACTTCATGATTTCTCGCCTCACTATTCTGGAGGCCTCACCTAACATTTTCAACAGGATATTGTCTCATGACTCTTGTGTCGCAAAAAATTATTCTTTCAGTTCAACTCACTCTGCGTCGTTAAGAGCCATTTCACGTTCACCACGCAAATATTTCACCTCTAACTGTATCGCTTTATTGCCTCTTACACTATCGGTCATTTCCTCTAATCAGCCACTTCCTCGCGTGGCTATCATAATTAACACCCGCAAATTGGAGACAACCATGTGGTTCGAGACCTCCACCTGTTTAGAATATGCATAACTGCATCCATATTTTCCGTAAGTGGGAATCGTCGGTTTTCACATGTATCGCAGATTCATTCATTTATCCAAATCACCGTGCCATTTTTGTTTTCTCCGCTGTGAAATTTGGCGATAAAATTTAAAAGAAATTTTATTGTAGCCTTGTTATATTCCATTTATATACGAAGATATAACATTATAACGTTTATTTGTGATAAAAGAATTACTCTACCTCTCCTTTGCGATGTTGAAAAGCGCTATTGGTGACATCGAAATGAAATTTTTTAATACCTAGGCACCATATCGGTTAGTTGCCGGTGCGATGTAAAAGAATCGTGTGCTTGGAAAGGCATGCGATGAAATAATGGATTTTAGTAATTCGAAACGTTTCATTACTTGATCAAATTATCATGCATCTTGGATATCATATTTCGAAGGATACTTTTCAATTCATCATTCTTGGTTAAGCTTTTAGCTATCTAAAGTTGATAATTTGGAGAATTTAGCTCCTATGTTTTGTTTATCAAGCTGCGAACCTCGGGAAATTTTATAAATATGATTAAAATCTTCAATTTTTATTCAAATCAACCATTAGTATTCTCCGGATTGTTTTTGCATCATGACCATTTGGGATGAAGTAATCAACTCAATAGTGGACTAGACAAGAGTAGATACTCCATCCTTTGATTGGGAGCCATCTGAATTTTTTTAGGCGTTTGGTGTCTCGAATTCTTTTTGCCCCTTTCGCTTAACTCCGTTCTGTTTACATGAAGAGTGCAAGTGAGCCGAAAATAAAAGCTTTCATTATAATGAAGTGGGGACGTCCCATGGCTCTGCACGGCCGTTTTAAAAGCCTTCGTGTTTGGCTCAACTTCCGCCCGAAATTTATTTTTCAGCGGGAACCGGTTCGAATATTATATCTAAAGGGCCGTCATAAACACGTGATGTCTGTCGTAAGGTCATTGTATCTTCACTCCCGGCAGAATGGTCAGGTAATCATTTCGATTTCTACGTTTTTCCCTCTTTGGATTCTAGTTGTTTCGTGATTAAAAAAAATATGGTTCTATCAGTGTAGAACGTCAATTGACGCCTTTTCAGTTCTCATAATTTTTTTTTGGATGATCACTAGACACACTCACTTCTTTTCGTATTTGCATCGGAGAAAATTGTTGTTTACGTTCGTTGCGATTTTTGATAAGCTTGGTTTAAGGGTTATCTAACACCTGTTAAATGAAGAGTTCCTTTGATGTTATTTAAGGAGACGGTTTATCGCCAATATGAGCATATTCATTGCTAAGAATTCGAAATTAGGGAATAGAATTTAGTTGAAATCGTGACTTTCCCGGGTTCTATCGTTACATCTAGAGCTGTGGAGCCGAGTGTCAATAACAAGGTTTAATATGGTATCCTTTTTTTTTTAAATAAAATATGGTAGCACTTTTCCATTGTGGACAAGTGCCACCATCTTTTATTTAAATATTTCGAACTTCCACCCTATGGCGGCTGAATCTGTTGAACTTATATGGTTTCCTTGATAGTCATTTACATGCTAGTGTATAAATCGGTCGTGGTTAAAAACTTAACTACGTAGAAGTAAGAACATTTATATTACCGCACCAAAATTTTTCTGCTGTCGGAAAAATGCCTTCATCTGCATCCTCTTGAAACCCGTTGTCACCCCCATTCACAAGCGTATTTAGTTATATATTTTGGGGGAAAAGATAAATGCAGGTTTAGTAATGATAAATGAGGACGACCATGATACTTTTTTTAAATAAATATGAGATTAAAAAAAATTAATTAAATGTTTCTAACAGATGTATAGGAAGTGCCACGATAGCTGTAAGCGGAGGAGACTGCTGGATTGCCAAACATGAATTAAGTGTATTTAATCTGTGGGCTTCCCCATTTTTGCAAGTACAAATGCGTATAGTAATTTCTGCTCGAAGAATAAAAATGTACTTGTTAAAGTTCTCTTGGCACTTAGAAGCAAAAATATTGCAACGAAATGAAATTACACTGTGTGCATAATGAGGACATACAGTAATGATAAGGAGAAAGAGAAAAATCAGACAAAAATATCCCATGTAATTTGTAATAAAATACCATAAAAATAAATTTACTATGTTGACGTAGTGCTGACTTAGGTTATAATTAAAGCGATAGACAAGAAATGAACCAAGGTAATTATTCCTCCGAGAAGATATTCCAACCCATGAAAATTGTGAAGGTGATGGGAGATACGATCGTCTTTACGAAGGTCAAGGACAAATCAAGAAAAATGTCTCTCCTTTCGGAGAGGTTTCAGCCCCCCTGGGATACCCATGCATATATAAGTCCATGGCCCTGTTACAGGGGATCGGTTTTCGACATTTACCTCGCTACATGCTGTATTGTTTTATTTACGCACTTCTACTCTTTTAAATCCGTTTATGTGGCAACAGTCATTATTTCAGCCTCAGACGCCGTGTAAATTTTGCAGCTCCATTACTGGTCCAATTTAATCCGGATAGCCCTTTTTCTGCTGAGGACGTATCAAATCGGAAATTAGTAGCTGAAGGATCAATAATATTTCTGGCAATAAGACCCGGTTTTCAATCACGAAGATTCTGTGGCCATTATGGCGTTTCTTCATAACGGTAAACATATCTATTTCTTTCCCTACATTCGTGTTAAAGTTTTCCTTGATTCATTTTCCGACTTCAATCTTCCGTGGCAGCGGTCGTAATGAGTCTTTTTCATGTCTTATTGCATGATTAATACTTCGGTAAAATATTGACTATCTCAAATATAAACATTCCTCAATCAGAAATTTGGAATAAAATTTTCGAAGTAAAGACACAGGAAAATGTTGAAAATCCACTGTATATATTCCGTAATTTTCAATACCATAACGTATGTTTTAAACAAGTAATTCCCCGAGATAAAAGAGCAGTTGAACGGGAGTGATCCATCCTCGCCTTTTATATTATTATTATTATATAGTTACTTTCGAATTCATCGCCTCAAAATTGTCTAGACGACAACCGAGGAAGGGCCGATTCTAATTTTTAAATGGTAGTATATTGGTTCATCATACTTGTTGGTAAGGACTCGTGTGGATAATGAAATTATCGTTAATTATCAGCCGTTGCGGCTCATCGATTTTCATTAATTCCTCATAAATATCCCCTTCGTCATCGATGATGTCCTTACCTTCAGTCCGTGTTCGTAAGTATGCCTGAGGTCACAGTTTCCCCCCACGGGAGATGTGATTGCTTGCTCGTTAGAAGGAAGGTGATAAGGAAAACTCGGAGGATATGCCGCGGACAAATAAACCGAAAATCGGCGTCAGGTGGTGACCATCGGTCGGTGTGATGATCGCGTGTTTTCGATGTTCAGGAGGCGATGACATCACGGTCGTGTTGCGTCATTCATGTTTTGGGTCTGGACTCGAAGGACTGGAAGGCAACTCGATTCTCGTTTTGCGAAGGACATCGCTGTGTGACTTAAAAATTTTTCTCAAGAATTACATATTCGTGCAACTTCGATATGCGTCTTGAATAGAAACGTAAACATGGGGAGCAGTGGCGTAACTATGGAGGGGGATGAGGTAATAGATCCCCCCAAAAGCCTCATAGAAATAAAATATATATTTAAAACTCTTGTCTTGTTTTGACGTAATAACTGCATCTGCTTAAAGTTAAATACCAAGTTCAAAATTGATGTAAAATGTATTTCCAGGCAAGTCATTTGTCAAACAATTTCCCGAATTGAGTTGCCAGACCCCTCCATCCCTCCCCCAAAACATATTCCTAGTTACGCCACTGATAGGGACTTCTACATCCACACAAAACCCCCGCGTCACCTCTAGGGTATTTGCCGGGGGTAATCAAATATCAGCATGAAAGAGGACCCCCACATCAAGACCACACGGTCATAAAAATATTACGAATAATAAACAATATATCACTCTGCTGCTTATGTTGTTTCGATCGTGCGTTGTCATATGTTATGGACGCCGATGTAAACGTTAAACACCTACGGGATATACCATTCCTTCATTAAGATAAAACCATATTTATATAATTAATTCAATTTTTGTCAGAACGCTATCGTCAAAATCTAATAGTGTTAAATAATAAGTGCTTAATTGATTAAAAATCCTAAATTTGGTAAATTCAACAAACATTGGCATCTCGATAAAAATTTACTGTTACCCTTACCTCTGCCTTTTCTTTACGCTAAGCATGACGCCTTTAGTTACTTAATCACTAACTAAATTATGCACGGCTAATTATGTAAGTATGGGTATTAATCGAAGTATGTACTTCCTCGGTTATCGTTGATAAACCTCGAGGTTCCGGAAACTAGAGCTGGTAAACTTAAATGAAGCAATATTGGTAAAGTCGTCGTGAATGCCATAAATAAACAGACCGACCAAATTAATGTGTTACTTAGGTAATGTAACCAGGGGAACAGACAAACTGTGTCTACTCAATAAGTCAAAACATCAACGAATATGCGGAAAGAGTGCCTTTTAGGGTGGCCTGCTTTCAAGTATACTATACCCCTCTCAGAAAATTATCCTAGAAAACGAATACTTATACATGTCTTTAACTATTGCCTATAGACGGGAAATAATGGTTGGTGCTTAGTCGCAGAGGAGTGATCACGAGTATCACCCCTGGCAATGGGCTATTTCTATCCGCTAAGCTCGACGCGAACCTTCATTGTTATGGTGCCATTGTCACAATATACTCTCGTTTCCCTGGGAAATGGATCCCTATCTACGTCTACATAATACCCTGTGAGCCACCTATAGGGTGTTTGGCGGGGGGTGATCAATCACCACCGTGCAAGAGGTTCCCCTCATGCACACCTCGCGGTCATAAAAACAATACACATAATTACAAAATATACGTCCTCATTCATGCAAAGGAAAAATTTGCCAACGGTTAGTCATTCCTATAAAAAATCTTTGCAAGGTTAGAGCAATGGAAAAATAAAAAAATGCAATGAGTCGTCCTAGCGAGTGACGCCATTAATTTTATAATCGAGACTCCGTTGCTATCCTTAATGGTATGAGGAAAGATTGTCATTTTAAATTTCTGTTTGGCAGTCTATTTCCTTTATTTTCCTCCCGTGATCACGACTGCCGTAGTACGATGAGAAAAAAGGATATATATATTTCACGTCGCCTGAGAGAAAAGCTTCTCCGAATTTACCAAGTAAATTTAGCCTTAAGCGTATTGGGCTTCAGCTCCATCATCAACATTTGTCATCAATCCGAGGATTGGTTTCACCATAGAGTAAGTATATACTTATACTTAGGCCCGTATCATAAAAGTCCCCTCGAAGTTTGAGTCGAGGATGGCCTCGTTTGAAGCCGGCCTAGCTCGACGAGGAGATCCCTCGATCGCATCATATCATAAAAGTCTCCTCCAGCTCGGCTCATAGGAGGAGGGGTTTGAGCCAGCGGAAATGACGCATTGTTGAGGACGATGTTTCTGGTTTCAGAGTTGACAGTCTTCCAGCATTGTTCCATGTTCATTTTTTCGAATCGTATTTGCGCAGACATGCGCAGTAGCGATATACCGAATGCGGCCGGGGATATACCCGCCAATATCAACAATAGAAACAGAAATGGCTAACAAGGGGAATACACGACCTGACGACTGGGGTGGCCGATTGAGCTCAAATTTTCTGATTCGGTAGATCACGGCTATCAACTAAATATGCCGAAGCAAGGCGACGCACTTCTCAAAACTTTTCGAGAAAAAAGCAATTAAAAATCGTAAAAAACGGGTCTACGGTATATATCCGGAATTTCCTTACATTTGCTTAAAGACAGCGGTGGCCCAGTGGTAACGGTGGTGATGTAATGGATGTAATAGGATGGCGAATTCGATCCTCACTCACGGTCCTTTTTTTATTTTATTATTCAAGGATTTTATTGTTTGCATTTTTAAAGATTGTTTTCTTATCTTCGTTAGCTCAATGAAAATATTTTTAATTCATTTTTTTAAACAATAATACGTGCTGAAAGGGGTAGAAAATGAAGCAAGGGCTATATGATAGCCTTCTCAAGGGCGATTTTGTCTTTATTTGTTCTCTCTAGGTATATTAGGGTATTGCGAGTGTAAATTGTCTTCTGTAGGGGTGGGGTCAGAATAATGACATTTAAATTATTAATTGGGAGGGAAATCCACCCTATCGACGGATTATGCTTTCATTGGGATTTTAATTGAGAAAATTATTCGTAAGCATGAATGACACGTGTATGCCGTCAAAAATACAGGGCAGTCAATGCGGCGGAGGAAAGAACACGTTCTCCGTTTGTTCGAGTAGTATCCCGAAACTTGCAAACGAAGAATTTAGTAAAATTAAAGAAGTACCGTGGGTGAGGATCGAACTCCCAGTCCTTACATCCATAGTCAACCACCGTTACCACTGGGCCACCGCTGTCTTGGAGTAAATGTAGGGAAATACCGGATATATACCGTAGACCCGTTTTTTAAGATTTTAATTGCTTTTTTCTCGAAAAGTTTTGAGAAGTGCGTCGTCTTGCTTCGGCATATTTAATTGATAGCCGTGATTTGCCGAATCAGAAAATTTGAGCTCAATCGGCCACCCGAAGGTCGTGTATTCCCCTTGTAAGTCGGATCGCATGGCCAGGCAGGAGCAGGAAATTTTGTGCAATTTGGTGGTCAAGTACAAGGACGTAATTGAGTGTAAGCGCTCGGATGCGGAGTCCGTTTTAAGCAAGGCAAGATGCTGGCACAAAATAACGGAAGAGTTTAATAATCGTGGATGAATAATCATCATCTTCTCGCAATGGCGGAAGTCACCTCAAACGCTTTGAGCCGACAATAATCTAACCTCAAAGTTTGAGCTGAGGCTGGCCTCAAAATTCGACGTTTTTGAGGTTGAGGTCGGTTTTATGATATCGTATCTCCTCCTCCTGACGACAATGAGGTGGAGGCCGGCTTCGAGGGGACTTTTATGATACGGGCCTTACTCTATGGTTTCACGCAGCTCCCATCTTAACTCTTCCATCAGCTGGTATTTTCGTGTTAACTCACGTCTTCTCTATATCATACTTGTCCTATGTAACTCAATCGAGGCCTTCCTATGTCATTCTTCCCGTCCGCTTGTCCTTCGACGGCTCTCTTCATGAAGTATCATGCCTCATGACGTGGCCCATTATGTTGTTCCGTATTCATCTTAGAGTGCTCATAAGAGATCTCTTATGTCCCTTTATTTGTAGCTCTTCCTCATTACTTACATCGGTCCATCCATTTAATATTAATTATTATTCTGTTTCACTACATGTTGAATGCTTCCACGCTTCGCTACTTTCAACGTCCAATTTCTTTGCCATAAAAATGATGCTCCGGATGTTGCATGGGATGGATTGTTTCCTTAGGTGTGCTTATGCTCTCGGCTGTAAGTGGATTCTTCTGTACGTAGAATACCCTTCTCGCAAAACTGGGGGTGTCCGAGGGAAATTAAACAACAAACAGGGTACTAAGTAGAGGATTTTAAACTAATTTTAAAAATTTTCATATTCGAAAAAACTTCATTTCACAAAGAAATCTTATTTAAATTCATGATTTTTCAATGATTTGCTCTTAACCATTGTTTTGTTACATTATTTAAACAAAAGGACAAACATTTTTAAATCATCATCTTCATAATACCCTGCGAGCCACCTCTAGGGTGTATGGCAGGGGGTTATCAATCACCAGCATGCATTTGGACCCCCACATGCACACCACACGGTTCAAAAAACGTCACGCATACTAACAAATTATACTACCATATGCTGTTACAAATAATAATAAAATTCAAAAACGTGCGTTAAGTTTTACATAAGTTAGTAGGCTACACTACAAGTCATCTAATATATTATTGTGTTCTAACGCTGCCGTTATAATTTCTTATTGATCGCGGAAAAAAAGACATTCTGAATCTGTCTGTTCTACTCTCTATCTCTCTCTTATTTCATTTATATGATCTGATCTTCCGTAGTATGTTGGCGTTCGTAAGATAAAAAGCGGTATGATAAATTTTAACAGCAGTATGATAGATTATTATTTGTAGCCTTTCCCCAGCTCAACGCTCAATTTATTTTTTATATGTCTTAACATTTCGGGGGGGGGGGGGGGGAGGAGGAGGGCCGACCCCCCCCCCCCCATCGCTACGTCACTGCCGAGGTAACTTCAGACAAATCTCAGCAGCCACCGGAATGCGAACTTGGCTAAACGCAGATGCCGACAGTCCAACCCAATTCCTAAGCATAATCTCTGGATTTTCCAGAGATAAGTTAGAGGGAACATTTGTGGGTGATTCCCTTCGAATAGGTTTTGTGTTATCTGGTGGTGGTTTCGCATCTTGACTGAAAGAGTAAATGACGTGCGCTTAGAGGAGTGTCGCATCCAAATGTAAACACTTCCACCAGCGGTTGGTGGCGCTTTTGAATTATTCATCGGAGGCGAGAGGGGTGATCGTTGTTATTGGTGGAATCCCGTTACTCTCCGCCCACGCGGAATACATATTAATCCTATTTCTTATCCAGTGGAATCTCTTTGCGTGGACATTTTTTGTATTGGACGATGGAACGGAATTTATTCAAGGAAAATATGGCACTTGAGAATTATTGTTAGGGAAGGCATTTTTATTGGTCTAAATTGTATTGAGGGTAGTTTGATGTCTCACATCTTAATTGAAATTAATTATTTAAAAACAAACTGATCATAACAAACTGATGATAGTGACATTCGTTAATTTTGTGCAAATTTCGATGAATTCCAATTTGGAGTCTCTGTTTCTTCTGCGGTCTCAGATAAAATTAGGACGATATATTTTCACAGAACCCTCATTCGTTTTCCTTGAATTCTGTGGTTGTCATTGTTTTCAAACGAAAGCATGCGTATGAGCTTTTTTTTGCAAGATATTCCGCGTTCACAGGCAAGCTCAGCTTTAGCGCTGGTGTGGGGTTCACTCCTGGTAGTGGCTTCTTGTGTAAGCTCATATTCCACTGCATTTCGACTTTGGATGCACCGCTAGGGTGCATCTCGATAGAACTGCCATGGGAGTGAAGGGACTTGTAAAGTGTAGGGGTCTGCGCGGTGGTCCGGAAAGCCTAAGGTCCGTGGTTTGGTCTTTGGTACTTGGGAATTCTATTACTAGGGCAAATAATTTAGACCCCTCCCAGGGGCGGTCAGGGGTGATTGGGGGCCCTCGGCTCTGGTTAATAATGGGGCCCACCTTACCGGGGCCTTCGGGGGTTCTTCCCCAAAAAATTAGGAAATTACATGTCCGAATATGGATTTGACCCTATTCTGGCTCTCAAGAACTAGATTAAAGTTAATAAAAATAGCAGTTTCGTAGGAAAAATACTGTGAAAAATGAGAATTTCACAGCTTATTAAATTAAATAATGTATCATGGTTCTATCATCTATTTAGTTAATTTGTTTCTTGAAACTGTACTGAAAGCAAAAAACACTAAAACTATTTCAAATGACCCTTAAAAAAGCATCAGCATCTCATAATCATATCAGACAACGTAATTTCATTAATTTTTTATATGATCCTTCTGCTCTGAGTATGTTGCAAATGAAGATAATTAATGAAAACTTTGAATTTTATAATAGCAAAAAATTTTGTTCAAGTAATCCGAATCTTTTTTTATCACACCTTTATATGTGCTTCACGATAGACTCGAGCGTTGTGGGGGCCCCCTAGGCTCGGGGACCTCGACGATCGCCGACTAGCCGACCTGGCAGACCGCCCCTGACCCCTCCGTTCCCAAAATCGTCCACTGCGCAGTGCCGTAAGCTTTCGCCGGGACTGTGGGTTTACTCTCAACTTGATCAATGGTGGTGTGTAGGTTATCTACATACTACCCCGCAAGCCATCTCAATGGGAGTGTGGCGGGAGGTGTTGGGACACCAGCTGTTTACAAATAAAATGGAAATGCTCTATCGGTTTTCCTCTAATCACTTATTAAATTCCTATATTGTTCAGGGGAAATCGAATTACCATACCTATCCGTTTGGCAAAATATCTCTCTTAATTTTTCGTTTCCTTCTTAACTCTAAAAATGGTCCTTTGACTTGTCTTTTCGATACACCAGATTTAAGAAAGTCATGAACAAAGAGCGCGAGCTGTGTTTCACATGGAATTTTCGTGTTATGGTCTACGCAGTTGCCCAGAATGCCAAAAGTCCGTGGTTCGATCCCTGAACGTGGGACATTTTTTCAACCTGGCAATTAATAGAGACTCTTGCATTCCCAAAATCGTGCATTGCACGAAGCCGTACGTTTTCGCCCGTGCCGTGCTTTTCCTCTCAACTTGATCCGTGGTGGCCAGAGGGCTATCCATCGCATGCACTTCACAGAGACGCGCCTTTGTGCTGTTCATCTCTTCTTTTGGCTGCGGCTTGGCCTTACCACGACTCCTCTCTCTCGCTGCGGCAGTCAATGGCTCGGCGTTTTTTTCCTCTCTCTCCGTTTTTTTGCCCTCATGCATTCTCGGAAGGGACTGAGGGGGAGGGTGCGTGGACATATGCGAGTGAACGTGGCGGCGTCTGGAACCTCCCGGCCGCTCGGGTTTTCCTCCTCAAAGCGTGACTCTCTCATCGGCGCTTCACTCTTCCTTCACGACGCAATCCCTACGGGTCCAAAAGCGTCAGATGATTTTATAGTCTGCCTGAACAATGGGATAAAGTCGCATTGAACTTACCAGTTCAAATGATAATAAGACAATCATATATATTACATATCTCGGTGACCATAGAGTTATATCGATTTCTTTCGGATTTTCACCAAATTTAGAATGCTTTACTAATTCCACTTTCTTAAGAAAACTTGATATGGACGAAAGCGATGCGACCACAATTAAATTAATGATACATATGTACTTATCTTAATAATGGAATGGTGCATCGTCTTCCATAACAGACGACGACAGGCGATCGAATCAACAATTGGATCGGTGAAATGAAAGAAACTAGGAGTAAATATGTGCACTTTTAGCTTTGGAGGGACGAGGAAATAGTGTCCTTAATACAAACACCACGCCCCGACCCAAACCAAAACGCAACCTACCCCAGCATAATCCGACCCGCCCACATCAAAATTTCGATATCCATTCGTTCGGATTTTATATTATTTAGAAGGACGAATTATTGAATGAAATGATGTCATGTTACTCACCGGCTTGTTTATTCGATCGTCTGTTGTCATTTGTTATTGACGCCGATGTAAACGATGTACTATGTACTCCCTCATCAAGATAAGTATCACAAATGCAGCGAATTTAATTGTTGTCTCGGCGCTTTCGCCTAAATCTAGGAATGTTAAATAAATTTTTAATTAATGAAGAATACTAAATTTGGTGGAAATCCAACAAAAAGAGGTCTCATTTGATAAAACTCTACTGTTACCCATATCTCTGTTTTTTTTCATTGCGCTAAGCAAGTCGCCTTCAGTTACTTAATCACTAACCAAAATATGCGCAGCTACTTATGTAAGTATGGGTATAAATCTAAGTTTGTACTTACTCGGTGCTCTTTGATAAACCTCGAGGTTGCGGAAACTAGAGTTGTTAAACATAAATGAATCAATGTTGATGAAGTCGTCGTAAATGCCATAAATAAACAAAGCGACGAACAAATTAACCTGTTACTTAGGCAATGTAACCTGGGAAACTGACAAACTATGTTTACTCTCTGCGTGAACACTAATGAATATGCGGAGAGTGCCTTTAAGATGGCCCACCATTCCCCTCTCAGAAACCTCTTACTATAATAGAAAATGTATACTTTTACATATATTTGACTATTGCCTATTGACGGTATATTATGCCTGGTACACAGTCGCAGAGGAGCGATTACGAGTGTATCCCTTGGCAAAAGCTTTCATTGTTACGGTGCCATTGTCACTGTATACTCTTGTTGCCCTGGTAAATGGATCCATATGAGAGGGGCAGTGGTTTAAAGTAGGCAATGTCTTAATTTCAATCTTGTAGTACTAATTTCCTGAATTCGGAGAGCCAGTACAGAAACAATACAAACGCGAAAGAGAGCAAAATATGTATCCATGATCTTGCCAGTGACTTCTCATCAGGGGAGGATGAAGCCAAGCTTTTTCTCCGTCATTAATATATATGTACAGTAAAGATAAGTGTTTCACATATACGTTTCATGTCAATTTATTTCCTAAAGGAACCTCTCTAAAAGCTCTGTTTCGCTGAGACGTATTTCATATTCCCCCTTGTTAACACAAATAAAAAAGTTTTTGTAGGGATTTAGTTTTATTTTGAAAATTTTGTGATGTTTATCTGAGATTTTATCTACGAATTATTGAGGGATTTTACGGCAATGTCTTCAGTTAAGTGAGGAATTTTAATATATCATAACAGGAAGTTTGCTATTTCCTGATCCCAATTGTGAGGGTTGGCCTCATTTCTCGGCTTAAAATAACTAATGACGAGTGTAAAAAATTCGAGTATTCCACTTGTACTTAAAACCGTAGCGTTGAGTGACGCGTTTTAGGCTTGCAATTGCGAATACATAAAACTCCCAGTAATGAGGACGCTTTTTCGTGGTCCCTTTGTTTTTCAGCCTAATAAACTGCTACGGGACACATCACTCCTATTCGGCCGGTCTGTTTTATTTTCTCATTTCCTGTTTTTTACTTAAATATTCTCTTAAAAATCACGCACGATATGTTTAATGATGTGGTTTAAATTCTAAATACTGATTAAATTAGACATTGCTATAGTTTCCAATGGATTTATTTCCGCACGACTCTTTTCGTTCGCGTCACTACAACCTTCGCGAATGCGGAAATAAATTCATTTTCAAAGTCTTATGTAATTAGTATTGTCTTGAAGCTTTCGCCGTATAAAGATCAGGTTCTTGCCAGAATATGCCTGTATCTCAGATGTAAAAATTTTACCGCTGTATTTTCTCGGAGGTAAAAGTTTCATATTAATGATACCTTCCAATGTTATTGAGGGTCTACTTAATGCTGCATACACACTGAATTTAAACATGATATGACATGAAAAAGGTCGTGTTATAAAGGGTGAACCATTGAAATTTTATTATTGATGAAAAACAGTGTCTTAGAAGACCGTCACCAGCTTTAACAGCAGTAGCAAATCCATTGCGTGGATAATTTTTGTAGAACAGACAAAACCGTATTTTATGGTGTTAAAACGTTAACCCAGACAAAAGTGAAGTATATATATATGTGTGCCTCCCCGTTGCAATGTGTTATTGGTGTGACATAAGTGATGCTAAGTGTTGACAGCCGATTTGGCGAAAACTAAATGTCCGATAGATTTACTTTTCGTGGTGTCTGAAATGATTGAATTTTGTGCATGGACTTTGAAAGAAAGAACTAAGGGTCATGTCTCAGGTTTCAGCATTCAGTTATTCTCAGTGGCGGCTCGTGAGACAAATGCTGGGGGGGGCGCACTCCACCGGGGGTCATAGTTTTTTAATATTTCGTGTATTTTATTAAGTTTTTACGGCAATCTAGGAATAAAATTTTGTGATGCCATATGTTCCGTTTATTTCTACAAAAATACCTTGTTTTCCTAATAAAGCTTGATTAATAAATACTAAATGCAGTAGACTCTCGGTCATACGGATCGGCTTAGTCTGGACTCTCGATTATACTAAACAATGATCTTGAAGAATAAAAATATATTTGCTGCGGTATTTTGCAAATACAAACGAAAATACGTAACTTTAGGTTTTAGCGCCTAAATTCTTCGTGCGGATATGCCCGTAATACACTTATGTTGTTCATTTTGCAATCGCAATGCGTTATTTGTCAAATACATTCAACATTTGCAAAGATTTAGGTAGCAATGACACTTGTAACACCTGAGGAGGGAGGGGAGTGTCACTGACTTCCACTAGGTAACAAACACTACTAGAATGCGCGCGCTTTGCTATTGCAGATGTAAACTTTGATTGCTGTGTACGCGTTGCTTCTTGAATACAGTATGATTTAAAATCAATAATTAAACATTTCTCACACATTTTTAACAAAATCTGAAATACTCACATGCCTTTAGTTATATTGCAGAAGTCCATCCTTCTTTCCTTTTGTCCAGCGAAGTGATCAATTACACGTTCGTTGAAATCAGCGCCGGACAACAATTTCTTTCCGATTGAACACATGGTAAGGGCACTAGTCTATAAATAAACAAGGGACTTAATAAACAAGGGACGACACAAAATGAGCCGACGAAAAATACGACCAAAAGAACAAGGTGCCTGGACACAGATTTGGGGACAATTTTTCCCTATATTTCCCCTATAACAAAAACGAGCACTGTTGCTTAATTCAAAATTGTCTTCTTGAATGTACACACAGCACTAAGAAACTTCTTAATCGGCAATTAAGCACAGTTAACCCCTCAAAAATGATGTCTGAACTCATTTCACTCCGTTCTTTCCGAGAGTCTTGCCGTTACTATAAGGAAGACTCAAGGGAGATAGAAGTCGTGGTCCACTAATGCTGATTCAGCTGAGGGACGAATTTAACCCATTAATGCCCAGATCTTTTTTCTTTTCGAAAATACTTTTTAAGTGATTTTATTTCATTAACACCCATCCTAAGTTATTGGAAAAATAATGAAAAAATTCTAATAATATTATTTAAATAAATATAGGGTGGGTCGTTAACGACCCATTGGGCACAACCCCTATTACGATGTACGTACATAGTATCGAGAGTTTTTTTTCGAGGATTTCAATTTACTTAACTTTTATATTGGTTTTCACTGACAATTATACCAACTAATGGAGTTGAATGAATTACATATGTAAATATATAACTTTAAAAAAAATCATTGTTTTTTTATAATTATACATGACGTATAACAAAAGGCGTAACTCCGATATATTAGGGAAAAGATTTTATTCGCGAAAATTTGGGTCAGAACAATATCATTTTAAATTTAACAAATTATAATAGCAATTGATATTTGTTAAATTTTTGGTGTTAAAACATTACAAAATCGGTGTTAATAGATTTACAGTCATGTGTGATAGTTAGAAAAGCATGTACTATGAAGCGGTACCCCGCATCTTCGGCATGCCCTGACGGTTTTGCTGCGGCAAACTGCACATCGGCGCCTTGGTTGCCCAGTAATAATCAAATGACCACCGTGATGTAACCGGGCTGGCTTCCCTACTTTCTCCGCAGAACTTGTTGGACCAGGAAGTTTAGGCTCAGTACCATACTTTTGAAGAATGCTCTGGACTACTTGCCTCCTAAATGATAAGCCATCGAAAACTCTGCCATGGCTTTTACTTAGAATCCATGCATTGATCATGGCCACATCCAACAACCAAAATACAATAGGGATATACCATTTCTTCCCTCTTATTGCAATTCTATATTCAGCTATAAACCTATCTGGTAGGTCCACACCCCCCATGTTTTGGTTATATTGATCAATTAAATGTGGTTGTGGTACACTAATTTTCCCTTTTTTTGACACCGAATATCTAGTAACTTGATGGATTGGGTGAATACCGTGAGCATTAGACATAACATTCACGAGATTATTATCCTTCCATGCAACTGCAACAATATTTTCCACTTTGTTAATTCGTGCCTCAAATTTTCCCCTCTCACATTTTTCCATATCTTTTTTACTAGGCAAGGGGCAGCGATCCATTCTATTTGATCGGACAGTACCGGTTCCCAATATGCCGCGTGATGCTAATGCCGACAAAAGCTTTGCACTGGTAAAAAAATTGTCAAAATAGAAAAAGAAATTCACCTCAGGAAAATTTTCCTTGACAACATCTGCTTTCTTTAGGACAACGGACTCCCCAAGCCCTACATTAGGTGGTCGCATTTCCCCTGCCTGTTTTCCCTGGTATAAATCTACGTCAAGGCAGTATCCCTGACGTTCGGCAGCTACCCAAGCTTTAAAACCAAAACGTATTGGTTTTCCCCTAATATATTGTTTGCACCCATGCCTTCCGAAATAAGGAATCATGGACTCGTCAACTGATACATGCCTCTCATCTGGAGCGTTTTCAATGAATGATTTATTCAACTTGTTTAGGAAAGGTCTCACTTTAGCCATTTTGTCGCCAGGAATTATAGCGTCATTTTTGCATACATGTAGAAATCTTAAAATCTCCTCGAATCGGTTTCTCCTCATTGAATTCACAACTAATAAATTCCGCACATCATCTGCACTCTCCCAATACATGCGTCGGCGGGGAAGCGGGACATAACCAGTCAAATATAGAACACCAATGAAACAGTACATTTCTTCAACTGTTAGTTGAAAATTTGGAAAATTCTTTGAAACAGTGTTTTCAACCGTTAATTTCACGATCTCAGTTATTAGTTCCTCGCTAATAATTGCTTCCCAAAAATGAATAGGGTATGAATCATCCGTAAATTGGGCAGAGTTTTTATGATTCATCTCTACGGATACATCAGAGACAGGGGATATATCTCCGTGTTCCCAGTTGGTGCGAGCAATTTCAACTCTGCCACGTGCAGTATGGTGGCCTTTACTTCTAGTCTTACACTGTCTTGAATGTTTTGATGTACTTGCAGTATTTGTTAAACTTGTACTTGGGGTGGGTATCTGGATGTAATGGAGTGATGTAATATCACCTTCATCTCCCTCGTTGTCCTGAGGTAGGGAAATGATAAGATCTGCCTTGGCCTGAAGTTGGCGACGAGATAGTCGATCGGGGTCACAGCATTCCTCGTCACCAGAGTCACCCTCTGATTCAACTCCATCAACAGGAGCCTCAATATAAATGTCAGCCCCTGTCTGCGGGATTTCGTTTGGATCAGTCGTCTCCAGCGCTTCGAATATTTCCGCAACAGTCATGCCTTGTAATCTGTAGATGGAAATATGAAATAATAGGTAATGCTGTGGTGGTAATATAAATACTCAAAATAGAGATGAATTGTGAATTAAAATGTATATGATATACTATTTTCAATTTTAAATGCAAGGAGAGTATTACTAATTTCAACTAATTATTATCCTTTGAGTACTCACAAGGTTTTCCGGTAAGTCATTCCCTTGCCATCCATGCTTCTAGCAGCCGTCTACTCTTCCGAATGGTTTGCTTACCGCGTAAGAAATGCCCTCCACATTATGTTCCTCAGACACAGCGAGGTATGTATACCCATGGCGCCTCGTCCACCAACGTCTCGGCCACCCGGCGCTCACCCGGGCGCCTTTTTCGTGTGTCAATCCAGACGGGGGCCAGACATCGGGAGCATACACCCCTCCGCGCCTGTCGCGAGCCCGGGAAATGGTTATTGGTACCCGCTAGATTTCCTGAGTGGCCGTGGCGTCGATGGACGACGCGCCAAAGGCCAGTACATACGTCGGCTTCATCGCAGATGTATGGATTGGGTGGGTGCTATTTTCAATCAGGCACAATGTAAGTGATTCGTGGAAAGAAAATTGAAATACCTTTACCACAAGCCTATAATATGATACAATGACCAAATACACTACGAAAGTTCTTCATTGGGCATTTAAACCGTAACGTCTGCATGTGAAATACAGCCTGGCTCGGGGAACATGGTCTTCGGTGTTGTGCCCAATGGGTCGTTAGCGACCCATGCAAGATTAAACCCAAATATTTTCGTTCCCACTCCACTTATATGAAAAAAGCTTATCAATTACTTTATTTGAACTTATACTAGAAAATAATGACCATCTGGGAAAAATATTTCATGGATAACAATATTTAAAAATTAATTGTTCAAGGGGATGCACGATTGCGTCACAATGACGTTTTTTAAAAAAATAGTGTAAATGATGGTATGCGCATACAATTGTATATTCGTTGAATTATATAAGCTTAATGTTATAACAAACTAATAAAAATATTTTAACACTAAATCCAATAATATTTTATGAGTTATAATTTTTTTTCGAAGTGGGTCGCTAACGACCCATTGGGCATTAATGGGTTAAGGTCAGCAAAGGAATTCAAGCAGACGTCACGGACCATCTCCTTGAGTCTGATTCATATGTGGTAAACACGCGAAACGCCAACGGTTCGCACTTGGAATAACCATGTCTTCGAAATCATTGCCATGATATAATAGAATATAAATTCTAGATCGTAAAAGAAGACGACTCTGAACCACAGATAGGAGCTGTAAGGATATCCGCACTGATATGAACTCTTCGAAGCCACTTAAATCAGACCCAAGGGGACATTTTCCGTCAGACAGCTACCTCTCTGCCGCTGAGGAATTAGGTGAACATGAACTAATAGAACAAGGATGGCTAGAAAAATGATGACCCTACACACAAAAGGTGCATTGTACGCGGAACTTCTTGACATTCATTGAATAACTCCATTTAAAATCACGTTTTACGGGTTAAATCATGTTTAATCCTTCCCTATCACGCACGCACCCATTTCTTAAATTATAAATCAGTGGGGAATGTTAACTGATTTTCCTAATACTGCAGGTCTTTTGATAAATTTATCTGAAAAATAGGTACCGCATTTCTAAACATCGGGAAGATATGAATACATTGTTCAGGCCTAAACATTATAATATTAGTTTCCCCAAGGTTCTTGAAATTCGTAATCATAATAGAACTGTGGCAAATACTCGGGAATAGTTTTCCTACATCAATACGGCCTTTAACTGGTTGATTTTATGTGTTCCGGAATCCGAACACCAAAAAAACGCAAGTATAATGGGATAATTTATTTTCTGTAGCAATACCTACCAGTAATTAAAAATTAAAATCGTATAACTACACCCAGTACAGTGACCATTCTGATTCCGTACGTCCCTTTTCTGTGGCAGCACCAAGTAGACGCCAGATTGTACGCCCGCCGGCCTGCGCAGCGATGTCAACTCACACGTCGCTCTGCGCATTTTCGGACGACGTCCCAAGAGTTCCATAAGACACAACGTTAGACGCGTCATAGCACCAGCGGCCCCCACCACTACCACTCTCCATATAACTGCATGGGGATGGATTGGGACGTTCTGGCCAGCGCCCCACGGCTACAAATACGAACTTCTCGCGCTTTTTCTTTTCGTGTTTTTCCAACACTTTCGATGTATGTGACTGAAAAAACACTTTGATTAATTAGATATATAATTATAAATTCATGGATATTTATTTTTTTTTACTTTTTCAAATATTTGGGAGGGGCGGCGTCCGAGAGTCCTTATGGGCAAGCCGCCACTGGTTATTCTTTTCTACCGTTTTCGCTGGTAGTTGTATTGAGGCATTACTGTGAAAGTACCTCTGCCTATCTACTTTTCGTTTTGATCTTCGATGATCTTAAATGCTCGTTTCTTGTCTTGCAAATTGATGTTAACTTTTCCCATCAATACGATACAACAATTGAATTTGTCATGCCGTTTGGTTATTTGGCGTTCATATTTTCCTAATTTATTCTTTCAACATATTATTCACCTCTATTTATCGCCTTGAATAACTTGCAACTCCGTGTTTTCTGTGTAAAAATGTACTTCTCTACGATCACGGATTCGACGTGAGGGCGTAATCGTCAGGTTATACAGAAAAAAAGAGTCGACTTACGGAACTCAAGGTCACCTTAAACCATCAATTTTCTTAAGCACCTCTGTTTACTTTTTTATTTTTCGCGTATGATCCACTCTATCTTCGCTGGTTGAACGATCGACCAAAAATGATGAAGGTAGAATTAAAAAAATATCTTTAACATTGTCATGTAATATATTATGGTTGAATCATCCAAATTTTCCTTTCTACCGAATTTGTCGTCCGTGTCTCCCTGCTAATTATCAATTTTTCAACAAAATGTACCAATGAATGTTTTTTCAGATGCAATTTAGTTTTTTTTCCCGGACGGATTTGCAATGGACAGTACTTAGGTTGTTAGATAGATGGGCGAGGGCGGAATAATAATCTTGTCTAATATAGTTTCTAAGGTTGGGCGGGAGAATTTGAACTAATGTTTCTAAATTGTGAAGACACAAAAAACTATTACGAAAATATTTGGAACTACGAACTAAAACCTGGAAATGAGTGGTGAAATGTGAAGGAACATGTAATATTGAAGCTCTCGGGTTTTGACTAACAAACAACTTTTTCTTGAATTCTATCAGGAATGAAAAGATTGTCCAATTCAGCTGCTCCCGTTTTCTTGCGTTCCAGTGTATAAATAACTTTATTTGGCGAAGACCAATTAGATTCCGATTTGGTTGCATTCACAGAGGCTATAAGTAAAACTGTCTGTTAATCAATCCTTAACAGAAAGTAATCATATCGCACCAGCTCGAGTCTTCTACTTGCTCGAATGTTGTCAGTTTACGGTTTATCAGCGTTTGGTGTTGAATGTTATTAGTTCAACGGACTCAGAAAATATCTTAGAAAAAAAATGACCAAACGTTCAGGTATGAAATGGTGGTTGCCGTTATTTCAGGATAAAACATACTTTATTTCCGTACTGTGAGGTGTAAATCCTGATTTGATCGTTCTTTTGTTTTCTCTGTTGGAAATTGAAGAGTACATAAATGAGGAGTAGTAATAGATGTAGAATAGATTTTTGGAGTGTAACGTAATCTTATCTAACAAGCTGCATTATGCACCCTCGGTGGCTGTGGGGTAAGTTCTCGCTAGCCTACCCAGTCGCGGGTTCGAATCCCTCGACGGTGGGTTGTTCCCGCATACAGGGCTTAAATACATGTGCGTATCCATAAACTCAGTTGTAAGAGAGAACATTATTGTCCTAAATTCGGTCGATTAGCGAAGACGAAATTGTTATTATTAATCTATTTTTCTCCCTTCCGTGAGGCAAATAATTACTCATTCCGCTTAGACCACTATTCTTCGGTCGCTTATGCTAATCCTCAAACAGTTGCCCTAGTTCAAGTATCCTCATATAATTGAAGTAAATGGAATGGACATAAGCGTGAATACCCATTCATTAAACCTATAAGGTCCATAAAGATTGCAGCCATTAGATATCATAACAAAATACGTTTTCAGGCTAATATCAATGCGTGGATTCCAAAAAGATTTATATTAAAGCGATATCTCTAATAGTTTCTGACAGTGGCGTAACTATGGGGGGGGGGGGGGGCGAGGGAGATAGACTCCCCTCCCCCCGAAAGCCTCAGCGAATCAAAAAAAATATTTAAAACTCTTGTCTAGTTTTGAAATATAATAACTGCATCTGTTCAGAGTTAAATTATAAGTGCCAAAATGATGCAAAGTGCATTTCCAGGAATGTAATTTTTCCAAAAAATTTCCCGCACCTCCCGTTGCTC
Organism: Ischnura elegans; assembly: GCF_921293095.1. Classification (NCBI taxonomy): domain Eukaryota; kingdom Metazoa; phylum Arthropoda; class Insecta; order Odonata; family Coenagrionidae; genus Ischnura; species Ischnura elegans. Next base: position 115,021,022 of record NC_060249.1, on the reverse strand, counting down.
GGTGGGGGGGGGGGTCGCCCCCTAGGACCCCCCTTTACTCCCCCCAAAGCATATTCCTAGTTACGCCACTGGTTCCTGACATAGTCTGGGACGTGAAATAACACCATTTCTCGCTCCCTTATGGGCTCATAGGGACATGTGTCACATGACATAAAAGCGCTAATTTTGTGAAAATTAAAGCGAAAATGCGGAGTTTTTCGTTCTTACTCCACAGGCTAGGTACACATGAAGGATGAACCGAAAGTCCTGTTATAATCGACCTTCCCATTGATTTATATTTTATAAACGATCAAATTTCCACTTTGTAAACAGCATTTCAAGTGAAAGATCTTAACAATGTGGAAACGACGATATTTAAAGGATGTCGCTAAAATAGTTTAAAAATAGAAGCCAATGGCCTATTCTTCAATAGAACCAATTCTTACAGTCATACATTTTGAGAGAATTAAAAAAAATTTGGGACATATATGTCCCTTGGACCTTAAAGGGACAAGGTGAAATTGCCAAAGTTATTTCCCACCATTTGTCATCGTAGATTTCCCTTTATCTACATGCACGAAGGACCGTGAAAGCCACCATGAAGATGTGTTGCACGGAGTGATTCCACTCCAGGCATTTTGCCTTAGTCAGACCGAGCACTCTGTGTCCGGCGAACGCAGAAAAATATAACTTTGGTAATACCACTTTAAACCTTTAAAGACCGAACTAACCAACCAACTGACTTTTTATTATTTTGGTGCATATCATATATATTTTACAACTAATTAAGAGATATTATGAAAGAAAACCCGAAAAAAAATTTGAAATGCGTTTTCAAGCTTGTTCCCAAACGGGAACACGACACAAAATTTTGCTATTTCTTGAAAAATAAATGTACACTTGACCAAAAAAGTGAGTTTAACAACATAATATATATTGATCTTTTGAATAAATAAGCATTTGTAACTGGAAAGGGAGAGTGTAGGGAAAAATATCGAATAAACCGCATACTCACTACAGAGGTGATAGAAATTACCAATTTTGAAAAGGTATCATTAACGACCAATGTATACACAAGTCATGTGATTCACTTTAAAAAATACTTCCATACTTTATTTACTAATGAAGGCTATAAAATTAATCGCAGATACGAAGTATAATTTTCATGAATTTTTATAATCCTGTTCCCAAATGAGAAAATTGGACCGTAAACGGTTAATGCTTCACGATTATGTCCTGTACTTTTACTTAACTTAAATTAGGGGACTTTATATTAGAGCAACTCTGTGATGGTTATCATTAATGGCCTTAGACCATTAGAATGTGTCCTCCGTGGATTCAGTAAGTATATGCTGTTGTTTTTGTAAGTGGTAGTACTCAGTGCTATAGTTGGGAAAAAATTTAGGCGATTCTCACAAAAATTTGCCAACAGCTGAACATGTATTATACATCCGGCCGCGACTGAAATATCCAACTCCAACTCTTATATTAGTTCCAAGTTGTGCCACGAAGTAACTGAGAAAGAAAATAATCATTTCCGATTTTTCTTTCAGAAATCCATTGGACAATTTACAGTTGGCCTATTGTTTTTACAGATTTTAAAAGGTATTTTAACCGGTATGCTTATAACGAGTTTGGATTTTAGGGGGTACGCCGTACCGGCCCAGCTACAGCACTGGTAGTACCTGTCATAACGTCACGAATTCGTGTAACTTCGCCCTCAGGGCGTAAAGGCCCACACGCCTTTGGGTAAATTCGTGGCTTCAAGTGGCCCCCTCTGAATAGGCTCAAGGCTAAGAGAATCACTCGGTACGATATTCGTCGTTTGTTTATTCACCGTCGGTATCCCGCCGAAGATATCTCCCTGGGAGATTAAATGATGTCACTGCATTTGACGGCGTTCGACTTTGAAGATATTGGCCTTCGGAGAAACCGTGGTGTTCCGCAAAATAACAAATTGAGCGCACGCGCGTACACTCACGGAATTTCTAAAGGTCCACTATTCGGTCATCATCATACGTCAACAGTCCCAAGGTTGGTTAGACGCAGCACTCTTTTCTGCTCTCCAATCCTTTAGCCTTTTCACAGCGACGTATTTATTCTCTTTTATATCACCTCTAACTTGCCCTGTGGGGTAGCCAGGAATGTCGTTTGGGGAAGGGGGTGTCCAAAACCAGGGGAAATGTTTTGAAAAACAGGGTTCTAAGCAGAGGGTTTTAAACTAATTTTTACACTTTTCGAGAAAACTTCATTGTCAAATAAGTCTTTTATAAATTCACGGATGTTCGATATTTTGTTCTCTATTAAGACCTGGTTACACGGTATATTAGCACGTACGGGTTAATGTCTAAATGTATGAACGCGAGAATGAACGCCAAAATGCACCGTGTAACCACCCAACTTGTGCGAATGCATGCACAGAAATTAGAACCTGTTCTAATTTGGTTCATGCATTCGTACATGTTCCGTTCCGATCCACCAAAATCATTCACGCAAACGTACATTAACTTGTACGTGTTAATGTACCGTGTAACCAGACCTTTATGAAGGAAAATAATTGTGTTTTTATATTTCGGTGGGGAGGGTCCAGACCCCCGGACATCCCTACTAGCTACGCCACTGAACCTGCCCTATGTCACCCATTTGGAGTCGTCTCTAGCCCTTCTTTCCTTCCACCTGTCCTACAATTGTTTTCATCATGCCATCTTGTCTCAGAATGTGGCTAACTAAGTTGTCCCGTCTTCTGCTTAAGGCTTTTAGGAGGCTTCTCTTTTCTCCCACTCTTCTTAGCACTTCCTCATTACCTACTTACTCGGTCGATCCATTTTTTATTCATCATTCTTCTGCTGCACCACATCTCAAATGCATCTCTACTCCTGACTTCGCCATTTGGTCAATTTATGATAATCGATACGAAAGTACTTGCGGGTAGGAGAATGGGGTACGTGCGAACAATCTGTGGATAGGAATAAAAATTTAAGGTAGATGCGTAATTCTGCAAAGATAGCATATGGTAGAGCATTTTATAAAAAGATTTCTTGCCAATTCTGAATCGTCTTTCACGAAAATTACATTTGTGCGTGTAAAAAGAACTGAGAAAAATTCAGTTCTCTCTTAGCAAGTTTAGGCATTGATAGCTTTAAAGAAAAAAATGCAAATTGGGTTATTCTTTCATTTTTTGGCAATACTTCATTCATTTTCATTTGAAAATAAACAAGTTTGCCTGTTCGAAGATTTGAATGCTTTTTCATCGATCACAATTCACGTCTCTTGTTCGTATCGTAATAGGATAAATCATGAGATTTTGTTAAGAAAATAGGCTGCTTAATTAAGATAGAGGTCGACATCTATGGTCATTAGCGCGGTCGTATCGTATGTTTGGTTAAATAAATGATTGTTTCTGTAGTTTGAGTGAAATACATATTAATTTTTTCATTGAAGGACGAAAATAATTAACTGAAGCGTTCGTTCAAAAATTCAGGTCGAAAAATTTTCCCTCGAGGCTGTTTGAGGTTTAATTTCCTTTTTCTATGTTGAAGAAGTCGAGCGTTAGTTTTAGGTGGTTATATTATTATTGAAATGTATACGTTAATGAGTTTTCGAATTTCTGATAAAATTTAAATCATGACTGCATAAATTGAAATTTTGAATAAAATTAAAATTATTAAAATGTTAATAAAAAATTCATAAATTAAATCGTGAAAAATTAAAGGTTATTTTGAGCAAACTTAAGATAAGTGGAATTGTGTGTTTGGTGATGACGTTACTTAAAGATTATTTTTAGCGACGCCAGATCAACAAACTGGTCGTTATTATGAGCGGATAAGGGGAGGACTATTCTATGCTCATTTGCGGCAAATATTAAAATTGCTCAATGTGACTCATAAAGCGTGTCTGCGTGTCTGGAAACGAGTGTCAATATACTAGCACACCGTGCGCACGCAAAGGAATGTCGCGTCGGTCGTTGAAGTCTCCTTCAGTATTGGAAATTTATTACTCGCAACTGATAATGCGGAATATTGGCGAACGCCTAAGGAATGTTTTATTTATCGAGAGCAAAAATAATTGCGGAAACAGCAATCAGGTAGTAACGAGTGCCGTTTAAATGTATGTTATCACTCGCGATATTCTCCCGGTCTAATATAGGAATATTTTATATGATAATCCTCATCGCTTGCTTGTTTGTTGGGCAGGTTGTTATATTTATCTGGTTCTAATTTCTCCATGTTTCCGGTGCAACCGTGTAGGTTTGTTGGTGATGACAACAGTTTCGCTGGCACTGCCAACTGTTGTCATCACCAACAAACCTACGCGGCTGCACCGGAAACATGGAGAAATTGGAACCTGAACACCGCGGAAACCTACGTAGTCATATTTATCTGGTGCTCGCAAGTGATATATTCAGCGATTATGTTGAAGTCTGCTCTGTAATTCCAAATTTTTTGTTGCATATTACCATCATGGACGTATCTGTATATCTTTTACTATTTATGGCTTTCATGATAACCTTCATAAGGGCGATAATAATGAACTCGTTATGGCTTGGTCAACGTCGACACATTGGCCGGTTTTTTTTAATGCGACGGACTTCATTATAGTAATGGCGATAAGAATATCATTTAATGTTTACAGAAACGTCACTTCCAAATTTTATTTACGTAGAGTGTCTTTAAATCATTAGCTTACACTACTGTTGACAAGTATATTTAGTTCCTTGTTTCATACATTAATAACTGAAGAACCTACTCCGTGAGTTGTCTAGTTTTTAAGGAATCGATAATCGGTCCAAGGAATTTCTTTTCCTATAGAAATTGATATGAATTTTTTTGCCGTTAACGGAGCGTGTTTGAAATATGTTACGTCATTAATCTGTTACGGTCTTTAGCAATCCATCATACTCCTTTATCCGTCCCAGATTCGCACTCAGCCCCTTGATACTTATTCTCGTGTTACCATGCTTTGAATATCTACAGCCGTAAGGGATTTATTGGTAGTGAAGTAATGGGTGTGGAGGTATTTGTTGGGTCTCCGTACTCGCCGATTTTCGGAATTCAGGAATAATGTTTCCATCTCTAAGGATCTAATCGTTCCTTTTTGGTTGAAAACTTAAATTGCTCAGTTCAATAGCCTCAGGCGATACATGATAGTACAGAAAAGAAAGGCATGCGAGGTTCCACAACTATTTATTGATGCGACCGGTTTCGATACAAAATATCTTCATCAGGTACTTACTATAGATGTATTTTCCATATCTGTTAGAGTCATAAGAGTCAAGAGCAATGGCGCAGCGAAGGGGGGGAGGGGGGGGTTGGGGGATAAAACCCCCCCAGGGCTCAGAGAAATTTTCAAGTTTAATCCTTTTCACTTAATTTGATTGATATTACTAATAGAATAGTGTAAGGATTATTAAAATATCCCTCAGAAAGCCGTGAAACTCACCATTTTCAACAATTTATTCTAAAATTCCGCAATTTATTAATCTCGCATCAACCTCTTATCCTGGTGGGTATACCATACCCACACACACCCTGGTATTAGTTGCACCTAAACCCCCCCCCCCCCCAACCTTCATTCCTAGCTGCGCCCCTGGTCAGGAGGTATTTTAGGATGGAGTGGAAGGGATAGAGGGTTGGTTAGCGGCATCAAATCAGGTACCCAACGGGATTGGGTAGGTGGGTAGGGAGGGTGAAGTGATCGGGGTTATGAGGGACACTTAGGGGAGGGAGAAATTGGGATCTTTGGGTGACTGGGGTGGGTACATACTTGGTGGGAAGGTCGTGAGGCAAGTGTTGGAAAAAGCATTGAGAATAGAGGATATAGATAGAGGTATTTCAGGAGTATATTTGTACGTTGATTAATGTCTCCGACTGGGAAGTTTGGGAATGAAGAATTTTCAACTACTCGGGTTTCAGATAGTCCAGTCAAAGCACGTGAAATGTGGGAAAATCGTTTCGTCGCAAATGTCTGCAAATTGAAGAATGTCCAACTGCTCCAAGTTGTCGAGGCCGGGGCCGTTCAAATTGCTATGACATCTTTCTGTTGAAGTACACCTTGTTGAAATATGAGCATTGTCCTTGGGGATTGACAAGGAGAGAGAAGCTTACCGGAATTACGTGATTTATTCCGAATATAATCCCTGAGCGGCCTGCCTTGTGAACCAGTATTGATATGTATTACATGCTCCACGATATTGTGTCACACGGGTGGGGGACCTCCAAACGGTCTAGACGGATTATCACCCCGACCTCTTTCTTCCGCCGTCGAAGGGATATCGTTTCCATCTAAGCAGCGGTGTAATCGGGTCTCGGATAGCCATTGATAAATAATACTCACCTCCTGAAGCATTAAGTTGTGCTCAATGGCGTGCAGGATTTCCTGTTTACTTTTTTCATTGCTAGAATGTATTTTTACCAGATGGATCGACGCCAGCAATTACCATAAGTATTTCATCCTAGCTCCTCGATTAAAAACTACGATATTATCTGTTACTTTCGTTTGCATTTCACGCAATGTCAGTGTTACCACGTTCTCAACTGGAAACAGTGGCGGATACATATGGGGGATGCAGGGGGCGCGATCCCCGCCCCCCTCGCGGGTCCGCCCATATTATCTAACATTGCAGAACCACAATTGTAACTTTTTTATATCATAGGATATCGTTGTCTTGTATTCTTGTATAATCAGATTAAGCAAAACTTTCTTAAACTTTGCATGTGATTTGATTGATTTTCATTACGATAAAAGTAAAGGTGCCTCAAGATATCTTTTGCGCCCCCCTTGAGTTTTTTTCAGTATCCGCTACTGACTGGAAAGTAATGACTTCTATTAACTTATTGCCAAAGGACAACTTTCTTGCCTGATTTTTTTCCTTTTTTCCCAATGGAAATGATATTTGTGTATCCAGCGATAAAATATAGTACTTAATCATCATAACGAAAAGCTTATCTCAAGTTCGCATAAAGCTATAAAAATGTGCAAAAAATGGTAATAGCAAGTATCTTTTTTTCATATCTTCTCGGTCAGCATAATCGTGAATTAGATCAAGAAGAAAAGAGTTAATTAATTTTGAGGATTAAGTGAATTATAGCTGTTAATTCTAATCGTGAGGTACGCCCAGTTGCTCATCCAGTGAGCCAAAATCAATCGTCAACTTCGATCGCGACATGAATAAGTCTTCTTTCATTTACGCATAAGAAAAAAAAGCCGTATTTAAACTTTCACCCTTCAAAAAACCGGGAAAAATGAGGCCATCAAGTTGGGGTGAACTTTGAATGACTAACCTTTTCTGTGGGAATTGCTATCATATATTGGTGGATTGTTGATCGGCAAAATATTCAGCATTCCAATCAATCCCATGTGAGCCCCGCTACATCAAATATTCCCCGATTCTTGCGAGAATCTCCGTCGTTTTATCGCGTACTTTTTTACGCGGACTACGTATGTAATTAAATCATTAGCTAGAACATTTTCCGGAGTATAGGCGGGTTTAGGGGGAGGGAACGGGGGTAGACGCTCAAAAAATAGACGAGGTTTTTAATACGGACCCGTTATCATTATACTTTCATTTTGATTTGTGTATTACGGATTCATTTAAGCCATGAGCTCAAGTCAAGAAGACAGGTCATTGCGGTCATTCGTTAGTCAGCGCTCGAAAAAAAACATCGCCCAAGTGGAAAAGGAGCTCGAAAACTGTCGTTATAATATAAGTAAATTATTGATATTTTCATATCAATTAATTTTATATTTCGTTCAGTAATTGTTGTACGTTGTTTTTTTATCTTAAACGTGAGAAGACCGTTTGCCTGTCAGACCCTTGTGACCCCTCTCCCCCTAGAAAAAATCCTGGATCCGCCCTTGCGGTGGAGGGATGTGTGGAGAGCGGTCTCGGCGTTGTCGGTATTGTTTATTTGGAGGGAATAAAGTGAAGGCTATCTTCGTAAAATTTTGGGAATGAATTTACCGCTGAACACCCCGTACATATGCTACGGCTGGCCTTGGCATCACCATTAGGCTTGGAGCCACCAGAAACTCGAAGGCTGCGCGCTAGGCTTGAAAGGGATTGGTAGGATTGCTAGGATTGATTGAACATATGAGAATTTCAGAGCAAAACGTAGAACATCATACGGGAACCCCACTGTATTTCCAGGTCTGAAAGATACAATGAATCAAGATAGATATTTTGCCCAATGGATAAGTATGGGCATTCGTTTTTTATTTTTAAAATATTTATGATGGGATCAGCCCATTATATTGAGCCTGATTTGAGATACTCAGTCTCACTCTCTGGGCTGGATATTTTGCCAGCCTTTGCTAGTGGTGATGTGAAAAGTTCTTGCCTGCTGAAATAAAAGGTTGTGAGTTTTAATCCTGCCCCCAGTGCCATAACTATGGGGGGGGGGAGGTGAGAGGATAGTTCCCCCCCTCAAAAGCCCCTGACGAATTAAAATATTATTTAAAACTATCGTCTAGTTTTGACATATAATAACTGCATCTGCTTCAAGTTCAAATTTTAGTGCCAAAGTGATGTAAAATTATTTTCTTTCCATGCATGTCATTTTTCAAAATTTTTCCCTGGAACACCTGTTGCCTTGGGGGGGGGGTTTTCTCATCCTCCCCCCCCCCCCCCAAAGCATTTGCCAAGTTATGCCACTGCCTGCCCCAGTATACTATCTTCATTCACTAACAATATGGAGGCATTTTTAGTTATTCAAATGGGATACTGTGATGTGAAAGGCTGTTATGAACTATTTTTGGGGGTTATAGAATCACATAAATGAAATATTGATTATTTTGTTTTTATCACTCCATGCATAGGAACCAGTGAGCCCCATAGGGAATGGAAGACCATATTTGTAACTGGTGGAGCTGGATATATTGGAAGTCATTGCATATTGACTCTTCTTGAAGCTGGGTACACTGTTGTCACGGTGGACAATTTCACAAATGCAGTTGGTATCGTCAAGGATGGACATTCCTGCGTTGCACCAAGCATTCAACGAGTTGAGCAGATAACAGGAAAAAAAGTTATATTCCATCATTGTGATCTTCTTGACAAAAAGAAGCTATCAGAAGTATTTGCAGAGGTAAGGGTTACATTTTGTGACTTGAAACTTATTTGTTGCATGAAGTTGCACAAGTGAGAAGATGTTTGCATGAAATATTGCCATTCTTTCTAAAATTGCAATTGCTACTTGATATTGCTGTTAGATACGCCAGTATTTCTTGTAAATATTTTTTTGACCCAAAGATTTTAGTTTCAATGTAATTCATTTTATCACTCATGAAGCAGTGCTATTTTATATTTTTTTATGTTTCTTAATTTTATTTTTGTAATTGACAAAGAGTATTGAAAAATGAAATCAGCAATTGCAGTGACTCTCGCTATACCGTTTTTGTAAAGCTCTTAATAATAATGTGATAATATAAAAATAAATTCTCGAAACCTCCAGACGTGAGAACTTGTAACATAATTGTAAATCATTTTGGAGACAGTATATGTTGATTTTTTAAATGATTTGTATCTACTTCTACTTATGTTATAGAAAAAAATGGTTATCCTGGGCCAGGGAAATCTGAAATAAAGCATGTTAGCTAATACTAACATCCGAACATCCTACCAAAGCTCTTTAAATTAACACTGCATTTGTTTTTATTATTTACAGCAAAAGATTGATTGTGTCATCCACTTCGCAGCCATGAAGGCTGTCGGTGAATCTATGCAAGTCCCTTTCTTATACTATAAGAACAATATAATGGGGACAATCAACCTTCTAGAGGTAGGTAAATCATTTATCTTCCATTGGTTCCATTTTATGTGCACTGTAGCCATGTTTACGTTTGAAATTTCCTGCTTCATTTTACTTCTCATTTTTCTGGTCTACGGTTAAATTGGTATTTGATGATACCAAATGCAATATAATATGCAATTTTTAAGCCATGGATCATTGTAGTCACATTCATGGAATATGAATATGACCCGGGATCCAGGATAGGGACAAGGGGGGGCTAAGTAGGGATCGGGAAAAAATTACCATTCTATCTAGCGTAAATTGGATACCCAAGGGGGGACTATAGCCACTCCCATAGATCCGCCACTGTATGACCCTAATAGAAGTAAGCACTGGAATTAAAGGCAAGTTTTGTTGAGTGCAGGCCTAATAAATATCTGGCCATAAGGCCATAGAGGAGTTCCCTCAGAGCCGTTGGTTCCTTCCATGCCTCAAGAGTGAGGAGGGCTCTTTCCCTATCCTCTGCTTAAGAGCTCTGTCTACATACAGTCAGTGGCAGCTGGTTCTTGTGTGCTGAAGTGCTTCAGAACATTAAATAGTGAATTGAACTTAATAAAATATGGAGGAAAGCTGCATATTCTAGCAGGATTCTTCAACAGGAAGGAGCAATGTAAGGATTAAATTTTTTGCCAATGAGTTGATAAATTTCGTATTTCCTCATCTGCTAATTTGTTTGTGGATGAGCTTGCAGAAGATTATATTTACCACTATTAAAAAATAATCAGTGGAAATACCAGGCCAAATTGAACACAAAGGCTAAGCGCCATGTAATAGGTGTCCAGTTCTTCGAAAAGTTGCTGCTGAGTTCATTTTTTGGGCATTGCCATATTGTAGATGGGTGTGGGATTCTAATGCAGAAATTATATTTCCTTGGCGATTCATAGTTTATTGAATTAACTTAACTATTATGAATTTTAATAACTGATTTCAATAATTTTCAGGTGATGGCAGAAAATAACTGTCACGAATTTGTTTTCTCAAGCTCCTGCACAGTATATGGTGATCCAGGAGATGCCTTGCCTATTACAGAGGAACACCCAACTGGTGGAGTCACCAATGTTTATGGGCGTACTAAATTTTTCATCGAAGAAATGCTGAAAGATATTTACAATGCCGACAAGGTAAGGCATGGTTATTAATATTAGTATATTGAAGGACTTTGCATTTCATCTATACTGAATTGGAGTCAGGGCTAAAGAGTTTTGTCAAGGGGGGCTACGATCAGTTTGCTGCCACTCTCCTACCACTAAAAATAATATATTTCTGAGTAATATTCTAAATAATATATAGGTAGGTACTCCGTTAGCTATTTTTTTATTTTTCAATTTGTCCCCTACTTATGCTACTCAAAGGAGGGGAAACAAATATTGAGAACATAGTCAATATATTTTAATTATAATTTGGTTGAACACTTGTTTAAAGTATGTTTTTGTTCGATATATTGGTTTAACTACAATGGTTAGAAATAAAACCCAGTGACTTGAACAGAATTAATTCCTATAAATTAGCAGTTTTGGCTATTAGACTGTCTTCTGGATCAGAAACCACAAAGTTCTATTTTATTTTAGAAACCATTCATCCTTGTCAAAACTTCTACTTTAGCAAACTGAGTATTTTGTTTTTGTGATTGTATTGGAGTACATTTAGTATAGTGAGTTTTATATTAAATCAATGTTTTCAATTATTTTCAGAGGTGGAATATTGTTTTGCTGAGATATTTCAACCCTGTTGGTGCCCATCCATCTGGTATTATTGGAGAGGACCCTACAAAACCTTTTGCCAATCTGATGCCATATATGGCACAGGTAGCCATTGGTACAAAGCCTTCCCTCACCATATTTGGAACCGACTACGAAACAGAGGATGGGACAGGTGAAAAAAAGATTTTTTTTCTAATTTGGTTTCTTTAGTTAGCTCAAGAACCAACCTACTAATACTCATTGAAAGTAAATATACTTATTTGCAATCTGTGTGCAAGTAACTTGCTCATGATGCTGTACCATAATCATTTATTGGACTTTTTGATTCCAGGCTGCCTAAAATATTTAATTTGTGAAGATCCATGTTTTTCAGGGAGTGAATTATCATTTTACATTTTAACTTTTCATTTGAAATAATTAAAAATTGCCCTATAACTCTGACATTATCTAATTTTTGAGAAAAAATGTGTGAGAGGTCAATGTTCATTGTTTTATTTATTGTTTAATGTGGCCAACAAAAAGAATGCCTGAGTAATAAATTATTTATTTAAAGAGCGAAATTTTGATAATTTTTCTTCCAAAGGTGTGAGGGACTATATCCACATAATGGATTTAGCTGAAGGACATGTTGCTGCTCTGTCCAAACTCAAGAGGGAGCCCAGCCTGGGCCTTAAGGTGATTAAACAGGGCCAGAAATTCATGTTTAGAAATTCTAAAATGAAATTAAGTCTAATACTAACAACTAATCTCCAGGAGCCATAAGAAGCATTAATGATGAGAAATATTTCTTTAAATGCAACTTTCAAATTTCATGGAGTTATCCTAGTTTTTTCTGGAATCTCTACGCATAATATTGGCAAGAATGCCAGTTTTTCCTGCAACATTGTTTGCTTGAACTACAGAAAATAACTCCCCTCTTTAATCAATGTTTTGGTCAAACTTAAGTCATTTGAATAAAAGTACACCGTTGAAGATCTAAGTACCAAACCCCCCGGGGGAACGAATTGCAAGTCATTGTTAAGACACCCCTAAATTTGACTCAAGTCAGCAGCTCCTTAATAAGACAGTTTCTCATCTCCCGTTTCAGGCTTACAACTTAGGAACAGGCAAAGGAGTGACAGTGTTACAGCTTGTGCACACCTTTGAAAGGGTTACTGGGACCACACTAACTCTTGATTTAAAGGACCGCAGGGAAGGTGATATCGTGGCTATGTATGCTGACCCATCACTTGCTGAAAAAGAGCTCGGCTGGACCGCTAAACGATCAATTGAAGAGATGTGTAAGTACTTCGATACTACTTCATTGATACATGCTGATACTCTATGGGAAAAACAATCTCAGGTTTACATGACTGTATACATGAAATTGCGAACACCAGCAATATTTGATCATGGTTGAATGAAGTCCGGTTCGGTAGTGTAAACTATTGTCTAAAGACTGACTTTTGTATGTAATGCTATCCCACATCCATGATTAGAATGTAGTGTAACCAGTAGAAGAAGTTCCTGAGAGAATCAAAAGTTAATGGAATTTATTTCCTTTCAGGTCGTGACTTCTGGAAGTGGCAGACACAGAACCCTACTGGATACCGTGGTGATGTTTCTCACATGATCCCAGCAGCCAAAAGCAATCTTTCAGAATCAGCTACAGTAAGCCTCACCAATGGAAACCATAGTGCTGTAAATGGACATTGACATAGCCAAAGAATTTGTTTGTTCTAACAAATCTCATCCCACATCATTCATTGAAAATGCCCAATTACATTGAGATGATCTCAAAAGATACACTCCGTATGCTGCTAATTAGACCAAAGGATCACAGAGGACTGATGAATGAATGTGATCAACACTTGGTTTGATTCTTTAAATTAATCACATCTTGGTTATGATAAACCCAATATTTCATCAACTTAAGGCTTCGTTAAATGGTACACTCAAATGCATAAATTATTTTGGTAGACCAGGACATGTACGAATTCACAAACCAAATAAGAACATGTTCAAATTTTTGTCATGCATTTGCACAAGTGGGGTGGTTACAGTTTTTGTTCATGCATTTAGACATAATCTCATGTGTTAATGTACCATTTATCCAGGTTTTTAAGTGAAAAAAGTGATTGCAATTGTAATGAAAATGCTGCTGTTGTGGAAATAAATAGTTGTGTACCATCCTTGTCAAATATACTCAATTGTTTTCATTTTAGTGTCACCCATTAACATCCACTTATGCCTTTAATTTAAATAGAGCATTTTTCCTCAGAATGCTTGCAACATCTTAAAACTAAAAATTTTGTGTGAATACGTAGAATTAATATTTTTAGCACATATTGAGCCACATCACATTTGTTTTTTGCTTGCTCAAAGAAATGAAATAAATAATTTCAATTTGCGGTGGCAACATGACTTAAATGTCTTCAACCCATTGTCCAAGCTTCATCAATTTTAGGTATTTACAGAAGTACCAGAGTACATAATTGGTTTCTTCATATTCATGGTGAAGAATGCAGTATATAAGGGTAAACCAAATTCAATCAGTAAATAATTTATCTCTTTATGCATGGTAGAGCCCACACACTAATTTCTCACTGACAGGCCTAAAATTTGCAAGCATGGCAGGCATCCATCTTCATACAATCTACATACTTCATTTCCAATGTTGGCCAGGAAAACCCAGTCTTCTTAAGCTTTAACCAACCAACCATAGCCATGCATATTTCCTTACCCATTTCAACCAATATTCATTTCTCAAAATTTTTATCTCCTTTCCTTTCACATTGCCCATATTTAAATTGCCCGAGTGTATCTGGCATTAGAAATATTTCCCAGGAGGGAGTGTGCTGAAGGAATTGCAGTGTATTCTACATACTTGCAGTGCTCGTCAGAAACCAGAACATCAGGAAAGACAAAATCACCCCTATTCTGACAAAACTTAAAACATCACTGGACAAATTCTCCAAATCATTTAAATCCACCGAGAACTCTGTTAATTAATTTATGGGACTACCAACCCCCGAGGAAACCCAAGCATCGCCTTCCCAAATGAGCCTTGAACCCCTATCATATCCCCCCATGTTTTATAATTCCACGACTGATTTACTCACAGCGAGTTATACGTTCCCATGGTCATACCCAGTAGGAGGCAGAGCGGGGCATCTACCCCCCCTTGAAGCAAAAATAAATTTAGTTCAAAACAAAAGTTATGAGCACATTTTCCCCTAGAAGAAAAGTGACATTAGTGTAAGACATGAAACTAAAATAAAAATTATTTTCTCAAGCAATTAATTATAAAAACTAATACATTTCTGTCATAATTTCCTTAAAATTTTTGTTTCATTAACCTTTTCTTTGCAAAAAAGTTACAACTTGAATGACCACAGCTAGTTTGACCCCCCCACCCCCAGTTTTGATTCTGGGTTCCCCCATGTATGTTCCTGAAACCATCCTTTAATGCAACTCTCAGGCGATAGCTTCCAGCTGGGAACTGAGAATTCAGAAACAAAGAGTTACTAAGCACAGCGTATCTTGCAGTGCTGTAGTTGGGAAAAAAAAATTTAGGCGGTAATCACCAAAATTTGCCAACATTCGAACATGTACATCTGGCTGCAATTTAAATGTCTCTTAACCCTTTCGCTGCTGTGAACGTACTATAACCTACTCCCTGCCACGCACTCACCCCTTTCACTGCATGTGACGGTTAGGTTTCCAGAGAATGGGCCGCAGCAAAAGGGTTAAATTCCAATTCTTATATTAGTTCCAAGTTATGCCATGAGATAACTCTTGAACAAATAAATAATCATTTCAGATTTTTCTGTCCGAAATCCATTGGACAATTTACAGCAGAGCTATTTTTTAACAGATTTAAAAAGATAGTTTAACCGGTACTCTTAGGATTTTACGGGGTATGCTGTACTGGCCCAACTACAGCACTGCATACTTTTGTTGACTAGATTGTGAGAACCAACACCATCTTTGCTGATACAATAAAAAATTCACAAGATGAATTAACTGGTAAGTAGGTGCTTCGTGTTCCTTCTCTGTAGTAATTAACTAAGGATATTATTTTCACTTATATTTTGAATAAACATGAGCACCAGCTTCATGTACACCATCTGGTATTGAATGTAAAGTTTTCAGTTCCCACTTTTAAAAAATGGGTGTCAACCAGTTAATTCCTCAGCAACACTGTTTAATGGAAAAGAGTAATTCACCTGTCACTACTTCTGCATACACCTGCTCACCTAAGACGGCTTCAGTTCACCCACTCATGATATCACCATATAGCTGTTCTGGCAGTAAAAATGTCTTAAAGATTGCAACAGACTAAATCACTTTGCACCAACTAGTGTTACTGACGTATCAGATTAAAAATATATACATCCTGAAACCTATTAGTTATTACACAAAATTCATAGATTTACAGCAAATCAACAGGGTCAGTATTACCCTATGATAAATGCAAATAGACAACTGTCCAAACACAAAGGTTTAAATGCCTACGTTGACACATTATAACCTGCCATTGATATCCATCTACGTGGTAAGGTATATGTCTAGCCATGGCAGAGGCACCATTAGAGGGAGAGCTGCAGCTTTAACTGATTCTATTGTAGTATTACGGACCAATAGTTTAACAATTATTGTTTCACAGAGTAGTTTAGTGGTCTCCTATTCAGAGGATAACTCTAGCAGTGGCCAATGTTGAAGGCCAGATATACAACAGAAACCAGTCCAGAAGAGGAATGATATACCTACATGCAACTGCTGTAGGTAATGCCTAGTAAAAGATTGACAAGAGAAATCATTGATGTAAGAGCACAATTGGTAAATGCTTAGTTGGAAAACAAGAGGCCCGAGTGCAATTATTGATAATGGAAGCTACATGCTGGGGAAGCCCCTGTTCACAACAGCTTATTTCCAGCCCTGCCCCCACACTTGAGGTACTTGGAACCAGTTATAACCATGAAAGTAATACAATGAAACTGGCATTTCTATGGACTCATGCCTTATAACTCCTATAATTTCTTTTGGGGACTTATTTCCCATGGCTTAGGAAAGTAGTAAAATATGCTCATGGCTATACAATTCCCAATTCTAAGCATGCTTTTTCCTCAAAACATCCAGTCCATAGACGAGCCCTTGCAGCTGGCACACTTCAAAGTCCAACTCTTATAATTCTACCTGACATCCTTGAGGAGGACGATAATAAAGGCATCAACTACTGGATGGCAAAGAGTAACAGGCATAAATTTATAGAAATGACAAATGCAAGTTAAATTTATGAAAATTTAATTATGGCCTGCAAAGTAAATAAAAATACAATCAGTACAGAGTTAAGAAATTCATCATGATTTGTTATTGGGGTTGTCTCCCCAGTGGCTTTTCTGCCTCACAAGAGCCTCTTGGTTGATGTGTAAGCAATTAAGAACATGCCTACACTTGCAAATGAGGTAGCAATTGAACACACTACACATGTAACTGATCTTTGAATTTTAATAAATGAATGAAAAATATCAAAACTGGAATGAATAATCAAATTTAGTGATCTCTCTAAAGTAACAACGAATCATTTAACAAAAAAAAAAAAACAAGAGGCCAAAGTAAGGTGGATGGGATGCCAACCCCTACCATTTTAGAGCCAGTAAGGCTGGGATTAAATAAAGTCCAGAAGCTTTAAAAATGCATCACATAGAAGAAAAAATAGCTCATCGGCTTTATTACGTATCCCAGACTTACTAGCTTACTTACAATGGACACAACTACTCCTCAGGAACTTCGATCTCGCCGTCGTTTATCTGGTCGATGACGTCGTGAGGTGGCTTTCCTTCAACAGTGCAACCAACACTCTGCAAAGGGAATAACATAGATAAAACGACGACCATGGACTAAGGTACAAATTCTAAGAATTAAATTATAAATTACCTAATGTCATCCAAGCATCTATCACATATAAACCAACTTGGCACAACACTGATGGTGACAAACAGTTAATAATTTCCAAATCCTCACCTGACACGTTCCCAGGATTTCCTTCACTGTTCCTTCCATCTTTCGCGACATAGACCTCTCTCGCATCGCCCTCGCAATTGATAAGATTTCATCAAAAGCCAGGTTTCCGCTGTGCTTAACTGGAAAGAAATATAAAATTAGCACGAGCACTTTGATATAATTTTCAGACAGCTACTAGTGACGCTAACTTACTGTTCTTTTGCTTCTTCCTATCACGAGGGGGTTCTTTGAGGGCCTTAATAATTAGGGAGGCAGCCGAGGGCACCACCGATATCGTAGCTTGCCTGTTCTGGATTGTCAGCTTCACCGTGATTTTTAGTCCTTTCCAGTCAGAAGTGGCTTTCGCGATGTCATCACCAACTTTTTTTGGAGACTGGAAAAGCAATGATACGGTAAGAATTAATATTATAATTATAAAATTACGAGAATGTAACAAGAATGAAGGGCAATCGTCGGAGTGAAGTCGTTAAATATATTATGTCCCAAAGAAAAGGCAAATTAATGGTGCTCGACAAGCTTTCGATGAGCAGGGGCAAGACTTCATGCAATGGCCAAAGTTACAGAGGAAGCACACGGCGAGCACATGGGATGATTATGACACCTTCAATCCGAGGTTTAAGTTTCAAGGGTAAAAAAAATTATAATTACCAAACCCAGAGGACCAATTTTTGGAGCCAGGGATGAAGTGGCACCAACTTCACCTCCGACACATCGGAGGAAAACTATAAAGAAGTAGAAATGAATTAGTATGTTGCTATAGAATCGGATTGAACAGCAAAATTTGTATTTTACACACTAATTACCTGTTTTAACTTCGGAAGGATCAAACTTAGGAGGCATGGCTGATTATCTGTAGGGCTAAATGAATAAATGCGAGAAAGATGTCAAATATTACACAGGGATTACAAATCCTGTCTTCACCTCCACGCACGACACGTTGAAAGGATTATGCCGGAAGAAGCGGAAGATGACGGAAACACGGAATGAAGTTAGAAATTGAGCTTCGTCCAGTTTGCCACAAGAATGATTGGCGCTGCCTTCGCCAGCTGCAGTCAGTTGTTTCTACGGTTTTGAATTATTTTGAACTACTCTGAATGTTCTGTTCCGACGAGTATTTTCCGTTAATGCCATTTAAACACCTTAGATGGACTAGTTACGTGCGGAATTCAGTAATTTAGGTACTCCGAGAAAATTATAATCCATATTACATGCATGTGTCCCCTGGAATCACTTGAAATGGACGCAAAACTCCCAGAAAACTGGGAGAGGGCGGATAACGACTTGGGAGTACCGTATTACGTTGAGTAAGATTTTTCTCAAATTTCTCTTATCTGAGTATCTATTCAGTTTAATATTATCCTACCAATTTATTTTTCAGTCATAAGGATAAATTGACTCATTGGGATCACCCACTGTTTTGTAAAGTTACGGAACAACTTTCTAGTTGCGACTCCATCAAATACTCAGCATACCGAACCGCTGCAAAAATAAGAACTTTGCAAAAACTTCTCCACTGTAAGTACGATAGTTTCAAGGGGTAAATGGCTCAATATAGGTTATGTTTTGAGTGCTTTCATACCTTTCATAAGCTTATCAGATCCTATAATTCCAGCAATTTTAATTTGTACATCCATATCTATTTTGTTTTTCTAGTCGATCATGTACGTTTGAATGTTGTAGCTGGTGTATTTGAGCAACATGGACTCTCAGCCGATGAAAATACGTCTTCAGTGGAATGCGGTCATCTTGAAGCCATTCTATCTGATATATTTTTTGTGGCCAAAACAGAAATCCAAGCTTTGAATGGGAAGCAGTTTGATCAACACATTGCCACTGAGCTGGCTCTCAATTTGATATTGAACACTTTTGACCAGTAATATATACCTTTATTTATGTAGTGTACATCCTTTATTATATCTCGAACCATTTATTTTATCTCATTTTATTTGAATAATAATGGAAGGGTGAGACCAGAGAAAAGTTGGTCTTTTGGCAAATAGTATTTGTAGTAATAATTTGGAGTAGCCACTCGTCATTGAAGCAAAAAAAATGTTTCTCTCCATTATCCATTTATAGGAAACGCAGAGGCAGTGTTAAAGTGATAGATGTCAAAGTCCTGATGGCTATCCTTAGTTGTGGATTAACAGACCCAGCTATATTTGTGCAAATACCAAAAGGTAGAGAAAAGTGGGCCCAGAACAGGTTGATGGAATGCTATCGGTTTCTCTTTTTCCAGGTAGGAAGGTCTATTTTAAGTCTTTAGTTGCCATTTATAGAATTAACTCTCGTTATTTAATAACAATCTTCCACTTAAAGCGATAATATGTACAATTTATTGCTTATGGTAGACATCACAGCTCATTCAGGATATTTTGGCTTCTCAATTTAGAGAAATGTACACCCATTGACTAACTATTTCTTATGCCAAAAAGTACTCTGCCTTTGCTAAAAACGGAAAAAATTATTTATCTTTGATTTCTGCAAATGAGATGTTCGTTTGTAATAATTTTAACCTGTAAGCTGTCTGGGTTATGAACTTTTATCTCTTCATATAAATGATAAGACTGAATTCTTTGTTCCCCACAAAAAAGTACATATTATTGAAATGACCCAGCTTTCGAATTAATATGTACTTCATATATAGGTCTGCTGATCAATCTGTCAATTTCATTCCTTCCTTAGGCCATTGAAGGAAATGGAGGAGTGGCTGTTAGATCAAGGTTAAGCAGTCTGTTTCACGCAGTGTCAACATTCATTGGAATATTCCTGAAGGAATGGAGGGGTTTTGGCTTGCAGTTTGTCCCTGGCACCTTATACTCTTGCATGGAACTGGTGTGTATATTCATTGAAATGTGTGTGGTGCATAAATAAATTTATAATTACTTAGGCATTATCTGTATGTAGAAGAATTTGCTAAAAGTAGGCAGAAAACCTTGTGTTTGGCTTGCCTAGCAGACTTTGATAAAAATAAGTATAAATATGTAATTGTTTGAAGTGATGGTGGATACTGTGCATCTATGTAACAATGATAATATGCCATAGTCACAATTGTCAGAAAATGTGTGGAATTGTGTCCGAAGCAGAGGCATTGAATTTTTTTTATTTGTAATAATCCGCAGTAAGTTCATTAATAGTGAGAAGTGGTTTTCAATAGCATTTCACTTCTCCTTATCTTGAGCAATTTCCTTTAGTACCCTTATGTCTTGATGTTCTCTTATTGAGCTGCCCTGAGCACCTATGTTTGCCTTCCTCATGGATTAAGTTAACGGATCAAGGCAATGCATTGTGGAATTTCCGTACATTTAACATGCCTGACTTTCTCATGGAATTTTATTTTTATTTTCCCCTCAGTTGCTCAGTTTTTTTAACATGAAAAGACTAAATGACTTGTCTTATGGGTCATTATCTGGCATATGGTGCTCCTTAGTTCCCTTTCTTACCCCATCTTCTGTACACCCCCTTGTTTCCCACGAAATATTAACAATATGGAAATGTTTTATGCTGTATGCAGACAGTGGCGGATTCAGTGTAGAGACAAGGAGGTAGGGTGGGATAACCTCTCAGCAGTAGTTAGGGTCCAACCAAAATTACCATTTTATCTAGTGGAAATTGGAGGGAGGCTTAGCCCCATTCTGGATCCACCACTGTCTGTAGATATAGCTTGTTGTCTGTTTCACAATCATGGAGGTAAATATTGGGATTACTGATCTGAGGATGCATGAAAATTTAGTGCCTCTAGTCATTAAAGTTGGCAATGATTCTCATTTTATCCTGATTTCAATCATTGCAATATACGCATGTCTTGTATGAACAATTTTCAAGTGATATTAATGGATTTACAAACTTGTATCGTACATCAATCTGAATTCATTCAGTTTTGAGTTGATAGCAATTGTTTACATAGTGTCATCCACTGATTCTTGATGGCTGAGATATTCTATGTATTCATTGTACTAAATAACCCCTAGTTGTTTCACTTTCGTTAATGATAGGCTGACTGAAACTTTATTCAACACACCCATGTTGAAAAAAAATTTCAATATGGGTGTGTTGAATGAAGGACTGGTATTTTTATGAATCATATTTTTGCTAATTAATATGGTTATTGTTTAGCTGTGTATTATTTTAACTTGACCTTTAAATGCCTTGGGTGCCCATTTGGGCATGGGGGAAAAGCTACCGCAGGTGCCTGTGCAAGCACACTAACTTAACCTTTTGACACGCAAAGTGCCGGTATATCGGCTCCATGTTTAATCCCTTGCTAAAATCTTGGTTCATTGTATTTTGAGTTAATTTCACTTTAATTCTGGATATTATATAAATGCTTATTGATGTAAATAATTAATCTGGCGGACAACTGTTAGAGATTAACAAGGAATGATAAATGAAAACGACCACACGTGTTGAAAAACATGGCGAAACTGTGGTTTATTGTAAGGAACAACTTCCGGTGAAGAACAAAACAAGTGATCACAGAAATATGACATTTGGGAGATTACCATCTATTCAAAAACGATCAAAACACTTATCCCTCTTGATGAAATGGTATTTCTTCATTAGTATTTAGAGTTTTTCGTAAGCAAAAGAATTTGTCTCTTCTTCCAAATGCCTGATGCACTCTTGAGTAGGGCTTGAGCTTTTTGGAAGTGAAGATGGAAATTGATGTAAGAGCAATAGGGTTAAAGGCCATTTAAGAGCAAATTAGAATTAAATTGAGCTGTAAAGGGAGAACACTGGGAAAATAAATCTGGTGGCTAAAGGTTTAAATAATTTTGAAAACTCCAAGCATGAGTTAACTCTTTGAAGCCCAAGCCTGAGTATACCTCGGGATGTGTATTTCCTGCCAGGGACCCGAGCCTGAGTAGTGACCCATTCGTATCCGATTTCATGGGAAAATGTTCCGTGCATTTTTCTCGTGTCCCAACTATCTAGCCTGTTTCCTTAGCTATTTAGTCTTTTTGTATGGAAAGTGCTGCCATTTGGCAGCTCCTAAATATACATATTTACTTCTAAATTGACTGGAATTTATTTTTTTTAATGTCAAAAACCCTGGGTTTGCACAACCTGCACATGAAAGTACCATGGGCTTCAAAGTGTTAATAATTGGCACTACCTACTTACATTCATTAGTGATTTAACTTATTGTTGGTAGGTTATAAACTACTGTGCTGTTATTTTAAAGGCCAGTGAAGAAGGTGTTTCGGAAGAAGATTTCCTGAAGTGGTTGGAATCTGGTCCAAGATTGTTTGTATGGCTCACTACTCTTCATAGAATGATGGCTGCAGAATCAGGTGGGTAAAATGGTAGTTTCATCAGGAAAGGTGATCTTTTTGTCTGGTGAGAGACCAGAGAATTATTTTGGTCAAGGAAATTGAAATTTTTGATCACTTGCTTCCTAGAGTTAGTAAGTTGATATTTTAGGCATGTATTGCCAAATGTGATGCAGAAAATTTTCAAAATATGGACCTGTATATTAGTGGCATAAGAAATACCTATGAAGTCTATAATAGGGTAGTTTCCTTCATCAAAGAAAACGAAAGGCATTGATTGCGACTCGTTAACCACCATTAGTGTATTCATAATACACAAATTATTTTGTTTTTGAAATACCGGTTTTGACGAATGGCAAGGGTCAAATTTTATCCTCATTTGAAAAAGGCCAGATTGGTGCCCATGCGATTCCACTCCACGTGACGTCACCGGGACCTAGTTTCTACATGAGAGGATAGGAGTTATGCATCGTCTGAGGTTACCAATGCATGCACGAGGCACAGAGCTCAGGGAAACATGTCTTAATAATCACCTATTAAAACTGGCTTAGGTCGGAAAGTTTTCTTCGTTTGATAAGGTATTAATAAACCTTTTTTAAGCCAAGCGCTACCAGCCAGCAAGGTACTCAGCTACCCGCTAGCATCCTGCGTCCTATCAGCGCTCAGAGCCTCGATCAAGGTCACCTCACAAGGCGGGAGGGGGAACCAGAAATGCGTCGCACGGACTTTTCCCCATCATTCCTACTTACGCGTCGCGTTTTTGCGCGCTTGAAAATTTTCACTTTTCATTTAATCGTGAAAAATAGATATCGTCATTTAAAAATCTAAAAGCATGAAATACGTACTCCAGGAGTAATAATCTTTCGATTTAGGCAATAAAAAAATAATGGGAAACCACCCTATTTAGGCTTTTTGCAAATATATTTTTTAAATGAATTTCAGCCTATCTTTGTGTGTTGGATTAATGTAAAATCGTGTGATAGTGATGGAATTTAATTGGAGTAGGCATAAGAATTGGCTCAGTCCACTTAAATAGAAGTCAAGAAAAGCTAAGGTATGCATGTTTCCTGTGATGCTCTTTTTCATTGCTTGTGTTGGATGGTGAGATTCTTGTAATAAATTGTTCTTGTTACATGTAGCTCAAGTTTTTAAAAATAATGTACATGCCTGTATTCTGAAAATGAAAGCTGAAGTAATTGCCATTAGATCTTAATTGACCTTTCATATACCATTGATTTATTATTGTGTTATCACCATGAATGAAAGGCATGGGAAAATATCAATTAGGAAAGCGTTAGACTCATTAATATGTCTGTCTACATGTAGGGGAGACCTATCCGTTGTGGTGTGATCTGTCTTTTTTGGTGATATACTTAGGCTCTTAAAGTACACAGAAAGTCTGCGTAGTTATTGCTATCTATAGCTGAAAATATGAAAAGTTTGCATGCTATGTAAATTAAAAATGCAATAAAAATCATCATTTTCTCTGATGGAAGCCCAGATTTTATGCTCTGCACTCTTAAATGTTAATTGGGGATAACTGTTACTGAATGAACTTTTCCAGTTTGCTAGGTGAAGTGATACATTTACTGTAGAGCCTCAAGTCTGTCGTTCGATTAACCATGCTGTGGATCATCAATCTATCACTTCCTGATGGAGTTCCCCTAAGCACTTTGCTAATTGCTCGCATAGTGTATGTACCGTATGTATAAGGACCAAAAATGATATTCATCACAATTATGTATGCACAAGAGCAGCCAAAGTGGGACCCAAAGAAATGGGCATTAAATTGTACAATAATTTGCCATTATGTATGAAACACATAAAATATATAGGTACATCTAGGTATAAATGTAGTGTATATTCTTCATTCTATGATGATGGGTGCTTGTTCCCAAGGAATTCTCCTTTGGTGATAATTATTAAGTTAGACATTGTCATATTTTCCATTTTTGGCAATAAGAATTTCCAGCTCTTTGTACCATGTATTATACATAGTCTTTTTGTGATGCTAAAAAACTTAGGTGTTCCCCTAGGAAAATGTTGTGGAGTTTTCCTGCATCCACTTTTATTTTTGTGGAAGTTGGTACTGTTAATCCAACTGAATGGCTTAAAGAAGCTTTATAATATTCTCCTACAGTGAGGCATCATGGTGTTCGCTGTGTTCTCTGCAAGTCTTCTCCGATTGTTGGCTTGAGGTTCAGGTGTCTCAGTTGCCTTATGCATGACCAATGTCAAGAGTGCTTTCTGCATGGGAAGACTAATGGAAAGCATAAACTTGGACATCCTATGTATGAATACTGTTTACCGGTGAGTTACCAACATGTGATCTCGTGGGGTAAACACCATTTTGCTAATTGAGAATGGATATTTTATGTTTTATGTATGGAGGAAATGGATGAATGTACTTGGATATGCATTTCCATGTCTGACGCAAAACATTATTTTCCCAGACAACTAGTAGAGAGGATCGGGAGGCACTTGTGAAGACTCTGAAGAACAAAGTCAAAAGCAGTCGCTTTAGAATTATTCAGCCAAGAAATAAACATGATGGTTCCATATGGGAGAGGCGATCAGTGACGTATGTGGACAATGAACAAATTGAAGGAGCCAAGTGCAATACGGAAGATTGTGTGGGTGAAACGCAACTCCTGCTGCGAGAATTGGAGTTGACGTCTGGAGGAAATGAAGGTAACTTTAAAGTTTGAAGTAACTTGTAAAAGGTGATTGGGATGTAATTTCTTTCCTCTCATTTCTTTTCTTACTACACAAGTCCCTGTAAAAATAGTTTCTCTTTTAAAATCTTGAGTATTAACACATTTTATTCCAAAGTAAGCAAAATACTACTTCTGGTACCCAGAGTACAGGTGTAAACTTTATCCACCATCCTGCCTATGGTACAACTTCCTTTAAGAAATCATTTAAAATTGTAATTTCTTATCTCTCGGACAATCTAACAGATAGA
This sequence comes from Ischnura elegans, assembly GCF_921293095.1. Lineage (NCBI taxonomy): Eukaryota > Metazoa > Arthropoda > Insecta > Odonata > Coenagrionidae > Ischnura > Ischnura elegans. The sequence continues at coordinate 114,995,314 of NC_060249.1, read as the reverse complement.
GTAAAATTTGTTGACAATTTCTATACCAAGGTTTCAATATTTTTTAAATTTTATATATTTCATGTTTTTCATGTGTTGCATTGGAAAACTTTCATCATACAGTGGAACCTCGTTAAAGCGAGTACGGGCTATAGCGACACTCCCGCTATAACGAGAGATAGCCGATGCACCGTCAGTTGACCCTATAATAAGCGTGTTAAAAAATTCGTTTTTACGAGACCCTTGTGGTGTTGGCTCTCGCCATAGCGAGGGTTTCACCGCCGGAAGACTTTCATCAAGACTCCTTAACCTCTGTAATTGCTAGCGATCTGTTAGAAATGAAGTTAATGGAGTGCTCAGTCTCAAATTTATGTTGTAAACTGTCGTTCGATAAATAAGTAGTTAATTTTGGTGAAAATATTGTGGCATTAGCATTCGCGAATCCTTCATCTTCTTTTGTTCCTCGGGCTGCAGAAAGCAGTCGGCAGCATACCCGCACGTCCTTGAGTTGCGTGAATAGAAAGCATTTGATGGCAGTCACCATGGCCAAAAAAACACCAAACACGTCTAAGCGAGAAAATAAAAATAAAGGAGTAATATGAGAGTGTCGAAATTAATTCATCTTCCTATTAGCTCAGCAAAATAAAAAAAACAAAAGCGCCCAAGGAATGCAGACGATGAAGAGTTATAAGGAGCTTTGTTCGGGTGGTTTTGCCCATTCAAATCTGCGGGAACTTCTGAGAAAGGGGCTACGCCCAAGCCTAAAGCGGAGTATTTCAGGGATAGATTGCGAATCAAGAATTTTAAGAGTGCGGAAGGTTGATTATACTAATGCGAAGCACCAAAGCGCTATCTCCCCTCATAATTGCTGGTGATGCCTGCGGTGTAAACCCGAAGTCGTGGAAGAAAGGACTCCGATCATAAGTATCTTTAGAAGTATTCCCCGGGTTATATAACATAGACGGAACGGAACCTTTTTACATACAACTCCCCGACAAAACCCTTGCAGTATGAGGTATTTCTTGCAATGATGCCTCTAAAGGTAGGTAGTGCGCCTTAGCGATGATGTAGGATGTACGAAGCATTGATACTCAGCGTGAATTGCCCGGATGGACGTATTTATTCTCCGTTGCGGATTTGCAAGGGTGAACTATTTTTCGTCAGTGGTCGGAGTCGAACTGGCGCTCTCTTTTGTCACGTGGGTAGCCGAGCATCCCCTGGTGGCCGCTAGAAGAACTCACAGAAGAACTGACTCTCGTTTGCAGTGCCGTGGTAAACTCGGTGTATTATTTCAAATACGTCGCGAGCGTAACAATCAAAAAGAAACTTTTTTTCAACAACGGCAATTTTAATCACATCATTTTTCAAGCTTAGCAAACTTTTTACCGTAGGTAATGAAGATATTACATTATCTGATAGAAAAAGTCTTCCAAGGCGGGAACGTTATACAACCTTCCACCGTTTTCGCCTGTAGAAACAAATGTAATGCGTTATTTCACTTCACTGCCGCTTAACGTACAGAAACAACAAACATACACCAATGGAAACATTTGAGGCATTAAATAACCGCGATACTGTTTTATCAGTTAATTTTTGAATTTTCAGTAGAAAATACCAAAATAATAGAATGATCACGTACATGAACTAATTAAGTGCATAGAAAAATGGCTTCGTCGGTTGTGCATTGGCATAATGATTGACGAAACATTACTTTCCATTATTTTTATTCAGTGCGGCGCTTATAAATTGTTTGAATAGTTAGTCGTTGTTTGAGTAAGGAAATTTAGTGATGCAAAAAAAATCGCCTTTCGTCTGGATTTATGCTTACATTTATCGGATAGATGTTTATCTGTCGCCGCACCACTCCTGTTCCTGTATATCTGTTCGCAACAGCTATATTGGCTATTATTTGCTCCACCTCCGGTAAAGCGACAATTCGCTATAGCGAGTGTTTATTAGTGCACCGTGGGGTGTCGTTATATCGAGGTTGCACTGTATGTAGTACTGTATCACTAGGAATAGGCATTGTGTTCTATGGAATGATTTTGTTTCTTACTGTAATTGTTTTTTGATACTAGAGTTCATAAGCTATAGCTTGATTAATTGCTTTTCTTCTTCTTTCCTGCTACCAACATATTGATTTCAGGAAATAAGGTATGGTTTGTTATAAACTTCATGGTATTAATATTTTAATTCATTCAAGGAAAAATATGAGATTTCTCAAAAAATTTATTATTCATAGTTTTTCTTTATTGATCATTTTCGTCACTGAGATGACCAGGGTGAGTATGAGTGCTCTTAATTTACCATTTGAAAGGTTGAAGCATAGTCTTTTGGCTGAATATAATGAATAAGTTAACACAAAGGATGGTCATTTGGTATTGTGGTACATATGAGGGCAGGGAATGGAGGGGCGAGGAAAGTGCTCTAAAGAAAACTCTACTCAGAAAAACTTCACCTACCCCCACATTCCTACTTGGCAGCATTTTCTTGTATCTGCAAGACTGAAATCAGACATTTGTGCAATTAGCAAATTCACTGTATCCTATAGCAGGTGAATCCTATTTAATTGGTTTGTCTCGCATCCTTGTAAAATTTGCAATTGCCAGTTTCACTTCATAGTAACTCATTTTGGCAAACTTAGACCATTATTCGTACATCATGATAACTTTTTGCCTGCTGAAATGAAAATATACAACCTTGGTAACTTTTCACTGGAAAATTATTTATTGGTACAAAGCGTTTCGACGCTGAGGCATCATTCTCGAGTACTACTTGAGAATGATGCCTCAGCGTCGAAACGCGTTGTACCAATAAATAATTTTCCAGTGAAAAGTTACCAAGGTTGTGTATTTTCACAAAGTAAAAGCCGAATCAATTGAATTCATCTTTTTGCCTGCTGTTTATTATTTCCAGTTGGTCGGAATGGAGAATGCATTAGTGAGAGCATTGATGTAATGCCTGCTCCACTCCCACCGAGGTACCCCAAGGAGGAGTTGAGCAGCATCATTGGCCACCTGGAGGAGGGCCATCGCGATCTAGGGGAACATATAGAGGGCCTGTGGCTCAGGCAGGACCGGGGTGTCAGGGGGGGTGGCAATGCCGCTGGCCTCCTTGGCATGCTGTGCCTCAAGGGCGCTGGGGATTGGGGGGACAGTGGGTCTGAAGAACTGATGTGCCAGCAGTTGCAAGGAACCCGTGTGCAGCTGGAGGAACAGGTGAAAAGACTGAAGGCTCTTCAGGTGAGTGCAACTAGTGAATAGGGAAACAAAAGTGTGATTTCTGGAAGTATAATTGCTGTAGTTTCTATGTTTCAATGGCAGTTTAAAATTGGAATATTGTGGCGGCTGAGTAAATTTGTTTATGGTTTTTTAAGGGTTTTTGAAGAGTTACAATAAAATTTCAGAATAGCCATTTTTCTGGAGAAATTTTAAGGCAAAATTTGACTGGTACATAGTGCGATTCTTCCTCAAGAGATGGAACTATCATCGTGGGATGCTCAGTGCTATGAGATAGTAAATATGTTGTACATTCCCTTCCTCTTGCTGAGCAATTGTCTTGTTCTAACTCCCCCAACTGGCTGCAGATGATGCTCTCCAATGTTGCCGATTGTGTGTTTTTCATTCTTATTGTTCAATTATCAGTGAAATTAATCCATTTCTCGAAGTTTTAAACTTGCATTAGACCATTTGCATTTCCAGTATTATTATGATTTTGGTTTCTATCAAAAACCTTGTATGCACGTATTTAGAGAATTCGACCATGTTGAACTTTCAAATTTCATGTTCTTTTTATTTCATTATCATAGAGAAAAATAGATCTTCTGGCCTTCATGTAGTAGTTAAAGTTTCACGCCGATTGTTTAACTCACCTTGCTTCAGGTGGTAAAACTGTTTACGGGGCAATCACCTTTCGCATGAAATACTGGATGTTTATCGTGTCTTGAAAGTGTTTGAATTTCTTATAGAATGAAAAGCAAATCTGAAAAAATCTTGTTCCTTACAAAAGTCAAATGACTCGTATGCATTTGTGTTGTCAATTTGTGAAGTCCCTGAATTTAACTTATTGCCATTTTGATATCTCTTTATGGTCATCATATCATTGGGTAAACATGGAGATTCATAGTCTATTATCAATTCTTACTTATAGAATAAAAATTCATAAAATTCTTCTGTAAATTTGCTTGTATTCTAAATGTTATGTTATCCAATTGCTGCTCTATAAATGTTAAAATTCTTTTTGTGTCATAATTGTAGCAATTTCATTTAAGCTTTATTTGCAATAGTACTTAATCATACTTCTTTAAATTCACAAGTACATATGTACTTATTAAATGTTCAGAAAATTATATCAATTGGGCGTTGATTATGTACCAGTCATTTGAGTAACTGTTTGTTGAGTTATTTTTCCATCACTTCCCTAGCCAGTCCCCCCAAATCATTCCTTACTTTCTCTTTCCTACTCCCCTCTATTTCCTGCTCTTTCCCAACTCATAATAATAAGTGTATCAATGGAATTGGTGCCAAACATGCAGAATAACTATGGCATGAAAACCGAAGTAAAAATTACTAAGAATATGGATGTTAGTAAATTATCCATCTCTTTCAGTTATTTGTTTGGGCTTTTCCTTCCATCAGGATGGTTTGTTGATGCTCTTCTATTTTGAAGTAGCCTGGAAAATTTAAAAAATAGAAGTTCTTCTTAATACTCGAGTAACCTTCCGGTGTTACCAATGCTCTAAATGGTGTTGAGGGCTGCTGTTATCTGTCATTTCTGTAAATCGTCCAACCTTTCTTTCTGCATATTTCAAGGTCTTTTCCTTTATGTGTACAGGAATGTCTGCAGAAAATTCAGCCTTCCTTTGGCACGGCCCGTGGAAGTTACGTGCGGCAGTGCCACCTAGAGAGCACCCCGATGCCCATGAATATTCGTGCCCACTCGGCAGCTCGTCCATTGCCTAGACTAGATGACTTGAGCCCCATATTGGCTCAGAAGCCCAGCATTAAAAGTCCTGAAGCTCAAGCATCCAGTGAAGAGAGTGTTGGGGTCATTTTGTCCAATTTAAATGGTGGATCGTACAGTCCATCGAATGCTGACCTTGAAGTGGAGAACAGGTTTTCCTCTAGTCCCTCCCTCAGTGTCCTGACTGAGGTCTCCCCTCAAGACTTGAGCACCATTCTCATGGCAAGGTGGAGGGGAGGAATGAAGGGTTTTGTTGGTTCAACACAAGTGAGCTCACCCACCTTCCCTGCTTCATCCATCTTGGGATCACCAACTCACCCTTGCCACATGTATCAGAAGAATGGTTCAAAGCGGAGAGCTGAAATAGAGGTGAGGTGATCCATGAGAGCACTAACTTCCTCTCAAATGTGGTAGATGATGTGAACATTTTTCTTGAGTTACCAAGATGTGGAACTTGGGAAATAGGCCTCTCTTATAAACAACAATACAAAAACCTGTTTTCACATTGGTTCATCTCGAATCAAATGCATATTCCCTTGCATATGACTCATCTGATCTGTTAAGATATGCTGTAATTTTTGTGTATTGCACTCCTTTTTTTCCACAAAAATGCAGAAAAAAGTTGGGCGTTTGGGTAAGGCCTCGGCAAGTAAGCACTTCTTTCATGGTCCTTGTCCCTTTTGGAGCTGGAACTCCTGGCAAGGTCAGGGAATTCAAAAATTCAAATTTTTAACAACACTGAACGTAGGTTTTCCCAGCGTGAGGCATTGTTGCTAACGGCTTCCGGGTGCAGCTGCGCATTGGGCTTTGTCGTGCTGCACCCAGACACGAGCACGACAAAGCGCAACACACAGCTGCACCCGGAAGCCGTTAGCAACGATTTTAACAACACTGTTTCCCTAACTTAGCTCTGCCTCCCTTAGATGTCTCACTCTATTGCCTTACATCATGCTGGGCTTGCTTCTCCGTCAGCTACCTGTCCAGTTGAGTGCTTAGCTTGAAGGGAGCAGAGGGGCCAAGACCAAGGTATTTGGGATCCTTAATCGAGTCATATGACTAGAGATAGTGAATTTTTCACTCGGTCAGTTCTTCAACTTGAAGGTTGCTATGGGTAGAATTTGAGGATGGAACTCACCCCAGACTAAGTAACAGGTGTGAAAGAAGTGTACAGTAATTTTCAAATTCAGGGGCCAATTCCTTTCCCAAGGCCACCTCACAATTTGATGATTTTTTATTGGAATGGATTTTTGTTGGGCGTGCAATTTACTCTGAATATGTAGGGGTCGACATAAATACATATTCCATAATGTGGATTCCATATTATTTTATGTGTGTAATGAAATTTTTTTTCAATGTGCTTTTCACAGGACGAGCCAAGTGTACTGGGTGAGATACAAAAAGACCTGGATTGGGTTCTTGACGAGCTGGATGCCATGCTTATCTCTCAAGTCAGTGACCAAAGTTCCAGTGGTGAATCTGGCTCTTCTCATCACGGTGGTTAGTTTTTATTTTTTCCCATAAAGATCAGCCATTCAGTTTATGCCAGAGCATAATTTTTTACGAGAGTTCTGGTTATGCATATCAATGAACTTTTTATTTTTCACAAAATTATTATTTAATTTTCCTGGTCACCCGCCCACGTGCACTCTTCAGCTCCTCATTTTCTTCTCTAAAGTTGTGTGCCCTAGATCTATGAAACACAAGGAGGCAGGTCAACTAACATCTTCCGATCCACCCTCAAAAATTTCACCTCGTCTGGGAATCAAACCACAGGCTACCTGCCATTGTGCAGTGGGAAAAGAAAAATTATGCAGACAATTCAAAATTGGTTCTTTCATCATGAATGTCTCTTCAAGCCAACAGTTTGTGAATATGATACATTCTAACTCTGACGTTTGCTCTTAAGAAATATTGAACATGACGTTTCAGGAGAGCCTCTATTATCCATTATTCTATTTTCCATTTATTGGATTACCCACTTATTTACTTCCCTGGACTGTTCACTTCCCCTCTACTCAAATGAATTATCCATGTATCACTTTTGATTATCTGTTTGGGCTTTCCCCTTCATTTAAATGGGTACTTGTAGCTCCACTGTATAAGAAAGTGTTCAAGTGTTAAGTAAGCACATTTTTGTCCTTATTCTTAACCCTCTTCCCTACATAAGCAAAAATGAGCATTTGCCAAATCACATAAATAAGTAAACTAGTTACCTCCCCATGGAGTGCTAACGTAATGCTTCAATGTCTCCTAATGTGTTCCGAGTATTTATCCATGTTCTTAATGAATTCCATCAGCTGGGAGTCAGTAGCATGTATTCCGGTGGATACAAATCTCGGACTACTTTATTGTTTGTTGTTCCCTTTCAGATCCAGGTGAAATGATGGACAACCAGAAATTATGCCGGGCTGCCACTCAGCTTGAGGATCTCTTGGCTGGTTTGATCCAAGTTGTTGAAAGGCAGAAGAAAACTGAGATTGAAACATCTTCATCTGAGGTGCTAAAAATGTAGGCTTTCTATGAAAATGTACATTATGCTTGGTATTATAGGGATGTAGTCCTGGTTATGAACTCCTGTGTAATTTTCAGCATTCTGAGCTTATAGTTTTATCTCTGTTGATTCCAGTGGAGGAAAATGGGGATTTTAGCCCATTGGCTCCTTAAAATTGTTCCATAATCCTGATGAGGAAGTGTGTCAAATGAATACCATGCAATTGCTATACATATTATGGTGTAATTGCCATTTAATCAGCTCGTCAGCAACATATTTTTCACTAGTCTTTAATCAGCCTCTATTTAAATCCTTGCCCAGACCCGTCATGCCTGGGTCATTTGCTGAGACTCAGAACCATTGAGGAGACTGGTCATTGTACAATATTATAAATTACATCAAGTCAGATGTTAGGGTATGGCAGCAGATAGGTGTTTACATGTGTGCTTTCTTAATTGGGAGACAACCGGTAGCCAGACTTCCAAACCTCGGAACTCATCTACACAATGTGCTATGAGGAAATTTAGGTAAAATATTGGTTTTCCTTGTTTTATGGAAGGAAAATTATGCCTTTATAAATGGTAAATGTTCAACTTAAAACAATTAGGGTTTTTTCTGTCTCTCGGCTTACCTCTAAGCTACACAATTAGGAAGAGAAGAGTCCTTATGCCTTATCATGAATGGAATTCTTAGAATTACCTTTTGACTTCCTTTAATGCTAGCCAAAACCTATATGTCACTATTTTATTCTTTATGCTACTTTTTTGAGACTTGGTGTCGTGACGTCGTGTCTCTTTTGAGGCTTGATGCTTGGTGTCACCGGTTCAGTGAATATTGGTGGTAGTCCATTTCTGTCACTAATGTATTGAGAATTTCATACTCTTCCTTAAACTTTTGAGAGATACTACAGCCTTAGGTGTACTCCCTCCGAATGAACTTCCTCCAAAATGTATTTCCCCATCAAGTAAACCCCTCATGTAAACTTTCCCTTGACCTTAGGCCATTAGGCCTTAGGCATGAACGAAATTAGAACAGGGGCTATTTTGACATCTCACATCCATGCATTCTCGCATGAGTTCTAGCAAGTCACCGCTTTACACCATGCAATTTCGACTGTGCCTTTGTACACACGTCAGATTGTGCAAGTACGTGCCTTGTGTAAAACGGCCTTAACTCTTTTTCTGTAGATATTCAGGGATAACACTCATGAGGTATACTTTAGTGGGATAGAAAAAATGATTACTCAATCGATCATTTTGTCTCATATATGTACATTCATATTTTGTGTTCGCATTTTCTGATAATATCTTGGAAGGGTGTGTGCATGCATGTATATCAATTTTACTCTGAATATAGATCAAGGTAGCCACACTGGATCATTTTGAAGGATTTGAATGCAGCCCCCAGAATAGCTGCTCTAGAAATTAGAGCATTTATAAGATTTTTGTCCTGAGAGATTAAAAAAAAGTCATACATATGTTATTGGCATGAAATGTTTTTGTAGGTAGCTGGAAAAATTCCCGTCCATTAGGTTTAGGTAAAATATCTTGTTTCCAAACTTGAATCCAACATATGTATAGTTAATTTAATCTATGTATTTTAAATATTGTTGAAATCCAGATTGATTGCATTCTTTATTTCACTGATATAAATTTAGCTAATTTAATTTGACTACTGTGAATTTTGTTGCTATTTTTTGTTTAGAAAATATTAATTTTCTATTACCAATTGAGATAAAGTTTATTGGAGCCCATTTAGCTTCAAGATGTTATTAAATTAGAAAGGAAGAGTATGCATGGAAACGGACTGATTGCAGAAGTAGATGCAAACTTGATCTTACTTACCGTATGTCCCCGAATATAGTCCCCCTCTGAATATAGTCCACCCCTAATTTTGAGGATTCAGTTTCGGGAAAAGTTAAAAATATGCGTTTGGATATTGTCCCCTCCTTTACTTTTACCATGGGCGTTTTTGGAAAAAAAGGGGGGATTATATTCAGACATATACGGTAATTCTTTTTTCTGTTACTGAAATGAGGTATTCTTGAAATTTCGTAACTGTCCCATTTCAAGAGAATTCGCTATCAACTCATTGGTAAGGGTAGCATAAATTGCAGTAATAATGTTAGTATTCAGAAGAAAAAATATTTTTACTAGCTTAAGTATATTAAATATCAGAGGATCTCTGTTGGAGTCTATGTCATGGGGACTGATTTCTGTAATTATAGCTTTTTGACACTTTCAGGTGACTCAAATGACATGAAAATACTAGCCGGTTTTTGCTATCCCCTAGAAATAGGCAAAAATGTTTTCTTAATTATTTAATGCTTTGTTGCAGCCTCAAAAACTGTTGCAGTTGAAATTCAGCTGCTTTACATGTCTATAGGTCTGAGATTACATTGTAAAAAAATTGCTTTAGAAAAAGATACCTTTGGTCATTTGGTGTTTGACAATTCTGGTTAATACAGATGGTTCTTAAATTACAGAATTTTTGCTCTTCAATCAAAAATAAAGATCCAATTACTCGTGGAGGTTGAATTTATAATTGTCGGTAATGCTTGATATGCATGTAGTTATTAACCAGGATAACCTAGGATTCAGAGGATCTCAGCGCGATGCAATAGATCCCAGTCTGAATGTATAAATGCTCTGGTCATTGAGCTTGGGTGTAGATAGTCCTTTCCTTCTTCCAATGAATGTGTACCCTTCTCAACAAACTGTCATCTGTATAAACTTCTTTTGTGTCATATGATATTATGTACATAGCTATTTATTTCACTTGAATTGGAATAATCTATCACGTTAATTTTGAATGCAAACGTAAGCAATATTTTCATCATTCTATGAGACTTAGGTTTCCTGTACATGCTTTAAATTTTACTCCATTACATATATATTAGTTAAATGGCTGACTATCTCTATTGTATCATAGCTACATATTCTATGTTTGACTTTAAAAGCACTTAGCTATTGTTTAACTACCTATCTTAGCACATTTACTCCTTGTATACCCAAGAGGCTATCATGGTATGCACACAAAAAAGCTTTTCAAAAACTTCCATGATGAAGATTCATGAGTTCCCTTTATGTACATTAGAGTTACGTGCAATTGAGGAAGCATTTTACAAATTAGGTTTTTATTTAGTACTATGTTCTTGCTTAAAGTATATAAATTTATTTTTTGAAACTAAGTTACAGTTAGGAGTACCTCTGTGGGAAAGAGTCATGGTTCAATGATTATATGTCATCACTTTTTTTATGAATGTGTAACATTTGAATGACAAAGCTGTGGAACCCTGTTTTTTCATTCCTGGATTTTATATTTTCATATTTTTTACACTATATTTTCCCATATCCCTCTTATGACGAATACTTTTCCATTTCACGCATCATCATCATCACTTCCCCAATTTTTAGGCGTCCCATTTTCTGAGGGACGATAGAATAAATGCACGAAGAGGGTTTTACTGTAGATATTAAAAAATTGTTCAATTGAGAGACTGAATTCATGGCATGTTTGTGTATGTATATTCATCAGGGGCGTTGCCAGGATGATTGTTGGGGGGCAAGACCCAGAGGATTAAGGGGGTGCAATTCCCCTCTGGGAAAATATATCTATTTTTATCTCTAGAAATCATATTTTATGCTATTTTAGCTCTTTAAATTACACAATTGATTGGTCATCGGGAAGCTGTTTGCAATTAGCATATTGGTGGAGTTTGGATTGGTGGATTAGCATAAATTAGTTTTATAGCTTAATATTTTTCTGCTAAAATTAATTGATTTGGGGGTCCATGTGCCCCCTTGGCTACGGCACTGATTTTCATGCTTCCATTTACGATCTCGCCTAAATTTTGGAGGAGAAAAAATCAATGTTCATACATGTATGAATGTTATTCCCTTACAAAACATTTCCACTAAGGGTAGCCACCCACCCTTTTGCTATCCCCACAGAATTACTCTTCCACTTGATATCTACCAAACTTTTGTTCCGAAAAGCATCTTTTTACTTGGGGAAGAATAACAAATTAATCTTCCTTTTTCCCATCATTATGCAGCTTTTTCGGTGATATGTAATGAGCAATCACGTTTTAATACTCCGATTCATTGTTTATTTTTTAAACATTAGTGGTTAATGTTTCCTCTTGTTGCTCATCTTTCTGGTAATTTAAAATAAATACTAAAATAATATATTTTGATATTTCTATCTTTGTACCTTCAGTGAAATATGTTTTTGAGCCTCCTCCTCTAAAAGAATTCAATGGTACACAACCAGGGGCGCCGACTTATAAAAAATATTGGGGGGGCCAATATCGGGGGTATTACCCTGGGAAGAGGTTAAATTCAAAGTGTGTCGCAGCACCGTAACACTATCATAATTCACACCACTTGTTTTCAGTTAACCCACATACTACCTTAAAATTATTTGTTTTAACACATTATTGAATGTGTTTTAAAAGGTATCTATCGTCAAACATGGGAAAATACCAATATATGTTTGTGATTTCAAAAAGCATATTATAACTTAATTATTTTCTTGAGTTATTGAGGGGGCTCCGCCCCCCCTAACGAATCTTTGAGGGGGCTCGGGCCCCCTCTGGCCCCATGGAGTCGGCGCCACTGTATACAACACACCATGCACACTTTCTATGGCCAACCCTGTTAATATCATTTACATAATAATAAGTAATATGTTTTCAAGAGGAAATACTTTTGCATAATGAAGGCCAGCTTTATGAAGTTTTGTGGTATTTTTTAAAATTGATTTAGATTTACCACTATCTTTTTTCAATTTTCACTTACCTGTTGAAATCAGTGAGAAAGAATGATACAAACACAAAATTTTAAACTAATGTGCTATGAACTTTGCAATTATTATCATGTGAAAGGGCTATTCGGATAAATTATGAAAATTTGTTTTTATTTGAGCAATGCTATGCAGTGTTTGCATTGGAGGCTTTTGCCAATATCTGTAAAGATATTTTTTATGTATATTATTCTTAATTTGTGTGTTTATTAATATTTGGTGCAATATGAGTTTCGTATTAACGTTTTCCGTGTGTACACTTTTTATGTTCCTATATCTGTGTAACAAAAAGTTTTGTTTCCTGAGTGTATTTCTTGAGTTGCAAAATGGAATATGTAATAAAATGAAGAAAAAATTGGTTTACCTTATTTAAATTTTTTTATTAGTTAAATGCATGAATATTTACTTTGTATAATAAAAACAGTGCTTATAATTAGATATACACATGTTTGCATTGCACATGAAAGAGTATTTGTATAAAAATATATATACACAATTATGTATAACAAATATTCTCCGCTGAATATTATCATTGACCAGTTGTATTTAATCATATTAGGTATAACGCAGTTACCGAATACAAAATAAAGTAGGTGCATGAATTTATCACACTCCTGGATGAGATTGTGTTGAGTAAAAAATTAATTTCAGTGAAATTTTATTTTGGTTATCACTGTCAAGTTGGCTTGCAGGAATGAATATCTCTTCACTGCCCTGCCAACCATTGTCTGTTACCACCTCCGTAGAATTTTTAATCATCATTAACGAGAACATAACTTTAACTTTAATTAGATCATAAAAGCTGCCAGGCATTAATTTGCTTAGAAGAATAGAATCAATGTTATAAGCTTACGAAAAAGCTCTACTCACTTTACCTGCATTAGCGATATATGTAGATTTTTCTTTTCATTATTATTATTTTCCCTTACATTGACAGTAAGTCTTGAGTGCCATGAATTTTCTAATGATGGAGTTAATTTTGCGCTGTATATTTAAGTGGTGTTGATTGTGAAGATATCTTCAATTTGCATTTTTCAGAGCTCTTAATCACTGTGCTCGAAAATGTATCTCATTTACCGGCAACTGCAATCAGTTTGTACGTATGTATTCCACCCAATTGCAGTGACCGATTGTGGGGAATGGGAAAATGGTAATCTTTAAGGTGGCTTACCATCAAAAGTTTTTGTTTTTACCACATTAACAAACTATGTCAAATAATAATAGATGAATCTCTAAAAGCCACTCGTCCATGCATATCAGACCTCAGACGCCTTATTGCTGTGAGGTATTGCAAACCATCACAGTACCATTGACAGTGATGAACTGCCTCCCAAAAACGGTCTTAATCTGTCCCTTTTCAGGGGAAAACTATTATCGATATGTCTTTAAAGTTTTTTTTGTGTTTAGTGGTAATCACGCGTTAAAATGCTTAGTGCTCCAAGAGAAACTGCTGATATTCTGTAATGAATAAAATATTGATTCATCATTGAACTGGAGAGAGACCAATTAAAAGCTCTATGTTTGGCTGTTAAATTCTTCATTGTTCAGTATTGTGAATGGTTGAAGTGATTTCTTGGTTACCTTGAAACCACTCACAAAATAACATAAATGGGACCTTAATTAGTGCACCAATTTTATGAACTTACTTCCCTAAAAGCATAATTATTAATAATTTAATTATCTGCTTAATCATGATTGCTTACTTCATTTATAATAAATTATTAAGGATGTACCCGCTATATATGATGATTATGCCTAGACTAAGATGATGAATAACACTTTTGTGTCAGACGTACTTTCGTGCTGTAAGTAAGATGAGTTGAAAACATTAATGTGTCTTGATCTTGGGTACATTGCATGAGGAATAGGAGGGAAATTAAGTACATAATAAGTCTAATTTTAGTCTAGTATGAATGGAATTATCGATTGATAGGTATATTTATGCTGTCATTGGGCTTCTTAAATGCTTGTGTGCCTGATTATAATTTGTACATTGGCATAAGGAAATGTTTCACTAATGAAAAGTTTTGGTGGTGGAGTCATGCATAACTATCCTATTTAAAGTCAGGAAATAGAAAGATGTAGCTTTATGGAGATGATTGCATAGGTACATACGTCAAAATTATGATGCAGATGAAAATGCTTGGTAAAATGCAATGTGTAAATCATTCAAATTCTCTTTCCCCTCAGTTTAATGAACTGTGATTTTCTTTTCTCTCATAGTTATGATCTACCCTCTTAAGGCATCATTATCCAAAAGTAACTTTCGAGAGCATGGACTTGGAGACAGTTTAAAATGAGTGTAGTGGTTTAAAGTTTCGAATTCCAAAAAAATTTGATGCACCCTTCCTTCTTCTTTCTAGCACCTAGACATAACAGTATCAAGTCCCTTTCCAAACTTATTGAAAGCATTTAGTGGTGGAGATAGAGCCTTTGTATTTGGCCTTCTAATCAAACCACTGCTCTTTACTTGACAGTGATGTCTATATCTGGGTCCATAACCTAGTGCCCTGCTTCATATCACTTCTAAGTATATGTTGGACCCTTGTAGAGGGTGCGATTTTTACAGATCTTACTAAGAAGTGATTGCTGGATATAGAACTGATTTCTGGGAATATGTACACACGGTACTAAAACTCTTATTTACAACTCCAAGACTAATGAGTTCAGTAGCATAAGTAAAAATTATTTTGATGTATACATGGAAACTCATGCCCCTAATTTTTATGCTCATGAATCAAGAATCTGCACATAGACTGGTCTTTAACAGCATGTTAGCTAGTTATGTGACGAATTCCCTTAATAATTTTTTTACTTGCAGCTCATAATGGAGGATGCAGTGTGCATTCTTACCAGTCTGTACATAATACATGACTTCATTTCTTGAAGACTGCTCTTTAACAGTGAGAAGAAACACGAGTTTTCAAATACTCTGGGTCATCCCCTCGTTTCTGATCCCACTTGTTATGTTTTCGACCCTCCCAGAACCCAGAGGGATAGATTTTGGAAACAACAGCGTCATTGACTAGTTAGTTCTTTTTGGATGAGTTGATGAGGTATTTGCAACAGTGTGTGAGGAGGTGCTTCTCAGCTGTCGCTGCCGCACCCAGACCCCCTGAGTCACCCATGTCGGATGAGTCCATGCCCTCCGGCATTGCTTCCCTCGTGTAGATGTCGAGGCCATACTGTCCCTCCTCGGGAAACGTAACGTGGAAAGTAACGACATCTCCAATGAAGTCTGTCTCGCCATTGTCTCCTCCGTTCTCCCCCGAAAATGGTTCGACAGTGTGCGAGACGTAACGGGAAAGCTTGCGCTCGTCTGCCCCATTTTTGTGCAGCGCAGCCACGAATGCGGCGAGCGGTCTCCTCATGCGGAATCGTACGTGCAGGGAGCGACCGGCGAAAGCGAGGGCGTCCGGGTGAGAGAGAGGTTCAAGGCCAAAGAGTCTCTTCGCCTTGGCCGGTCCCCACTCGCCCCCAGCGCAGTCGGGAAGGGGAACCATGACGGTTGCAAGCGAGATGCACGTGATGCGGAACTTGCACACGCTCTTGAACTTCATCGGTTCTCCAGTGAGATACTCCCTTGGAGTCACGGCATTGGCGAACACATCCAGAAGGAAGGATCCACTGCAAGGAGCATGGACTCGGAAAGCCACGACATCCCCAACCACCGACTGGAAGAAGAGGAGCTCATTATTGGATTTTCATGCAGAGAAAATTTGCAGCACTGATTTCTACAGTTCATAAGGACATTCAGTGATAGTGAGCCTTGGGACTTATCAAGCTGGCTAAATTTTCTTGGATGGAAAGCAATTCAGTACCATTGCTGGCAGATGGATAAAAGTGATTCTACTAATTATACATGCATGCTACATTTTTGCTTGTTCGTGATATTTTACTAAAGTTGAATCATGACCAATTTTTGATTGAAATAAGAAGAAACTCAGGGTTTCATGTCATTAAATTAATTATGATCTATTAGTCGTGGAAAAAATATCCATTCAGAACTGGTAATTTGAATGTAAATGTGTTTAGAATCAGATGGACATGATTCAATCTGTGGTGACTTAAAATAAATCTCAGATGACAATCCCAGAGGCCTGGTTGCACAATACATTAACTCGTATGAATTTATGTGAATGAATGAACACTCAGGGTCGACCAGAATGAAATATGAATGTATGTGCAGTAACAGTATTAATGCATGAAGCAAATTGGAGCAAGTTCTATTTTGTGTTAATGGATTCACACAAATTTGGTGGTTAAATGAGGCATTTTTGCTATCATTCTTGCAGTTACCCAGAGGTAAATGTTAATGCACTGAGTAACCAGGCCGGAAATCAAAATTTTCATTACCTGCATAACGAAGCGTTTCAAACTGACTCCGTCGTAGGTGTCCGATTCAGAGTCACAAGACTTGAGGTTGTAATGGAAGATGAGACTGGACTGCATGTGCGGAGGCATGCCTATTCTGATGGTTGCTGCCCCTGTAGACAATTACGGAAAAGGAGGCAATCAATACAGGTGTTACTCACAATCTACCACGAATCTTTTCTATAAATATTTAATTGAGTTCATTTTCTCTTGAACATATTTTGAATCCAATTTAAGTATAAGATTTCAGCTTAATAAGTGAGAAGAAATCGGGTCACATGAGCTTTCATGAACAAACTTTTTATTTTCAATTTGCATGTAGGCATTTGCCAGGAGATGCACAAGGTTGATTACAAAATTTTAAGCTCCATAATTTTTATGAGGTCACTTATTTTAGATGAATGTACATCCATAATGATTCCTAACAAATTTTGTTTAATCAGACACAGCAATGTTTTCAATATCATTCAATTAGGTGTTATTTTAAGTTGATTGTGAAAGTGGGCAGTGTGAGAAAATTTCCCTGCCTTAATGAGTAAGTACCTATGGACTCTTGGAAACCTTTTAATTGTCAGCTCAGAGCATTATCTCTTGTATTTTGTTTTCATTTGAAATTCATTGATAAATAAAATTGATATGATAATTATTAGGCCTCCGAAGGAAAATAAAAATCCCTCAATTGCGCAGAACTTAATTTTTTTCTCTATAATGCTCCACCAATGCCTTACAAAATACTAGTAGTCCAGGAAATGAAGCATTTTGGCTTGCAATTTTTTCAAACTGAATCGATTTTCTTGAAATTTTCACAATAAGTAGGGAATATACCAAGAATCAAAATCTATATCATGCCGACGGGCGCTTTTACCCTGGGGGTGGTTTCCACCCCATCTCGGGGGTGGAAAATTTTAATTATATTTTGACCAATGAAATCGATAGAAAAACGAATTCTAAGAATAAAATGTTCTATCCATTTTTTGCGTAAAATTAATATTTTTCGAGTTATTTGCGATTGAAAGTAACAGTTTTTTGACGAAAAAATCAACGATTTTAATCGATTATAGGCAAATAACTTGAAAAGTATTAATTTTATTAAGAAATTGTGAATTACAAAACTGTAGCTTGTAAAACATTAAATAAAAATGCTATTTTATATTTCCTTTATGACCAATTCGAACCGAGCTACAACTTGTTGATGGTCATGTATTGTTTGCCATACGCTAAATTTGAAAGATTCAATACCAAATAGCGGGAAAAATGTAATTTTTGAGGAAAAATTATGTAATCTGTTTAAAAGTGTTTTTAAAAAACTTTCTTATAATGAGGTAAAAAAATTTTTATCGTGAAATTTGAGCGAGTTATGATCAAAAATAAGATCAGTCCCTACTTTTTTGTACGAAAAAATCAGGGAAAACAACTCCTTATTACCACACTAGACAAAATTTATCAATGCCCTTCAGTACTTCTCTTTATTTAAGTATTGTTAATTGATCCTAGAAGTTTTTTTAATGTACAACTGTAAATTTTGAAAAAATTGGAGGAAAAAGTGAAAAGTCATTTTCTACAATTTCGTTAAAAATGCTCTTTTTTTCAAAATAACTCCAAAAAAACTGGAGATATGAAAAACATGCAAGAGTATTAAATTGTAGCTTCTTTATTTTCAAATACTTTGGTGTGTTTTAATTTTCTACATAATAAATATTTGGTGAGATATTGATAATTAAAATCTCCATTTCCAAGGGAGCACCACCTTATTTAAACCCTTAAATCCCTCCCCTTTCAAAAATAATGACTCGAAAAAAATGTAATTCACATGACCTTGTAGTCAGTAAAAACCCTACAAAATACAATTTAAATGAACTTTCTATCATAAAAAATAAAGGAGCTATGTTTGAAATACCAATCAAATTTATTTTCGAAAAATTCGAAATCCACAATTCAGAGCATAATATTCCTCATAATCAGCATATACTTTGTGTACTTTACGTTAGAAGCTAACGATACACTCAAATTTGCTACAAAATAAACACACATACCCATAAGATGTACATATACATACACATATGTGAGTATGTGTGCTCTCGCTCACAATGACCTGTGAGCATGCATGTGATGGGAAGACTGGAAGCCATACAGTCTCCGTTTGATTGTGTTTCATGTAATGTCTACATAAATGTAGATTTATTTGTTTATGTTACCATGACGAAGTTTGTTCTGTTTATCCTATTGTTATATCTTTTCTGTGCTGTGATTAAAATCATGAGAGAAAAAAGTGAATACATAATAAAAGGAGTAAGAAAGTGAATAAGATGATACAATGTGATAAATAATTTTTATTTTTAGGGTAAATAATTTTTTTTGCATTAACCCCCAATAAGGGTTGATTATTATGGGTTGAAACGCCTTAAAATTATTTTCCAAACAAAAAAATAACTATACAAATAATTGAAACTAAATTTTACTCGTATTTATCTTTAAAATATAATTTTTTAAGTTTTACCTTTTAGGGGTTGTTTTCACCCCTAAAAAATAAAAGGCGCCCTTGGGCTTAATATAGATTTTGAAGGAGGGGGTATGATTAGTCTAATCCCAAATATTTATGCAAATCGATTCGGTTTGAAAAAAATTTTTAAAGGAGGTATGGTTAGTATAATTACAAATTTTTATGCAAATCGATTCAGTTTGAAAATTCTTTTTTACATTAACCCCCAATAAGGGTTGATTATTATGGGTTGAAACGCCTTAAAATTATTTACCAAACATAAAAAAATAATTATACATATAATTTAAACTAAATTTTACACGTATTTAATTTTAAAAATAATTTTTTAAGTTCCAGCTTTTAGGGGTAGTTTTCACCCCTAAAAAATAAAAAGCGCCCTACGGCATAATATAGATTTTGAAGTAGGGGGTATAATTAGTCTAATCCCAAATATTGGTGCAAATCGATTCAGTTTGAAAAAATTGCAAGGTTTTTCACTTTTATGAGCTTCATTTCCTGGACTATAGCCATTACTTATCAATTAAGTTGCTCACCTGTTGAATCCGTGTTCATTACGGCTTTGGTGTTGGTGTCTGGGAAATAGAGACCATATCTAAAGAAAAGGGAGCGCACAAATGGCAGGTCCTCAAATTCTGAGAGAGTAATGGGTTGCTTGAGGAGTTGCCACTCTGGCTGCAAGGGATAAAACTCATAGATGAACTCTCTAGGATCTGTGAGGAAGTAGTGGTCATCATATTCATATCTGTGAAGAAAGAATTGTAAGAATTATTTCAAAGTTTTGAGCTTTCCTGTGTCATTGCTGAGGAGAATTTTAATCATCAAGACCTATGTCAAAGAATGAGTAAGGATTGTTCTTGTGGTGGAACCTTGGAAAAGTATCCATTAGAGCACTAACTGCTCTAAACATGGGCGTACCCAGAATCAAAACTGGGGATGGAGAGGGGGGGGGGGGGGGGGGGAAACTATCTGTAGTTATTCAAGTTGTATTTTTTTGAGCAGAAACCAAAATTTTAAGGAAATTATGACAGAAATTTATTAGTTTTTATGATTACAGTACACTCCTGAGTATTCGGGCTAGTGATGGGGAGGGAGGGCACGAATAATCGGAAAACACAGATAACCCAAACTTTCACTTTAATATCTTGCAATGTTCATAATTTACTTAAAACAAACAATATATTATTATTTATACAGTTATTCTGTTATTTTAGAGTGCTTCCCGGACTCAATGAGATCTTTCTTCACCAGTCCGCGATCTTTTTAGCGGCTCATAACATGGTTGTACTTGTCTTATTAATGTTTCATGTAAGGCCTGGTTTCAAAAACCACACATCCGTGGTTGTGTAATCACGGATACAGAAAAGTGGTTTGCATGAATGCTTCAAAACTACTGCTCGACATCGGTAACTACACTGTCAGTCACCATGCCACGTATTCGCATCTCGCTCATGTTTCCCGGGTTGCAATTGCTATGGGACATGTACCAAAAGTAAGGTTCCCAATGAGCTACAATGTTGAGCAAAGGTGATAGCCTAAATCACACAACATTGCCGTGCACAGTGGTTCCCCTACTCTAGAGTCCGCCAGTACGCGATTCACTTTGTCGCTCATTATTGGCTTAGCAACCTTCAACAATGAAAGTGATGATCCCCGTCCCCGCCAACTGTGAGGATCGAGCAGTAATCCGATTTTTCCTTTCAAGGAAGTTACCGCCATTGGAGATTCATCAGCAACTGACTGAACTTTATGGTGAAGGGTGCATGTCCTTTCAGCTCGTCTACAAATGTTGCTGGGCTTTTGCCGATGGTCGCACGGAAGTTCACGATGAGAATGGAGTGGAAGACCGCCGGTTTTGGATTGTCCAGAAGATCAACAGTGAGCTACTCAAAGATCGGAGGGTCACTGTCCGTGAATTTGTTGAACGCATTCCTGAAGCTTCCCAAGGCACAATTGAAAGAAATTTAACAGAAACGTTGGGTTATTGCAAGATGTATGCTTGCTGGGTCCCCCGTATGCAGACTGATGGACACATGCAGCAACGCCTTGACTGTGCTCGCAAATTTCTTCAACAATTTTAAGGGGGGGAGGAGTTGTTGGTCTCTATTGTCACCGGAGATGAAGCGTGGGTGTTTCATTATATCCCTGACACAAAACTCATAGGTGGCAACCGCTTCAAGAGCGATGATGAAGTCCGAGCAGAGGTCGCACTCTTCCTCAACGGGTTGGCGGGAGACTTCCTCAACTTAGGGATAGAAAAGCTGGACCACTGTCTTTAAAAGTGTGTCAAAAAAATGGAGACTACGTTGAAAAATAATCAAAAGTGTAAGCTTTTCAACGATGTGAAAATTAATATAAAATAAATAAAGTTTTATATTTGTAAAAAATATGGGAACCTTACTTTTGGTACAACCCTCGTATCTGTGATCACGGAGTGCAGTCGCACACTGCGAAGCTTGGAAAACAGAAACACGGTACTCCCATGAATGCAGCTAGCGTGCGATCGCTTCAATTTTACGAAGGGGATTATAACGGAAATAATAAGCCCTATGTATCCTAGCATTAATTCAGTAATTTCGGCGATTTTGCGTCCAATTTTATTTTTTTAAATAAAGATCACGGAAAAAATTGAACAAGAGTGAAAATCATGCACGG
This sequence comes from Ischnura elegans, assembly GCF_921293095.1. NCBI lineage: Eukaryota > Metazoa > Arthropoda > Insecta > Odonata > Coenagrionidae > Ischnura > Ischnura elegans. The sequence goes on along the minus strand of NC_060249.1, from coordinate 114,973,550 downwards.
AAAATCTGCGACCCAGATAAACCGCAGCTGGATAATCAGGATTCTGCTTTATTTGCTTGAAAAAATAATGATTTTTATTTTACTTCCATGTCTTATACTAATATCATTTTTCTTCAAAAGGAAAATATGTTCATAACTCTTGTTTTGAACTAAATTTATTTTCCCTTCTAGGGGGGGAGAAGTAGCTCCCTTTACACCCAGCTGGGTACACCCATGGCTATAAGGGAGTGTTAGAGGTTTTTAATTTTCCATTAATCTGAATTTTAAAATGTCTTTTACCTGTATTTAATGGTAGATCAAAGAAAAGAGCCAAATTACCCTTGGAAGATAGACAACAAATGATTAACCCAGAGTTTTTTTGTGGTTCATGTACACTTCACATTCACGGCAACATTTCCACTCCTTTGTTATTGGGAAGAAGCAATGCTATGGCCCGTGTAATCTTGTGGCGCTATGAAAAATTCTGCTGAATTATTTTGTTCCTCTATCATTCATTATTTTCGAATTCATATTTCAATTTTAATACTTGTCTTCAAATCTTTCCATAATTTCTCATTGGACATGGATTATTTTTAATCATTTATCTTGTAATATACTGCATAGTAGCGAAAAACCCCACGAAAATAAACCAATCTTCATTCAGATATATTTTACCTCAGACTGTCAGATTTTCCTTTTCCCGTTGGACTATTTCCAGTCACCGGACTTGATGTCATTGCTGGAGTAGGGCTATTGGTCACTCCTGGCTTTGGAACCTCTTTTGCATTAACTAGGTGACGTGCACCCCAATTGCATTGAACAAATCTCCATGCACCAGCTACAAAGACTGCATTCCACGAGTTCCTAAAGCGGTTGTCTTCAAACCGAACTCCTGGCTGGTAGCCGGCTGACTTGGAATAACCTTTGATAACCACGCAGTGAAGACCGGCATAACTGAAAAAATATGGAAAAGGATACATAGTAAGGTATTGAAATTTGAGAGCAACCTGCTGAGCTTTTCAAATAATTTTGATTTCTGATGATAGACTTATGAATTTGGGGTATTTTATAAAAATACAGGGAGAGTGCATGCTGAACTTAATACATTAGGAGAGGGTGGGTTCTATGGTTTTGATGATATTTTATTGTCATAGTATGACAATATTCATTTGGAGAGACTATGAGACGAGAAATTGTGTAGAAAAAAAATCATGGCAACGTTTAATATTTTTGAGAGAGAAATTCAGAATAATGTATTCACTCATTCGCTCAGTGATTCCACCTGAAGGTTGATTTAGTTAGGTAATGGTAGAGCTCATCACAGACTATGCCACAGGTATGTGAACTTCACCCATTCAAGGTAGGGGGACCGGTTCGTTTCCCTGGGCCATGAGAATTTTGATTTGGGGTGCCTGAAGGCTTCACCCAGGATTCAAACCCAGGTCCCCTCCACCAGCAGCCAATTGCACTTGCCAACAGGCTACCACACTCCCCATTCATAAGATAATGTATCCCCAAGATAATATATTAGACTTGATAATTTAAGAAATAATATTTTCATACCTGCTGCCAATTTCATATCTGACTTAAAGGGTGAGTGGGGTTGGAAGTTTTCTGGGGGTTCTCTTTTATGAAATGTTCAGACATCTTCGAACTATAGTTCGAAGATGTCTGAACATTTCATAAAAAGGTGCTTGCCTGAATACTTATTGATAGCTCTTCTGTGGAAATTGTTTTTTACATTTAAAAATTTAAATTTCCTTTGGGAAATGAAATTATTTTTAAAATTTTGTATAGTGAATTAGTAATTTGGAGTTTTTTTTTCTCTCAGGATCTCACAGTCTGTTTCACTGTCCATGCATCAAAGTCACACAACACTTAAAATACATGGTCTCAAATAGTCATTGATATGTTACCATCAAAAACCAAGTACATACATACTTTGAGTTTTCTTTATGCAGAAACCATTGAAACACATGAGACAATTCTTTTTGATTTAACATGCGTAAGTACCTGCAGAGACGCTTAAAAAGTACGTGGTAGCTCTCTGTTCCATGTTTAATTCCTCTTAAGAGGCCCATTGGTGTATCCCCTCTGAGATTATCATCAAACTGCATAGTGTTGAGATTTTTTACTGTTATCCATCTGAAAATTGTCCTGTTAAAAAAGAAAGAGATTAGATCAGACAATTTCATTCCAGTTCTATAATGATGCAATTTTTTCAGAAATCAAATCATGTATTTTTTCTTAAATTTAGCCTGATTAAATTATTATTTTTTCTGTTTTACTGGGTATTTATGTATTTTATGACATTTTTGACACTTGTGATTTACTTAATTATGTTATCAGTCTGCTTACCTGGCCTTTTCAACATCTGAACCACACCTTCCTACCAGCTGCCTCACCAAGTCAGTAAATGTTTTCTGGTCCTCTTGAGCCACCTGGAAAATACCAACAGATTGATCAGCCTTACTTATATTAATTCTTAAAATTTTCTGAACATTGATCCACGGAAAATTCATGGAAGAAATGTTTTTAATGAAACATGACAAACTCATTTCTGTTTTAAAAATATATTTTGGCAAATATCAAATATAACTTCTTCCCGGAGAGAAATTTTAAGGTATGTTTCCCAATGACAGTTGAAGAGATTTTACAAACAGGCTAAAAAAGAAGTCCATAGTAATTTAGGGTCTGTTATTTACCTATTGACGTATCATAAATTCATGACATGCCATAATTTATTATGGTGGTCAATTATGATTATTGAAAATATTAAATAGGCACACATGATAATTTTCTACAGCTATTTGCTATAAAAACAGTGATATACATAATAATGTGCAATTTTGAAGGGACTGCTTACAATCCCAATTTGAGTGAAGTCATATGATTGTTGCTCATGGTAAAACTTTTGGTGATGTATTTAATGAAATGTATTTAATGTACAAAAATGAGGAACATTTCATTCATATGGTATCCATTGAAATGAATTAAATGTGTGCAAAATCATGAAAATGTACTATAATTTGAGAGCAAAATTTAACTTTCAGTATAGTATTAACAAACAGGCATCATCTTAAGGCCTTTGGTACTAAACTTTCTAATTATCCAAAAAAATTAAAGCAAGGGTAAGAATGTTGTAGCTTGCAAAAAGAAATTTATTTAATTAGCAGAATTTAGGCATTGTGCACTTAGTCTTTCATGATGTATGTACATTCTGTGGAAGGGAAGGTGAGTTCATAAGCCCTCTGGTTCTGATGGCAGTGCAGAGGGGTGCAGCTAGGAATTAAGGCTAGGGGGGTTTCAGGCGCAAAACACTGGGGTGTCTGAGGGTGTGGAATACCAACCAGGGTAAGCGGGAGGTGTGGGGGCCCTCCCATAGAAAAGTTTTCAGAGAACTGGTTCAAAATGTTGAGTTTTACAGCCTTCTGAGGGATATTTTATTAATATTTACACTATTCTATAAGTAATATTAATCCAATTAAGTGAAATGGATTAAACTTAAAAATTTCTCTGAGTTCTGGAGGGGGGGGGGGGGGGTTTATACCCCAGAACCCCCACTCGCTGTGCCACTGGCAGCGCATACCTGAATTATGTGAGCGGATAGGAAAACTGGATCAGAATGTTCAAACTCACCGAGATGGCAATCTGGTCCACTTGTGCGAATTCAATGGGGTGTTGGTAGAGGTGTGCCTTGGGGATGGGAGGGGGCATGGGTGCCGGAGGTTGCGACGGATACGGCTCGAGGAGGATCGCAGTTTCCTCGGCGCTCATGACGCCCTCTTCCGGCAATCCGATTCGCCCTCCTCCACCCTTCACGCCTCTTCCTCCTCCCCCTCTCGACGTCCTCAGGCCCCCATGACCAAAGTCGTCATCTTCATCGTCCAGCTCGTCGTCAAGGTACAATGACTCTGCTCGCATGTACTCACTTCTCTTCTCGTTGATCAGATCCAACATCTCTCTGCTCTGTTTCTCCACCAGTGCAGCAGTTGCGGCTCTGAAAAAGTTATTATTATAAATGTGTAGAATTTTATATATACATACATATAGAAAAAATTATTTGATTTTGTAGCAAAAAGTGTCCCTTTGCCAAACATAGACCGTATTATGAGATGACTTCTTCTCCGGTTTTCTGCCAGGTCAAGTCATCTGCTGCCATTGATTCAATGACTTTCGCCGCCATCCTCCTCAGGACATGTATGCCAGGGTGGATTTTCTCAAGCTTAGCCAGAAGATGGAATTCACCCATTCAGAAGCAACCTGACTTGAAACTGACAGTTCTGAATCACGTATAAAGGTGAGAAAATCCAACTCAGCATGAATGCCCTGGGGATGATGGTGGAGTAAAAATGTTAGCAGCAGGAGACCTGACCCAGTGAGGAACTCGAGAAGAATTCATCTCATTAGTTTGCTAGGAAAGAACTAAATCCTACAGATTATAAATTACAGTGCAACCTCGATATAACGACACCCCACGGTGCACTAATAAACACTCGCTATAGCGAATTGTCGCTTTACCGGAGGTGGAGCAAATAATAGCCAATATACCTGTTGCGAACAGATATACAGGAACAGGAGTGGTGCGGCGACAGATAAACATCTATCCGATAAACGTAAGCATAAATCCAGACGAAAGGCGATGTTTTTTTGCATCACTAAATTTCCTTACTCAAATAACGACTAACTATTCAAACAATTTATAAGCGCCGCACTGAATAAAAATCATTCAAAGCATTGTTTCGTCAATCATTATATTTATCGAACGACAGTTTACCACATAAATTTGAGACTGAGCACTCCATTAACTTCATTTCTTACAGATCGCTAGCAATTACAGAGGTTAAGGAGTCTTGATGAAAGTCTTCCGGCGGTGAAACCCTCGCTATGGCGAGAGCCAACACCGAAAGGGTCTCGTAAAAACGAATTTTTTAACATGCTCATTATAGGGTCAATTGACGGTGCATCGGCTATATCTCGTAATAGCGGGGGTGTCGCTATAGCCCGTACTCGCTTTAACGAGGTTCCACTGTATGTATTTATCGTGAAAGCATAGGATATTCCTTAACAGGCTGAGTATTTAGGAATAATTGAATTATTACCTTTCATGCTCAAGTAGTTTCCTTGTTATTGATTCTTTCTTCCGATCTCTCCGTAGGGTCATATTCTTCTCCAGGTCTTCCCTTTCCTGCTGTAATCTCAAAGAGATTTCTTCATCTCCTGTTCCCTTCTTCTTCTTTCTGCTTCCACCGATGGCTGACATTTCCCGTTCAAAGCGAGATGATAGTCTTTCAAGCTCCTTCTCCCATTCTTCCTGCTCAGTAAAAGAAATGCTACATTACAGACCCCAACGTGAAATAGAAATGTAATCAGAAAATGAGTGCATGTAAAAATCCAGCACCTTTAGAAATTCAGATTGATAGGATTAGATTTGAGCTGTATCTCCATGATTTCATTTCAAAGCATGATTTAAAAAAAAGCTGTTATCTTTAAATTTAATATTTTGTGAAATTTTCTCAGCCTTCCATTCACATTTACAGTTTATCCATTATTTACAGTTCATTAATGGAGACTAAAATATTTATCCTACAGTAAAAGTCCTAGAAATGATAATGTCCATCATTGCTGGGAAAGCATTAAATTCTAGTCTTTTTATAAGAAAATAATTATGGACTAGCCAGTAAGAAAACCTTTACAGAGTCACCCGCTATTGCCCTGAAAGTGTAAACAATCCACTGGGAGAGTAGATACGTTGGTACTTAAATGTTTAGTACACCTGGTGTGACACAAATGATTTTTCAGTCAGCCCAATCTTTCGTTTTCATGAAGAAGATGAGTAAAAAAAATGCCAAGGTTTATTACCACAGTTAGATTACAATTTGCTCCCTCATGCACTCACCCTGAATTCCTCTGTCATTCGCATGTCTTCTTCTTCCCTCTGCTTGGCAAACTTCCTGTAAAGGTCGTCTTCCTCTCTGCGATGTTTCATTTCCAATTTTGTCTGCTCATCCCGGTCCTGTAAGAAATGAAATAATTAAATTAATGGTTTGAATATATTTTTCAAGCAAGAAGGACAAAGAAATTTTGGCAAGACTTTGGGCCAGCTTAGTTAAACCTTTTCTAGCCAAATTTCTGTTTTATGATGACCACCCAATTCTTTTTTCTCAGTCATTTGTGATAAAATCTTATTTGCAGACTTTTGCAGATGCCTAAGTGGGGACTTAAGATATTTTCATTAAAGGCTGATTTCAGGGATGCTGACTTACAAATAATATTGGGGGGGCCCAAACCGGGGATCTTGCTTCAGGAAATTTTATTAGTAGTGAGTTTTAAGTTTTTTTTAAGCATTTTAGAAGAGTCATATGATCAACATTAGAACCCCGATCACTCAAATCTCGATATTTGGACACTCCGGGGAATATTGACAAGCCTGACATATTTTTTCCTCACATCCATAGCGAATTTTTGAGCGGGCTCGGGCCCCATCAGACCCCATGGGGTCACTGGCTGATTTGTATGCGCAAATTCCCTTCTACTGAATGCAAGGCCAGAGCCAAATTTTGGGAGGTGATTCATATGGAGGGGGGTTTCACATGGAGAGTGTTCACTTCAGTTTATCTCCCAAACATTTGGGGGGTGGGGAGAGGGCTGAACCCCTAGAATACACCCCAATCTCACATTTGGCTGTCGTTGAATGGATGGTTTTCCACTGTCAGTCATTGAAGTCACCAAAACATCACCCAAATTCTTGGAATCTGATAAATCCGAGTGAAGGATTGAAACATTAAATTGAATAATTTTCAATTTTCTTGCAAGGATATTAAGACTGCGGCCCAAGTAATCAAAATTACAAGGGTCCGAAACCTTTTCTTTATATCCTTCCAAACAACCCTTGGAAGAGCAGCAAATCATTTTTTATACTTTTAAAAATATCAATTTTTGGAAGTAAAGCCTCGAGATGAATTAGTTCGGCAATTCTTCACAAAAAAATCGGTCAGTATGTGTCCAGGGTGACACAGATTCCTCAAAATTTTTTGTTGCCTGCTCTTCTTGAAAAGTCTTCCAACTCATGCAATATTTGCTTCATATATCTCCGAATGTTGGATCATATCCCCAAAGAGATATCCTGACAATTCCAATTTTCCACTAAAATATTTAGGGTGTGTTATAAAGGTGTACATCCATGGGCGTACCCAGTGGGGGCAGGGGGGGGGGGGTAACTGCCCCCCCCCTAGAAGCAAAAATAAATTTAGTTCAAAGCAAAAATTATGAACAAATTTTCCTTTTGAAAAAAAAATGATATTAGTATAAGACATTGAAGTAAAATAAAAATCACTATTTTTTGAAGCAAATAATTATAAAAACTAATTAATTGCTGTCATAATTTCCTCAAAGTTTTGGTTTCATTACCCTTTCCTGTGCAAAAAATTACAACTTCAACGACCACGGCTAGTTTTGACCCCCCCACCCCCCAAAGTTTTGATTCTGGGTACGCCCATGTGTGCATGTAAAAAAATGGTGCTCATAAAACAAACGTGCCGGAGATAGTTTCACGTGTTCCAACCCAAACGAACCTTAACCCCGGAATTTATTCCCCTCTTTAAAGCTACCCTCTCAAGTGACATTTTTCCGGCTCAGGTACACAGAAAGTACGGAAAAAGAATTCGGATAAAACATGCATGCACAGCACAGAAACTGCCGTGGCTCTTCGCGATCGTTTGCGCAACTGGAAAAATGCTAATATGATCGGTATGAAATCTGCGCTGCGATCCAATTTACGAAACTGTTTCCACATCTGTCGGTCGACTCAACCCCCGCACTGCTCCGGCAAAAGGAAAGAGCATGAATCCAAAAAAGGACTGCTGGAAAGTAGGCGAGAGAGGAGGAAGGAGGTTGGTTGCTTTGTGTGGAGCGGTAGGTAGATCGGACCGATGTTTGAGGGGAAGTAGGTACATGCGACCCTCGAAGCGTAATCGCCAGATGTAACGTAACCTCGGATTCCTTCCCAATGAATCTACGAGAAATGATCCTCATCATGAATTACTTCAATTGTGCGCTGGGACGATTAGAGCCTGAAAGTAAATTATTAATTAATGATCATTACCAATATTTTCTACATGGCACTTCCTTTGGAAAGCGCTCCGAGAAACAAATGAGGCACGATGAAGTTAGTTTCTGCCGATCGAAAGCGCGAGTAATGAGTAACCGGGTAAACAACTCGAAATGAGTTTCTCTCTAACTGGAAACTAGTTTTTTTTCGTGAGGTGTAATTTCCTTGAGGAAACATATTGTTCCCAAGAGGCATCGTGACTTCATCCCGAGGTGAAGAAGAATGTCTCAATTTAATGGTAAATTTTCAATTTCTTTTCTGTTATAACTAAGATTTTTGGGTGTTGATACGTAAATTGCATCGTACGTTGTTGTAAGAAGATCGTTTACTTCTTACTCTGTTATAATACCTTTCTCCGTGCTACCAGTGAGGTACATTATGGTATTGTATAAAGTGTATGTTGCGAGCATTTTAACGGTGTTGCTGGCCATAGAATCAGCTCTGATATAGTCACATTTTACGGTACCAAAATTGTACTAGCACCAAGTTCAAAACTGATATGTATTATAACCATAATTTGCACTCTATTTCAAGGGCGTACCCAGGATCATAACTAGGGGAGGGGTAAGCCATGGGAATTACGAGACTATTTCCTTGAAAAAATAGTTTTATTTTAGTTACATTTCTTATACTAATATATATGTCATTTTTCGTGGGTTTAAAGAAAATTTGTGGAATACTTTCGTTTCAATTCAGTACTGATTTTGCTTATAGACTTTTGAGATTTTTGCTTCTAGGGGGGCGGGGGGCAGCTTCCCCCCTGCCCCTCGCTGATTACGCCCATGCTCTATTTAAGAATCATAAGATTTCTTGATTTCATACATGGCCCATTATTACTAGACTCCATTCTTTCGGGAATTCCCGTGGCTTTGAGTGACATTTTTTTGTCTTGTAAAAATCTTATAAGAAATTTTATGAGACACGTGAATAGCAACCTATCCCGAGACGGCAACATGTGTTTATATTAAAGTTTATCTTAACTTTTTCGAATTTAGCTTCTTAATACCCTTAAATGGAAAATTGATAAGTAGGTATATGTGTATGGGCACCTATTTACGACGATGGTTTATGGGATTAATATAATAGGTTTCTTGACTATAATATCTGTATGCGATTAGGTGTAAACCAGGATTTCCGCATTTACTCTCCCTTGGCGCCACCACACCTGCACCCCAGCCCAGCAGCATTTACCCGCAGATAAAATCTGCGTATTCATGATTCCGACATCCGCATTTAGGATCTACGGAAAAATCTGTGAAATATTCTTAATAATAGAATATTCTTTTATTTCCGCAGGAACAGAAAAGCATGATTTTCCATGTGGTAGCCCAAGTCGCCCTATTGGAGGCACTGGGATTCTTCCATCCTAATCTCTTCCTTCCCTATACCCATACCCTGGAGCGTCGTCGGGCTCCTATCGCGCTTTCTTTCCTTTTTTCCTTCCTCTCCTGAGGAGTGCGGGCGTAAAAGTCTCGGACTTAGTTCCCGGCCCTCAAGAGCGATACCCCTGACCACTCGTTTCCAAAAAATCCGCATTTAAGGAACGGGGAAATTTCTTTCAGGGGGTGGGGCTGGGGTAAACACCTAGAATGCACTCCACTCTCATATTTACACGTTCCTAAAGCATATTTCGAAATCAACGAGCCTTCAACTTGAGTGTTTCGAACGGGGGAGGTCAAGGTCAGGGGCGCAGCTAGGAATTAAGGCTAGAGGGGGATTCAGGCGCAACTAAATACTGGGGTGCCTGGGTGTGTGGTATACCCGCCAGGGTAAGCGGGAGGTGCGGGGACCCTCCGCCAGAAAAAAATTAAGATGAATGGTTCAAAATGTTGAGTTTTACGGCCTTCTGAGGGACATTTTGTTAATCCTCATACTATTCTATTATTAATATCAATCCAATTAAGTAAAATAGATTTAACTCAAAAATTATCTGAGCTCTGGGAGGGGGGTTTATCCCCCAAACCCCCCCCCTCGCTGCGCCACTGGTCAAAGCAATAGCCCAGCGGGGAGGAACAAGAGGTGTTAACCCAATTCTTCCAAGACAGTTTTGGGAGATTATTTTTGCCCCTTTTGAACCCCTTCGAAATGCACCCTTATACCATAGAAGAAAGACCCTCCTCCTTCTTCCATGCTTATACCTCCTACTGAACCTGCTCCGACAATTTTTTCGGCACGCGAGCGTTGCGAAAGCAGTATCCAATCATGCGCTGAAAATGTGGTATTTATCGAAGTAAGTCTTAAAAAAACCTTTTGAGGCGAATTAATCATTTCTACTTTTAGAGGTTAGGTTTCTAAAAATAACGCGATAATCCTTCATATTTTTCATGTTGACTAAAAAGTAAGAGTCAAGAGCGATTGTTTTATAGCAGTGGATTTTTCTCTCTCATGTAAAAAAATGCTTTTAAATCTTCAATTAAAAATTTTCCCCAACGAAACAGCTTCTGGGCTATATTTGGCTCCAGAATTAATGGGATTGAATTTCGTCAAGCACAGTGCCTGAGTGCTATTAGTCTCATAATTGCCCGGGAAATTGTGGTCGGCTTAAGCGGTGAAATAAGTGAAAGTGGTGAAACGTAAAATTATGAGGAATATTAAATCGGTATGTCGTCATTGTTCACAAATTTTAAGCAGACTCTCTCGTCGAGGTTGGAGGGATCCGTTTGAGTGTTCAGTGTTGAACATCGGGGACATAATGTGTATAATTTTCTGTGAGGTCAGTTTTAATATGCTACCTGTATTTATTAGCCTGACATTGGTAGACACTGGTGTACGCAGGGGCGGATTCAAGCACAGTTTAAGCACCAAAGCGCGTGCCTCGGGCTCGGAACACAAATAGATAGGAAAGGAATTAAGAAATAAAACTATTTTAAACTCGGGAATGCCCTGGAGAGAGCATAGATATTGTACGCGGAACAATTAATATCTTGACCACACATCTATTTACATTCAAGATTTAAAAGCACTAAAATATTTAGCTACATTAACATGCTGCAAATGCTCAAATTCGGAAACTTCTAAATTGTGAAGTCTTAAATTCTCCACGAAAAAGCTCATTTATTGATCGGGCAGTCATTGTTTGGGTGGATGACACTGGTGTATGAAGATGCAGCGTACTTTACTTTAAATAGATTAATAGGCTTTGCGATGTTATTGATGGTTTTGGACATCGCAAGGCGGGGCTCAGGCTCCACAGCTCAGCTCCCCAAACGTGGCAGCCAAATCCCTCTATCGCAGATGAGACTCATTCCCTATTACAAAGCTATCGAAACTTCTGATGCTCCTTACTGAAGGTTACTATTTGCAGCTGGAACTACTCCTCGTCCATTTTACCGATATTTTTATCAATTTATTATATTTTATTTATTTTATTTGTACTACTAATTTTTAAACTCTCCGTCTTTATTTTACCAACCCATTCTAAAATTTAAAAGGCGCACTTTGTACCATTAACTCCACCCCGTGGGCTACCTTTAATTGTGGGCCATATCGTGGTAACTTAGTGGGAAGAGGGCTGGGCTGCTGATCGAGGGGTCCGGTGTTCAAATCTTGGTTGATCCTACGAGCTCCTCCAAAACAAAATCCTCGAAGGACGAGGTGGCCTGGGGAAACGAAATTTTTTATTGCTCCCCTACCTTGAATGTGTGATATTCTTACGTTTGTGGAGTTTCGTCTTGGGTGAGCTCAATGCCCTAACCTATTCAAACGAATATTCGGAATAAATCGGATTAATTAATGCATTTCCAACATTTTCCCCAGCACACGCGTCAACATCTCTCGCTCAAGTCACAAGTGAGTGAGTATACTTGGGCAAACCGAAAATTTCCTTAGGAGAGGGATATTATTTTTTATTCGAAGATTTTCCCGTTGAACTAGATCAAGATTCACGAGCCTTTTCTCTCGTCACGACGAAACACATATCCTTCCAGCGAAAATAAAATCAATGAGTGAGATCTAAATTTTACGAACCCCCTCTAAACTTTCAATTGTTCGCGGTGTGCCGTCAACCTCCCCGTGGGAAACCTTTCCATGGAACGTAAAAGAACGATCGAGATACAGCATTTTTTCTTCCATAGTTTTGGGAGACATCGAAGGGGAGTTTCTAAAGAAAGTTACAAATGAGAAAGGAGAAAACGGATCGATAATCCATCGATGAAGGGGGCTCATTGGTCATGTAAATATTTATGCAGTAGATCCTCAACTAACCGGTTGATTAATTAAATCCCGATTTCGTCGGAAGCATAGCCTTCGATGCCGGCTCAACCTCCTTTGCAAAAAATTTATTTTATTTTCGCTGGAAGGATGTGTTCGTTTTGTCAAGAGAAACGTCAAGTGAATCTTGATCCGGTTCAACTGGAAAATCTTCGAAAAAAATAATGTCCCTCTCAGTGGAGGAAATTTTCGGAATACACAAGGAAACTCACTCATGACTTATGAGGTAGATGTTAACGCGTGTGCTGGGAAAATTTTTGGAAATGCATGCGTTGATCCGGTTTATTCCTGAAGATTCTGCGCGTTAATTCTAGTACAACAAGTTTAAACCAAAATTTATGAAAATAAATACTATCATGAGCTATTAATAACTGTGATGACTAGATTTGGCGTTGGTTTAATTCATCAGAATATTTTCATGACAAATGAGGATGTAATATTATCTATTAATATATCTAAATATGTAATTAATTTTTTATTTGATATATTTGTTCCATCGAAGAAAATATTCCAATAATTAGCCATAAAAATTAATTACCAGCGTACTTTTCAGGCTTTCATGCATGAAAATCGAGTCAGGTAGATAGAATTATATTGATAACAGCAAATATAATAGAATCCAATTAGAATTTTTGTTTATCATATGAATTTCAGTAATGTGGTATAGGCTTTAATTCTCATTACGATTGGTTACAAACGACACACGCTAATGCCAAATTTCTCATGCTTGATACTTGAGATGAGGGACAGCGAAATATTTATAAGTCATTAATGTTGTCTGCGTAATTAACCAGAAGGTATGATAACGATCCTTCTTGCTTAAAAAATGAAAGCTGTGAGTAGCTACTCGAAGGTTCAGTTTCGATATAGTTGACAATCAAAAGATAACAGCTACCACTCATTTTTTCTTTATCAAATGGGAAGGGGTGGTTGCCGCAACTTGCGACATTAACTAATTATTAAATTTATTTTTTTTTGCTTGTAAGCCGTAAAACTGGAAACAGCGATGTTCTCTCCAGCTTTGCGAAAAAATACTCCATTTAGAATCCAAATTAATAGTCACTCCAAATATTAATTATCGTAGTCATTACGTATTCATATAAATTACTGATGTTGGTGATTTTCGAACAAATCGATTATCAACTTCTGTCTATATCGCAGATTAAAAATTCTCGGATTAGTAAGATCCATAAACCGTATGAAATTTCTAAAGTTTGGCACCAAATGCAATTCTATCAGAGGAATATCGTCAATAAATTCTAATCCTCTTTGGAACATCTCGTTGTCTACTTCATGCGTTATAAAAATGATTTCGGTATTTTTTTAATAAAAATAATCGAATACGGAATACCGCTCCATTTTATAAACAGCGGTACTTTCCAACAAACACTCAAAACTTCATCCGAAAAAATAAAAACACAAATCGCCGTAAAATTTGGGATTATTCGAATACCCTTCGTAAAAGGTATTTAAAGGTTCAACTGCTCGATTTCTTCTTAAACGGTGTCTCGGGCTATCAAGACCACACCTCGTTCGATTGGAAAAGAAAGGGCATCTTATTGGTCGAGGAAGATGATAGGAAGGTTGGGTTCCAAGTCGGTCAGCACCATTCAGAAAGTCATCCGTTGCAGGTGTGGGGCCCTATGCTACGCTGGAAATCACATTGTCTCCCAATTCATCGTAATTAATGGATGGGAAGGTGTCCTAGTGGGTACACCTTTTGAATACTGACGCTGACCGAAGGATTAAGAGTTATAATCTGATCGAAGCTTATGAACGTACCGATAAAAATAGTCGCGGTGCAAGGTCGCCCTGTGCAAGGAACGAGCTCGCAACGCAAAATATACACCCTAACCCTAGGGTGAGCTCTACCCTAGTGTAAGGGTACCATATACCTCTTAGTCTAATGAGGCTAGGCATTTCTCACGTCTTGGTCTCATGAAGGCAGGCAGGAGACATTTCCCCAATCTCGCAACCGTTCGGAACGCCAGGCCGTGGTTATTTAAATCCTACATATTAGACTGTGATCCGGTGTTCTTCTTCACCTGATCCTTGGAACTATGCCTCAACCCTACCCATGTGTTAGTAAATACGCTCGTCGTCAATGTAAGCACGAGAAGTCACGAGTGCGTTGTCGTCTGGGCGACCGTCTCCCGGGGCGACGGAGACAACGCATGCACTCGCGTCTCGTGAGGCAGCGCATAGCTCGCCAAAGGGGTCACCGGGGCGACAATACTACAATGGGATGAAGGAGGGGGTATAAGGGAGGGGGGTTAGAGGTCGCCTCACACATTCCATCCGGGCGTGGTTTTTGCGTGCGCCCCGAATCCGCGTCTCAACCCCCATCCCCCCCACAGCATTCCGAATTCTCACGTGTGCTTGCAGACGCGCCCGAATCACAGGTATAGCCACACCTTGAACCATTTAATTGATTCCAAGCGTGACATCAAAACGGTGAATTTTGAATTAAGGAGTTGGGAATACAAGGGTATCAAACGATTTTGTTTCTAAGCAGAATTAGGTACATAAATTGATAGAAGAAATATTTAAAAAACATTTGGTTGTCAAGGGATACCAGTGAGTCTCTCTTCAGTGCTAACATCGGATGTAAAATCAAATGCACTGCTCAATATCTAGTTGATCTCGATTGTTTTCTTTACCTAATTTCTATACCCATATCCGTTTAGAAAAAAAATCACTTGTAACCCTTGGCTTCTCACCCCCTCAATTCTGGTTGACCAAAATCTCCGAAAATTGTAGTAAATGTTTTCTGGCCTCGATTTGCGGAAGTATCGTTGCACTTACATTCACGATGGAACTTCAATGTTTTCGGCAACTTACCTAGAAAATGGCGCTGGCTTGCGGAAACTCGGGCCAGTTTTCTATTAAATAAATGTGGAGTATTACAAGTGTTTGCCTCAACATGAAAACATGGCGAGCTGCAGAATGAATCCATGGTAGAAGTTTGTATAGGCGGGTTTATGGAACGTTATGCTTCCTTCAAAATATTAAATGAATCTAATAATTACAATCCCTCACTTAGTCCCTCAACCTGTAGGTTGATTTGGATGTCTGAGGGTAGAGCTCTGTTAAGTGTAAGGGTATGCATATGAGATTGAGATCTGAGCTAGTTCCTTTCACTCGCAACACGAGTATTTTTGTCGGCATGTCTATAAGCTTCAATCTGATTTGAACTCTGTATCCTTTGGTCAGAGTCAAAATTCGTACGACCTATCCACTAGTCCAACTTCCTATCTATTAATTTCGATAGGATTTATTATGATGAATTGGGAGACAACGTGATTTCCATCGTAGCGTAGGACCCCAAACCTCTAATGAATGATTTTCTGAACGGGGCTGACCGACTTGGAACGATCCCCAAACCTTCCTCTCATCTTCCTCGGCCAATAATTTTCCCTTTTCTTTTCCAATCGAAAGAGGTGGCGGTCTCGATAGCCCGAGACACCGTTTAAGAAGAAATTGAGCAGTTGAATCTTAGCCGAAGGGTGAGGTATTCGATTACTCCCAAATTTGACGGCGATGAGTCTTTGAAAGTTCTGCCATGAAGTTTTTTTTGTTTGATTGGAGTTTTTTGGTGTTTGGTGGATGTCCTCTGTTTGGAAAAGAGAGTCGAAAGAAGAAAAAGCGAGAGAAAAGAGAGTTCCGTATTCGATTACAGCATATCATGTAATCATTTGTATTCCGCATAAGTTGACAACGAGGTGTTTAACCTGGATATCTCAGCGAATTTTTGAAATTGTTACTCAGCGGACGCAATGATCATCGGCAAGTACATTAACACTGGATGTTTTCATGGCTACCCTGGTACTGTATGTGAATCGCGTCACTGCTGATGACAATGGGTGGGGATACGGATGACTTGCGAACAGCTAGATATATTGCAGAAAGGTTTCTCGGGTTTTCCACCGGTTGATGTCGTCCATGTCTCCCGACGTTTCGATCTGCGACTTGCTGATCATCCTCAGGGGATCTTCCGAATGCCGTTCTTCAAAAATTTTCAGTATATATACACTCCATCCCAGTTCAGGTGTAACCTGATTGGTTCACGCTTGCATTCACATTGCAATGAAGATCATGCCATACAATGGAAGGAGACGAAACTGCTATGCCGAGCACATGGCTACTGGGACCGCCTTGTCAAGGAAGCCATTCAGATCCGCGTCAACCGCAACAACTTCAACAGGGACACTGGTTTCCAAATCAGCAATGGTTGGAGACCAATAATGAAGTCTATTATATACGACAAAAATGGCGGGAAAACCTCAACAAGCGTGAACCAATCAGGTTACACCTGAACTGGGATGGAGTGTATATATACTGAAAATTTTTGAAGAACGGCATTCGGAAGATCCCCTGAGGATGATCAGCAAGTCGCAGATCGAAACGTCGGGAGACATGGACGACATCAACCGGTGGAAAACCCGAGAAACCTTTCTGCAACTGATACGCCGGGAAAATCTAAGATCATACATAGCTAGATATATATTTCCCACGGTCGATATAATCGCAGAAGTCGCGACACATGGTGTGGTGCGGATTGAAAAAAAATAAGGAAAATAAAAGAAAGACAACGCGCGAGATGAACACCTGGCCACCATGGACTTCGATAGGATTTGCAGTTCTTACGTAATGTCGTGCCTTGCACGTTATTATGCGTTGAAATTCACGTCAAAGGCGCCAATGTATATACGCGCGTTTCTTACTATTTTCCTTCGGTTCACTGCACGTCGGATATGAGAGAGTAAGGACCTCGTTTTACGATTTTTTTGATATTTTAATAGTAAGCCTACGCAACTACCACTAACTAGATTTTGATTTAGCATTACCTCGATTTCTTTCGCACACTATTAATCATGCGGAGATTGTAAAACCTGAATCACTTGATAATTTTTTCAATTCCTTCCGAGCGATAATATGTTGATGTTAGGGATAGCATGGATATTCAATAGACAACCGTGTGAAAACCATATATAATATATATAATAACCATATAAATCGTGTATACTGTTTAGTGCCCCGTCGCTCAAGTACCTCTATATACTCGCTGGAGAAGGCTTTTGTTTGTGTTCAAAAGGACAAAAATAAGAGATGAAAGGGGTGGATGACCTACAGAATGGAGTTAGATACTTTATCTACATTGTCAGCGGGATATTTCTCAACGTAAGTACACTCTAGAAACAGGGTTACCATATGGTTTTGTCGAATAGCTAGTTTTTCTCGGATGGCCGCCAAATTTAGGGGGTATCACTCATTTCACTTTGTAAACAACCCTAGAAATGTACCTAATAGTTAACCAATTGTAGGATTAAATATAAAGGAAGGTGACTATTCAATAGAATAAATACTGATTACGATTAAACCACGGGGAAAATTAGGAATATACGAGAAATATGATGCTTTTGGCAAGGTAAATTAAATATTTGTTACTGTGATGCCCATGACGTTCGCTGCATGACAACGCAAATCTAAAATTTCGACTCGTTCTTGCAGTGGGTTTCGGTTCAAAAACAGGAATTTGTGTGAATACAGCGTAAATAGTACTTGAAACCTATTTCTGTGTCTATCAAATTCTTTTTACTACCCATTAATTCGATCATTTGGATATCAACTCCGGCCGATTGGGGAAAACTATCCAAGTTCCGTATGGTAGGTTACTAAGTGAATACATAAGATAGATCATCAGCTAGCAATGAGTCTATTTAATATTAATGGGAAATAAATAAATATTTAAAAACGTTCGTAATATAATTTTTATTAATCGCATATTTATTTTACTGCTTGCTTCTATTCCACGTATCGCGGTAGTTACGAAGCAATCACTGTTTTTTTAGGAAATCAGCCGCCATTAGGGAGTCGACCTAAAGTAAACTGTCGTATTATGCCTAAAGCTACTACTATAGAGGAGCTACTACAAAGCTCGACGATGATTTTTACTTCGATACCTTGCAATCAATGCTCTACGGTCAGTGAAGTGAATGGTGTACCGTGCGATGACGTCAGAAGGCGTTTCAGGTCACGTGACTTCAAGCTATATTCCATAACTTTTAATTAGCATTTAATTACGTTTGTGGAGTACCGGGAGAGTTTTTGCTTATATATTTGGACTCGTGAGAACATTTTCTATTCAATGAAACTTAGTAGCATGATGAACAAATTTCATGCATGCTCCCCATTAACCTATGCAAATAAGTCGAGAAATCATGATGCATTAAAAATTGGCTGGTGGGAAAGATATTTTACCCATTGAGGTCTTTCAAGTTCAAGAAGAGGGAAAAAGAAACATATATACGTGCATTTGGTTGACCTAGCGGGTGCAGCGATTAAAAAAATACATTGATGACGCATCTGCTACAATCCCTGATAGTCCTAAGATAGAACGACGTCTTAAATCTCTCTGTTCTTCTCTTCTGCAGTCCCTTTTGTTTTATCTTCCTCTCGTGATCTCTTCTATACTTTTACTCCCATACGACGTAAGTGAAGTATGCCTTTCATACAAATCTGGGAACGCGTCCACTATGAATCTGCTAACGATCAGTAGGTTTAGCCTATATTCCGTTCTACTATCAAGTTACGACTCCCGGCCTAACTCGTCTAGCAATGCACTCATGCTTGTCTGTTTATCTTAGCAACCCATTACAAATCTAGCTGCTACGCACTATACCTAATTGTTTGCGGTATTGGTTCGGAGGAAGAAAATTGTGCATCGATTCGTGAACCTATGTATGCATGTAGGTACCCAGTTCTGTAAATATGGATGTTATACATTAAAGCTCACGTAAATCGCATTCGAGCAATAAGTTTCACCGACGAATATGGGTCACAAGAGAGCACGCTGAACTGAGAACTTTCCGCTATGATTCACTGGACGCGGTAAAAACCTGAGATACAGGTCCTCTCCTTATTTACTGCCACACGAGGGATTTAGAGGGGATGAGGAACACGGATGGAGGGAGGAATGACGTCGCGGAAAAGCGAAAGAAATGCGAACTTAACTTTCACCAAAAAATAAAAGTATATATTTCCATGTAAGCTAGTCCCGAAAAGCATCAATCGATTGAGGAGTTTCTTTACAGGCCTGACTTGAAGAAAGAGAAGAAACGGAAATAAGTTGGATGAAACTCTCGAGTTTTCAACCGGGTCAGACTTGGCTCCATGCCGACGTTTCGACAGCTTACTCAGCTATCGTCCTCAGGTCAGGACGAGGTAAAAAAGCGACGCAGAAAATTATTTATGCCCTCCCTTTTTCATTCGTTCATTCACGCGATTTCACAGCCCAACCTATAGGTGATATAACAATGGTTTTTCGAGCAAATGTCCGGACTTTAGAAATAAGGAGCACTTTAAAAAGATTTTAAAGGCATTTCTAATATTCTTGAGATTGTTTTAATTTAATATCAGCTTTTACTCCCAAATGAGACGCAATTATTGAATAATTATCAGGATAAAAACTCACGAATGTGGACTTGCACGACATGTTTTTATAATAATGGTCGCTAGGCAAACAAGCAAAACGGAAAGTCACGTAACCCCTTGAACAAATGAATAACGCAAAATTGTAAATAAAAATAAATTCTGAACAGCACTGACTGGCGTAGAGGTGACTCTTTTATTAATTTAATAAATAAATATTTTCACGCATAAGCAGGACCAATGTGCATATCGATGGAAATGCAAATATTTCCACTACCTTTTTGTATGACTTGATTTTCGATTAAGATTTGTTCTTGGAAAATTGCTTTTCAAACATCGAATCCACCCATCAAATTCATTTATTTATGTAATTTCAACAATTGATATTCCCTTGGCAACGACGCACTATGCATTTAAATAGTGATTTCACGGGTATCAACGAATATCACAGTGTGTAATGGAGACCATGGCAAAGTTCTATCCAGTATCCGTATAGAATCATTGAGGAAAATTTTAGAGGGGACTGGCAAATACCTTCTGGCGAACCTTTTCCTCGCCGAAGAAGCATTTTTTTTCGTCAAATCCTTCTCCTCCCTTTCGATATCACGCGAAGGTTTGGCCGACCAGTGGCGCGTGTCTTTGCTTTGGTGTTTTTCAAAGTCAAGGGCATCTTGTTGGCCAAGTAGGAAGGGTTGGCTCGAGGGAGATACCTCATCCGCCTGCATTCCTACATGCCAGCTCCCTTCGAAAACCTGACACAATAAACTTCCGGAGATACCTCGTCAGAATCCGCCTTGGTTATCTGCCATCGACTCGGGATGAAACGGGGAGAACAGTGTAGCGCTCAGATGCCAGCTTAAAGCGCGGTAGATTACTTCCTTTCTGGCCGTTTGCTCGTCCAAGGAGTTTCATTCATTGCCCTAATTCGAATGAGTACTGGGTCCCACCTCTACCATGGCCTTTATCCATAAGTCGTTTGATCTGGATTTATCAATATAATTTTCTGTTAAAATGTAAGTATTTTGAATGGCGCATATTTTACAGTGTCGGATACATTGAATATCTGCGTTTTAAGAAGTGAATTTCGAAAATGATTTTTTATAGGGAAAACAAAAAAATCGAATTAACATATTGCCCAAAATTTGGAGTCTCGAAAAAAGGAACAAAAATGGGACGAATGTTTTGTATTTGCCCTATAAGGTTCCTGGATAACAAGGCACGTAACTATGGAAAATTCTGTACAAGCGTACCAACCAAAGGTTTTTCAGTTTATGTCATTTTTACGCTTTATGTTATGACAAAGTATTGCTTGATGTTAGCAGAAAAATATTTTTCTTTTGTTATTGGTCTTTTGCTTACATTTAAATATGAAATCTTGACGTTTAGGTCATAGATAAAAAGACATATTTACCGAATGTTCGGAAATTTATTTTATATTTTCATCTGAAAAAATGAAAGATTCCTACAGTGAATCAGAAGTGGTCCTGTAATAAAAATTCATTTTACAGATAAAAAAATATCCTATCAAATAAAGGGAAAATGTATTAGAAACGTGTAACTTAGATTATTGCGTCTGGCCCAAAACAATTTTTTTCGAAATTTCTGTTTATTCCTACTATGCTAGGAGCAAGCAACTGATCATTTAATGGATTTATTATTAATTATCAAACAAGAAATTTGATTACTGTACAGTCTACCGATCTATACAACGAGGAAATAATTAAAATAAAATAAAAAATATTTTCTAAACGTTAATTATGAGAAATATGTATTTATATTTTGATTCTGTTGCCCTTTTTTTAGTGGAATTCCCAGAAAGGAATATAATTCGTAGGAAAAAGGACTTTGCTTAATCTTTGATAGCCGGGCTGCATAATCAGGCTTTTCCTGGGATTACCTGAGATGTTTGTTTTGTGGTGTCTTTGCCAATAAGTACTCACCAGGTAGCAGTCGATGGGCTTTTCCCTCGGCCGGCCGTAAGCCCTCTGTATTTTGGTAGCCTTCAAAGCGTGCGCTATGTGCAGGGCGCTGGCGTCGAACCTGCCGTACTGGTATTCGCCAAAGCCCGAAGAGTTGTTGTGGTAACCGGTGTGATGGCCGCCGTTGGAATTGTTGCTGGTGTTGAGACCGCCGCTGCCGTTGCCATGGTAGTACTGGTTGTTGAGCTGAAAATCGAAGGAGGGCGTCATGAGTTACAAGGGTCGCATTCTTGTCTACTCACATGATAATTATTTCGAAGAAGTCAATTATGACTCCAAAGTTACAACAAAATACATACCTACTCATCAATTTACTCTTATATAAGTATTTACTATGACTTTTCTTCTTCCAGTTTTAATATTAATTGGTGAAATGGTGAAAATACTTACTAAATTTGAAATATTACAAATTACTAAAGAAATATAAGGAGGAATATCAAATGATAAAAATTGCTACTTACAACAAAAAATAAAATTAATCTAAAAAGAGAAAATATGATATAAAAAGAAAAAATAAAAGAATAAAAAATATTTTCCTTATAATCAACATCTGTATGCAATTTCCACAAAAAAATTTGATTCTTGTTCTCATTGTTTAATTTTTAAGTTTCTGATAACACAAAAACACGCTATTCACCCAACATAGACGAATACGCACCTAAATTATTCTATTGTCAACTGGCTGGTTGGAGAGAACGTGGTTTACCGGGACAACGTATGAACACGCCCGTGGCGTGGCAAATAGAGAGGAAGAAAGTTTTGAGATGGTTAGACGTGCGATGGTTACACGTGCGTGCGTTAAAAACTGTCAGGCCGAGTGACATTCCTTCGGCTTTTTAAATTTTGTACTATTTGCTCTAAGAATAGTCCATCAGCTTTCTCATTTACTAAGGGAATCCATATCTCCATTTGAACTCAGTAAAATATTTTATTATATCCGTGCCTCCTATAGCTTTTTATATCCTTATGCTTAGACCAGCCATGCTTGTAAATTTTAGATGTATCCCGTAAGTAACTAAGTAAATATTTCATTATTTGAATTTTTAAGTCACAGCGAAGTTGGATAGAAAATTTTATCCTCTGGCTATTGCTCAGCGTGACTAGGTGACGGTCGTAACTGAAAATTGTTATAACCAACGAAATAGCATAAATGCCGCAGTTAGCTTGGACTACCGTTTGTACAAAATTGCAAATATAATGATGAAAATTCGTAAGAGATTGAGAATTGCAAAATTTAGATTCTTCTGTACGCCTTATTATTTTTATCATTTATTGCTTAGCTGTTCATTTGCACTCACGAACGTTGCATCCACTAGATGCAGGAGTTTCTGGATGTCAGAAGGAAGAATTAAATGAAAAATGCGAGAAAGTGAGTTAAACTCGAATAAAAAGTGCTTATACGAACAATATACCTCGAAGAGTGAAGAAAATAGCTATGTCTTGTAAGGATGAGATCGGTACCCAAGAATCGAGCCACGGGGAAGAATATTGGATTCCCAGATAAAATGCGGCATTTGAGATTTTGCATATAGCATTTTTCATTTGCACCCGAATAGTAAACGAGTTCCAATTAAATCGTTTCTCGAGATGAATCGAGCTACCCAGAATAAATACTTCAAAATCATAAAAATTTTATTCCTTCTGGTGTATGCTCTTATCATTAAAAATTATTTCTTCCAAAACATGTTTGAACTAGCAGGATCACGCTTAAAAGGAAAAACATTATGCTACTTAATTTTTGACCATTCTCTATTCAGCACTACCACTTTAAAATTGAGGTTGCTCTTTTTTATGTCAAAGAAATATATTTTTTTTCTAGAAAGAAATTAAATAATCGCTACCACTTCTACGGAGAGGAAATTTTGGAGCTGGAAATGCAAAATACCGTATATGTATGAATATAGTCCCCCCTTTTTTCCAAAAATGCCCATGGTAAAAGTAAAGGGGGGACTATATTCAAACACATTTTTTTTTTTACCTTTCCCGAAACTGAAGCCTCAAAATTAGGGTGGGGGGACTATATTAAGAGGGGGACTATATTCGGAGAAATACGGTATTGAATGCAGTCGGTTGCCTGATTTTCTCTGATATGACTGTTAATCGTAACGACGCGACGCCCGCGGCGTCAGACCACAAAAGCAGTACTTGAGCACTCAGTTTCTAACTTCTGCTCACGCTCGGCAATGAGTACAGAACACAAAACTTTAATTTTCCTACAAGTTCATGAGTAAGGTTTACCGTGAATGATAACACAAAATTAGATCAAAGAAAAAATAGTACTGCACGAGAGGATATTTGATAACAAACAGCAATCGACAAAAAATTCAATAGATCTTGTATGTAACATAGGAACGGGCCTTTGGCGACATAATTTGCTTTGTCACAAGTCAGCCTGCAACAGGATATTTTTAACGTTGATTATCAACAAGAGAGGATAAAATACCTGGGAGTTTTATTTTTTTGCTTGTTCATTTAATTCCCTGTCTATTTTATGAGCTAGTTATTATATATTTCAAGTGTTTTTATGCCATTAAATTAATAATTTCTCACCAATAGATTATTTAATTTAATTAGACTTATGCAGTACCTATGAGCACGCCTATGTTTGTATGAAAAAAGAAACTTAATGGGAGTACAGAATCGAGTTCTTGACTGCATGGTTCCAGGGGTATGTGTCATCCTGGGCTTTATAACTGACAGTTTTATGTTGTAGATAATAATATAAATCACTTCCATGTTTCAGTTTTATTTTTTTCGTTTTAATATATTGACTTTTTTGGCCAATCATTATAGTTGTGCGAATGATAAAAATCGTTGAGGCCAATTAGCTTTACAAAGTTTTCCGCCAGCAGAGAACTGAATTTAATTTTTGGAGCGTATATGTGGCACATCTTGCATCAATGTTCAGAATTCAAGAATTTTTAATTTTAAATATTTTAATTTCTGCCACCTTTTCCACAATGAACGCGGTGATCAACGAGGTGAAAATTACATTTGGATACACTCCCGTAAACAAGAGAAGGACGGGTCTTATAAAACCGTTGTCGGAAAGATAAGCCTTTGAAGTGGGAAGGGCAGACATAGCAAAAAAACCGTGCTGTGATGCGGGAAACAATGATTACTCTAATTAGAAATAAAAATGATCCAAGGCTCGCTCTGAGCGGCTCATTTTTTTCTCATCGTTTTGATCACGAGCCGCTCGAACAAGATAATCTTTAATTAATCACGAGGAACCAGTCGTGTTAATCGTTCTTAAAATTTGACCCGTTAATCTCTGCTCCGCGGGTTTTTGATTTGTTTTGTTGATAAGGTTTCCATGGAAGCGAACGGATCGTTAAAACCCTGTTGCGTCACGTGAGCGATGGGCGTTTACAACTTCCGTAGTTTCGTCATCATACTCCTCTTCCTACCGTGATGGACTGATCTATGGGATTCGGTTTGGCCTTCCTGCAAGCCTTGAATTCTTTCTCGGTTCCGCCGACTGACCCAACGTGAGATAAAAATCGGATTTCCGCGCCGAAGTGAACCAACTAACCCATCCATGGCTTGAGGTGGAAGAGAGTTTAATAATATGAAAAAAAAATATTTTTTTAAAACTATGAGATCCTAAAATTTTATTCATATATTCTTCTCTGTGGCTAACCAGTACCGTTACGGTCAATAATCAATCGTTCTCGCCATCGTACCATAGATCGCTCGCATATAACTTTGTAAAGATTTTGACTCGGCTGTTTCAACATGCGATTTTATTATTCATTTTGGCCTCTATGTCTTCACAAATTAAAGATAAAAAGATGCTTAACTCTCGAATAAAATTATGATTACAATAAATGAAAACAACCAAGTTGAAATTTCGTAAAACGACTCTAGTATTGAGGGCTTCCATCATTTTACTTCCTTCATGTGACTCCTGCTCCTTTTTTTCATTAAATATTAAAATTATTTATTCTTATTATGTATTAAAAGATGTTAAAATTTTTTAGAGTAAGTGCTCTTTTACTCTTGGTTTATGTCATGGTGGTTCATTAGAGAGCGTTGGAAATTGGGTTCTTTGGTTCAAATTTCATTTGTTAGTAGCAAGATTAGTGAATTTTTTTGTACCCTACCGGTGTATTTACTGTTTCTTAACTTTATTATTAGGTATATAGGCTTTTCATTCATTTATTTTTAATTCTCCTGTTACCACTAACTGGTATCAAAATGTATTCAATCAATAAATATAACTACGATGCGATCGTAGTGTGTTTGCCGCTATGCAGTGTATCCTTAATTTGTGAGCATTTGGATAATGATGTTTTGACGCGAACAGGACACCTTTTAGTATGAAAAACATTCTCCTTATTGATGTACAGAAATAATTCCCCCACCTTTTTTCCGAAAGTAAATTTTTGTGCGAACAAAAAGTAAGTTTACTCGAAAACTGCCAAATGTTAAGTAGCTTGCCCACATAGCTTCAGCATAAGTAATATCCAGATGAAACGCCCGCCTTCGGCTCCAGTTCCTCCTAATTTTATAAATACCCGTTGATTTTCTTTCTCTACTCGCAGCGACAAATGGCGGGTCCACATTTTAGAGCGTTGGTATCCTGAAGTACGCACCACCCGCAGTGCTTCATCGCAAGAAATTTCACATCGCAGCAGATGACGTTGCTATTTGCTTCGGTAAGTGGTTTCCGGAAACACCGGAACCGGAAGAGATGGAGACTTCAGATTAAAAACCGTGGGTAAGGTTTAGCTCGGCATAATCGACTTTCTGATAGCTTTTCCCCTTTTACTAGAGAAGGAAATTAGACTTAGTTTAGAGGATTTTGTTTCCTCTTTGGAGATAAATTTTATGCTATTATATTAGTTTTGGTACATTTTATTTATTTCATGTTATTCCTTTTATCGTTTAAACTGATGACGTATC
This sequence comes from Ischnura elegans, assembly GCF_921293095.1. Taxonomy (NCBI): domain Eukaryota; kingdom Metazoa; phylum Arthropoda; class Insecta; order Odonata; family Coenagrionidae; genus Ischnura; species Ischnura elegans. The sequence continues at coordinate 114,946,934 of NC_060249.1, read as the reverse complement.
TGGTACACTGGAGTCAATGCTTGCCACTTGCCATTGTGTTTTACGCAATAGTAATGCTGGACGGAAACTGCTCACTATTCAGTGGAAATGAAACTAATTTTCAAGCACAGAATTATTTCAATCTTTAATAGAAGAAACGATGAAAATTGAATTCTATTCAGCCCTTAACTGAGGTTCCAAGGTCAAAGTAAACACTATGCGCTCCGAGATTTTGTGACAGAATAATTGAGCTGATAGACGCCGGAAGTTATGTGTACAGTCACGCGATGAATGACAATTTCCGGTGCCGAAGCATTTGACAGACATTATTAGCGAACCAATCATAAGTTGAGAACAAGGTCGAAAGAAAATGAGAGATATAGACGCGGGCTTTGTTCATAAGCATAGTTCATCGCTATATATGAAAAGTTGACCTTTTAATAAATTTTTAATTTGCATGCCAGCTCCTACGAGATGGTACAAAAAAACGAGGAACTAAATTTTTAAATTTCTCGCGAGTTAGGAGATTTTATGAACTATGAGACCTCTTGATCCAAAAGTAAACACTTTCGGGTCTAATTCTAAGGGATTAGTTGAACTATTACTCTATCCATTAGCTCTATCAACGTCATTCATGACTCTTGCTACAATGAAAAATGTTTTGAAAAAAATTTGAGCCCGAAATTACGAAGGAATTCGAATCCAAAGTTTCGGGTGCGGAATTTTGGGGCAAATCATTTTTCTATCTCACATCCAGTTTTACTAAATAGTCTTTTAGTTTTTTTTACTCATTGATCTGAAAGTCGACGCCACTTGAAAATCTTGAAATCTCTGCGAAATAACTGTAAAGGATAATTAAAGGGCAAGGAATTCGTCTCTGGAATGAACTAACGATTTGACCTGAGTCAGTGATCTATTTTTTTGCGCTATGAAAGCCGAATATACCGTGGGAATCCCGAACATACGAGTTTTCCCTGCAAAAATCGTCCTGGGGTGGACAGAATGGGTGTGAAAACATAAATGGTGAAACGATTATGATGCCGGGCGTCATTAAGCCACTAATTAACGACGGCATGTGACATTTGCGGCTTCAATTTCATTTTCCACCCCGCTGACGTTAAAAGAATTCTCATTTATGGAATGCAGGCCTTGATCCATTATGTGCTTCCACTTCGGAATACTTTCCAAACTTTCTTTTCGCAGAACTGTAACGCGAAAGGAACCCAAATTTTCGATTCGAGCCATTGCTTATCAAATGAAAAAGATGAGTTATATGCTCCTAATAAGCATTATTTTTGCATTTTCAAACCGCAGATCAACGTTTTCATCGCCTCCAGTGTGTATCTGGGCATCAAAATTTTTACTGGGTCTGCGATGTTTATTTTTATTCATTAACATAGAAATTTTATCATGCGAGGGACTGAGCTAATAAGGTTCGGAACAACCCTAAAAAATTATTATTATTTCCAATGTTGACTAATCCACCATATCATTAAAGAGATATGGTATGCATTTTCAACTAACTAATTATTAATGAAATTTAGAGGGGAAAATCAGATAGGATGTGCCGTAGGTAATAATGAACAACAATCGTCGCAAAGAAGGTAAAACGCTGTAACACCTAATTTTGAGTGGTTTGTTTTGGTTTTTGGTGTGACGTAATACAAGCAATAATAAGCAGCAGAGGTTGAGTGAGGTAATTGTTGGGATTGTTGATGGCGCGGGAGGAAGTGAAAAGTGGGGGAGTCGGTTTGTGATAGTTATGGCGGACGGGTGTTCCCTTGCTCCCGAGTTTGTATCATTTAAAGTTTAATAAAATATTTGAAAGTGACGTGAAACGAAGAGTAATTAAAAATGAAACGTTACATTTTGGCGCCCAACGTGGGGCACGACTTCTCGAGAGGATCGAGACCACGGAACGCCTGAGGAACGAGTCGCGTCGTAGAGAGCGGGAATTCAAGATGGCGGGAGTGAAAAAATTTTACGAACTGAAAAAGGTGGATTTACAAAGTTTGTTGAGGGATCGGGGATCGACGACCCAAGGGGCGAAATTTGAGCTGCAGGAACGTTTAAAACCGCTTTTGATAAAAGAAGGGGTAGATATAGAGACACATGAGTTTGAGATGGAGACGCAGGACCAAGGATACAGTGACCTACGGGTGCTACTAAGACAGATGCTAGAAGAACAGAAGAGTCGAAATAGAAAATGGGAAGAAGAACGGGAGAGTCGAGATAGAAAATGGGAAGCAGAACGGGAGAGTCGAGATAGAAAATGGAAAGAAGAACTGGAGAGGCGAGATAGCAAACAAGAAGAAAGAGAAAAAAAGTTGGAGGAGACAATGAAAAGCATCAACGAAGGGCTAGCGGCGTTTCGGCGAGAATGTAAGGGGAGAAAGGAAAAACAAGCGGAGGAAGTGCCCGGGAAGATGGCGGACGAGATAGGACAAGAATCCACCACAAAGGCAGCTGGGCTGGATGAGGAGGCGGTCCAACGCATCGTGTGTGAGAGGGGCACGGGACCCGGCGTCACAGTGACATCCGCGGTGCAGTTGAAGGTCCCGACGTTTGATGGGAGGCATACATCAGGACCCCGTGAGGAGCGTGCGTGGAGGACGTCGGGAGGCGCGTTCCAGCACAACCAGCAGCACGGATGGGACTCGAAGAAATCACAGCAACGGGAATGGCAAGCGTCGAGCCAGCAGAGAGAGGGACGACGAGATAATAACTTTCGCGGCGATGGATACGTTCACCGGCCGGGCGAGAGATCAGCTGATCAGCGGCCTGCACTAAACAATGTAGCGGAGGCGCGCCAACCGGAGCGACAGCACCTTGTCAATTCCATGATGGCGGAAGGAAACAATCACATAACCGAGCTTAGATCAGTAGGAGAAAGGGACTCTGAGAAGATCGCGAATGATATATTTAGGATACGTGAAAATAACGTAAGAAAGGACGAAAATCGGGTGAAGAGAAGAAGGAAAAAAGCCAAAAGGAGGAGAGTAAAATTTAAAATAGGGCAATTAGATGAGCGGCGAACGAAATTACACCTTGGAGAGATGGTGGAAGGGTGATATGACCACATAAAATTGAGGGAAAATACATGTGTTATAACTTGATAGGGATGATAACAAAAATGTTTTGTTGGTTGTTTATTTAATACATATGTAATGTTTATATGCTTGGAATGAATGATGACAATGATGAATGAATGAGTAAAGTGTATAAAGCAGGGGAGTGATAAGTGAAATAAGTGTGGCAAATAGAAAAATGAAATGCCAGTATGGAGTGAACAGTGTTTATGTGATGGGAAGGGAGAGTGAAGTGCTCTGGCTTTGAACTGCAATAGAAGAGGAATGAATGTGTTTTCAAAGTTATGGTTACAAGTGTTCATTATTTTCCTAAATATTATTAGCAATCTGGTACATTATTCATGTCAAAGCCGATGTTATATCCGATCAAATGGTCAACGAGGCAATATTCTGCTAATGTGATATGACATGTGTTCCCATTAAAAAAAAAAATTAATTACAACTAATTTAAGAGGGAAGTTCAGAACTGAAGGCGTTGGGGCCACGCCCATAATACTCTGTTTTTGAAGGCTTTGAAAAAGAAAATTGCATGTCATTCCATTTTCTTTTCCATTGGGGCAAATGTAACACCTAATTTTGAGTGGTTTGTTTTGGTTTTTGGTGTGACGTAATACAAGCAATAATAAGCAGCAGAGGTTGAGTGAGGTAATTGTTGGGATTGTTGATGGCGCGGGAGGAAGTGAAAAGTGGGGGAGTCGGTTTGTGATAGTTATGGCGGACGGGTGTTCCCTTGCTCCCGAGTTTGTATCATTTAAAGTTTAATAAAATATTTGAAAGTGACGTGAAACGAAGAGTAATTAAAAATGAAACGTTACAACGCTGAAATTGTATTAAATTCTGCCGAAGCTACATAGGGTCGTGTTGTATATCGTTGAACGCATTGTTTATACGATTAAAACAATTCGACTACAACAATAAATCATTAAACATTCTTTAAACGTAAACGTTTAGCATCTACGTTCGAAAGGATGAAGAAAAACACGCGAAAAACTTTGAGAATGGCGAAACGGTCGTCTTCTTCATCTTGTCACGAGAAAAATATTCGATTGGTACATTTCATTGTATTTTTTATAGAGAGAACTACATCTTCGCATTGGAAATAGCTTTTTAAAATTAAATTTTACCCATTCTTTAATTTTTTAAATGGCCTAAAGGTAGATTTCAATTTCCGAGGTGTAGAATATGGATGGATATCGAAATTACATATGCTATAAGTAAAAAATATTTCCAAACTGTCCATGTTTCAAGGAAAAGTTTTATGAAAATAAACCAAAAAGGCGAAATTTGCCATTTTGGTAGTGTGCATTGCCCTTATTTGCGGCGATAGTAGGTATAAAAAATATTTAAAGCACTGTACGAAGCAAGTGACTTTGTCCGTAGTTACGCGCACATGTACAAAGTTATACTCACCAAGGATGAAATTCTTCATTTGGCTTAGCCGGGATTCGAACCCGAACCTCGTGATCGCCGGTCCGGAATGCTGACCAGTTATCCGTGATGTACGGGTTTGAATTCCGGATAAGCCGAATATTTTTCATTTCACATTTGGTCCTTTGGTGTATGGAAAATGTTTGCCCATTTAATTCAATTATTTGGCATCAGTGCACTAATAGTGATGGTAAATACCCCTCATAAGATATGTGAGTAAAAATAAATTGTATACAGGAGAAAAGAGGGTGCGGTGGAATTAGCTCCCTCCGAAATTTTGTTTCGTGATTCCTAAAAATATCGCGTACGACCACAGAGTACTCTCTGACGACTAACTGATGACTAACGACTAACCGAATCGATTCCTGTCGCCTATTGGTCTCGATAAAAACCTATTTTAATAATAAATCAAATTCCGGCACTAAAACGGTCTATCTGTTACATCCTCGGAGTATTTTTGAGTAAGAGTCTATTTTTATGTTGAGCCTCACACTTAGAATATACACTGCAAATGCAAAACAGGGTCGCGGTCCGTTTTATTTTCTACAGTGCGAGCGCTTCAAGTTCTTTTGCGAAACGGGCCGCAATTTTGGAACAGCAGACCTTTCGACTCGGTTTAGTAAGTCGTTCTTGAAAGGACACAATTGTTTCTAAATATTTTTGGGAAATATTACCTTTCAAGGCAAGATTGCTCTCCTCTTTTGCCTGTAAAAACGAAAGCTCTCGTTTATCCAGTCATCTTGAACAGTAATTTCCGTTTTCTTATCCATTTTTTTTCTTCTCAAATGAAAATCAACATTGTACGTCTTTTTCAGTTATGCCTTTTTTCCTCTGATTTTTTTATTTATCTTACCAATATTATATATCATAGTGATACGTGAAAATCGCGTATGCGATAAATGCGATACGTGTGAATAAATGCGACATAGGCGCAATGACAGGACTTTTTATGATATTTAAACTGCAAATTTGCCTTTACGATGGCAAATTTCGTAAATTTAGTGCCGAGCATGACCCTCACTGCGCCACTGGTCGTTGATCCTTCCTGCTTCATAGACGGTTACTTGTATTTTCATCGACAGCTACTACAGAGGTTGAGAGAGAACCATGGTAGCTTCTGCGATGTTAAGCAAACATTTCTTGCCATCTGGCTATAAAATACTGAGTTTTGGTAATGCTGCACTCAACACAATCTGGACAGAGGTTTGCAGAAAGGTTTTTCAGCCAGTGGAATATAGTTGTAACTGACAGACGCAACCGGTTGAAGGAAGAAAGTTTTGAAACTTGTTCAATGTCGATGTACAATTAGCGTAAGTGATGTTCAGCTTACATCAATTTTAATTATTTACTATATGTCTTATTCCTTAATTTATTATTGTTATGCCCACCAATTATTTAAACTATTCCGTATTTTTTCAAATAACTGTTTGATAACACTTTGTCTTCAACTATTAGTGCTGAATAATGAAAATAAAGAAAAAAATAGGTGCTACAAAATGCTATAAACTGTAATTTAAAGTTCTATGAAATTAAAATGAAAGTGCTATTTTCGCGTATCTCTAACAATGCGTTGTAACCGTGGCAATAACGTAGAAGATTGGCGTAATTCTCCGAAAGAGTGCAAGCGATATATCGAATCCGCTCCAAACACTCCACGTAAACAAGCTGGCAAACTTCATCCACTCACCATTAGCCCTGAGGATGGAACCCGACTCGTGTTCCGAAACGTCGGCAGAATGGAGGGAGACTACCCGGCTGGAAGCCCGAATAGCCTTTTTTGAACATATTCGCCGGGAAAGCATCAGATTTTACTTCACTCCACGTATATGCCGCTGCGTTTGGAGCAATCACACTAAGCTTTTATGATCGCTGTAGGGTCCCACCTTCCGAGCTTCGGAGCCCTCCAAAGCGTGAAACAGACCGTTCTAAGCCGCTTGATAAGAAAAACGGACTGCAACCCAGACTGTTCTATTGGCAAACAGTGTTTCTTGCATTGGATTAAAAACGATCAGAATTCAGTTATCGTGACACTAATGAACGATTAATCACCGGTCGGCATATGATTTTTTTTCGCCTCGATTCCCACACCAAGTGAGTGAGAAAGGAAACGTGAAGGGAGCAAGGCACCGGTGGGTGAGTCACGAGGTGTGGGAGTCATACAACTCAAGTTCACCAAGAGCCTTGAACCGAAGAAAAACCTGTGTTGAGGGTCGCCAATTTTTTGCTAAGTGAATTATGCGGGCTGCATAAAATATTCTAGTCAGCAGTACCTGCCAGCGCCGAAGAAGATCACTCATCAAGAATCCGTGATCGGAAGGTTAGGACCTATGTTTGCCTTATATTTTAGGATTTTGGGTCGAGAATCAAGGAAATAACCATCGATACGTTGATTCATTGACGATTCCGAGAAGTTACTTGCAGTTCTCAGCTGGAGCATGCCAAATTCCTTCGTTAACGTTGATAGCTAAACAGTGTGCAAAATTAGTAATTCGGCTCAATTTTTTGATAAGAAAGTCAATTTGAATGACTAAAGCTATTTTGTTTACCTTCGCTCGCTGTCATGGCAACTTCAGAGGCCATGAAATGAATTTTCTAAAGATTTCCTGTTTATTTTTTCGTTCTCTAAATTGAAATGAAGACGCTTGGCTTTTTTTTCTAGGGAATGGTTGACAAATTTAACAATTTTAATTCATTAGTGGTCAAGAAACGTGATGCAGTCAAAGATATTCGAATGTTCAACAAATAATATAAACGCGGAAATTTATTGTTTCAATGGCAGCATTTGTTTAGAACCTGAATATTAAAGTAGGGAATAACATCGTTTGAGTATTAGCAAATCTTATAGCAAAAAATAAGACCAAGCAGTCGTTAAATTATTTTTTATATTAATTTAAGGATAGAGATTATATTGAACGCATCCCCCACTTCAATATACATAGAATTCATTTAAATATCCTGACAATAAAATAGCCGAGGGTAATTTCTGAATATCCTGTATTTTTGTTGCTGTTCGAAGGTGAGGAGACCCCGAAATATCGATCAAAGTGAATTAGTACATGGATAATGTCATCGCATAATGTTATTCATGCTCATTGGCGTATTGACGATCGAAGGGAGGTTTACGAATGGCCAATCTTATTGTTAGACCATTGCAAGGCATTCCTCTCACTTAATTTGCGAGCCGCCATAAGTCGACGTTGGTCAAAATATATACTTCGCTTGCTTCTGTGCTGCTGGCTATTTAATAAGCCATTTCTTTAAAGGGGCATACGCTATGCAAACGCTAATGGCTTTCGAACGTCTGACGTCCAGCTTTCGCTTGTCAAGTGACGTGTAACAAAAAATTCAAAGGTCGAGAAAACAGGCGGTGTTATTGCGATGCTTTTCTTAAAAAAAAGAACACAAGGCGATCGACGGGCGAAAGCGCTGGCAAGGACGCCAGCGGTTCCACGAAACCGGACACTCACCCCCTACTCCATCCCCTTTTCCTCCCTCTCGTTCCTGGAAGAATGGCATGGGGTGTGGAGTGAAAGGAGGGTGAATGACGGAAGCGAAAGGGATGAGGAAGTTGCAGCCGAGGCATCTCATCGATGGCCATCCGCCGGTCATTCTTGGAGAGAGAAGTTTCCACGTGGACACGGGGCTCATTGAAGGTATCCTACCGATCAAGACTACAGGTTTTAACGGAAAATTTCAAAAATTAACTCTGGTTCGTCCTTTTTTTCGCATTGAAATTCCCTTTTTAACTATCAATTTGGATTTTGTTCTGTCCAAGAGAGTTACTGCGATCTAATTTTTACCCCCTTCAAATTCCTCAAGCCCGCATCAATGTATGTTTCAACTTACCGCTTCTAAATTCTGGAAATTCCTACCGATTAACATCAAATAATAACAATCCATTCAATTCCATTAAAGAATATTATTAAACTGCTATTTGAAGAGTAGCATTTGGGTTGTTTAGCATTTTTTCTTGGTGTTGTCTAAACATTCTATTCTTATGAGTGTTCGTTATGATTTATTTAAACCTTAAAAATGGAATACTGATGATCTTTGGAATACTGATATTGAGTATTTTGTTGCGTTGTTTTCAAAACACTTTATTCCTACAAGTTTTCATTATGATTTCTTTAAAAACTAAAAAAAATATTTTTTTAATTCACTTACATTGACTAATTTTTGAAAAAGATATTTAATTGTTTCTGAGCTTAATACGATATGTAATTTCTTCTCTTTGATCTGACAGTTTACCGTAGGGCGTTAATAAGCCTTAATTCATTTATATTCTATTATCTTTCTTTCCCTTCCTAGCTTACCCAGCATCCTTCTCCCTAGTATGGCTTCCAATGTCCTCTCCTCGCTTTTTCATACGCTCTCCAAGCACATCCTCGCCATTAATGTAATCTTGTAGTTCCCTCAATCAGCCCACAATGCCCAGCAGTTTCTCGTTTCATTTCATGTCCGTCCAATTTATCTTTTTCGTTACCCTCCGCTTAAACGCCTAGAATTCCCGATATTGACGATGATGTTCTTTCATAATACTTCATTCTGTATCTGATCCTTAGTTGGAGTCTTAAAAGGTCTCTCTATCCATTAACTTTGCTCCCTGGCAGGCATTTGAACTTTGGAATTCCCTAAAATACCATCTTGAGAACCCTTGAGTCATCCATTCTTTCTACATTTTCTCTTCAAAGTACCTTCTCATGCTCCCCCATCTTATATTGCCAATAATTTTTCCTAACTTTTCTTTCAAATGTGGACAACATAGAGCGAAAAAACGGGAGATATAATAAAATCATTTTAAAATATCACAATTAATCAAAAAACAATTAAAAAATCCAAATTGTAAATATATTCGAACGATAGAGCAAAAAATAATCTCATTGACCGGAATTGATTTCTCGCAAATCGTTTACATTTATGCTGCAGCTGAGCAATTAATGCAAATGTTAACTTCCGAAAATGATGGCTCATACTGCCTCTAAAGATCTAAAAATATCGTAAGAATGAATCGTCGTCTAATTCTAATCCATACAAAAATGTTTGAATTCGATAGCTAATCGGGAAGTGGGTCACACTAATCGCATTGAAAACAGAGCATTTGAAGCAGTAAAGTTTTCTCGGGTTTCGCACCGGGTCTGGTCCTCCATGTCTCCTTCCAACGTTTCCAAGAGCAACTCGCCCATCGTCAACAGGGATCCAGGAATCTAATGAGCATTTAAAGCCTTAACAGCGAGAGAATCTAACGGATAACAACGCAGGACGATATCAAACACCCATACCTCAGTTATGGAAAACCAACTCCAGGGTGAGACTCGAGCCCGAGACTTTCCGTTTAGCATGCGAGAAATTTACTCCGCCGACGCGACAGGTCGACGCGATTAAAACGTGGTAAACTACTGCAATGGATATTTGCAATTCGATCGCGTGACTGTGGCACTGGTATGACTGCGAGCGGATACAAATCATATCTGTACAGTGTAGGTACTCTAGCAGTCACGCGGCTTAGGCTCATAGTGTAGTAGGGGGGGAGGGGGGTTGTGTTTCCTGTGGATGCGCGGATGAGAGAGGCCGAGAGTCTTCTGTAGTGATAGGAGTCGATGATCCGAGAAGAGGCGAGAGGGGAGTGGGGGGATGCTCAAGGGGTAGCAGCTGGAAGGGAGGGAGGGATGGGTCGGAGACGCCCCCGAAAGTGGGGCACGTGCGGAACAGCGGGGAAGGGGAGGGGGAATGAGAGGGGGGCTGAGAAAGGAGAGTGGGGGAGGGAAAGATGTGAAGTGATTGTAGCAGTGATCGCCATTCTCCGATATGCCTTATAGGATACATGCGGTGAACTTGATAGAATTTTAAGACGATAGCGATTTATTATTATCACGCCACGAAAAAGGAGCTGGGGTCTAGTGGTAGTGATGCTTCCGAGGGCTCTTTTATAAATGGTAAAAACTGGTAAGATTTTCGGGTGAAAAAGTAAAGGAGAAGCGCTACTTCGCACTCGTCCGACCACACCTTGAGTGTGTAGCGGGTATATGGGAGCCAGCGGAGAAATACTTTATCCGTGAATTTAATAAAATAAAACGAGAAACTGCGGGATTCATCAAAAACTGCTACGGGCGTACAGAAATCATTACATAAATGTTAAAGGAACTATGTTGTGAGCTGCTAGAGACTCGGAGGCTGCTTGTGAGGATTATATTATTTTTGGAATTGAGAATAGGTGTCTTTCAGAGCGACGCGGAGAAGGCTTTAGTAGAACCTCACTACGTTTCCGGATCCGTGAGGAACGATAAATTAAGAGTGATATTTTATCGAACGGATACGTATGGGAATTTATTTTTAACTTTATGACAGACTTTAATGAATGGTAAGCGAAACTACATTCGAGCATTTCCCTTTCATTCGTGTGTTGTCCTAACATACCCCCGCTGCACGCCTATTGAGGCAGCTTGCGGGGAAGTATGTAGAAAACTCTCAATTGACTAGTTTTCTTGGAGACGGATAGCTCGCGTGATACTTATGCTATCTTCTAATAATTTTCAGGCTAAGTAGAATAGAACCTGTTCAATATTTGGCTGTTTCTAAAAATGTACATCACAGAAAATTATGGTTAGGTAAAATGCTTAAATTTGAAAAATACTGAAAATGACTTATTTTATGTAAGTACTCTGAAAATTTCAAAATGATAGTATACGTCATAAGCAAGTAATCTGTCACCAAAGAAAACGGTTGAGGAGGAGGGATGCATCCTCTCTCTAAATGATTACTTCCTAAAAATTAAATAATATGTAATGTTGCACGGAAGGACAGATTGGTAAAATTTTGGACACACTGATTTCAAAGCAGTGGAAGCAGCGAAAAAATTTATCTTACATATTTCTCATCTTTGAAACGTGATTTGACTTACCACTTTATCGTACCTCAGCCAAAATTATTAAAAAATATTTTTTGATAATTTAATCGGTTTTGTTCCTTGATTTTTCTCGAAGATTTTTCAATGGAACTTATTAGATATTACCTGAGGAGTGGCACAAAAACTTCTCATTTTCTAACGGTATTGCCGCACGAAACTGCTCTGAGTTAAAATATATTTACGATATATAGGAACATTGTTCGAAATAGTAGCATTAGCAACATTTTTCGAAAACATCTCTAGCAATGGTCTTTTTCATAGCGAGTCATGCCTCAAACTGTTAAGGTTTATGCTAGTAAGTTATTATGACCTGAAACTTACCGAGAGATACTGTGGAATTTTCTCTACCATGTAGAAAAAAACTATAATACAATTTTTTAAACTAGTATTGAAAAAGATTGAATAGTGGCTATGAATGAGGTCCTTGGAAAATATATTGCGATAAATTGCACCTGCCTATAGCCGACCAATGGTATCAGCTGATTTTTTATTTATGTTTTGGGGCGACGTGGTGGTTTCATGAGAACATATTCGTCGCAGGAGAAACGCCTATTGAAGGTAAAAAGCCGGACTGAGTGCATAGTGCATTAGTGACCGTAGTGATCGACCTACGCACACTTGAATTGCTCCAGCCCAGTCACGGGGCGGGGGAGAGGGTGTGGATCCCAATCCAGCAGTTGGTCGGCTTCCCGTGAGACCGATTTAAACCGGTTCGGGTTCTTACAAAAAAATTAGGGGGGTTTTAGCGAAGATGGGGCAGTCATCCCGACCGAGAGTGAAATTTTATACGTATCATTGCCATATTCGCAAAAAATATTTTTGACCGAAGCAGCAATCTTATAGCTCGCTCACCTAATCAAAATAAAACAATATATTAAAACAGGCGCCAGTCGCCCTAGATAACTCTAGATGCCTTGAAGTCTTATAAGTTTATGTGCTGGATCAAATTCTCCTAAAAAATAAGCAATTTTTTTCACATGAGTATGAGGACTGAAGAGAGTCTTAAATCATTTTATCTAAAGAGAATACCCTTCGGATATCTCCGCATATTTCAATACTTGCCAAATGAGTTTAGTTTTCCGCCGAATTGGGATGAATACTCGGAAGAAGTATCTTTTGATCCTAATAAAATAGTTTTAATTTTTTCTTTAGTAATTAATAATTTTAGATTGCAAGAATTTTGATACACATGTACTGTCTTTTAACAGGAAATAAAATATACTTAAATTCAGGACGTTGTTTTCTTTTGGCAATCAAAATACTTTGATAGGCTTATTATCTCTTTTAATGAAAACGAATTTTCCAACCTTCATTTGCTATTTTTTTAAATCAATCTGTGTTGGAAGGTTAAATTAGACGCACGCCATTTAAATTGCAAGTATTTATTGGTAAATATTATTACGCGTTTTTTCTTACCTTTGGCAATGTGTTGTTTTATGTTTTGAAATGTAATTTTTCCGTTGTTGTTCGTTACTTATTAATATTGGACGTATCGTAACGTTTGATTGGGAGAAGTTATATTTTAAACATTAGTTTTTTAAAACTATGATCAAACCAAAGGCAGTTCCTAGATTGTACATATTTTCAGTCTGAAAACCTCTACCAGGTACGTCGTTCCTCTGTTTTTTAAATAACCCGGTACGCAAAGTGTTAATTTTAAATGAGTAATACATCACGTTACATTAAAAAAACAAAACAGTATCGGTCGAGCAGGGGCTTTGTGTCCCCTTGAGTTCGTGCACAAGTGCGTCTCCACACTCACCCCCGATGGACTGCTGGACCTATTGTGTCCTCCCGCCGATCCGTTGAGGTGCGCTCGGATGTGGAGGGCGTCCGCATCCAGGGCCGGCGCCCTCGCGCCCCCGCACCCCCTGATCTGCTCGTTCACGTACTGGGCGGAGCGCGGGACGTTGAGCGCGGCCCTTATGCCCACGGCGGAACCGTCCAAGTGCCCTGGTCCGATGCCCGGCACGTGAGAGGCGCAGTACACCTCGCGGTCCTCCTCGTGCTGTCGCCGGTTGTTGCAGTACGTCTTGAGGGTGAGGCGCGTCCCGCACACGGCGCACTTGAAGCAACCGCCGTGGAAGAAGGTGAAGTCTTTGAGGGGACCGACGCGGTCCACCTGGTACACGGTGCCGCCGCATCGCAGGCATGTGCTCTCGTACAGGTTCATTCGCTGGTACATGGTCGGTTGAGAACTGCAAGCAGAGAAATAAAAGGAAGAGGAATAGAATTAGCCAAAAAAGAACTAAAAAAACCCTCAAATTCAATATGTTATCAATCATGTAAGATCAATTCTAGTTAAATAAGACGTTGCAATTCCACGTTTTATTATTTCTAATGAATTCATTACGAAATACTGCAATGTCTTATTTTATAACTAATATTAATAACTTTCACCATATCTTCCCACATATCATACATGATATCGGCATGATAAGCATTCACTCAATGAAATGGTACAAATAAAAAGACAAATACATAAAAAATAAATTCAAATGGATAGAACTAATTTAGCACGCAGCGCTGAAAGTAAGTGAAATGACGATGGAATCGATTCTAATGCATTTTCTTCACGTAGCTACTTTTCGTATTAACCTATTTTGAATGTGACGCGTGACTGAAATTTATTCAGCCATTAACGACTTTATTTAAGATCGTACATTTAGGACTTTTCCCTAATTAATTACGTTCTCTTCATCAATAAAATAGGTCAACAGGATACATGCCCTCGATGGTGAAAAACCGACCCAGGTGGCATTCGAGCCTACGACCTCTCAGTTGTAGGTCAAAGGGTGCACTCTGATGCCACATAGGTCAGTGAGGTTAGGTGGAATCACCTGTATAAGCTGCTTCACAACTGATCAAAATAAAGGAATCATTTGAGGGATTTTTGGAACCCGGCGTTGAAAAATGGCTAGTGGATTTTCATGGCATGGAAAAATGGCTTTTCATTAATAGTGCTTTGATTGATCTAGTTAAAACGTTGAAAATTAATTTAAACCCAGATTAGGTGTGCTTGAGGTGAGCACAGAAACAATTTCAGAAACAATTTTTATTAGACAATGGGAAAAACACTGTTAGATTAAATGTAACGAATTTACAAAAACAGCAATTAAATCTGCGAAAACAAAAAATGATATTGAAAATATTGGAAAGCAGATTTTTAAGGTATAATAATGAATTCCTTAAACGAATGCTTAAGGTATGATATAAAAATATAATGGTATAAAAATTACCCTCTCGCAAATGCACATCTACAGGAAACAAGCGTTATTCAATTTGTAAGTCTCACGCTTGATTTACGAAATTTGCCTGCGTACATCCTCAGGAGAGTTAAGGTCGCGTAAGCAAATGGACGGCCAGTGAAAGCCCGAGAAGTCCGTAGAAGGTTCATAAAACTTCAATTTCAATTACTGTTGCTTTCTGTGTTAGTGAGTTATGAGCGGCTAAAGTTATCTTGGTGAATGGGGCAGAGTGGAGCTATTACTTACGAAAGCGAAAGAAGGCGAACGTGTGGCGACTGAAATACCTGGCGGGACTGACTGTGAGAGCGGAAATCTTCGTCTTCGGTGAGGCTAGAGCATTGGTCTCCTTAGAAGGATAGGGAGCGACTTTAATGACGAGGTGGTAAATCTCTCCCGAACGAACTGCTTCCGCGTCATGAACTGAGGAAATGCGTGAATGGACACGCTACGCAGTTTTTCGCGCGACTATTGGTGAGAAATTTCCCGAATGCAATATAAAAGCGTAAGATATGAGCAGTATTTTATGATTAGATTACTTAACCTGGTGAGTTTTGAGCATGAGTGGTCTCGAGAAATAATAAACGAAAAGTATAGTCACAAATATATTTTCTTTGGGTGGTAAAAAAAACCATCTAGGCGTGTTTCGAACCCGTGTACTTTCAGATCGGCAGACAAGGATTCACTTACGCCGATTCAGAGTCCGGCGGCAATTGGATTTTATGATAAATTACACGGAAGAAGGTAATGTAATGCAGACGTTCTTGTGTTGCACTTGAGGAGGTGGTTAAATAAATATACTTCGATATATTTCACGCATTTGGAGTATGCTCCTATACGGAAGTGAGGCATGGCCAATGACCGCAGCGGAGAAAGCAAGGATAGAGGCCTTCGAAATGTGGTGCTACAGAAGAATGATGAAGATCAAATGGATCGACCGAGTTAGTAACGAGGAAGTCCTAAGAAGAGTAGGAGAGAAGAGAAGCCTCATGAAAACCTTAATAAGAAGACGGAACAACCTTATAGGCCACATCTTGAGACATGATGGCCTGATGAAGACAATCGTCGAGGGACAAGTGGACGGCAGGAATGGAAAAGGAAGACCTCGAACAAAATATATGGAACAAGTAAAGAGAGATGCGAAAGAGAAGAAATACGTAGGTGTGAAAAGATTAGCTGATAGGAGAACTGAGTGGAGAGCTGCGTCAAGCCAATCCTAGTATGACCAGTGATGATATTTCACGCATTCAATGCGGGAATGGGAGCAATTTCAAAGACAATTCAACACTTTAGGTCATTAACTCGTTCTTGGCCTCTTCAATAAGGCGAAACGGAATGCGGTGGTTAAGATTTTGCGTAAAACGAGGCAAATAAAAATTCAGAGATTTCAACGCCTGAAGCACTGACACACATTTTATCAACTATGCTGTTGCCTAAATGCTCCCAAATCATAACGATTGCAAGTTTTATTATAGGTGGAAAATTGACCCATAAATTAGAATATGCCCTAAGGATGCAGTTCTAAGTATAATTTTCCAAAAGTAACACAAGACGCTTTCAAAAATACATGCCATCGCTTGATCATGTAATTATAAGCCGTAAGAATTATTTTCATTGCACGTTCCAAATCAGGATTTCACACTTTTCAAACTCGGCCGTATTTTGAACGCCTAAAATTAGAAAAGTTTTCCATTTCCCCCATTATTATGCCATTTCTCTTATTGTGAAAGTTAATCACTTGCTTGGGACCGCATTGAACCTATTAGGTAGCCATTCTCTCACTGAAATAAAATAGCCATTTCCGAGCCAAATCTTGCTGCTAGGAAGAGGAGTTGTAAAATAACTTAAAAATGTGTGCTACGATCAGATATAAAAAAAAGCGAATCATCTTAGAAAATGATATGTCTAGAATGACATGAAGTGGAATTTTCTTTGATTTTAGTACTTTCAATGGATCAGAATGCATGGTTGAGGGTAAATATTCTAAAGACGAGGACATTATCCAACTGGGGTCGATTCCTAGACCCTTCTTAATCGAAGAATTCCATGTACAGTATTATATATTTATTGATGACATTGAAAGCTGCTAATTTATATTGCACAATGACTGAATAAGCTCTCAGGTTTGTGGATTATTGGAGGTGCGTAAAATTAGAAAAAATAAAAGAATTAGCAGATAAAATTGCTCATAATCTGAACGGAGAGCGTGGTAACATGGTGAGTGGAGCACTTGACTACTTGTAGAAGGGTCCTGGGTTCAACTCCCGAGAGAAGCATTTGGACACCTGGAAGTGCGAGGTGTCCAAGTGAAAGAAGCTGGCCCTTGTATCCTGAGGTCAACACGTCTGTGCCTTATTCCAGGGAAATCGAGAGCGTTAGGCTTACCTATCCGAAGCAATCTTTGATTTGACTTAGTGAAAGAGTCATCATCAGCCAGTAAGAGAAAGTTTCGCCTTAATCTGTCTGGCCTCATCCAAATGTGGTTTACCATTCTTGCTGTCGTTCTGAATTAAAAAAATTAAGCTCCTGATTCTGCTATTAGTATTAGAACTTAGTGTCCATGATGAAATATAAAGTGAAAAAAAATGACGAAGAGTGTCGAAACCATGATCGGTAGTGGAGTCATATATTAAAGTTTGGAAATTAACATCTGCAGTTTATATTTTATCATGTATTATCATCATCAATCATATCGCATTACCACCACGCCAAGCCTGAAACGATTTCATGCGCTAAAACTTAGTGCTCCAAAAATGTGAAGAGTTCCCAAATCTATTCTTTCGTTAGTTTTAAAATGGAAACGTTTAATTCCCTCTTTTCATAGACATTTCGAAATTATTTACATTTTTTTTTAACTTTTTCGACCTTTCCGTGACGTCCAGACGTAGTAGCTCTCGACGCATGCAAACACTCGATTAAACGCATCCGCCGTGGAGTGCTGGTGATGCCCGCCGGTCAAGGCGATGCCCGCTTTTTTTCTCTCTCTCTCTTTTCCCCCATTTTTTAAAGCGTTTGCTCAAGACCTCTCTCCATCACTCCCACAGGTCGGCCATCTGCGCGGGGATGCGTAAACTTTTTCCGTCCGTGCATTTCCCGCTCTTTGTCAAGATATTAATGGGCGCATCTCCGCACTTCCTTTCGTCTGAGGGGGGGCGAGTAAGTATGTGGCTCGCTATACAGCTGCGGAAAGATTTACGTCAAATGTGCACGGTAAAAACTAGAGTGAATTTTCTCCGGCCCAAGTTTATGGAAATATGTTTCATGCTCGGTTGGAATCACAAACGGAAAGTGCAGCCTTTCTTACCTTTTCATTACACTTGACCGTGGGTCTGTCGATGGGTGTCGTTAAATTAAAATAGTTATGGTCAAGTTTTTTACGGGGAGAGTGGTAGCCTTGTGACTACAGAACTCGGCTGCTGATCGAGGAGTCTCGCGTTCAAATCCTGGGTGAAGCCTTCCGACACCTCCGAACAAAATCCGTGAACTGAGAGGTGGCCCAGAGATAGAATCTGGCCCCCCTGCCCTGAATTTTTAAGGTCCCGATTGTTCCAATTGTGAGAAATTTTATCAGATAAATACTATGATTTTACTGTAACACACCTTCTCTATTATATGCCTCCAGTAATCCGCAGATATAGAGCTTATTAATTAATTGTGCTGCATAAATAAGCAGCTGCCAATGTCATTAATAGCAAATATAGAATACTGGAAATAGAATTCTACAATATTGAAGGCTCTTGGAGTCGACCTCTGTTGGCAAATTTCTCCATTTATAGAATATTTACCCTAATTAATACATTCCGATCTTTCAAAATGATGAAAATAAAAGAAAAATTCCACTTCATGTCATGTCAGCGCAAACACTTTTTTCCTCGATCCGCGTTATCTCTTTATATTATTCGGTAATCATAACACACGCCCGTGGCCTAGTCCGTGGTGAGTTCTACCCTAGTATAGCCAAACCAACCTCCCACACACATATTGGATTGTAGACTGGAAACCGATATCAAGGGTTCCACCTCAATGAATCACGGAATCCAATCACAAGGCGCATGAATCAATCTCCCCCTGGGGAATCGTATATAAGGCCGGTTATTCTACCCCTGCATGGGACTGCCCTGAACACGATGAGCAACGTGCTCTTCGAAACGATGACGACGATGGAGTTGCAAACCCGAGCAAAAGCCCGAGAAACATTCATTGGAAGACTGTGCAAAATGGCACAGGAAAAGACAAAATTGGAAGACAACTGTCGATCGGAAATGATATGTCCTCTAACCTCCCAAAAAGGAGAAGGGTTTGAACCACTGAATTCAGGCGCAATCGTCCTGCTAGGTAAACGTCATGAAAAAAGAAAATATACTCCGAAATTAGCTAATATGTAAGACTTAAACATCAATATTAGGGTTATTTTATCCGCACACAATTTCCTAGATTCCTGCCACCGATCCCGTTAAGCATATTTTAGGTAATATCATATTTTCCCCGACCCAAATGCTGATTCAGTGCGCTGTTTGGGTTATTGAACGTTTTTGTAGATTTAAAAAAAATGTAAGCTGCAAAAAATAATAGTGACAAGTATGCGTCCAGCATAAAAGTTATATAAAATATTTTCATCATCTCATCATAAGTCAACAATCCTAAGATTGGTTTGACACAGCTCTTCGTTCCGCTAGTCTTGTCATAGCGACGCATTTCTTCTCTTTTACACTCTTTACAACCTGTCCTTTGTAACTCTTTCGGGACCGTCCCTTGCCTTTCTTCCCTTCCATCTGTCCTTCTACGATTGTTTTCATCAGGCTATCATTCCTCGTAACATGGCCAACTAAGTTGTCCCGTCTTCTCCTTGCGGTTTTGAAAAGAATTCTCTTTTCTTCCACTCCTGCTGGCACTTCCTCATTACTTACTCGGTCGATCTTGACGAATGTACTTATGTTAAAAATAAAATAAAAAAACCCCAATAACTTTGAGCATAAAAAGTGTCATGGAAAAAACAATAATGAGTTGTTGTTGATTATGACGAAAAATAGAGAACACGGAAGTTTCATAATTTTTGTGCGTCAAAAGACTAAGAGGGAAAATAAAGAAAGAAAGTAAATAAAGTACTAGTCAGAAAATTAATTCTATCGCTGCATAACGAAAATCCGTTTTATCTTCACCATTCTTCGGTAGCACCACATTTCGAATCCTTCCACTCCAGACTTCTCCGCACCTGTCAACGTTCGAGAACAGTTCCTATGGAGAAACATCTAGCCTCTGATGAATTTTTTCCTCACTTCTACCCACGTATTTACAGCTGTAAGAAGATTCACCTTTATGTAGAGAAACCTCTTTGGTAACGAACGAATTCAATTTTTTTATATGGATGATCCATATCTTCAAATTCATGGTGAATTCAGGTGCAATAATATTCTCAGAACCAGACTTGAACAACCACTCGGGATGAGTTTACCAGTTTTAAGTAAGCGAAAAGGCTGAAGAGAACGTATCGAAATAAACAACTTATACACGAGCCGAGTGACTTAGCCGCTTTGCGACAAAAAAGCTTTCTCACCGCGCCCGTCACATCAGTTTGGTCCGAGCGACGGAAGGATCAAGAGAATCGCCGCGTTCCAGCGGGGTCGTTGGCGGATTCCTTGGGCACACGGGGGCGTTTGTCCCGCCTCCGCGACGAAGCCAAATTAGGGCCGCGGAAATCACAATCCTCTCGGCATTCGCGGTCTCGTCTTGGGCGACCTCGTTCCTCGCTTTGGTGTCAGGGTGGCGAGCCAATTGGTTTGGTCTCTTAAGGAGGTTGCTTCTTGACAGCCGATGCAAAAGAAATACTTTCCCTCGTATTATAAAAAATACATGCTTTGCCATCACAGGCAACTTCCAGTGAGTTGAAAAAAGGTAAAAAGAGAATGCTTTATTTTAAACTTCACAGTTTTCGCGCCATTTATGTCGATAGCAGCGCCATATCAATTCAAATAAGGAGATTTATTTATTATTTTTTAAATCGTAATCACAAAAAATATATTTAATGATCATTTTCTTCAAAACATAGCGATGGATTGTGTAACACACTAAGTGCCGACCGAATAGCTGAGATAAGTCACATATTGCTTACAGGCAAAAAAGAAACTTTTCCAATAATTAAACTAATAAAAAATGCACGAATTCGGTCATGTCAAACCTCAACAACTCATTCGACATCAAATGCAGATTTAATTTCATAACAGCTCATAAAGCAGTCCGATAACAAGCCAAAGTTATCTTTTAACGTGATTATTAAGGCATAAATAACATAATATTAGCATTTGTCATAACGACAAATATACATTCCAGCTTTCTTTCACGCTCTTTGTGTTTTTTAACAAGTTGTGCCTTAGGAGCACAAACATAAAACGCAGATTTTTCAATTCAAGTTCCAGAAAATGCAGACTGGAAGTCTAAAATTCGTGGTCGTCAACGAATGTGGTGCAATTAGTGGAGTGTATTGTCACATTTGTATGAAAATGGCATAGCAGGTAATTCCTTCTTTTTTCTGGACCAACGTCCTAAAAAATCGCGCGAAAAAAAACGCGGCATGTAAAAATGAGTGCAAGGCGTTCGGGGAAAAAAGGTACGGTCGACACTTTGCGACGTTTCTCTTATTTTTTTTCGAAACGCACCTCTTCTAAATCCCACGAATGTGCCAACAAGTCTAACCAAACAGTTCTGAAGCGTCCTCATATCTCGGGTCTGACTGTCTCGTGCTGGACTAATTCACCAGCAATGCCGCCACGCGAATGGATGGCTCCCACTCTCTCCAGAGATCCGACTCGAGCGAGTCGTCGCTTGAAAATTCGTCGCAGAGGGACGCGTTGCCCACGTAAATATTCACACATCATCGGAAGTCTATTTTTCGTGGTCGTCAATGAATATGGTAGGTGCGATAGGTAGAGAGCTTTGTCAAATTTTTATGAAAATGGCATAGCAGCTAATTCGTTTTTTTCCTGGACCAACGTCCTACAAGATCGCGCGAAAAAAACGCGGCATATTCATCTAGTAGGCAGTAGTGTTGTGCTTGTGGAAGTTTTTTTTCAGCTTTGATTCGCTATTCATAACTATGATTCGTTTTTCTGAATCAACCCTAAAATACGAGCGTAAAAACGCAGCGTAAACGTTAGTCAACTAGTCAAAAAATACTACGGGCGCACAGAAAGCGTTACATAGTCGTTAAATAAATTAAGCTGGGAGCCGCTAGAGACTCGAAGGCAGCGCAATTGGCTTAGGCTGCTTGAGTAATTGAGAATAGACATCTTTCATATTGACACGGAGAACATGAAATTAGAAACCCACTGTATTTCCAGGACCGACAGAAACGATAAATCAAAAGAGATAGGTACCAATTAGCCGTGCGGATGGCTATGGGAATTCGTTGTCCCCCGAACATCAAATGACTTATCATTAAAGAGCAATATAGAACTTTAATAAATACGAGGCGAAACTTCGTTAGAACTTTTCAATTTTATTTGTTAACGGCTAGTCTCCTAGCAACCCCCGTAACACGCCTGTTGAAGATGATAAACAAAACAACTCAATAATGTTCCTCAGTGTTCTAATTGATTGAGATTACTGTATTCTCGTGGTTATTCGTGAATATTGAATCATCGTCATCAATAAAGTTGATATTATGGAAAGTCGATGGGTATAGATAATATTACTCTATTTTTTATGCTGTATATTTTTTTACAGCTGATAAATTATGTCAGGTATAGTCGTTTATTCATTTTTGAGGCTAGGAGGTGAATCATAATTACCTATTCCGGGAATCAGAGGTGAGATGCGTGGTGTGGGAAAGGGGGACTTACGCCACATGTGCTATGGTGGCAGTCCAGTGGCGGATCCAGGATAGGGACAAGGGGGTCTAAGAGGGGGATAACCTCACAGCAGTAGTGGGGGTCCGAACAAAATTACCAATCCATCAAGTGTAAATTGAATACCCAAGGGGAGACTATAGCCCCCTTAGCCCTCCTCCATAGATCCGTCTCTGAGTGGCACTGATTATTTGTGGCAACAATGTCGTACGCATAGCAACTTTAAATGACCTTTGCTTTGTTGCTATATTTTTTGGAAATGTTTTATCATAGAAAAATCTACATCACGGTTTTTTTCGAGGAAGAAGAAATGCATCAGAATCCTTATTTACATTTTAAGTACATATGCGTAAATACTCCGCTTAAAAATCATTTGGAATCAAATATTGTCATTAATTTGTTTTGGCGGCGTCGAAAAAGTGCAAATCTTTCAAAAAGAGCGCAGTACAAACATATGGACGCCATCACGCATAGTCTACGCTATTTCCCGAAGTCAGAGAGGTATGTGGAAGCCCGCTTTTTTATGGCACCCTATCGGGTCCTTCGCCGAAGAAGAAAAAAAAGCGGTTGTTAGGGGAGATAGCCTCGCGGCCTTGCTTAGAAGTAAAGGGTCGTCGGGAACACCCAAGATCCGGGTGTGAATCGCCGAGTTTGCGCGGACGTCCGTATTCCCACCTTCTGGCCACGCAGCCACCACCCTCTCTCCTCGAAGACAAAGCCATCTCGAGCTGTCGATCGCCCCTCATTTTGTATTCGGAACGGATCGACACAAATGGTCCGCTTTTTTTTCTCTCCTCTCCCGCGAGACCGTCGGTCGCCTCTCCTATTGAGACGGAACCTTTATCGCTCATCCTGACAACGCTGCGGAACATTACGTTTGACTTTTCAAGAAATGAACCTTTAAGAAATCCTATCAGAATCCTAAGAACATTAACTTGATAATGTAGTTTGTAACGACGAAACGCGTTGTGTAATAATAAACCTCAGTGGAAATATTGAAATGTCTTATTTTTAATAATATTAAGAACTTCCGCCATATCGTGGCCAACACATCGAACAAGATATCTTTAAGAAATCCGTTAAAAAAATTCCGTGGAGCAAATACTTCACCATGATTTGGTATGCCATTTTCGATGTTTTGCATTACATTTTTAATTTATTTTTCCCGTATTTACAACTGTCATTTAATTAAAAGAATAATTGTGGCGTTACAATCGCTAATAGGGGCCATGTCTTCTGATTGGCTGAAGGGACGGGCCGAGTGATGGATAAAGGGATGGAATTTCTATCCCTGGAGCCATCGCGGAAAATGATTTTTATGAAACGGTCAATATTGGTATGGTATTTGAAGGAGGCGACCGACAGCTTAGGCCATTTGCGCCATGAGGTAGGGTAGGTAAGGGAGGGTGGAGAGAAACCCGGCGTTGGCATTAGCCTGCTCTTAACGAAAGGCGCCAAAGGGACCGCGGCTTAACGTCCCATCCGACGGACGGAGCGTTGCGCTTGAAATGTCCTCCACACAACATTCAAGCAGGGATCGGGTAGCCTCTGAAAATTCTCTGCCACCGCCGGGATTTGAACCCGAGCCCACGGGGACGGTCATTATTCCGCCAACGTTGGAGCGATCGCTCGGGAGAGATGGAAAAAAATGATGGTGTGATTCAGGCTTTAACTTAGCAGTGATTGGATACTGATGCAAAAACGTCACTTTGAAAAGGAAAACACCGTTTTTCGGCGCGAAGGTTGTTGGTCATTTGTTTTTGACCGATGCCGCGATGCATATCTCGAGCGATAATTTTAAAGAAAGAGAACCACATACAGCATATAGTAACCATTTTATAGTGTCCAGGTAACAATACATAAATTAGAGGAAGAAGACGCAATATAACAAGTAGAAAACAATAATTACATTTACAAAAACAAAAGGACAACAAGAATCTGCAGGTACAGCCTACTTCGGTGACAGATAGGATAGGGAAAGGCTTATGAAGGATTTCGATGGAAGTGCAAAGGGGTCGATGCGTGGAGGGAGTGAGTTCAACACAGAAGTAATTCGGTAGAAAAAGGAACGTTTAGTAAGTGAAAATCTAGGAATGGGCATGTGGATTAGGGGATGAGAACGGGTAGGGCGGGGCGGAACTTTAAAATTGATATAAGAGAGCAATTCAGGGCAGTCGATGGTGGAATTGAGAATCATATAAATAAGTTTTAAATCAGCCGTGAGCCTATGGGTAGTGAGATTAGGGATGAAGAGGGAGGAGAGAATAGCATAAGTGGAAATGTTGCGTAAATGTATTTTTTTTACTATTTTGGCAAAGAAATTGCTGACACAGTAGCAAGAACTCGGGGGATGGACAGCTTCCAACGCTGAAAATGTAATTTTTCGGCCATCATCGGAGCGATCGCTGGAGCTATCGCTCGGAAGGGGCGGATGAAATGATCGCGTTATTCAGGCTCCACCCACCGATATCCAACCCACACACAACTGAAGCAAAAGGGCCTTATTCAAGAACGAAATTGGTTGTTTATGATGCACTTGAGAGTGCTGCAGTGACAAAGACATGCGTCGTGCGGAAATAAATTTTGTGGAGCATCTCGGTGGCTTCCACTAGTTTTTCGGTGGCGGTTTTATCCATTTTTCGTATCACCATGGTTTTATTCGGGCTCCCTGCCTATATCCTTTCGATCTTCGACGTCGTTACAGGCCAAAAATACGAGAGAGCGGATGGTGCTGTTTACTGCATCAGCCCACTAACTATTTGGCCCGGAGCCTGTTCCAGGCGCGGTTGACTTTTGTAGTCCACGAGAGTTTTCCCCGCTTTCCGTTTCGGGTCACGGTCTCGACTGAGTAAAAAAAATGTAAATTAATCCGTACCTCCCATCACCAATAATTTTATCCGCAATTGAGCATTCACAGAAATTCAAAATTAAGAAACAGAACAATACCGTTCAGCGTTCTGATGCGAAAGATATTTTTTCTTTTCGCACCTTCGTCTTATCAATGTGCATACGATGATTTTTAGAATGTGGAACGCTTTGTTACTGAATTTTACCTGAATATGGAGCAGAGTGGTGAAGTTCCTGTCGCAAATATTCTAAGAAAGAAATTATTCAAACCTAGGCCTGGACTTATTAGCAGAGTTGAACTAAGAGCATTTTCCTTGAAATTAAGCCGATAAAAGGGTCGTAGGGTAGGGCTTAATATAATTTTGTTTTGTCTGGTTAGTGATGTAAAGGAAATTATTCTATCCTGAAATGACTTGTGAATTCCATTTGTCGATTGTGTATCCTACTGAGAGGAAATTTACGTATTATTTAAAAATTAAAAAAATTTACAGAGCTACAGAAAAAAAGAAAATCTCATACATTATAATTATAACATGGAGACCTTCACCAATTTGAAACGGATGAACCTGTGCACCTAGAATTACAGTTCCTGTGCATGATTAAATGCATCTAAAATTTATGAGGCGCCATTGTAATACGGGAGTTTTTCGGAAACAATGTAAATTTAAAATTCGCAGCTTTTAATTAAAAAAAAAATAGTTTTATCTTTTATAGATATAATGTCCGATGTCATAAAAATTAGATTAGTAAAATTCCTTCAGCCTGTTTTTTGTGTACAGTGTAGTAGAATTTTCATGTACGTTTAAAAAAAATCTTTCAAATTCTCAAATGCATAAAATAGGATTCGATTCACTAAGAGGCTTTCTTTTAGGTTCTTTTAGGCTTAAGTGTCATTGAAAAGGTACCAAAAATCACCTAGTTCGTCCTGATGATCACAATATGATGGAGACAGCAGTACTGTTGACTGAAATGAAACATCTCCATTTATTTGCCTGTAATATCTTCGGTCCGTATTACGTTTTAAAATTCGCCTTTGTCTTATGATCGAACGTTTACCTTGAATTGAGAGTGATTTTTTTTCTCTTCCAAACCTCATCGGATGAACTCAGCGAAAGTCTTGAATTTCCTTTTATGTCTATAATCCCTTCAAACTCTATAACCCTCAATTGGCCAATGTATCTCGCGCGATACACAATCAAACTGACTTGTATGAGAGATCTCTACGTATTTCTTTGCACTTCGGGCGATGTGTATTGGAAGAAACATTTGTTACAAAGGCATAGTGAACTACCGCCATCTATTGGAGTTCTCTCGGTATACGTTGATGCTCCACGAATTTCAACAATGTAGCGAGCAGATTACTACCTCGTGAATCAAGGGTGAATTTTTTGTTTGCATAATTTTTTTGTTTTTTTTTGTTTAATTGTTTTTTTCATGGACATACAGAAGGCAATACCATTCTATGTTGTGATTTTTATTGAGTTTCTCTAGAATTTCTTTTTCGGCAACGCAAATTAATTATTTAGCCAAAATGAGCAATGCATTTTAGGATTAAATTATTTGATAATTAATCAACATTTTTGAAAATATGTACCATCTTTTATGTTGTATTCACTATGATTAAATGTAAAAGAACATTTTCAACACGAAATTTGAATCATTGTCCGATTAAGGGCTAAAGGCTTCCATCTTTTGGCAATCAGACAGTCTCTCGCGTCGAGTGTTACCAGCCTCTTTTCTGACTTTGATTTCGATCAAGATTCGCGTTCCCTCTTTATCGTGGAACGTTCGAGTGAAATGTTTGCCCCCCTGCCAAAAACGCAAAATAAAGGACGCGTCCATTGACACATTGGCACGGTGACCCGGAAGCTCAATTTTTACGAAGCCAGAAAGACAAATAAAAAAAGAAGACTGTCGGGGGTGGATGTTTTTTTTTTTTTTTTTTTTCGTATTTACCAATTCAGGGTGCGTTTTGTCTCGTCCCCGTCTTCGCGTGCCACGCACCATCCCGGCTAGCGAGACGTGATGCATTCGTTGTCCGGCTCCAAGTGGGTGGGTGGGTGTGCTTAGAGGAAGGGAAGGGGGGGGGTGGAGGAGGGCGCATGCGCCAATTTGGCTCAACAGATAAACAAGAGAGAGGGAAACGGGCGTGTGTGTGTGTTTGGGGTCTCTGCCGATCGCCTCGTCGTAGGTTATGTGGGTTAGTATTTCGTCAGTCTCTTCGGAAAGATTTCTTTTTCCGTCGCTCTGATTTTAATCCTTTTTTTCCTCCTTTTTTTATGGTCTGTTTTGATCCAAATATGCATATCATCGTTCTACTTTGAATTTTTTGGAGGAAACTTACAATTTGGGGAATCCTTTTCTCCCCCCAGACGGAACTGGTAGTGAAATTTGTTTTGCGTTTCTCATTCCGATTCAAGGCGTAGACGATTAGCATGGACTTGGCCATCCCGCCTGCAGCGCAGACGACCATCGATCAGCTTTTTAAAATTGGTGTGCGTCAGTTTCATCGCAGTTCACTAAGGTTAGAGCTCCAAAATCTGAATATGTTATTGCATTCACGTAGCACAATGCAAGCAACTTCAGAAGGAACGAAGAAGGGAAATTATTGAGTTATCATGCGTACAGCAATCAAAATTATCTGGAATGCTAGTACAGTTAATAGTACAAATGGGCATAACACGATTTTCAGCATGTTCCTTCTTCATCAGCAAGTTGCTTCCCCATCAGCATGATCATTATATATAACAGCGATATGAAATTTCGTAGCACGTGATAAATCTGCGACATTTAGTGGACAGAGCCATACGTTAAACTACATATTTCTGAGCATGAGGTTCCATTTTTGTTTAAGATAATTTGGCCAGTATTATCCAGGTAATTACGAGAATTAAATCGACCATCACTTGTCATTTCCATTATCATGCGATTTAACGTAGCCATATAGTTTGGACGTTTGCTAGTCGGATTAAGTCGCTAAAAATAGGGGTCCACGTTTGATAGATGGTATATAATGTGCTGATCCGTGTCGTGGAATGGAAATACTACACTTCGTGCGTGTAGGACATTTTTACTTTCCTGCAAAAGAAATTACGAACAGAAATCAACCGATGCCAATGAAAAGATGAGAGATATTCCAAAGGAACATCTACTGTATATCCCTATTAGGGGTAGCCAAAATATTTCCTCATTTTGCCCTGATAAAAAAGAAAGAAAAATGAACTCTACGTTACAGTAAATTAGGAACGTATAAGGCTTATAATAGGCCTAACGAATATCTAGGTTAATAAGGCCTATAAATGCATACATAAAATCAATGTTCAGGATTCTTCAGCATCATTATTATTTTTCCTTTACCCGTAAGTCAATTCTAAATGCACAGCTGTCCTAGTCGATGGGTGTCCAAATTTAACAATGCCCTGCAGTCAACTCATCACCTCTTGTTGGCAAAATGACTGAACATTCTGAAAATAAAAATGCTTTGGTATCTGGAAATTAACTTATTCACATAAATTTGAAAGAAAGAATTGAAAGAATTACATATCGCTGTCATAGACCTCCACCATGCTGATGGTGATACAACGTGCTGAAAAGCGTGTTATGC
Organism: Ischnura elegans; assembly: GCF_921293095.1. Lineage (NCBI taxonomy): Eukaryota > Metazoa > Arthropoda > Insecta > Odonata > Coenagrionidae > Ischnura > Ischnura elegans. Next base: position 114,917,997 of record NC_060249.1, on the reverse strand, counting down.
CAATTTTTAACTTTAAATTTTAATATTAAATAAGTTCTCTTCTTTCCTTCTGAACTTGTTTACACTATGCAGCGCACATAAAATGATATTTTAGGGCTCCACCCTTTGTGAAGTGATTGTTTAAGAATATGGGCGTGGCTTTCAGGACCACCGCCTGCGATTTAAATCTTGAGGTGTATGTTTTTTCTATAATTGGTAGCCTTACCTCTTGCTCCCTTGGAAGACCTTTTAAGCATTTGTGAGGAGGAGGAGAAACAGAGTAAAGGCATGTGCAGCGTCTCGCTGATGACAATCTCCCTTACTTAACATGCACGAATACCCGCCATAATTTGTCCGAATAGCACGAGGTGCCGACCTTTTCAAATGCCATTCATAATTAATTACATATGCATAACATGCATTTACTCATCCATTTATGAGCAGGGCGTATCGAATGATGCATTTCAGTCTAAGGCACTTAATATAAAGAATTTGAGGTGTCTTGGTCGGGTGCTGAGGTCATGCGATGCTTACTTTATAAATATTCATCTATATTAAAATGATTAAGGTTACAATATTTACCAATTATTACTCCAATCGTTTAAAATTCGAAGTGGTTGCATTTGAGCATTACAATAAATTTTTTCTTAATTGAGTGGGAAGTTTTTAAAAGTAATTTTAGCCGATTTACGGCAATACAATGTGAAATATTTAACAAATAAATAAAAATCTTGTCCTATCAACGGTATATTTTTTAAAATTCAGAATAATACTAACTTGGAGGTGAAGTTATTCAACTTTACCATACTTATAACCATAATTTATACAACTTTGATTGTAGTGAGGACTTATGGAGATCAATCGCCAGATTTGATCACAGCAACAAATGAAGAAATGTTAGAATCCATTTCAAACATTTCAATTGTTTAAAACGGCATTTAATAAAAAATGCTGCATTTAATGTTGTACTTTAGTAATTTATTAGGCACAAAATGTTGGTAAAAATTCTAGCTACATTTTTATCAGTCACAATCGTAGAAAGATAAAACAATTTTAGGATCACGAGGAAAATAAAATTACAAATTTACGTTATCAACGTTTTGTATTGTGTATAATGTGTATGTCTATCTGCTATTGATCATTAGAGTTGAAGGGAAAACGTATTTCTTTTAAATCAACCAAGAATTCAAATTACAACTCTAATGCTTAGGGCCATGAGGAGATCTCTAGCAATAAAAATTTCATGTACTTCAAACCAATTGCTCGACTTTTTAACGCGACGCTTTCTGCCCACGAGCACGAATCTCAAGTGACTGTCTGGAAGGCATTCTTGATAGGGTTTTCCCCATTCGGATGTGGGAGAACGAAGGCTGATCTTGATTGATGACTTCTTCCCCTAAATGTTGCATTTTGAAATGTGCTTCGCTTGATACCCGCGACGGTGAAAGTGTACAATCCGGGACATTTCAATTTATCAAAGTGTCATTAAATCTGCCAGCGAATCAATCTTTCGCGGGAGACTTGTTGTTTTTTTTTAAACTTTTTGGTCCGATCATTGGGTGCCGCCGGATCTCACAGATTTCTCATTCAATCTCACGGATTCTTGATCTGCTGTGCATCTATTTGTTTACGGATCAATGCGAAGACCGCTTCCCTGCACGAAGAATTTTTGACGAGACAAGCAACGAGAACAAGAATACAACATCCTTTCCGGCCTAGTTGTACTTGCACAAATTGATGTTATCCTCAAAATAATGCTTATGTGTGAAAATAATGTTTCTTTAACCTGCTCATCGCTAGATTAAGAGCATGTGTAGTTAGTTTACTATGCATTCACGCTGTAGTGAAAGTAGATTTATTTGCGCTGTGAATTTTGACCAGGCAGTGGGAAGTGATATTGCACGAGTCATGACACCAGCTCTTTGGTAATATTTTAAGTGTCTCTGGCATCTTCATTTCACTCTGATCACTCTGGAAAATGATAAGAATTTCGAATCCCATTTGCTCAATTTTAGGGTACGCAATAAAAAAATATATGACATCGCAGAGGATATATTTTTGAAGTTATGATAGTAAAATAATAAAATGCCAGTTTGTAATTATGGTTGTTTAGTAATAATAATGGTAATTGAACATGATTGTCATCAGCAAATGTATCAAAATGGTATATCAACCTGAGGTCAAGAACTTTGATAGCAAGTTTCCTCATGTGACTAGCATTTACTATGGAAGAGCATGTTAACCAGTATTATGCTTGGAAGTTTTTTATTAAAGTCTATTTATATTTCGATACTTGTGTAAAAAAATTACTCTTTAATCCAGGGAAAATCTAAAAATATCCTTTAGCCGTAGTGGAAGACCTTCGAGCTAAACGCTGCAGCGTTGGGCGATCACCGTTTACTCAATGAGGTTGTGTACGTACAAAAAATGTTTCCCAAAATAGCGTGATGACATAATTGCGTTGAAGACCACAGAAGGTAGCAATTATTGGCCAAGCTTAACCAAATCAATTTGATCTTATTTGGCGAGATTAGTATTACGGTGTGATTGGAGTGAATATAAACACAAAAGGAACATTTATTATGAAGTCGTTTTTAAACGCACATATTTTCCGGTTGATTTGTTCACTTTTGGCTCAAAGGTATGCTTATTCGCTTATTTGAACTGAATAGTGTAACTAATGATTATTACCTAAAACGGTATACGAGATGAATATTTGGATGCAATAGGGCTATGCGGGGTGTTTCAGGAGAAATCTGTAATACTGCAGGAGGTGGTAGGGGAGATAAGTTTTAGCATTTGTTTTGTCCATAAACATGGGGTCGCAACTCCTTCGTTACTTAGCCATGGAAACGCAAACATTTTTCGGATGTACTTTGCATTTACCATGAAAATGGTTTTTCTTGGATATCTAGCCTTTTCGGAATTTTATTTAATATTCTGGATTTTTAAGGACTAAAATAATTTCAGGTTGGACGAAAATGTGGGATTATAATCGTCTGAAACAGATCTTTGGGCTTGGTTAAACGAGTGCTTTTAGCGAATAACCACAATACGTTTGAAAAATCTCACCCAAATGGAGATTAATATTGTTTCAGACGATTATAATTGTACATTTTCGTCCAACCATGATTATGCAACGTCCTTAAAAAATCCGTAGTATTAAAAAAATGTCGGAAAGGCTGGATACTAAAGAAATATCGTTTTCATGGTAACTTCAAAGTGCATAAAAAAATGTTTTCGTTGCCATAGCTCAGTAACTAAGGAGTTGCGACCCAGTGTTTATTGGCAAAACAAATGCTTAAAATTGTCCCCCTACAGCCTCCTGAAGAACTGCAGATTCCTCTTGAAACACGCTGAGTATAAAATTCCACATCCCACATTGAACCCTTATGAAATTATTTATTCAATAACCCCTCACTACCACAGTGTTGTCGCTACAGTGGCGATGCGAGAATCAATGTTTGCAATGGTCGCGAGTGATTTGATTTTACAAGCACTAGCTTTTCTTAGAAAACCGCTGCTGGCTCCTGAGGCAAAAGGAAATGTCTCTCCCACGCCTTTTATCCCGAATGCGTGATTATTAAGCGCAGATCGTATCTATCTTTAAAACCGGTCGCGTCCGTCCTGTAGGCTAGAGGAATGGTTTTTATCCGGGAAAATCGAAGGAATTGTGGCCGCCGATAGCTTTTGTTGGAACACTTAACTTGGGGGGAAGGAATGCTCTTGTGAGTGAGTAGGATTCGCGTCCTTGCGACTCCCACGTTCCCCGGTCTCCGAGAAATATTTGCATTTAAAAGAAAACAATTGCTCTAGGAAAGTTGCCTCTCCTTTTTACTCCTCCCCCTCGCGGTAGGTACTGAGGCAAGAAGAACCTGCCTCCCCTTGTGAATCCCTAGCTCCAGCAGTGGGCGCTCCTGGGCGGGGTTTTACTCGATAGATGGCCCATAAATCTGCCCAACTTGGCCGGCTTGCATCTCTTATGCATCTACAGCGAGGAGAATGCATCAAGCCTCATTCTCCAATCTTTTTTTTTCGTACCATCATCCGCGGTTGTGAATCGCGACTCTTTTATAAGATTCTCTCCTCCTGTTTATGTTCTGCAGACGAGGAAAAAAAAGAAAGCCTCCACAAGGTTGAACTCGGAGCTTATAAGGCGCTGTCGTAGTTTTATCTACGCATTCTTCGGCGATAAAATTCAAGTCTCTAAGGAAACCTGGACGATTGCTCTGCTTCGCGTTTTTCCTTATTTGGAATTGTTTTCGCGCTGCTTATTTTTAAAACTGTGCAGAATGCTGGTACACATGAAGGTATTTCGACGTAATCGGTTTATTTTTCGTGGATTTCCTAACGATTGAAAAAAAACAAGATAAAACAATCAGATAAAAGGGACAACAAGAAACATACAATAAGAACGTTGATTTATGCCGGTAACTACACCACTTTTTCTTATGCCCAGAAAACTTGCCAAAGTATTCTTGATTTTTTTAACCGTTTGATAGGATCGGAATCCTTATAGGGTAGAAAGATGGTGACATGTTTCGCCCTAATATTTTTTAGGTGTTTCACATTTTTATTTTTAAGTTTCAGTACCTATATTAATTTTTTCACAAGATTTGATCGTATTTCTAATCAAAGTATAATTAATACATACGTACACAAAGTATAAAGTCAATATGAAATAGATATTTTTATACAGGATTTATAAGTTTTATAGCCATTACTTAGAACATTTTGTATTTATTTTGAAAATTTTTAAGCTCAAAATTTAATTAATGGAAAAATTCAAACCTGGAATGTACTCTTAGGTCTTTCAATTGGTAAGTAAATAAGGTAAGGTAATTGGGAAGGTCTTTCGCTTGGAATATCGCTCGTGTGACCGTTTCCTTAGAATGGGCTTTGAAATGGAATATTAATTTTCTGCAAGTTAGGCGGGGCTCTGTGCATTTTTGTGAATTTATGATCTTTCCCTATATTCATAATTATCCCAAGAGTTTTCATCTTTCCACCCACACGGGAAATGCTCGATAAGTTTGCACAGAAGGCGGATGACTGATAATGAGTCATTGGTAAAAGTTATGTATTGAAATAAAGTCTCATTGCACTTTTCCATAATTATTTGAATGCGCTCGGTGCGTTTCAGCTTACTCAGTCATCATCTTGTGCAAGACATCACAGTCCATGAGAAAATCACATTCTTACATAGGAGGAAGAGGTTGGGAAGAGGGTGGGAAGCATAAGTATAGTGGGGGACAGTGAGAAAACATACAACCAAAGCAATACGGAAAAACCAGGGGTAGAAGGACACTAGGACTATAGCTACTTACTGCTAGTGCTCCCATGATATCGCTCCAGGGGAGGCTAAATTTGAAAACGGTTTCCAAAATAAAAGGAACTACTATTTTATTCGTTTTTCTCAATATGGCTTTTTAAAAGTATTCTACCCTAAAGGTAGGCTTACATGAAGTATTTGAGAAATATTCCGGCAATATTCCCTCCATTTATGGAATTTCCACTTAAATTCACAATAAGGCCTAATCCCTTTCATTCCATCTAAAAAACCTATTCTCTGTGTTCGTCTCCCTCGTTTACCCAACATTCTATCCTACAATGCTGTTCTCAAGATGGTATAACAAAAAAAAAATAACGCCGTGAAGAGAACTTCCATACATACAAGTGTTGCCAGCACGTCGGGAGAGGAACTAATTTTTTTTATAGCGCCCATGCTGATACTTATCCGCGTCCGAATCGGTTTTGAAGATCCGCCGAAGAATCAGCTACGAATGCTGATTTGGATCGCGTACTTGTCTTTATTCGTATTAATGGTTGTGGCCTCCAATTCTGTGAAGAGGACGCCCACGCCTTCTCGCCACAGGGCGACCTTCCTCCCATCCTCCAGCAGCGATGCAGGCCCTCATCTCAAAGCGCGACGATACGAATCAATCTTGGTAATCTGCACGGAGGCGGCAGATGGAATGAAAACAGCGCTCAATCGTTCAAGGCGATCGCATACCGTTTAAGGTAGTACACGTGCGTTTTAATGATTCCGTGTAAAAATTCTAAAATTCGCAAACACTTGGATCCTCTCGTAATATTTCTCCTTTTCAGCTAAACATACTCGCTTGTACACAAATATAGTGTATCCACGTATTATGAACTAATCCCGACATAAGTGGTATTAGCCTTTAAAATCAGTTGTTGCTTCAAAGCCTTTATGATAAATGCTGACGGCTAATTGTTGAAGAAAACTGACTCTACAGTGTAATTTAAAATGCTCTCGTTTTTGATAAAAGTCGCTGTCGCTTAAATTCGCCTCGATTTTTGAACATAATATCTGCCTCATTTGCTATATTACTCGTAAGCCATATGCCTTCATTTCAAAGTAATGGACAAATATTAGCTGTGTTGAATAATAATTGAATGAAGTTTTTAGCCCTTAAACTCAGTCGCTGTTTTTAGACCTTTAAACTAATTGTAAGTTGTTTTATAAAAGCATTTATAACAAATTTTGACGGCAGATTGTTGACATTTTTAAAACTGACTCCACTGTAGAGTTAAAAGTTCTCTCGTTTTTCATTGTTGTCTCAATTGTCGCTGAATTTCGTCTCGATTGTTGACCATGACAACTGCCTCTTTTTGTTGTGCTATAGATGTGCGAGGGGGTTCACGAGGGTCATTAGTCCTTCCCTGCCCGATGCACGAGAGGGCATCGGGGCAGTTGTTATTCACAGCCCCGGAAATCCGAGGACAGACGGACTCTGGCTTCTCAGCCGATCCCGTTCCCACCACCGCCAACTTAATTATTGGCCGGGGAATTCATTCCGGAAGTGCGCGCGAGCTTTCCCAGGGTGTTCAGGGGCTCTCCCCTCCCTCCCCCCAGGGTTTCTCGTTCCTCTCCCCTGGCAGTATGAGCGACGGCAGTTCGTTTGGCCAACTCGAGAGAGCACTGACTGAGTAGGTGCCATCCGGAAATGCCGGCGATCCACCTCCTGCCCAAATAAAGCTGTCCTTTTCCACATGCCTTAAGGAGCTTGTGTGTCAGTCAGTCAGTGCGTTTCAAAGTCCCCATTTTCGTCCTTGCCGCAGAGATTATACTTCACTTTCGCTCACAGGATGCGTTTATGGTACTGAAGATCCTGTTCCTCCACCTCCAAATTTGTCTTCCGCGTGCCGTAATCAGGAAGGAGCTTATGGGAGGTCGTTACGTAAAAGTTTAAAGAAAATAGTGTTGATTGAACAGCAGTAGTATTTTTCCATGCTTCTTTATTCTTTGTCGACCGGTTACAATGCTTTCAATGTAAGCATTGAAACCGGTCGAAAAAGAATAAAAATGTGTGGAAAAATACTACAACTGTTTCAATTATCACTATATCCATGCAGGGGCACAGCTAGGAATTAAGGCTAGGGGGTTTAGGTGCAACTAACACCGGGGTGTGTGGGGGGTATGGTATACCCACAAGGATAAGCGGTAGATACGAGATTAATAAATTGCGGAATTTTAAAGATAAATGGTTCAAAAGGGTGAGATTTACAGCTTTCTGAGGGATGTTTTATTCATCCTCACACTATTGTATTAGTAATATCAATCTAATTAAGTAAAACCGATTAAACTTAAAAATTTCTCTGAGCTCTGGGGGGGGGGGGGGGGTTTCCCCCAAAACCCCCCTCGCTGCGCCATTGAATCCATGGACTTCCACAAAGTCAACTGGTCAACAATCAGTTTGGTTTAAAGAAAAGTCTGGTGAAGATCCTGATCTGGAGTGTAGCTTTACGGTGTGGAAGCATGGACACTTAGGAAGGAGGACGAGAGAAGACTGGAGGAGTTCGATAGGTGGGTGTGGAGAAAGATGGGGAAGGTGAAGTGATCGACATGGTGGGTGAGGAGAGTGTCAGCAGCTCCAAGATGATATACGCAGGAAAACCCGAACTGACGATGCGGAAGCCAACATTATGGCCACAACATTATTATCCCGTTTTGCATGCTTGGACTGAACTTCTGTTCAGAGGCCGGGCGAATTACTGGATTCTTAATAACGCAAGCCAGTGGTGTAACTAGGAATATGCTTTGGGGGTGATCAGGGGGATTGGGGGGGGATAAGGGGACTTTGGGGGGGATGAGGAAGGGTGAGTGGTGGCTACCACCCCTGGAAACGCGGAGTTTACGAAACATTTTGAAAATTAACATGCCTGAAAATGCATTTTACATCATTTTGACACTTAAAATTTAACTATAAGCAGATAAAGTTATTATATATCAAATCCAGAAAATATTTTTAAACAATTTTTTGATTTCTCTGAGGCTTTGGGGGGATACGTCCCCTCATCACCCCCACATAGTTACGCCACTGATGCTAGCGTTCGAGTTTACTTGCGAGAAAATATAGGGATGATCACTGTGAAAGTTAATCGCAAGCGGCCAAAATTTAAGGAATAGATTTATAACGTTCCGACAGCGACTTGACCCTTCTTGACAAGATTTTACCTTCAGGCAAACATAAAAACTCTAAAGCTTGGCTGAAGGCTGCTATGGAAGCGGAAAGTGAGGATATTGCCTAAAATTTATTTTATTTATTTAAAAGCGTTTTTTGACTGCGAGAAATTTACACACATTATAAGATATTTAAGAGCACCTCTCGTTCACAGGATGCTTCATTTTTGCTCGGCCGGTTTTTTTACGCGAAGCGTTTATTTTTGAAAGTTAATATCTTGAAAATTTCACGGTGGGTATATAAAAAGCACTACTAAAAATTTCTCTGGATATCAAAGTTGAACAAAAATTAGCTCGGCATTATCTTAGATATAAAATACTTGTTGGAAAATGACAGCAGCGAAAAAATGTAGGGTGGAGGATTTTGAAATGCGGTGCTGCAGAGGAATGATGAATATCGGATGGATCAATCGAGCGAGCAATGAGGAAGTCCTAGGGAGAGTAAAAGAGAGGAGATGCCTCTTGAAAACCTTGATAATAACGACGGAATAAACTTATCTGCCATATCTAGAGACATGATATCCTGATGAAGACAATCGTATAGAGACAAGTGGATGGCAGGAACGAGAAAGGAAGACCTCGAATAAAATAAATGGAATAAGTAAAGAAGGATGTGAAAGAGTAGTGTACAAATAGTCAAAGGCATGAATAGTTGTAAAATGATTTGCTGATAGCAGATTTGAGTGGAGAGCTTCGTCACAACAAATCTTTGAATAGTTTATCAGTACCGATAATAATTTGAAATCAAGCAAATGGTGGCATAGGTCACTATCTTGCCTGAAAAATTCCAGATAATAGTCTTAGTTTGACCCTTTGACTGCCAACCGATTTTATAGGTACTTTGCTAAAAGTGCCGAGGCGTTTTTGCCGATTTTGCGGTAGGTTAGGAAAAAAAATTAGGCCTAAAAACAAATAAAGGTTTATATTTAAAAAAACTTTATGAAATCTTTATTGCATGTGGTTTCAGCTTTTCTATTGTGTATGTATGTGTTATTCGACGAATTTTTGGCAATATGAGTTAATTTTTATAATTCAAAGGAAATAGTTACTGGTATAATAAAATGAATATTGACTATTGAATGATTAGTGAACTATCAGCATCTAAGAGTGACATAGCAGGAGGGGCGCTATGGCACTTTTGGCACTTTTCGCGAGAGATAAGGGGAGCGCGATAGCGCCCCCCGTCACTCTAATTAAAAAAGTATGTATTACCAATAAATGTGACATACTACCAGTTGAGTTGGCGTAACGTGTCCTCTAAACACTTTGCGTGCCATGGGCGTAATATTACGCCCTGTTAATCTTTCTGAAGACTGCCATGGGCATAATATTACATCTTTCTATTTTATTGACTTTGTTTGCGTGAAGCTGTAATATTTCGCCCATATTACTTTTCCAGTTCTCTGCTTAGTGGCTCTGTTATTTCAAAAATCAAATGCTCGATGGAAAAAGTTCTTTTGATGTCTTGAGGACGAATAGTCGTCTGTAGCTATCGACACCCTTTTCTCCACGTACCTAGTGTGAAAATTCTTTGGAGGAAAGAACCCTTCGTTGAGGGTGCAGTGACACTTTTTGTCATCCAGGATTTTGAAAGACTTGCTTGGAACAATGCCTTTGTATGATTCCCATGGTTTAAATAGTTCAAATTGAGCGTAATAAAAAATCTTATGCATTTTATGGCGGTACATAATTTGTTGCAACTTTTTTATTTTTCAAATTTAGTAGGTTTTCATCAATAAAATATATATTTAAAAGTTAGCAATAAATGTTCTTCAACTCATTCATAAAGAAGAGCAAAGTCCATTTTTATTGAAATACACATCGATATAAATATATTTTTGATGCTAATGTTTTAAAAAATTTGCGAATTTAGTAAAAATAGCTGGATTTATCAGTAGGGCTTTGAAATTAGTGGCCGGCATTGAAAGTGTTAATTTGAGGAACTCCAGAACCAAAGAAGTTGGAATTGATTGCGAAACCGTCACGCCTCCGATGATTCCCGCGTACAGGGACACATTCTCCACTAATTGGGGACAGGTGGAGATTGCTTTCTGCTGCTGAAGGAAATAAAATAATAAATCAAACGAAATGATAAACAAAGTGAGCAACCGAGCCAAAAATAAAAATGGATATCCCACGCGGAGTATTTCGGCTGCCCATAGATGGCGCGCGCCCGTGCTCTTTGAAAAAAAGGTTTGTCGGAGCGAAGGACTGCGGACCTCCACTCGCTTTTTTTTTCTTTCCCCACGCATTTCTTCTCCCGCTCCCAATTTATCGTCGCCGCCACTATCATTAAAAATTTTATTTTCTCCATTTTCAATCCGCTGTTCCGAGCCAACCCGCCGCGTTTGTAGTATGCGTTCATTCTCGCGCACTCCCGTCGGCGGCGACACCGTACAGGTGCACGCAATAATGTAACAGTAATGGAGTCCCCTAGCGTTTGGGTGCACGCAAGGGGACTGCAGTTATCCGTGGATACATGCTTTCTTATGTTGAACTGCATATATGGTGGTATTAATAGCGATGAGGATATGATCCTGGTCCAAACTCCAGGATAAGCAGTGTAATTCAACTACTTGAGAGGGCTTCTGCGATGAGCAGTTAGATGCTCTCATAGTTTCCGGGTTTCCACCGCGTTTTTTCTAGTCGAAAGAACGAGGAAAGACAGGCGAATCGAAAAAACAAGATGACGCATAATTCATAGATTTTAAGAAAACTTTCGACACCGCACCTCACAAAAAAACTTTTATACAAATTACAGTCATGCGGGTTTAACGAAGCAGTAGTAAATTTGAGACGGCACTAAGTCATCGTAAGAAAAAAAAGTAGTTCTTGACCGAATTAGCTCTCTTTTAGTTAAAATGACATCAGGTGTCCCTCAAGGATGCGTAATCGGCCCCCTTTTGTTCGTTACACACATTAATGACTTCGTATAAATTTTGTAGATGCACGATGACGACAGTTTCGCCGGCAAGCACGCAAAATATTCAGGTCAGAAGTCAGATTGCCGTCGAAACTGTCATCAGTGTTTTTCAACTGACTACCCATACTTGGGGCTGAGTGCGCATAATTACATATCAATGCCGCAGGGTAATTAAATTTGGAAAACAATTCAATATGTAAGTAAATGAGGGATAATTCACTTTGCCAAGTAATAATATCTTGATAACGATGTCAGGAAAAGCCATCGAAATGTCCATGAATATTAAAGATTACTGGATGACAGACTCCGCCTTTCGCTGTGACACCTTTGCTGCAGCGCCACCAGTCCATGTGAGGCTACTAACACACGACTGCTAAGAAGGGTTACGGAATTTATTAATATTCTAACGTTCAACGGAAGACAAATACAGCCAGGTAAAACGTAAATTATGGTTGTGTCATTTGGACAATAATGTTAATCGCACGTGGGTTAAAACGTGCATTATGCTCATATTAAATGTTAAAATCAATGACCTTCTCATCAGATAGATAATTACAGTAAAACTATGCCTCAGTAATTGAAATTTAGCTTCGAACAAACTTTTAGCCATTCTCTGCGGAAAGTTTGTCCTTTTTCTTTGAAGCTCCATAGCCCGTGGATGATCAAGGAACAAAACAATACCTTTTACCCATTCACCACCACGATATTATTAAATTCCTGAGCCAACTACAAATATCCGCCGTAAGCCACCATTATATATTACAATCACAGGAGCCTCGCATGGCTATCCACTGCCATCTGACGTCCAGTTTCAAAAAAGCGAAAACAAAAACAATGAAAGCGCAAGGTGCTTTGAGGGGCTGGAATTTTCGACTCACAAAATTTTCACCTGGCTGTAGTGTCGTGAAGAAAATATCCATTTCACCCAAGGTGAAAGTACTAGGATTTCCTTCGGAACAAAAATAATCCTAGATGATGAATTCGTTAACCCTACACCTTTGTGAATTCCGAAAACGATCATTTACTCCGAGACTGGTGCAGCGGTGTTCGATGGAAGGAAAAAAATATGGAACAAAATTGTGACGACAATACTTTTTACTCTTTCGTTATCTCTTGTAAAAAAATGAAAAGAATGAGGAAACCCACGCGGTGGGTTGGCCACCCTTCTCTTCCTACGCGATAATTTTCGAGTCCCCGAATATTACGAAGAGTGGGAGCGACCACAGATGTAAATGTCGCCCGCCCACGCTCCCAGAAGTCTTTGCACGTCCAGGACGAATACGCACGGGCGCTGCTGTCCTCAGCCTCTCATCTGTCGGCCGCACGCCGATCCTCAAGTGAGGGTGTTAAAAATAAAACAGAAATTAACTCTGTAAGATGCGTTTTAAAGCATTTATCATCCGTCGTTGAAAAATAACTTAGCGTCGAAGTTGGGTAATTATAAGTAGAGCTCTTGTATGGGGACATTAATAGGTGAATACATTTCTACCTGCATCACTTGATACTTATTATTATTTGATAGATGCAAAACCCTTACCGTTACTCAATGGAAATTACTTAGCTATTAGATAATTTAAACATCTTACGATTCCGTCAAATTATGTGATTCGTCACTAATTATTTTGAAAAATCATAGGGAAAAATGGATTGGTTTTGCTACTGATAATTTTGTAACGAGAAATTGCTTTTTGGTAAAATAATTCGATTTAAAATAAAAGTTCTAGTATCGCTTCATTCCTGCATGCGATGGCAGGTTTTAAAATTGAGTCATTTAATTTGAATTTTTTAAAACAATTCTTCCTATTTTAAAGTCGACCGTCAAACTTGGAATCTACTTATTACTTATTATAGATAACATACTTTGTTAATTGTGCTTCGACACTAATTTCTACGTGATTTTGTATGCTTACTAACTTGTAGCATACTTCATTATGAATCTCACAACCATTATAGCAAAGGTGAGCTAATTTTTTTATTTTTAGGCTTTTGCTTGCCACAACATGTAGATTACAGGGGGAAAATCCCGTATAGGCGGTTAAAGGTCGGTAGAAAAAAGTTCTGCTTAGGTTTTTCTCGGGTAGTAGGTGGGCTATCTGGTATTTCATCTATATTATGATATAGCAAAAAGGATAGCAATTTTGCACCATCAAGAAATCAGTATTATAGTGGCAGATGTGTGAAGCAGTGATTACGGAAACGGTAGACACCGACATTGACTGTCGGTATTAAAGTCTTATTAGGCAATAAAAAGGCAAATTTCATGTATTTATTTAAAAAAATTAAGGAATTTAATCAGTTGTTGAAAATTTTTTTGAAGTTTGAGTTTTGTTGAAAACTCTTGAGTGGTAATAATTAAGAGTGAATTTTTATTTTAGCATTTATATAATCTATGAGAGAGCTCCTAAATAATCCCTGAAAAGTTATAAGCAAGATAGAATCGTATTGTGTTATTTAAAGCAGGCTTATTATACACCAGCGAAATATCACTTTATATCAGCGGGACTTTAAAAAAAGTATGCAACGCTGTTTTACCACCGAAATTAAATTATATGGATTACATTTTGCTATGATAATTGGACTTCATTTCTCAGGAAACACGATAAAATAATAATAAATAAATTGATGCTGTTGAAAATTTGTATTTCAATTTATTAATCATGTAATGACTGCCATAAACTAATATGAACGTCTAAAGGCGATACCACGGTTTCCAAGGAAATATTTTATTGATAAATGATAAACATGCACAAAATTAACGTTTTTAACGAAATTTTCTGGATTAACTAATACGTAAACGAGAAGAAAATCTAATTTTGAGAAATTACTTTATTCCTTCGAGCTTGAGGTGAAATATGCTAACTCTCTGTATTGAGTTAAAATTAAAATATAGTATTTAATTAGGTACTTTTAATGGCCGAATTCAATGATTGAAATTATTTCAAGATAAAAAATGTACAAAAACGTTTCGTTCACTCATTGAAATACGGGTAAATACAGTGTTGCAATTGACTGAGAAAGTTTCTTGGTTTTGGCGAACAAATAAATCCCGGATATGATTTCGAGTATTAGGTATACCTACTGCGTTGGAAAATGGAGTAAATTGTCACTGAGTTGCAAATGATTAGCTAAAATCAAGTAATTAGTCGTATGGAATGTGAATAGTGGGAGAGATAACTTACTTTGGATATTAGTGGATAGGATATTCATTCCATGATTGCTGGATGTCCATGGATTGATTCTTGCGGTCATTATGCCGTCATAGCAACGCGTAAACAACAATCAGTGAATAGCTCATTGAAGTTTCGAAATAATTCCAACTTAATACTAGACTTTATTCAGGTGTTTAATAATGCACTTATGATGGTATAAGAGCTAAATATTTAACTTTTTGACCGGCTCAAGTGAGAAATCGGCACCGCCTTGTCGTGCAGATCAGGAGCGATTTCATCTCAGACTCCTCCTACGCTGTTTTCCTTCCTCTTTTCGCTTTCCTTCCTCTCATGGAAGCGTTACAAAATCCACTCGCCATATACATGCGTATGTCCTTTAGCTCTGGCATAAGCATTTTTTAGATGCCTACACCCGGAAATAAACGTTTTAAAAACCTTTTAAATAAATCCTTTCGCTTTAGCGAGTGCCGATATACGTTTACGGTAACTTGTCCCTCTTCTTTGCCTTCTTCTACATTTTTTTTAAATCTCGGCGGCTTTTTCTTGTGAAGCAAGCCTCGAATTTTAGAAATCTCCGCTACTCATGGAGGAATTATGGCGATAGTGTCGATCAAAAGACATTGATTAGACTCTTGCTTTCGCCCCACAAAAGACAGAGCCATTTAAAAAACTGGCTTAAAATCTCCTTCACCAATTTAGAGGTGAAGTATGATGAAAACGCGGATTTGGCGGCGATATTATTTTGATGGATTCCGTCATTACCATCAAAAATAGAAGAAGATTGCAGTGCCATGTGTGAGGAAATTTTTTTTGAATTTAATTGGCAAACCCTCACTGTTTCGGTAACAAACGAAAGGTCTCTCTGAATTCTATTTTTTTTAATTTCAAAATAAACGCGTTAATTCATGGATTGCGCGTTAGTTGAAGTGGAAATACTACCGAAATTTACATTTTTTATGAAAAATTAAAACCATTACCATTAGTGCGGAGTTCTGGCCGAATTGTAGAAAATGTTGAAGTTTGGCGGGTCGTATTAATAGTTTTAAATAGTCAAAGGATCCGCGAAAAAATGCTTCTTCAACATTTAAATAAAATCATATAAATTTTGACGTGATCTACATTGATAAATCTCTTCATTGTTGCAAAGAGCTGGCCATTAATCTGCCGCTCATAAACAGAGAGGCAGGTTAATCGGAATTAATTCAATGATTATTAATTACAGAATGCTGGGTACATTGCGTGGACTGCACATCAACTTTGCAGCGCGCTGCCAGATACGATCTTCTAGGCAATCAATAGCTTAGAAAGTAATCACCCTTGAACAGATTTTTTTTATTCGAGACGAATGTTTGAACATAAATGCTCACTTTTTATCGATAATAACATCAGGTGAACATGCAACTTTTGCCAAGATATAAACTGGAATCAACAGCTTACTCTAATGACTACAATTTTACTTACTCGTGCCTGGTAACCCAAAAATCGAATAAATTTGGAATCGAAATAATCGAAAAAATCGAATTCTTTGAGGTAGGCAGATGATATCGAACTACGCCATATAAAAATGCTAAACGTAAATAGTAAAACTTTACTAGTTTACATAAAGTTAATAAATATTTCTTTAAATGTCCTGATGCAAGCGATTGTGGCATAGGTCTCTACAAAAAAATCAAGGACACACTAAATATGTTAAAAATTAGCTATGCACAAAATTTCACAAAAACAGCTGATCGAATTCTTCGCCTGCCATAATATTCCAGTTCCGTTGATAATTTTCCTTAAATGTGTTCCAATTTACACCATTCCAAACCTTTGGAAACCTTTAATAACGTGTAATAATGAGAGTCGAGGCCGGAAGCATAAAAATTACCAGACATTAAGTTGGTACTTCAAGTTATACAGGACATAAAATACTTAGCGGTTGGCACTGATATTATTCACGTTTTTTTCTTCGTATATTTTCATTTTACGAACCTGACCTTAGTGTGCCCTTGAATGGGCTCCATCGTATCGATAATGTGTTGGATGGTAATCTCGATTCGATCTATCGATAGAACTATATGTGCTTGGGAGACACGATCTCGTGGGAAGCATCCACTCCACTTGAATCGTTTTTCTCCATCCCTGAAATGTATTCGCCCTTGAATAGGCCTTTGTATCGAATGCATGGACGACGATCACAATTCGATCTTTCGATAAAGCGATTGGCATGGGAAGGTCTTAAGGCATCTGATGTGGCTACGAACGATACTCATCCAATCTCCGTCAATCGGAAGCGGGTGAACACAACCTCGCTGCGGGGGAAAAGGTGCGAAAATGATAAGCCTCTTTTATAATAATGATAATGATTTTATCTCCTTTGGTTTCCAAGTAACATAGTAATCGTCGAAAAGATAGTAAAAAACAAAGTAGTAAAAAACTGAGAACACTACAGGGCATAATTAAAGAAAATGATATAATTTCATGTACTACAACTACCACACTTAGCTGTCATGAACTTATAAATGCAATAATAAGCTTAAAAACCTTAAGCAGAAGACGGGACAACTTAGTTGGCCACATTTTGAGGCACGATGGCCTGATGAAGACAATCGTGGAAGGACGAAAGGAAGGGAAAAAGCGCAAGGGATGGCCCCGAATGAGTTACATAGGACATGTTATAAAGGATGTAAAAGAGAAGAAATATGTAGCTATGAAAAGGTTAGCGGATAAGAGAGAGAAATGGAGAGCTGCGCCAAACCATTCTTAGAATTGCTGACTAATGATGATCAATAATATGCTTCGACAACAAATAGATTCTTCACATTGCGCTTGAACTCTAGCGGAGAAAAAAGTGATTCAATATCGGACGGTAATTTTTCTTGATTATTGAGGCTGCATGACGTAGACCATGTAGAGTGGAGCTCTGGGAAAAGTGGGCGTTAGTACTCTCTCTCGATTATGATTATCCTTGGCATTCTCGGCGATAAATACGGAAACTGCCTCTTACGAGATACGAGATTCGGCGCTTCTGAAGAGAACATGTATGCTGTATCTACGGCTTGTCATCAGATCTTTTCAAGCACTATCGCTCAGACTTTGATCTTCGTTTGTTGTCGGCGGAACTAAATCTGCGACAAGGTAAGCGTGGTTGGATCGAAGGATTTTAGAGACCGCATCAAATAGGAAAACTCAAATGTGTTCATGGTCAGGTGTTCGAATAATGTGTTTACAGTAAATATTAATGGATTTTGGGTGTCAAAATTTAAAAATGGCGAACGTTTCCTCTGCTATGCCGGACACCTCATCACGGCTAATGATCGCGTCGCCTACATTGAGGATTTATTTATAAGTGGTAAGGTGCTAGCAGAGAGTTTTCTGGGCGTCCTTTTTTTCGAAATAGCTTAAAGCCATGTAGGGCATTGACTGGAATGTATGGCTTACACTATGGCTTACAGTAATTTCCAGAAGGAAATACGCCCAAAAAATCTTTTCCAGCACCCACCAGCAATTAATTGATGCTCAATAAAGGCCATTAGCCCTGATTTTGTCTCCGGCATAGGATAGGAAACGTCGGTGTTTTTAAAATCTTGACGCGGGCTATCCAAATGCCTTTAATGATAACGAACGTCGATCGCGAAAGGTTTAGTAACTTGATGTGTACAGAAACTCCAAGGGAGTGTGCATGCTTCCAGCTGTCGGCGTATGAGGTGACCTTGGGGCGAGGCTTGAGCACTAATACGACGCAGGCTGCTAGTAGGTAGCTGAGTACCCTGCTAGCAGGTAGCGCTTGGCTTAAATAAGGATTATTATTCCCCTATCAAACGAAGAAAACTTTCCGAACTTAGGTATTTTTAATGTGTGATTATTATGAGATGTTTTCCTGAGCTCTGTGCCTCATGCATGCATTGGTAATCTCAGACAATGTAAAACTACTATCTACTCGTATAGAAACTAGGTCCCTGTGACGTCACGTGGAGTGGAATCGCATGGGCGCCATTCTGGCATTTTTCAAGTGAGGTTAAAATTGACCATTGCCATTCGTCTAAACTGGTATTTCTAAAACCAAATAATTTCTATATTATGAATACACTAATGGTGGGTAAAGAATCGCAATCAATGTCTTTCGTTGTCTTTGATGAAGGAAACTACCCTATTAGGGTGGGAGACGCTAGTGACTCGGATGCTGCGCGGTAAGCTTACGACTGCTGGAGCAATTAAGAATAGATATCTTTGAGAACGACACGGAGAGCATCATGTAATAACCCCACAATATTTCCAGGTCCGAAAGGAAGGATAAACTAAAATATTTTGCCGAACGGTTTGGTATGAGTATTCGTGCTTCTTGCGAACAATAAACAATAGTTCATTTCATTTTTATTTGTTTACGGCTGGTGTCCTAACATCTCCTGCCACACGCCTATTTTGACGTCATGCGGGGTAGCATGTAGGTATCATCTTTCAAAAACTTATTTGCTGTCGCCATGGACCATAAGCGACTGAAAGTATGTATTAATGAAGAAAAATGCAAAGTGTTATTCCATTGTGTATTCCTTAGGTTCGAGATCCCAACTGGTAATTATCTATTCTCATGTTTAACGTGTAGGTAGTATTTAACGGGCATACGTATTAAGATGGGGTGTTGGATATAAGCGATTACAGCTCCGGCCACCTCAAATGACACTTTCTCCACCACTCCCTCATTCTGCTGTCGTCGTTCAAGCCTTGTCTCCGTCGCCTTCTACGCGGTCGTCCTTTGACGCAGATGTGATATTGCTTCACTTTCGCGGACCAACAGGTGTTACGAAAGTGTCACTTTCCACGAGAGGGTTTTTTTCGGACAGGATACAGAGCCTGGAATTTCTTTTTATATTTAATTCCGCCATCTGCTATTGGAGTGAGTGGGATATAAATGAACAAACCGACAGCGAAATGGACGAATCCAGAAGCTGAGTCGACCTTTACAATTCCTAACCATTTAGCTTTCCATTGACTTTGGAGATGAAGAATAGAATATTCAGCATCGTGGTTGAACTTTCATGGGCAGCATAAAAAAGACGATGAATTACTCGCTTCGAAGCATTTTGATCATAAACATTACATAATTCAGCATTTCTTCTTGATCCGAAAATGTACCGGAAAAAAAATGTTTGCGTTGCTATAGGAGACCCTGCGTCCGTACTTAGTAATATTTAGCATTAGTGATAAATATGTTTTGAGCACTTTCAGTGCATTTGGAAAATCTATCCTTTTCCTACGGGTATACGATTGAACCGATCGAAATTATTCTTATCGGCTTTCATTCCGAACAATCGATTCCGAGTAGATGCAATGCGATCGGAAATTGTTGTGTATGAAAATTTCAACCTACGATACAACACCTCGTATTGTCGTTAGAATGAAAATTTTAAAGAAAAATAAATTCCGTTCGCATTGCTAACCAATGGGTATCAATCGTTTGGAATGAAAACGACAGGATTAATTTTGATCGTAATATGACCTAAATAATCCTCGAGTTTCCAAACCAAACGAGAGAATATAGCATCCTGGTATTAATTTTGCCTATGATCCAGTTTGCAAATCGAACGCACACCCTCAACTGAACATTTATCAGTTACTATATTTAAGATCGCCCACAAAGTAATTAAATTCGAGTGTAGCTTGAATAGTTTGGGATAAGAATGATCCCGAACTAAGCCACAAGCGATTGAAATTCAAACAATCAGGGTAAGAGGGGCAGTTCCTTTCCCTGTTTAACATTGTACTTTCAGGATTTTGGTGCCCGAAAGCTTTAATAGTACAGGCATGAATAATATTGAATATGTCAAGAACTTAGTAAAAATGCGATCGGTAAAAATTCAAGTTCACGTAAATACAGGTACACCCGTAACGAGTCCAGCAAAGAGAGTTTAGCTGAGCACATCATCCCGATAATATGAAAACGACAGGAATAATTTTGATCGTAATATGACCTAAATAATCCTCGAGTTTCCCAACCAAACGAGAGAATATAGCATCCTGGAATTAATTTTGCCTATCATCCAGTTTACAAATCGAACGCACGCCCTCAACTGAGCATTTACCAGTTACTATATTTAAGATTGTCCACAAAGTACTTAAATTCAATTGTTATTCAATTGGGCTTAGCTACTGGTCTTCGTGGTGAAGATTATTTTTTTCTTCTCGATTCTGTATTTTCAGTGCCAACCATTTCTAAGTCCTTTGAATTTATTACAGCTAGCTGAAGAAGTATACATTGAATTTGGACCCAATGGTGCGTCTAAGGACGAATCTTGTTACACATAAAGCTTCAAATCCCCGACCTCGGTGGCGGAGGGGGAAAAGACCTCACCTGCCAAACAAGAGGTCGCGGGATTGAGTCCCGCCTGGGTGGATGGCCCCCATCCAGGGTATGTTATTGGTGCATGTGTAATTATTGAACCATTGAATAAAAAAAGGTGTAAAATGTCGTTATGCGTTGTTTTCGGTGTCATGGGAATAAAAAAATGATCCTCACTGAAACTAATCTTCAAGACTTTAATTTAAAAATAAAATTTTATGTAAAAGCGGTCCTAAAGATGGCGATGGACTTTAAAAGCAAACATTTGAACACAGAATTTTATGATATTGATTCAGTGAAGCTTTGAGAGAGGACTACAGAGGACTACATTGACTACAGTGAGCCACATGCATCATGACTCAACATCATGATTTTTCAGGGACTAAATGCCACTTGGCTATAACTATAATACGTTTTTGATAGTTACTATTTTGAGGTAGAGTAGGAAATATAATTATCCCTTCGAGGGAATATAATTCGGAAATATAATTATCTCCAATATAAATTTGCGCAGGGTAAAAATTATACGTTTATTTATTCTAAATTTCTTGATTTGTAGCTCAAGATCAGTCATATTCCTAAAGAAACGACATATATTCGGCGGCTGAATCAAAGTTCCCTAAGTATCTGCAAACATTGATATTTAGAACGAAGATACTATAGTGACCAAAAACTGTTTTTCATGGTAATCTCTCAATGGAAGGTTACCTTTATATGAAAAAAGGTTTCGATGCGGAAGAATTCAGCTTTCGCCAAGTTGGCCCAGAACGATCTCATAAATCTAAGATAATTCATAAGAAGACCTTGAGTTAATGATGAATTCGAAATATGAGATGCATTCGGATATGCGTCTTTTTATTGTTCCTATAAAGATAACCGTGTGAATGAATCGAGCGTGGCGGTTGGCCTGAAAATCACCAATGACGGGGGCTTGTTTTTTTGATATCGGAATGAGAGAGTTGGTAATGGTGAAAGCAATGGAGGGTCGCCGACCCTATGGAAGGCTATATAAATTTTATCAGTACAACCCAGAACCGAGGAATTTTTTTATCTTTTTGATGACCTTGAGAAGGAAATCGTACAGTATGCTATGTAGTAAAGCTCTTCAGGGAGAGTGTTTTTTTTTAAGAATTTGAGTTTATCGACGTAACATGCGAGAGAATTTTTTTCAAGATCTCCTAAAGTCAACAATTCAAATATTTTAGAATAAATTAGTGTTTGAAGTATTAGTAACAGCTGTAAGTTTTGTAAAATTTGCCTATTATTGTTGTTTTTGTCGCTATCCCTCGAGGAAAAAATAATAAAGGTGTGAGCAAAAGACGACGTAAATTCTATATTTCTACTGCGCAATTCCGGTAGGTTATGGGTCCAGCATCCAAAAATTACGGAATATAATGAAGAAGATAAGAATTTATTAAAAAAGAAGCATAGCGGAAGATTTATAATGATGGCGTCGGGAGCTCATGGTGAAAGGATAATCATCCTGAAGTTAAGCTATAAGAATTATCAACCGTTGAAGTTGTAACATTCTATTTACTCCTCAACTTCAAAAATTTAATTTACACACAGATTGCCAACACACTTTATAAGTACTTCCGGCGAAAATATCGGAAGCGACAAGGCATACCACCGAACGCCACTGTTTTCATTACAATACTCCCATATTCTTTGTTCCGCGTCTTCAACAAGCATTTTCGTTCATTATTGTTCGACTCCATTGTTTTTGTCACATCATCACAGAGAGGTTTTTACAAATTCCGTAGATGTCAGTTATAAGAGAAGGAGTTTAAAACTCAGACATGATTGCTGATGTACTGACGAAGCCAATTCCAAATATTAAATATGAAGAAGTAAGAAATAGTACGGTATTGACCATGTAATCTGTTAAGTGGGGGTGTTGGAAATACTAGTATCAGCTATTATTTGTAAACAGTGTTTGCTATTGCTGCTGTTGTCGCCATCCTTAGAGGGAAGAAAGACTGCTGCAAGCAAATGGCGTTGTGCATTCTATCGTAATTCCGCAATTTCAATAATAATTAGACATCGTTGAGTTCACTCTAATGTAAAGGAAATCTTCCCCTCACCAATCATCAATAATGAGAAGACCGTTCTCATTGGGTTGTTATTAACATTTAACTCTGATAAGCTAGTCAAATGCCACGCGTGTTCCAGTTCCGAAAACAAATGATAGTTTCTATATCCACTATCGAGCGGTGGTTACACATCGAGATACAAGTTCTGTCATTCAGGGTAAAAAAATAGCGTACTTCATGACGTTAGAGACTTAAATATCACTATGCCCAGTGGCCTAGTGAACCTAGATTATCTATGGTCCTTTTCTGGGTCAGTTCGCCCAGGGGTCATCTTGAGTAAACTAGGTCTAGGCCCAACGTCATTCCCCTAAAAATATCCAAACTTCTATATCTCTAATTCTCACACGGTCGGAGTCAGACCAGAAACTTTTTTAACATAACCGCAAATGTAGTTATACAAACATTTAATTGAGTAACTGTCAAATATCCGTATTGATGAGTATAGAGGCATTGCATCAATCATTAGTGAGGAGATATCTCCACCATAATAACATTAAAAGTTGACTTCCACGAGAAAAGGATTCAGTCGGCCAGTGGGGTAGCCATGAATTTCGTTCGGGAGGGGTCCAAAATCAGGGGGAAAGTTTTCGAAAAACATGGTACTACTTAAGTAGAGGGGCTTTAAACTAATTTTAGCACTTTTCATGATAAAAAACTTCATTTGTCAAATAAATTCTTTTGTAAATTCATGGTTTTTCTATGTATAATTTTCTTTTACGAAGCAAAGTAATTGTGTTTTTATATTCCGGGGGGGGGGGGGGGGACCCCCCGGACCACACTCGCCCTACGCCACTGTTATCGGCGGAGATGCTTCTTCTATTTATTTTTAAAGAATTTATAGTCATTATCCCTGGTCAAAATTTACGTTTTTGCAAACCCAACGGTTTTTAGTTCATAATTATTTCATTTAATTAGCGTGTGTAATTCTTGTTACTCCAAATATTGCGTTATAATCTCAAATCCATAATTTTGTTTTCATTCAGCAACTGACATTGCTTCGCAACAAGGCTGGGTTGTAACACCTGATTTCATAATTTTAAAGGAATATTTTCCCCTGCAAAATATTTAATTTACCTTACAAAATTATATTTAGCGTTAGATTATCATTGAAGTTTATTTAAATTTCACTTTTAAAACAGCTTATTAAACCGATATAAACAATTATATCCCTTCGTTGTCAATGCTTTCGCCTCCGTTGCCTAGTTCCTCGATGATCTTATTTTTTCCATCAACCGAGGCTTGCGCCACGATTGCTTCACAAAAAGTTGGATTTAAGAGCACCCACTCCAATCAGCCCTCTTCCGCGCAATTATGCTAATGTGTGAAACTTAAAGCTCGGTGTAATCGCCGTGAAACTGTATCTTTTAATCAATTTTTTTAAAGAGTGTAATATCCGCGGTGCCTACTTTAAAACCCGGGATTCTCGCGAAAAAAACGCTATCGCACATCTGCAGGCGTTTTTTCCGTACAATATGAGCTTATCCGCTCAAGGTTGGTGGGAAACGCAGGTGAAACCGTTTTACTGCCTCCAACATCTTTCATGAGAAAGTTACATCCCACTTTTTGGGGATAGAGCAGATTTTCCGGCAATTTCTGGTAATGCTTACCATTTGTATAATTTATAAATTTTTCTCAATTCTTTCGATCAATGATTTTTGTTGGTAATCCATGAAGAATCCATCCAGCATATCTCACGCCTAACTTTCAAATATTCTATCACTGATGACATTTATTTGCCATTGTTTTCAAAATATTGCTAATAAAAGACTTTCCGTTTTAATATCCCGGAATTCGCACTTGAATGTTCGACTCTTTCGTAAATAGTCGCCCACACCGAGATGAAATCAAAATTACAACCGGAATATATGATTTGTTTAGATAAATTTTGATACACTGTAAACAAACCTTTAAGAGTTATGATGAAAAAAATTTCACGCTATTCATTTAACCACTCTGTGATTCGTGATCAAATAAATACCATAATTGATGGAAATTCAGCTGCTTCAATTAAACAAATGATAGTGGTATGTTAGACTGAAACAGATATTGAACTGAATATCCAAAGAGTTAAAAGACTGAAATATGATTTTATGCCTTCCCGGTGGGAATCCCGAGAAAAGTTTACCCACAGTTAAAAGACTGAAAATATTAAGCCAGAAAGATTTTAGAGGCTGGGGATGGACGTCATGAATTTAATTCAGCAATAAATCACTGAAACTTGGAAGAAAATTATTGCTTATCAAGTGAGATGTGAGCTAACCCTTCCAAAATCCGGGCACTCGATGAAAATGAGAATTTTCATATTAAGGCGAATTCGAATTATCGATTTTTGTCAATAGAGATGTTTTTATGGCCCATAACCTCAATGATGCTATAAATTACACACTTTTGAATCATATCGGTACATACGTAATTCTAAACCGACAAAAAATCCCAAAATATTTGGAGGGGAATGAACGATTTTGGGAATGGTCTTGCCATAATGAATATTTTAATATGAAAATTGAAAGGGAAATATTAAAAATTTGAGTGTATGCTATATAAGTTATTTCTGATGTTTAATTAAGTCTGACATATAAGTTATAATGTTCGATGTAGTACACATATATACGACCTTATTGCAAGCAATAACGAGTATTATTTTAACAATTCCACGAGAGACAATAATTGAGAGAGAGAAAACATTATATAACTTCTCATTCTTTGTAACTTCATACATCCATTCAGTTTTAATGAAGAAACGGGCATTAAACCAACAAAATGGAACATAATTATGCCCATTAAAAGTTACTGTACATATGGATACTCGTTGAAACCGAAAGGGCCCCAGCTGCGAAGCTTGTCACGATCTCCTCTGTTCATTATGAGAAATAAAGTAAGTGAAAGCGTCATTAACAGTCGAAACGGTTTTTACGCCTTGTCAAAAATGTGAAATACGCTAATTTTTTTCAGATATCTTTAATATCCTTTCCTTACGCGTCACAGAATATTGCAAGCTTTTTATAAATATTTCATTAAAAAGATTTCATTGTAACATCACCATGGCGATACGACCATTTGAAGATTTTCGCTCGAGTTTTACTGCGAAGGGAGCCTCAGGAGTTGGATAATGTTGTCGCAATATTTCCTCACTGGGTGTTACGTGATGTTAATAAATGACTATCGTAGGAGCCTGTCAATATATTGTTTCTCAATTTTTTCTATGACTGTAGGTATTCTAACTAATGCTAAAAGCAGGTGTTTTGTCTCTCAGAATGATTGATACCGTGAGGTTAAGCCAAATCACTGTGAGACGATGGTGTCTTTCGACTTTTAGCACACCCATTCCTCGGCAAGTTGCGGCTTCGAGAGACATATTTTTCATGGTGCGCATCGGGAATGCTAATTTTCAACCATTCGTCCACGTCGCTCATTGCTCCTTCTCACACTTGCAACCGCGGTGAAATTTCAATACGATGGCCACACCGACTATTAGCAATGACTGAAGCCTCATTTACGGAAATATTTAGCAGACTTACGTTATATTCTACCAACCAGTGCGTAAAAAATGTAACTAATATTAGATCAGAATGCACATCGATTATTGAATGGATATTTTGAATAGGAATTTAGATATTTTTGGTATATCGATACATTTTGCTATATTTTCTGAAATACCAGGAGCTCTAGATAAAGCAGGTTCCCTCAATTAAAGGTCACACATAGTTCAGGTGTACGTTTTTTACTTGCAGCAGTTGTACTTTTCAAATTTTCTACTTCTTGGAAACGGCAAGACGTGTAGTTGTGAGACAAGATAGATTTATTTCGTATCGTATCTGACTTTAGTCCTGTGCTATTAAGAATTGCCATTTTCAAATTGATAAAACCAGAGTTCTATTTCTATTATCATTCCGTCTGTAGTGTACCTTCGCGCCAAGAGAAACAGTTTTTCATTTACAGAAGTCGACTATAACGATTAAGAACCATGATCGACTTCCGACAAATTCCTTGGTGAAATAGTTAGAAAGATAACGGGATGAGGATACAACTATTATTCATAAATGAGATTGGAATGATATTAAAATTAGCAAGAAAATGTTACTTTGTGAATTAATCACTTTTTTGTTTCTACAAACGATCAGAGTACACATTTCACTTATTTGGGTATATCACTGTGAGGCATGTATTTCATTTGCCAGAGATTCAAAATAAATATTTAAAACATCAGTCGTCCTCAGGACTTTGAAATATGATACAGTGATTCATTTGTAACTATCAGAGGTGCGAAACATTTTTCTTAATAACGAAAACTGAAACAGGTGGTAAAGTCGGTTTTGTTGCGTCACTTGTGACGTGACGTTATGACTTGATCTCCAAAAAACTTCCTTGCAGTAGTTATTTATTCCAATTAATTTATCAGGAAGCGAAACATTTATTTTACAAATGACGAGAATGGCATTGCATTGCGTAGATAAAATGAAAACTATGGAGATGAAAGCTATGGCGATGTAGGTGTTTCCAAACTCTACCTTGTTTGTTGCCTGACAGTCCTACATTATTGTCATTATCCAGTAATTCCTTTCAAAATAACTTAAATATATACGATTTATTGACAATTGCTATGCCGAGGATAAATGATGAATATGTTCCATACTTATCAATAGCGCTTCATTTTTACCAATCTTTTTCTATTAAGGAATAAGGCCCTTTTTTCTCGATCTGATGATATTTTCACTTTCCCTTCGCCCACCATTCATTTCCCTCATTTATCTTTCCAAAACTTGTCCATGACTTTCCTCCATTCAAAGCTTTTTGTTCAAAGATTTCTTGGTCCAGTCTCAAGGAAGTATTGGGAAACACCGGTATTTCAACGATCAACTCTACGGAGGTCGTCACGGCTATGTCAGCCTGGATATTTCTCCTTCGGGATCACGTTAGCTAGAAATAGGTACGAAAGGCAAACCAATGGAGATGTAGGTGTTTCCAAATCCTATCTCGTTTGTTACCCAAGAGCCCTACATGCATATCATTCTTTAGAAATTCCTCGCATTATTCATGCAAATATATTATGACTAGTGTGTCAAGCATTCAGGACACGGATGAAAAGGTTAGGGACAAGTAGGTTATCCACGGAATGTTGCGATATATTACAACACTGTTGTGCCTATAAAGTTAGAATGAGAAGGTTGGTGCGTAATATATTTTGTAATTGCATGAAAGGTTTGGTGTACTTACTCTTTATTGTGCTTTCATGAAAAGCTGAGCCGTGTGGCAGAGGATGAGGCACTCCCAACCTGGATAAAAAGAAGAAAAATAAAAGTTAAAAAAGCAGAAAAAATAAATGAAATACACGCTCATTTCCTCAATAGAATGCCATTTTATATTTTGGCTCATTCGTGTTGTTAGTAATCGATAAGCAAAGATACTTATCATTTATGTGAATGTGAACTCGAGGTCATAAGAATGGATTCTTCTTGATCAATTCCAATATTCTTATGCCATTTTGAAATTTTCGTGAGAGAAAATTTTATCTCCCTTTGAAAACTATGTAACAATTGAAATATTCCAAAAATAATTTAGGTTCGATTTATTTGAAGGATATTCGGTTAACAATTAGCGAAATAAACCGTTTTCAAATATTACTGTACTCCGACGCAAAGCTTCCCTATAATTTCCTGAAAGGGGATTAATGAGACGGGATTGGAATATTTAGGTCAAATTTTCGCCGGTATTAATTGATGGTGACATAAAAGAGATAATGCGAATGGAAATAATGCGGGCTGTTATTGAACACGGGGTTTGTACTGATACAAAGCAATCTAGAGAATAAGTGGAGCTAATTGGTGATCATAAAACAGAACATTTTATGCTGTGTAGTTTTTTCAGTAAATTAATGATTCAATGCTATTTTATTTTGTACCTCCGATATCGGATATATTTAAAGTGAACGGTGCCTCTCCATTATATTCTTGTGACAGCGAATTAGCTAACATTTTAGTTTGTGAATTTCAGTTCCTATATGAACGTTTAAAAATATTCTCACGAAAGATAATTATAAAATATATATTCAGCAAAAGGAGACTGTGAACATTTGGTATCACAGCATAGTATGAGTTGATAATGAAACACAATCAGCGATCTTAGATTCACTATTGACCGGGGTGTGCTCCATTTAGTCATAATTATTTGCGAGCAGACTCAGAAATATATTATCCTTAGTTCAGTAGAATATGGGGTTCCATCAGCTAACATGTGCGATTATGACCTCTTTAGTTTGCTTGCAGGTTTTAAGACTAATATAATGACTATTATTAAAAAAATATCAATTTTAACTCGCCTAATTAATCGAATTTTTTTCTTAGATAATATATTTGTAGGAAGTCACTAAATAAATGGTTACCTATCGTTTTTGGAATAAAGCTGAAAAGTAATTTACGTTAGTTAATTTATAATGCCAGATTAAGGCGCGTTTTGTTATATTTATGTATGTAACTAGGAAATATTCAGTGACGGAAGTTAAATCAATGTTTTTGAAGTAGAATGGCCTATTTTTCCTTCCTCTCTTGGCTATCCGAGTAGCTTGATGTTCGTGTAACTTGGTATCAAAATTTTAAATACTAAATAGATGACACCCCTTGAAGACAAACGGAATCCTATGCCACAATCTCT
This sequence comes from Ischnura elegans, assembly GCF_921293095.1. Classification (NCBI taxonomy): domain Eukaryota; kingdom Metazoa; phylum Arthropoda; class Insecta; order Odonata; family Coenagrionidae; genus Ischnura; species Ischnura elegans. The sequence continues at coordinate 114,888,377 of NC_060249.1, read as the reverse complement.
GTTACGGAGGGACCTCCATTGTTGTGCTCCGCGGGCCCAACGAGCAAAACTATCTGTTGCCAGCAGACCAGAGTACAGGGTGGAGAAAAATTATGTGACGAAATTTTAACCCTGTGTACCTGATGCCAGTAAAACCAAAATTAATAATGATGATTAGATCGAAAATGGACCATCTTTCAGCTACATTAATCCATGGAAATGGACTATCTTTCAGCTACATAAACTTTGAGCCAACCCCTCCGATTGGCCAAGAGTTCACCCTGTTGCCGGATGCTCTGGACGAAGGCAAAAACAAATGCAGGAAAAGCATGAGTTGTCCATAGCATCTGGCAACAAGGCTAACTCGCGTAGCGCTTGGGTCAAAGTACCTGTAGTTTAAAAATGGCGCGATTACGACCTAAAAATCATTGATAAATTTAGTTCCCACTGGCATCAGCTATCCAGGGTAAAAAGTTTGACATAATTTTTCTCAACACTGCATGATACTCCTCTGCCGCACACAGCCATTCCATCACCCTGGGAAATCTTTCGCCCCCCATCTGGCGATGTGTTTTGGAAATGTATTGCGTTCAATTCATTTCACTTCTCAGTAAGTGGGAGTGATTTCGCCCAGCACGAAATTAAGCGATACGTCGAGAATCACCTCGCGGGGTGACCGTGACTAAAGAGTCCTCGGCCGTTGCATTCTGCACGTCCCGTCACGCGCGGCCCTCCCCACTCGTGCCCAGCGCGTTCACAAAAGAGCCGTGACTGACTGACTGGCTGACAAAAGGAGTCGGCACTCTTTTTTGTTTTATTTTTTATTTTTTTAATGTCTGTTTTAATTCACCCCTCCCTCCAGGAGGCAAAGAGGGAGGTGCCGTTAAAAAAAAAAAAAACGAGGAAGAAGGTGAGTTCAATTGAATGGGTGGGGAGGGACCCCTTTTTTATGTACAGTTACCCGACGCAGTGCACGGGCAAACTCACGAGCACACCTGTGCACGGCGTTTAACAAAGGCCTCGACCATACTCTTTGTCTCTATGCCCCGCGGGCAGATTCGCACCCGCGGCCTCTCTACGCTTTCAGCTTATACCTACCATCCTAGAGAGAGAGTAGGAAAACTTCTATCCCTCCCTATCAAGAAGACGAATCACTTCCGGTCGACCGTTCATATTCGTGACGGATTGCTCGTTTTCTAACATCTAATACCGCTGTAGCCTCGAGACAATTTCCATGAGAATTTTGAGAATCTGGATAGCGCAGTGGACTGCGCAGTGGCTCGGAAAGTCCGTGGTTCGATTCAGGGGAAATTTTCGCATGCCTTATTTTGTCATCTCGAAAGTTTCTTTCCAACGTTTGATTGTATCTTTGATTTGAAAATTCTATTTCAGTGCGTAATATTTCGAGTTTTTCGCGTGAACAGTGGTGAAATTTACATGAATTGCAGTGCGAAAATATTCCCCTGGGCCGGGACTCGAACCACGAGCCTTTGGCTTTCCGGGCCACTGCTCAGACCTTCACGCAATCCAAGTTCCTGAACTCTCATGGCAGCTCTACCGAGGCCTAAGTTTATGGATGTTAGACCCGCAAGGTCCATCCTTGTAATTGCCATCCCTGATGGACCGCGTGGTCCAAACATCTACCATCAATAGGCTCGGTACGATAGCCATAGAGATCCAGGAACCTGGATAGTGTAGCAATCATCCCAAAGGCCCGAAAAGCCTTAGTTACATGGCTCGACTCCCGATACAGGGGAATTCTTTAGCATGGCAGTACATCCAATATTGGAATTCAGTATTTCCTCGGAGTTTAGGTCAAGATGCAGGAATGAAATATGTCTAATCTATATGACATAGAAATTTCAATGCTATAGCGTGAGATTTAAAAAAAGTATAATAATTTGTCACTGCAAGACATAAAATGCGACCGTTTGAGACGGTGAGATAATACCTGATAATCCGCTAAGTCTGGAGTTGATGGTTGGTGAATTAACTTTGTGGAATTTATACATGATAAAATAAAATAAATTTGTTGCATTTAACTGAAAATTCTTCGCATTCGGTGGTGTTTCTCGTAAACCTTTTGCCATTGGTCTATCCTACCACTAATCCGAGTGGGTGCAATTTTTTATATTGGCCGTCATAAAAATAGGAATATTCCCATTTCCAAATCATGTTTGATACAAATTGAGCTTGAGTACGAGAGTGAGTCAAACATGTCCCATAACAAATACACATTTTCTGATCTAAACTATATTTCTTAACCTTAACTGCTGCGAAGGCGTTTCTTACTAATGATCCACGGAGTGATTGTAAACAGAGCTCAAGGTGTCAAAGCTGATTCCAGCACTAAAAATTTCAACATTGCAATGAGTAACAGTTAAAATTTCTAGTTAATTAAATACTACTCATTAAATGATTGATTAAAATCCTGATAATTTTTCTTCGAGAGAGAGAGAGTTAAGTTTTGTATAAACGAAATTTTAAATCCACATAAAAAACACATAAACCAACACTATCGTCGGAATCAGCCAATAAGCGATCATCCTCCACACGGAAAGGTATGAGCACGAATATTACAATAGTAGTACAATAGTAATGGAGATCACAGGATCTGGAATTCATCCTATTAAATGTCGGCCGCATGCTCACAAGACGAAAAACTCTCTTGCTAATGTTTACTCTGAGGATAATGTTATCATCACTTTCCACATTTCTAGTTTCTCGGGGACTAAAGACATTTGTCACCATTCGGTTAGACCCCGAGATTTTATTCCCGCTGTTTTTTCTCGTATTTGATGTAAGTTTTCCGAAAAGTAATGCTTGATCTAATAGCTACCCCAACGCATGCCATTTGGCGTCGAAAACTGTTATTACTACGTTTCTCTATTTTTTATGATACGGATAATTTGTTTTGATTCTGCGTGATTGAATTCTGAAATTTTCTTTTATTATTGAATGTTTTAGTCGTCATGGAAAAAGAAGTTGTGTAACCCTCAGTCCACGAGTCATAGCTATTTTCGTGATTTATTTCAAACGCTATTCAGAGACAGAGACGTAAAAAAATGAGTCACTCGTGTTCTCCTGGGACGTGGAGATGGGAGAGGTCGGGAGATGTTTTTTGTCAGGTACTTTCTCTGAAGCATTTTGCTGGCCAGATAAGGTCGCGGAAGTGTTCACCAATTTCCAATTGAGAAATATACTCCTTTAAACTTGATGAGATGATTTCTTTCCTGGTTTTCAACCGGTTCAGGTCTTCTGCTACCTCAGGTCACGTTATGCCTTGAGGATGATGGCGGTGTTAGCCATTGAAACGTTGGCAGCAGAAGACCTGACAAGGTCTGAAACCCAAGAAGAATCTATCTAATTAATTTACTGGGAAAGAAAGAAATCCTATTGAATCCTCCGAGAATTGATTTTAGTCGTTTAAGTGCACAAAAATATTAATTTTTGAGCATTTAGAGAATGAATGGTGTAAATCAAGTCAATTCACTTTAGTCACATTAAAATAGTGCTAAAATCGGCCCATACAGCTTATTTAAGTTATAGTTAGACTAAGACTTATAGTTAGAACACATTTTGTATTGATTGTATTCACAAATAAAACTCATTTAAAAATTGTATTGCATTGTAAATATAGTATCAAATCGATTAAATAGAATATTTAATCTCATTTAGAAGAAATCTCCGTAGAAGAGTGCTGAGAAATCGGTCGTATGCATTCGTGAGCGGAAAGGGGACGGGGGTGCGGTTCTCGATTTGCATTTGTTATTTTTTTCCCTTTTGTTTGGATGCTTCGACTGTCTTTTGTCTACGCTCCGCATTGTTTGGCCTAGTGCCTCGCTTTCATCCCTCTCGCTCACGACTTAAGTGCGTGTATATTTTTCAAGGGATGGTACTTTTAATGAAGGGAAGTCGTGGTGACTACGTGCGGTTCTCTCTCTCTCTCTGGGGCTGTGTGTTTACGCGGAGAGAGAGAGAAAGAGAGAGAGTAGTCGTAGATGAGATGGAGAGCAAAGGCTGTGATGACCGTCGGTGTTGCCAAAGACAATGGGAAGGGGCGTGTTAAGTTTCACGGATGGAGAATCGCTTTCACTCGGCTTCCTGTGTCTTTTTAACGCTCGAGATGGATATTTAAGACTGCGCTTTGCTACCCCCTACGGTACGGATCCCTAAGAAGGCCACAACAAACTATCGCGTCACTTTAATTTATTTTTTAAACGGTGAATAAAATTGATATAATGATAAAATGTTATCAAGTGTCAAATTTTTGATTTCTTTTTATGTCAAAAATACCTTATTAAATGACATATTTACGCTTTCATGTTTTGATTAAATTCAACTCGATAAACCGAAACTGAATTATCTACTGTAATATGCTATTTATTTATGTTTATATGTAAATCACTTATAATTAATATGTTATCAACTGTATATTGTATGTACTTTACTCAGCACTAATGTACTATTTGTGCTCTTAGGGGTATTGTACCAAGAGCAAATAAATATTATTATTATTATTAAAATTGATACCACCATGCAATCAATATACCTCCACTTCTTCCAATATACCTCCACTGAATTCAAGTTTCCCTAATATTTATATACAAAGCTTTGGAGGGCCGCCACAGGTGATAATTCTAAATAAATGCCATGAGAGTCCTCAAAAACGAAGGCACAAATATAATATAAAGTCTCACTTTTAGTTTCAAATTTTTGACCGCCTTCTAGTGGAAGGAGACAAATGGGGACTGGCATCACATCCACTGCTATATGATTTTATGTAAATTTATTAATTTAACTTTATAATTATGAAGGGGGACCATTTTGTCTAAAGAGTTTTCGAGTGAAATAAAGTCATTCTCTCTTTACTTTATGTTTTGATGAGCGAAAATTATAATTTTTTCTCCATTTAGGGGTAAAAATTTCGACCTTACGTGCAGATTAGTTCGATTTTCATTGCGTAAATAGAACCTTGTTATATAAACTGTCGTTAATTATTTTCTTGATTGGAAAGCTCAAGTTCAAAAGCATTATATTGTTATTGATAATAATAAGGTGGATTACTGACATTATTTAATATACGCATACATTACTTGAACACAAATATTAATGTGACGGATATTACTCTCTGTATTAAATCAGTGCTTATAACCATCCTGAAGGATAAAAAAGGAGTATAAATATCACGTTTATCACCGGGTCCATGGTATCTTTTTCGTTGAGATGACACTGTCAATCAAAATTAGGGGAAGCTAACATATATTCATAACCAGCCTGTGTAATACTTCGTGATATTGATTAATTAGTCAATCCATCTAAATAGTTCTTAAAGTGATTTCTCTGTTGCAAAGCGGCGTCCTGATAGAATCCTACGTGCTATATGATGCAGATGTTTGATAAATTCTCACGTCATGGCGGCGAAAAACATATAAGCAACCATAGCCATTAAGATCTTCTCCTTTGCGATTAAACCCTGCTCTTTGGCCCTCATTGATGGCACATATTGGCGAAGAGAAGTTTTTTTACAGGCATCACTGCTATCTTTTTGGTGATTAAGAATTCGTTTTCCTATTTCTACCAAACCTGCCCATCCACGATGTTACAAAACCGACGATATCAAAGCATAATAGGTGTTAAGGTCGTAAGACCGGCACACTTCGTCATCGGGATGGAATTTATTTCGGGGTTCATTATCGCTAACGCTGTTCCCACTTTGACACGAGATTTTTATAAGATAGAGACGAGAATTAATACCTCCTACGTCTGACCTTTGAGTTTTTGGTAGATTTTCTCCAAAATTCGCCTTTTTTTTACGACTTAAAGAGTGTCTCTTGCATAATGATGCTGATTAACTCAATTTTTACGACCATGACAACATCGCACGCAGAAGAGGAAAATTAATTAGCAGTTAATGCGGTTGTTAGCCCGGATGGCTGCTTAGACAGCTGTAAACTCCTATCAGGGAAGGCATTCTCATTAAACAAAAGGGAAATGTAGAAACAGCGTTGGATGTATTGCGTTACATCGATAACGAAACTTTGTGACATCTGCTCATCCATTGTGTGTCCTTATACTGAGGGAGATACGCGTAATAAATCCCGGAAGAAGCGGAACGGATGAGTGGAGTAGGCCAGGGTGGCTACTCTGTTAAGGAAATAAAATTTCGGAGTTTTTGCTAAGTAGAAATATTTTAATTTTTCTCCATTATTTCTTAATGAGTTTCTATACGTTATCTGATCCGTAGATAAAATGAGGAAAAGACAAAGTATAGTTAATGATGGTGTATTCAGTGAATCACTGTCAAATAGGAATAACATTTAAGATTAAGGGTGGAACACACCTCTATTCAGGTAGTATTAAAATCTTGGGTGGAGTAGAAGGAGGGAGAACAAAATACAACAGAATTTTTCACTATTTGTGACGTAGAAAAGGGTGGCATTAAAAACTTAAATAAATACGGAGGAAAAGTTGTTTTTTAACCTATGTCTAAATATATGTCTATGTATAAATTATGGTCTGTGGAGGAATTTTACGAGTTCACCTTTGAAATTTATTCTGAAAAATAATATAAATCTATATCTGTTGTATTATTTATTTTTATCATACATCAGTGTTTCTAAATATGCTTCCTCAGGCATGTCAGAAGAATGTATTCCCATTCCCGTTATCATCAATTACGTACTTGGACCCTTTACAGATCATCCGACATCCCGTAATACCTTTTCTAAAATTCTAGTAATCCTCCCTACCATTATGTAAATATTAACGGTTCATCCTTGACAAGCTTATCCTTGCTATATGTGACGAGAATTTCCTTCATCGCTTTCCGAGTGTAGAAATGCATTCACCAATAAACAGTCAATATAGTAATAATACGAGGTGTTTTCTTAAAATGACGGGATTAAATTTCTCGTGAGTTTGGAGAGTCCGACTGTCAATTTTTTTTATTAATATAAGGTTATTTATTATACATGCCGCTGAAGAGCTGGTATGATAAAAATTTCAGTTGTATTCATTGTTTAATTTGTCTGTGGCAGCCGCAAAGGTTGGACGTGTTTTTATGAGCTCGGCGATTTTCGGCTGATACTTCATTGCTTGCTAGTGAATTTTTGGTCAAAAACAATACTGCAACGATGCCCAAGCCTCAATTTCGCCAGACATGACTCCGTGTGAATTTTTTCTATTTCCTAAAATGAAGAGAATTTTAAAGGGCCGTCGTTTCACGAGCATAGTTGACATTATAAGAAATCTCTTAGAGACCTAAAGGCTAACCCAAAGATCGTGTTTGAGAAGTATTTCGAGGATTGAAAGAGGCGCTGGAACAAGTGCATTATATGTAATGAGGGCTATTTTGAAGGCGACAGCATTAATACAGACGAATAAATATTTTTTTTCAAAAAACTAAAAATTTCCGTTATTTTCTGAACAAATCTCGTAGTTAAATTGTGTTTCTGGTCCGGATAACCATTTCAATGCCGACGCGCCGAGCGTCACGTCATCTTCTTATTTCGGAGGCCTAACATTCTCTTGGGTCAACTGTCAAAGAAGAAGAAATCTTGTGGTGTGAAGGACCATTTAAGACGCTCGCTCGGGAGAATGAGGACGTGGATAGGAAAAAGGAGGGAGAGTAACTATTTGAGGAGAGGTCGCCTGCCTTCTTTTATGACGACAGGGAGTTCTGGCGCCGCTGACTTTCATATTTACGGTGTTAACAATTTGAACGTTTAGGTACGGACAAAAGTGTTTGCCTACAAATATAGAACTATAATTAATCGTCAAAACTATAGTTCGGAAAACCCAATGTCAATGTCTTGTGCGTAACGTTACCTCCACTGCATGAACCCTCAACAATCGCCCACCGAATCAAATCCGCTCATCTAGTAGCTAGTAGTACTATACTAGATGAGCGGATTTGATTGTTGAGCGTTTTTGCAGTGGAGGAAGTATCGATAATAGCCTGGTTTTATGAATCTCTGGGTACACATTAGGGCACACACATACGCGTGTTGTCGAATACTGTGCATTTTTTTCACTTAAAATACATGCCCGGAAGTTTCGGATGGGCTTCAGCCTGGCTTCAATTATTGCTCCCGTTTGGGATGCATAGCGACCATATTTTTCAGCTCAACCGCGTTCGATAATGGCCGATTATTGAAATCGAATATCGATGACGAGTCTCTCGCTGAACTCTTAAACAATGAAATGCGCATGCGTGTTCGATAATGGTCAATTATTGATATTGAATATCGATGACGAGAGTTTCTCGCTGAACTCCAAGCAATTGAATGCTGGAGTTCAGCTTTCCGTTGCACTTAAGTTTTCCTGAGGTGCTCTCAACCAGTACCTACTTGGTCTGAAATGTTCGAGAATGCTGACGAGTCTAGGATTTCCATTACGTACCAAGCTCACAGACACGGAAACGATAAGGAAGGTATCATATGTTTTTCTAACTTGTGTGGAATTTTTTTTAATTCATCACGAATTTTCTCACATACCATTTGAGCAACGGTGAAAAAATTAATGATTGCATTCCATAGCGCATTGGGAAGTAAATTTGATTGTTAAGGGGCATGTCTGTATCTGGCTATTTCTATTCTGATTGCGGCATGGAGTACACCATTTCGAATGCCAGGAATGATACAGGATTTATGAAAATCTGTGTCTCACAATACCCTGCACGAGCACCGATATCAATGGTACTTTCATAAGGTCATAAAAATAGTGAAATTTACGTTTAAGCAATACATTTTTTAACTCCTTGCTAACGGTATTTATTTTCCATGCAGAGAGAGAAGTATCGGACAAAGGAGAAGTATATGGTAAAATTTCGTATCGCTGCTATTTTACAAGTACTTTGTATAAATTATACCGTGATTATGACGTAGAATATGGAAGTCGAGATCAGCAGTAATAAATTTAACTCTAGAAAATTTCTGTCCTGGTTGTTTCATGCCGTTTTATTATGTTGTAACTAATCATCGCGCAAACTTGCTTGTGGAAGGTTATCTACTGGAAAGTGTATCCAAAGGGTAATACACTTGTCGTTGGATACATATCTAGTCAAAATAGGTGTAATATCGGATTGGAGAATGAGGATTAACTGAGAAAATTGTCACTTTTAACACTTTGTTCCCTTGACGACTGCATATAATTTGCATTTTATTTGATTTAGAGTAGAAAATTGGCCTATGAAAAATCATTATTCCTCTACCTAGGCTCTTCATTGCTGACATAAATTACTCACGTCAGGAAAATGCGGAGGACTCAACTGTCTACTAATAGAAATAGACAACTTCCAAATCTGCCGGCAATTCCAAGATTGAATACGCCGGAAGGTCCTTTTAACGACTTACGGTAAAATTCGCCTCCACGGACTCCAGAGGCGTGCGAAATTCACACGATTTACTCATTCGGAGAATGTGCGATCGTTACTGTTCCCGTTCTCTTAAGCGCTCTCCCACACATATCCTATTCGTATAATTCTGCACTCATAATGCTTTTTGCAAGTGTGCCTCAGCATATTAAATGCGATAATACATTCGATGAAAATGATTTTGATTGCAGCTCTAAATGTTTCAACACATTTTTCCCTATTCCAATGATTGACATTTAGTGGAATTGTGGTTTGCTGTTAGTACATATAGATTGCTATTTAGTTCATCCCTTAAGTAAGCTATAATATTATTTTACTTACAATTAGTAAGCATAATATTTACAATAAGTATAGTTGTTAATGACCACTTTTTCTTATGATACAGAAATGTTGTAGATTTTTGGTCGTAGGGCTTATCTCCTAAGGATACTACCACAGATACAACCGGATACAACACCTAAGTACAACTGAATTCACCAGATACAATTTTTAAAACTTAAGTCCTGATGATGTTCGCGTTAAAGAACAAAAGGTTTGAAATACAATGAGCTATTTTCAATATTTCCTATTACCGAAACACCATGACCTTCCTGAGGCATATTATTTACTTAATTCTGGAATAAAAAATATTGCAAACAATTTATTTGGTGAACGTTTGTAATTGAACTTATGTAAGCAAAAGTTTTATCTGAGATTGTCACTCTTTCTACTTACTATTTATTGTGCTTAGATATTAGAGTGCTATTTCTGCAACCATTTGTAAGTTCACATAGAAGTTTGATGAATCATTTTTCATATTTTCTCCGCTACCATAAGATGATGAAAGACATTGAAGGTTATGCCTCCAGCATGACTGGTATTGGGGGAATAGGAGATCATGACAAAATTTTTACGTTACCATGGCGCGATAATTACGAAACGTTTACGTTGCCATGGCTCTGTTACGAAGGAACTGTGATCCTGTGCGAGAAAAGATCAGATTTCTCCCAATGCCAGCCGCGACAATGAATGTAGCAGTGCCATTAGTGATACAAGTGTTTTCGACATGCTGTAACTAGTGATGGAAACATGTCGATCAAAATCGATTTTCGAACGATCAAGTTATAATCGAAATGAAAATCTCGACTTTTCAAAAGATGTCGAAATTTGAACCAAAATATCGATCAATCGAAAAAATTCCATGGTTCTTTTGCTGAGAAAAATTCAGTTAGTACACAAATATGACTATTGTTCATTCTAAAAACGCTCGAATTACACAGTTGAGGAGTAGAAAAAAAAACAAAAAAATATACTTACAATATGTGCTTGAACTAGCAACAATTTCAAAATGTACGCACATTAAATTTTTGGGATCACCGCTTGGAACCTTTCGGCTTCACTAAAATTTTTTAAGGAAGATCAACTTAATAAGATACCTTCTTGATGATCGAGGGCCTGCCTACCCAATTTTACCGGCCTCAGATAAAACTCTTTCACATGCCACGCATGACTTTATCATACTCAGCACTCTGATCAAGAAACAGTTCGTGTTGGGTTTTTCACCCTTTATGTCATCTTCTATCTATACTACCTGTATTTTACAATGCTCGGCACAAGAACCAATACCGATGACACTTTCATCAGGTCAGGAAATTATGCAAACAATAGGTTTAGACAATACGTTTGTAAAGCACATTTTAACAACTTCGTAGCAGTATTTATTTTCCTAGCACAGAGAGAAGTATCGAGCAAAGAGAGACGTACATGGCAAAATTTCGTAACGCTTCTATTTTACTGGTAAGATGCATCCATTACTTTCACCGTGATTATAAAGTGGTGTATGGAAACCGTGTAGTAGCAGCAATAAATAATTTAGCTCTGGAAAATTCCTTTCCTGGTTATTTCTCTGCGTCATATTATGTTAGAACTAATCATCCCGCAAATTTGCTTGTAGAAGGTTAGCTACTGGTTACTTGTGGAAAAAAATTCGCTTTTTACACTCTGTTCCCTTGGTGACTGTGGATAATTCTCCTCTCGTTTGATTTCAATCAGAAAATTGGTAAGTGAGAAATTAATATACCGCTACCTAGCCACGCAATTGCTGAATTAAATGAATAATATTGAGAAAATATGGGGATCTCAACTAGCTGCCGATAAAAACAGACGTTTTCAAAATTAGCCTGAAATTATTAATTATTTATAAAATAGCACCATTTATTTTTCAAACAAAGAGAGATGAATGAGACGAAGACAAAAGTTAAGTACTTCATGAAGAGAAAGGGGAGACGGTTGCTTCCTAACGCTTGGAAGGTTTATTACGGGGAGAGGGTACAGATGTTCGAGTGGTCGTTTTGAAAGCAGGAAGGACTCGGCTGGGTCAGACAACAGCAGTCTTGCGCTGCTCTTCCATCAACTCCTCCTTCTCATCGTGTCCATAATAAGTAAATCACTGAAAACACATAAACGCGGACGTCGTTCACTCGTTGAGGGACCCTTTGCCATCTGCGATCTTCCTCTGTTCGCATCGACTGTCGACACGATCTTCGACGGCCCTCACAATCACTCCACGGTTCTGAAAGTGCCGCGTACGTTCACCGGCGCGTGATTACGCTTAAGCCTTTGTCTTAAAACGGTGGTATCCGTTCACTTTTTTTACTCCTATCTAGCAATGGTATAGCATCTACATCTACGAGGTACGGTGCAAGCAATCTCCACCAGGGTGTGTGGCACGGGGTGATTCTACACCAGGCATGCTCACTCATCTGGTCTTAATAAGATCAGGACAACGACACGCGGTCAGACTAGAAATTGGGAGAGTGTTAAGGTCACGAAAATGCAGTCATGCGAATAAAAATACTAGTTAGTAATAGAAAAAAGAAAACTTAGCGTAGTAACTGATTCATGCATACGTTATGGCATGGCAACAAATCATGCGAATAGTTAATATGTATTTACAAATATTATAAGTTACGTACTGTACATGCAGAGTATATTTTAGTCCGAATCAAACTATTCTGGAGCTACACTATCACAAGTATCGTGGTTCCTTATTGTGAGGGTTACACTAAGGAAGTCAGAGAGTGTTTTTCTGTTGCTATTACTACACAGTGGCGCAGCGAGGGGGGGTTTTCGGGATAAACTCCCTCCCCCCCAGAGCTCAGAGAAATTTTTTAAGTTTAATCCATTTCACTTAATTGGATTATCATTACTTATAGAGTGGTGTAAAGATTAATAAAATATCCACCAGAAAGCCGTAAAACTCACCATCTTGAGTCATTTATCTGAAAAATTTTCCAGGGGAGGGCACCCGCACCTGTTGCTTACCCTAGCGGTTTTTCCATATCCTCCAGACCTCCCGGTATTAGTTGCGCCTAATCCCCACCCTAACATAAATTCCTAGCTACGCCCCTGTTACTACATAATATAGGAAGGTAATTTATGAAAAGTACCCATATATTGTGGTATGTAGGAATAACATTTACTGAAAGTGGATGCGGCTTTCAGAAATGGTGGATATTTGTTGAGAAGTGGCGAGAATCGGCCATAAGTGGTAAAAAACGGTCAGGGATGGATGATGGTCTCTTTTGAGGTGAAATGAAATGCTAGAAACGGAATGAGAGGATAGAAATATCACAAATGGACGGAAAAGGGAGGAAATAGTTTGGAAATGGATGAGAGGGATAAGAGGTAGACACTTCGATGTGAAAAATCGATAACCAAATATCATTAATGGCAAATACAGATCATCTGACCTTCTTTCTTTTTTCCCGCTTCGTGTTCCTTCTCGCAGGATGAGGTCGAGTGACCTTTTTTCATTGTTTCACCCCCGCCTTTCTGTCTCTAAACGTTCTTTTATATTCAGACTTCCTTCTTCCATTAACTCCTACGCCAAATGCGCTACAAATTTTGATCCTTTTTTCATCCCCATCCATCTTGCACCATCACTATCGTAATTTTCCCCCTACTCCTCGCACCACCCGATGAAATTTACTATTCATTGTTATTAATTTGTAAATACTGTTGATTATTTTTGTTCGTGATTGGTTACGTTGCTTAATATTATTAAATTGTTTCTCCTGTTATTGTGAGTCCTCTGTAATTGGCCTCGTGCTGCTTTTGGACTGGATTTAATAAATAAATAAATAACCCATTCGGACTCAGTGAGTGCTATTAACTGTCAACGTGCGTGGTCAATATTACCCATGCTTATTTAAAATTGATTCACAAAAACATAATAGTGCGTAAAATCTTTAAGAGTTCACGAAACCATTGAAATACTAGCTGCATACACCTAAAATTCTGCGGCAGGATGAGATTAACTAAAAAGGAAATAACAAAGTAGTAAAGTAAATTCTGCTTCTTTGCCGACGAATATATTCGAAAAAGGCTATTCGGGCTTCCAGCCGGGTGGTCTCCCTCCATTCTGCCGACGTTTTGTAACACGAGTTTGGGTTCCATCCTCAGGACTAATGCTGAGTGGATGAAGTTTGCCAGCTTATATAGTATTCATCGGTTGGAAGGTCTAACGTCATTGGCCGGGAGGCAGCCAATCTTATTTTCCTAAGTGCTGGTTTCCATACATTACTTAGTGAATACCCGGCGTCACGGTTGAGGGTGTTACTTGTCAGCCGGATCTCGATGGATTCCTTAATCAATCTTCCCCAGAATTTAGTCTCACGGCATAGAATTTCATCCACTCACCATTAGCCCTGAGGATGGAGCCCAACTCGTGTTGCGAAACATCGGCAGAATGGACCACCCGGCTGGTAGCCCGAATAGCCTTTTTCGAACAAAGTAGTAGTTAGCACCAAAATGTTTTATTGCGCCCCTAAGCGCGTTGGAGGGACCAAGTATTGAAAGGTAACTTGGAGCACAGATAGAAATGGCGGAAGACAGTGAAAAGTGGAGGCGGGTCGTAGAAGAGGCCAAAAACCATCTTTGGCTCACGTGGCCACAGGAGTAATGGTTAGATTTCATCGAGATGATGGCTGGAAGCAGTGGCGTGACTATGGGGGGAGGATAAGGGGATGAGGGGATAGATCCCCCTCAAAGCCTCAGAGAAATAAACAAATATTTAAAACAATTGTCTAGTTTTGGCATATAATAACTGCATATCCTGAAAGTTAAATTTAAGTGCCAAAATGATGTGAAATGTTTTTCCAGGCATGCCATTTTTCACAAATTTTCCCAGATTAGGGGGGAGGGGTCGCCACCATCCTTTAGGACCTACCATCCCCCTCTAAGCATATTCCTAGTTACACCACTAGCTGGATGTATACTCAATATTTGGAATTACATAATAGATACCGTTTTCGGCTGAATTCGATGGAAATCTTTGATATGTAGCATAATGAAAATACTTATCTATTTCCACATTTCTTTATTTCTGCCGACCCAGGTTTCGGCACATGATGCCATTTTCGAGTAAAAAATTGGAACGAAAATGAAAATGAACGAAAGAACACCTTGAAAATAGCACATTATGTGCCGTAGCCTGGGTCGGTAGAAATAAAGAAGTGTGGAATTAGACAAGTACTTTCATTATTATTACCCCTTCCACTTCAATATATTTTCTGAATATCGTGCTCCCTTCCTCTATTTATTTTTTCTGTGGTTATTTTGAAATGAAATGGTAGCTAATGCAATGATATTTTGTAGTCTGTAATCAACTTTGAGCAGTGAAATCACAAGTGATGGTTATTTCCTTTTGTTCACAAACGAGCCCTCTTCCCGTAAGTGTTGTATTTTGTTAATATTCTCATTATTTTATTTTTGAAAAAGTCATACAGGCACAACCGATCCAAGAACTTAATCAATCAACAACTCACATTATTATACCGTAACATGGTAACCTATAAACATTGATCATATGAGAAATTGCACACTCTAACAGTAAGAACATCGAGAACACAGCTATCGTACTCGCATAAAATCATTTTAGTCCTCCCAATGCATCATATTTCATGAAATATGAATACTTTATGTACATTATGGATGCTTTAACATTCCTAAACTTTAAAAAATAATCTTATTGTTCACCAAAAGAGTGCTTGAATTCTGAAAATCTGATGACGAGCTACACTCGCCATTGCGCAATTTGACATCGGAAGTTCATGACTCGTCATTCCAACGCAAAGGGTTAAAGTTGGTACTTCGTTCCCATCTGTGAAAATTCAACACCAGTTTTGCTGTAATTACTAATGTGGTGGAACTTGGGGTGACGGATGAAAAAAAAGAAAAGGTTCGCGAGGCGTCGGTGTATTTTGAAAATCACCTGCGTCGGCAATGAAATGAAAACGGTACACGAGCCCATTAACCCAATTCCTGCCGGACGCTTGTGTCCACTGTCCACTGCGGGAGAAAGTATTGCTTTGCTGTTTTGTTTTAGCTCCTTTTACTTTTTACGCCTCGACCCTTTTCATAATTCGCTTCTCCCACTTCAGCCTGGCTTAACCCTTTCTAACCCAGAGCTGCTTCGGGGAAAAATTCAATTTCAAGATTTCTCACTTTGAAAGTGTGAAAATTTTATGCTCAATCTTAATAATTGTGGAATCTTCATACATTGTCATTAAACTTTACGACACAAAATAACACGTAGTTTAAATATTTCCTGAATACAGCTGAACATTAATGCAGTTTTCGATGTTAATTAGAAGAAATATTGGGCTGTAATGGGTTAAACTGCTCATGCGCAAAAACCGTCCATTGTTTAGAATTAAACGAGAAACTTTCGTCATCGATATTCGATATCAATAATCGACCATTATCGAGCACGCATGCGCATAGCGACCAGCACTCCATTGTTTAGAAGGTAAGGGAGGAAGGAGGATAGAAACCCGACGTCTGAAATATATATTAAAGACAAAATTAGCATATTCAACGTTGACATTGCTAAAGCTAGAAGAAGGAAAGGCATAGGAAAGATTCACAAAAGAGCAACTTGATCAGGCAGTATATATGCTGCTGGAATTATAGGGTCATAATTCCAAATGTCTGTAGCTAGTGTATCTTTGGTTGCCCCGACAACGGTCTACTTCATATATCCAGAAAATTTCAAGAAGATAGCACTCGGTATAAGCGAGTAATCCGTCTCCAAATAAGACCAATCTAGAGGAATGCGGGAGTCTTCTTAAGCCCTCAACACTGCGCGCGAATGTACCGACTGAAGTCACGCGAGCAAAATCTATGCATAATAATTGTAGGGGAATTTCGCGAAAGACAAAGCACACACACACCGTTCGCGCATATGAGATTCCCACCTGCCCTCCATACCCCTCTCCCCTCCAGTTCCCACCCTCCCCTCCTCCTGCTGAACAAACACTCTCTTGCTCATATCAGTGCGTTGACCCACACGTCGAGTGGGGAAGGGGTGCAGCAGAGGGAGAGAATGGGAGGTAGAGGAGGGGAGGAGAGAGAATGTTTT
This sequence comes from Ischnura elegans, assembly GCF_921293095.1. Taxonomy (NCBI): domain Eukaryota; kingdom Metazoa; phylum Arthropoda; class Insecta; order Odonata; family Coenagrionidae; genus Ischnura; species Ischnura elegans. Next base: position 114,871,620 of record NC_060249.1, on the reverse strand, counting down.
GCGCCCCCTCCGCTTGCGGTCAAGGTGACAGCATTGGGTCTCCCCCTCCTCCCTTCCCTCCCTCGACAAAACGATCGCGCTCCCATCTACCTGTATCCTACGCCTCAACAATCAACTGTAAACAATGCAACGCTGATACCTCCTCCTAAAAGTGAAGTCAAGAAAGTGCGCATCATGTAATTCGAGAAGGACCGGAGCGCTAGGTTTAGATTCCTTGAATTCATTAGGGTGGTTTCCTATTATTTTTTTCATTGCCTAAATCGAAAGATTATTACTCCTGGAGTACACATTTCACGCTTTTAGATTTTTAAATGACGATATCTATTTTTCGCGATTAAATGAAAAGTTAAAATTTTCAAGCGCGCGAAAACGCGACGGCTAAGTATGAATGCTGGGAAAATCCCGTGTGATGTCGTTCTGGTTCCCGCTTCCGCCTTGTGAGGTGACCTTCGGGCGAGGATATTGTGCGCCTCTGCGATGCTGGCTGCCAGCAGGTAGCAGAGTACCCTGCTAGCAGTTAGCGCTTGGCTTAAGTAAGGATTATTAATACCTTACCAAACGAATGAAACTTTCCGACCTTAGGTAGCTTTAATAGGTGATTATTATAAGATGTTTCCCTGAAGTCTGTGCCTCATGCATGCATTGGTAATCTCAGACGATGTAAAACTCCTATTTACTAGTATAGAAACTAGGTCCCTGTGACGTCTCGTGGAGTGGCATCGCATGGGCGCCAATCTGACCTTTTTCAAATGCAGTTCAAATTGACCATTGCCATTCGTCTAAACCGGTATTTCTGAAACCAAATAATTTGTATATTACGAATACACTAATGGTGGGTAACGAATCGCAATCAATGCCTTTCGTTTTCTTTGATGAAGGAATCTACCCTATTGAGAATTAATTCAACACCTACATACCACCCCGCAAGCCGCCTGAAAGGGGTGTGGCAGGGGGTGTTAGAACACCACCCGTTTGCACATAAAAAGTGTTGACATACGTCCCTTACCCCCGCCACTACATTTTCATTAAGTAAGCAGAGCTGGGTGTAAAATCTGAGGGACGAAAATACCAGGGTTACTCCACCCAAAAAAAAAAGCTCCGTACAGAGAGGTTTAAAATATTCTGATGCTACTCGTAGCACAGAATACGTTTTCCAATTGTAGACAAATCCGTGCTAATCTTGAAGTCGAACAGGGTAGTTTCGTTCATCAAAGAAAACGAAAGGCATTGATTGCGATTCTTTACCCACTATTAGTGTATTCATGATATACAAATTATTTGGTTTAAAAAATACCAGTTTAGACTAATGTTAATGGTCAATTTTAACCTCATTTGAAAAAGGCTAAATTGGCGCCCATGCAATGCCACTCCACGTGACGTCACAGGGACCTAGTTTCTATACGAGTGGATAGGAGTTTTACATCGTCTGAGTTTACCAATGCATGCAAGAGGTACAGAGCTCGGGGAAACATCTCTTAATAATCACTTATTAAAATTGCCAATGGTCGGAAAGTTTCCTTCGTTTGATAGGGTATTAACAATCCTTATTTATGCCAAGTGCTACCTGTTAGCAGGGTACTCTGCTACCTGCTAGCAACCTGAATCGTAGCGGCGCTCATAGCCTCGCATCTCACACGGCGGCAGCATGAACCAGAGTGACGTCACACAGGTTTTTCCCAGCATTCACACTTAGCCGTCGCGTTTTCGCGTACCTGAAAGTTTCACTTTTAATTTTATCGCGAAAAATAGATATCGTCATTTAAAAATCTAAAAGCGTGAAATACGTACTCCAGGAGAAATAATCCTTCGATTCAGGCAATTAAAAAAAAAAGGAAACCTTCCAATTTCTGTTGGCGCTGTGAATGTTAGACAAAATTGTTGTCGGAGGAGGGACGAAACCTTTTTACGTTCTTACGGCAGGTGTCGTAACACCCGCCGCCAAACGCTTATTGATGCGGCTTGCGGGGTAGTATGCAGATGCAGTCTAGTCTTCAGTGGTCAGTCACTCCACTCACCCCTCGTGTCGTGGAACCTCGTCTCATCTTCGCATTCATCCCTTCCTCCGCCACACACGCCTCTCCGTATCAATCCATTCTCCTCCGTAAAATACCGTTCGGCACGTATCCCAACCAATAGATACCCACCCGTCCACGGATATCTCGAGGCAAAAATAAAAAAAACAGGAGATGGTAAAATAAAATCTCGGAAGATCCCGGAAGATGATTGGAGGGGTGGTGAGCCGTGGGGGAGGGGATGGGTAGGAATTTCATCTCGCATTCTTACCGGCCTCCCTCTCCCTATCTCTCTAAGGAAGCGAGCGGCTGTGACCTTGGTGCTTCTGCCTTCTCCATCTTTGTGAGTCAAGTCTGTTGATCTTTTACTCTGTCTGAAATTAATACCCAAAATGAGATTCAGAAAAATGACAACGGATTTCATGAGTTAGCTCGCAGGTCTAGCTCGTAACCCGCACTGCGGTAAAAAAAATATTCAACTGAGATTCTGGAGATAAATCAGTTAATAATTAAAAATCTATGGAAACACTTTGACGCCTGTATAAAAACGCAGAGGATGCGAAAGAGATAATTCCGGATTGTAAATATTTCGCACAAGGAATTAAATAATTTGATATATTATGACATATTTGTGAACACTGTGGTCAGCGCGCCCATTACTCCAGCATGGACAAGATAACCCCATAAGAAACCCATAATAAAATGTTAACGTGGAACGCAGTATAGTTATAAGTGATTCGACCATAGACTTTTACGTTAGTTAATTAACTAACCATTATTTCACCATGCGTACGACCTGTTACTTTTTAACAAACATCCCTTTAAGTCATTGGATGAACCGCCTCATTAAAAAAAAAAATTGGGGAAAAATAGCAATCGTATTTAAGGATGTTCGAAATGTACAATTGGGAATTGAACCCAGGACCACGACCCATATATCAGCATTCAATTGTCCTACCCACTAGGCTACCACGCTCCTCGGCAATACTGGAACGTAACAATTTTATTTATTCCGTAGTGATTTCTTAGTATTGGTACTTTATATTAAGATACACAAGATTAATGAGAAGTTTAAATGCTAAGGAATCCTTTCAGAATAATGAAAATGTTTTAACATTCTTTATTATTGTTGAGGAGTGTGATAGCATACGATATAGATACACCTAACGTAAACAGCCGCATTAAGATACAACTTATGATCTCAAGCAAAGAAGGAAGAATACAACGGTTCGGTCATATTTTAGACTTTTAAAATACTGTTTTGTTGTTTGTTTTTCTCATGCCCAAGTAAAAGGTATTTAGGCATATAGAAGGAATGAGGAGTATGTGGAGGACAGGATTCGAAATTTGCAGTTAGAAGGGAAGAGAACGAAGGGAAGACCAAAGAGAAGATTTTGTCGAAAATGATTTGAGGGAGAAGGGTTTGACTCAAAGAGATGCCCAAATCGAGTGACTTGGAAGCGACTAGTCAGGAACAGCGACTTCTAACGGACTTCTGATATGCAGAGAAAGGAGAAGAAGGTCCATCGTCCTGCGTTTGGGAACGCAAATGGTTTCGGTTAATATAGATTCACCGAAGAAAATTTTCGATGGCTGATCGAAGTTGATTGGCATGTAGAATGGCAATAAGAGCGAATAATAACGAGGGTGGCGAGGCTGTAACAAAGAAATCGAGGGGTTATGGATTTCTAAAGATCCATTTTCGTATTGTTTACTTAGGATTATGCCTTTCAAAAATTTCGAATTGGTCAGAACCGGTTAGAAATCTTCGACACCACTCTTGCGAAGGACTTATTATATCGATGCATACAGCCGAAAAAATGCATTAGTAGCGTGATCATAATCTTTGCAGAATGAACGAAAATTGGGAATTTGAAATATCTGCAGAGAAGGAAGAACAAGATTGGTATACACCTTTTCAGTCGATTAAAATGCGAAATAAAAATTTCACAATTGTTTAAAAAATCCCAAAATTGTTAATGCAAATATCATTATTTCGGCTAAACGCACTTTTTTACCGAACAATTAGGGGGGAGCAGAATTGGGAAAACACACTACGAGGAGTATTTGAAATAAAAAATACCGTTCCAAATGTATTTGAAATGCAAAATACAGTAAAACGTTTGACTTGGGTATTTGAAAAACAAACTACAAAATAGTATTTTACATACCTTTTAAAAAAGAAAATGCACTTATATGGAAACTAAGTGATCTGTAAAAAATATATAACCTGTCTTGGCACCTTATGGTAGGTTGCAAACATGGAGAAAACTATTATAACGAAAACGAAGTAATCTCTGATGCATAATGTATGATGTTACAGAAGTTTTATCTGAGCTACTTCAAAAGAATTTTACAAATACATTTTTTTTTTTAATTTTAGAATGGGAAAATACCTAAAATCTGTATTTGAAATGCAAAATACCAATTACAAATGTATTTCAAGTACGTATTTAAAAATACTTGTAATTGAAATACTGCCTAGCCTTGATGGGGAGAAAACTGAACGTCTGGCTGAAACTCAGTCTGCGAGTCATTCGATTCTCCTCGTCGTTTCAATGCCCTTGAAACATTTTCTGCTGCTGGCAGGAAATGGCGATTTTCGGGGAGCGAGAGTGCTGAAGTATCCATCTGCCGCTTTTTTTTTTCTTTACGACGGGTCAAGAGAAATTCTTCCGACTTGTTATTCTTTTTTTTTTGGCTCCTAGCGACTGGTTTGTCTCCTCTTTTTTTTCTCTCTCCTCCACGCGGAAGGCTCCGAAAATGTGATCCAAATTCAGAGCGGAATTGGGTCGATCAAAGTTGCGTCGACTCCACGCGCTTCAAGATTTGTCCGCCTAAACAGCCACGGTAGCTGTGTGAAGTTTTTTGAAATCTGCTAATACGAATTTAAAAATAGCCCCTGGTCATAATTAGCCCTGTTTTTCAGCGACATATGTTTCGAATTCATAGGAGTTTCTCTCACTCAACGTTTCAACACCTTTTCTGTCGTGTTATGATGTGATCGGACATTTACACTTCTCACCTCCGGCATCTTTTTTCGCATTCAGACGCATGTGGAAACAAGTTGAAAATTATACCATAAAGCCAGTATGTCATGACGTAGTAATTTAACTTTATCATCATCTTTCTTAATAATAACTGTTATTAATGTATATTATTTAATAAGTGTTTGTTTCTCCTGACTTTTTAATCATCTCGCCACTGAAAACCAAAGATGAGTGAAGAACGAATTTGATTTTTTAGTCGTCATCAGGAGTCTTATTTATCCAGTCTCCATGACACCTTGCTGATAAAGTTGAATTTTTGTATACTATTAACCACACAATACCATATTGATAGATGAAACTATTATCATTTTCTGTGCCCTTGAAACAACATCTTCATTCGTAAGTGCTGACATCTTCACGCCTATAGTAACAAATATTCTTTAAATTGAGAGTGTTATAGGGGAGTCGGAGGACAAATAGTCAATCATTTTCTCCCCTTATTCTTTCTGCATAGATCGATATTCCTTACACAATTCGACCACTTTTGCTAAGTAAATTGATAACAAATTTTTATGCAATTTCAATTTTTTTAAACATGTGAAAATTTAAAATAATGTTGAGGAGCCTGCGAAATTAAAAAAAAAATCAGCGGAATAAATTTTTCAAATCACTAATTTTTCCGTTTCTAGGTTGGATGAATCACGCATTTAATCTTTGGCAAAGCAATTACACTCCGTGGCAACCAGTCTCTTGCTATACAAATTCAAATTCCATGGCAACCAAAATCTTTTAATTTTAGTTATAATTGGCTGTGCAATTAGTTTTGTCTGCATTCAGAAACAGGATCTTGGACTTGTCTTTGAGAAACAGATTAGTCTTTTTGGCAACTTTGCTCAACTCATCTCGCCTATTTTCTTGCTTGAATTTGCGAGTATGATTACTTTTTACATTGGTGCATGTTCCTCGTATGGTATCCTGTTTGGAAAAATCACTAATTGGTGATTCGTCTCTGTATTTATTATACTATGATTCGTAATATTTACTTGTATTGTCTGAATTTATCCCAATCGGTGGACTCAGTGGCAACTAGTTCAACTTCAATAAATATGATGCTAAAGCTTAACTATAATGAATGAGTCGTTAACTGAGTCATCAGTTGAGATGAAATAACAGGAAGGTTTCATAGAGAACGTATACCGATAAACGATAGACGATAAAATAGAACAATTTTTGTCATGAAACATTATCATCAGGAATCGGTCATGTTTCTAAAAATTATAATATGAGAGGACCAGTCTAATAATTAATCATATTCCTAAATTGAAGCAAGAAACTGGAGCAGATGGGTTGAACGGAATTGTTGAAAAGACTAAATTGTTTCTCAAAGACAAGTCTGGTTCTCAAAGAAAAGTCTCGATGGTCTGTCAAATGGTTTCCGGCTCAACTTTGTGGAAGTTGACGTTCACAAATGACTAAACGACTTCGTTTTCTGACACGGATTTATTATTTTTGTACAACATGTTTCAACCTCAAGAGGTAATTTTCAAGTAAAAAATTTACATGACATGCTAAAAATATTTGTACTCGAAAATTACCTCTTGAGGTTTAAAAAACATGTTGTACCAAAAAAATAAATTCGAGGAAAAAAACGAAATCGTTTTGTCCCCAAGGTCTGGTTCATTTTTATCAAGAATTTGGTATGTGGAAATACTGATAGGGCTCGATTAAACTCGCACTGAGTTGAAGAGACGGAAGAAAACTAGCTCTTCGTTCCAATGACTCATTCACCGCGGAACTATGTATAGGAGAGACAGATGGACAGGCATCGTGCATGTCAGTGAGCTTCCAACTCCATCCTGAGAGCTGTCCGCTAGTTTCCCTTTTCATCCGGAAAAAGGCTCGGTAATTACGTAACAAGATGTCCGAGGAGGCAGGAATTCCGCCGAGAGGAAGACTTTCGTTAGAAATCAGGAAGACTACCTCTTAAGGTAATCTCGGACTGTATCAGTGCATGTGTTTAGAGGAGAAAACATGGTGGCGAATCTATTTTTGCATAAACCTCCTCGTTCGCATGCGAATTCCTTCGCCGGGACTCCAGTCAAACTGCTATTTTACGTAAATCTTCGCCCGTAAAGTTTTTAGCTCTTACCGGCCGGATAAGGGATTTAATAGAAATCACGATACGCCCCGAGTCAGATGCGCGGAAAAACCATGAAAGATATATTTTTTTCTGAAAAAAAAAGAAGGTTAGATTAGGAGGAAAATCGTGATGTTTCCTTAATAGCTTGTTCCGGAACGAGTCAAAGACGGAGCTGTGTCGTGTGGATTGGCGTTGCACGTGCTTAAATAGGGTTCACCTCCAGTTATATCGTGCTTATATAAGTTCGAATAAATATATATATTTCCGGGATTCAAGAGCTTCCTGCAAGTGGACGTCCGGGGAGTTTTATTTTATTTTATAGGGATCGTGACTGTCACGACAGGGGATGAGTTTCAAGCGCGAACGATGGGGATTATCTCGAGCGACTTCATTATTTCCCAAGCGAAGAGCCGAGGGCAATATTCGAAGCTGGAGCTCTCATGAACGTCTCATTTCCGTGTATACTTGTCGTGGGAATGGACGAGAGGAAAAAATTAAAAAAGATAATCTCAGGGCTCACCTTAATTTGGAAAGATTTGAGTTATTTTGTCTGACGACCAGTTACTTATTATTCCCTGTTACCTAAGCTGAGGTTTAAGAATATTTCCTAATTATGAGCATATTCATTTTACCTAGTACATCGATAGATTTTAAATATTTTTTACGCTCACATTACCTGATAAGTAAAGTCATGAGTTCATTATGCCTGCCATTGAAAAAGAACGTTTTACAAGACTTATTTCTTTTGAGCCCATGCGACTACTAAATCGTAAATTAATTATAATTCAAGTGATTTTCTCTTTGAAAAAATTTTGCCGACAATTCAAGCACAGGGTAAGTTGAAATTATCATTGGTGTAAAACATCCAGTGCTAAAAAGTCCCTTATTATCTAGCCCACGATCTGCTCCACATAAGACAGTAGAGAAGGATAATAGCGCATAATTAATTCCAGCAACACCCAAGTATTCTCTCCATTTCACATAACTCATGTATTTCCATTATTATTATCTGAGACACTTAAAATTGTATTGCTACGATTTAATCGATAGCAAATGTATTCCTTTGACATCCAGAAAATATAAATCCTATAGGGAATATATTTTTGTATTATTGCCAGGTATTTAAATTTTAAGAGGTTTGCATGACCTGCCTCAGGAAGTAATAGAGGATCTCAAAAACACCCCTATTCGAAAGATGGGAATGAGCTCTGGCCCTAGTCTCCAGGGAATTTAAAGTAGCCTTCATACCGAACAGACATTTAAAAATATGCAAGCTATAAAGGGTGAAAATACCAAGTTTAGAAAACAAAATTTTGCAGTGATCCCAAGAGCGGGAGAAGGAAATAACTATAACTGCCTTTTTTCATTTTAAATAAACTTAAGTCTGGAATAAGAATGGAATTGAACTATGGGGGAGTATCCCCATAGTATTTGGGGAGTATCCCCATAGTTCAATTCCATAGTTAACATGGGATTGGGATAAGGTATAGTATGCGTAGGTAGGATATTCTTTCGGGATCAATGATTTAAGTATGCGCAGAATGAAGACAGCGTTAGATATTTTACCTGTTAGTTTACCTGATGGTAACCTGTTATTTTACCAGTTAGTAACTGATGTATAACATTTCCAACTTAATTTAGGTCAATTTCTAGGACAAGCAACTTGATGGAAACCTCACGAAATGAGATGGATAGGGAACTCGAAAGGTAGGCATGCATCTTACTTACTCATTAAACCAATGACTCCCAATCAGATAGTTCCAGTACTCGTTCTTAAGTGCGCTCACCTAAAATAGAAGAAAAACCATAATTAAAACTTTATTAGCGAAAATATATACATATAATGATCCTGTACACTGTTACAAAACTTACCAGTGTACAGGATTGAACGTACCAGAATGCAGTACAAAATTCCTTAAAATTAAATATCTACAGACGTCTATTGCAGGTGTTGTTAATCACAAACCGATACTTTGAAATTTCTCTCGGAATCGTTTCTGTTTATTCAATATTCAAACCATAGGTAAAAGGTCAACGCACCGCGTCAATAATTGCCAGAGTTCCGAGGTGAACTCTCGCCACAATGAAGTTCTTAGGAGGAAAGGATGACCTCCGCAATCAAGCCACTCACGAAGAAAAAATTAAAGAAAGCAATTTTCCTATAATACGCCTGCGGAATGACTTCATCACGGCTAGATTGGAGCGAGGATAAAATCCCATTTTAAATTCTATTTTTTTCTTCCCACAGCCGAAAATGTTTCAATATTAAAGGTTCACCTCCCTCTATATGACGCTTATTTTGTTTGGAAAAAAATTAACTGAATTTTAGTCGGTTATAACGTAAGGTGGTGAAACTATTAATTGAAAATTAATATTTAAAACCATTGACTTTCCTACCTCTCTTAGAGGAATAAAAAGTATGTATCAGAAGTGAGGGAAATTGCGCGTGAACGGACAAGCCAATCCGAATCCAACATCATCAAGCGCCAGAGAGCAGACCTATCCTTAGGCACCTGACCAATTTCGTCGAAACGAATTCTAGATAAAGAACATAATTTTACATAAAGGTCATATAAAGATATAGACTGTGCTTCAAAAGACACAAATAGCTGCGATAAAGGAAATTACATTATGGATTTTAATAAATTGATTATAGTTTTATATTATACACCAAAGAAATTTTATTAAACCTTCCTTCTGTAACAATTTGACATTGCAACAAAAAAACAAACAAATTCGCGGCAAGAAAGCCAATTTCCTCGAAAAGGTATTTCAAACGAGAGAGAATAGTAACGAAACCAGATGGTAAATTGCGGAATATATTTTGTCCTTTCTTTTTCTTGCCTGATTTCATATAAGCCTCAATTCGGTGTACGCCAATAATTAATTGAACAAAACGAATGGAAGTGTCGTACATAAAAGCTTCCATGGAAGGTGTAATGGCTAAACCTCTACATTTCCTCATGAATATTACAATCATCTGCGGTGCATTAGATAATGAAGTAATGCGCGAATCATGCATGTGGCTGATACATGTCCACATAAATCCTTTTCGAGGCCTTAATGTCCTTTTTACTTATAAAGCACCACTTTCGCTGGTCCGGTCATTTTCTGTCGGTACAGCTTGTTTAAAAGTTAGGCTTTCATTTTGAAATTTTCAGGGTAAATTAAATAGACACTATCCTAAAAATTATCTGTATATTAAATCTACAGCTACGCTTGAGATGCATCGTGTAAGCCACCACCCTGGGGTAATTCCACATCAGGCTCGCAGCACTCATCCTAGCCTTTAATCACTCGCTCTCCGGACACAGGCACTGATGCAAGGACACGTGTCAGATCAGAAAATACGAGAGTGCTAAGGTCACAAACATGCTACCATGCAGATAAAATGACTATATAGTTGTAGTAAAACGAAAAGCTAGCGTAGTAAGTGATATATTCATGAGTTATATATGAGTATAGCATGCCATAAAATTCATGCAGATAGTTTGCAATTTACAAATATAATAGGTTATAAACTACGCATGCAGAACCTATTTTACCTAGTCGGAGTCAAAGTATCCTAGAGCTAAACTATCGCAAGTATTGTGGTCTCTAATATTACCGGAAAAAAATCAAAAATCTTAAATCTGTCGGTTCTGCAGTCATTTCCCTAATGTAATCCAAGCGATCGTTTCTGCCGTAATAATTAGGCTGCGCAAGTCCGGTAGGGCGGGTGTTTTGCGTCCTCCTAGAAGTTCATGTGTGCTCGCGATGATGGAAAAGATTTAATAGCTCTCTCAAAATATCTTGAACATCATGAAAAAAACATTCCACTTGAAATTTCCGCATCTCCAATGGTAATGTGAAATATACTGACGTTTCCTCATGCCTTAATTTCTCAGAAGGCAAATTTGTGGATTCAGGTTATCACTGACGGGAGTTGCCCTTAAATTTCACCGAATACTTAAATATGACTGCGCAAGTCCGGTGGGGCGGGTGTTTTGCGTCCTCCTAGAAGTTCATGTGTGCTCGCGATGATGGAAAAGATTTAATAGCTCGCAACAGTTTCCCTGCCACGCTCGTCCGGAGTGCGAATTGACCGACGCAATTGGAGTGTGACACGCATCTGCCCAGCGTGACGCTATGCAGCGGCTGCCCTCTTGGGAGATCTTCGATCGTAACTGCAAAACTCGCCTCGAAAAAAATGAAGGTAATAGCAAAAATTTCAATTTTCTCGGATAGGAAGGAAGAGTAACAAAAAAAATCCGTTACTTGGAAGCTACCTTGAGAAATCAACTGGAGCACCTTCATATGCTATAACAAACACCATGACAGAGGCACAGAAAACGAGCTTTATAAAACGTAGGGGGTATTTAGGTGAGCCTAGACTGCTTAGTGTGTGAGATAACCAGGTTTCGACAACAGTCAGTATGCAGATGTCTCCATGGCTTCTGAGTTTCACCGCGCGGGATTTATTGGTGACGTCAGTTTCGTCGGTATTACAATCGGCGTCTTCAGGTCGAGTGTCGGGATGAGGTTTTTTCCGTCGACTTTTATAGGGCATGTAGGCGCCAGTTCCCTAATTTAGAAAGATGACAGACAGAAGCCATGGATACATGTGCGAATCAACGCCGCGGAAAAGTATGAGTCAACATATACTGTAATTATGTTGGTACCTTGGCTCAAATATTAATTGGAGAGTCAATAAAATTGAAAATTAGAAGGCGGAAGAGTATTGGCCTCGAAAGGGGTTTTTGTGGAGGTTATCTCCGAGGTCTAAAGGCATTGAATTTAGTCAAAAGTTTGAAAAGTGTAATAAGGAGTATTGCACTACTGGTTTAAAAAAAACACAGCGCACCTAGAGAAACCTCTTCGTCAGCTATTGCTGCTTATCTAATATTCCTAACAAGAGAATGGAAGGCGGTTTCCATGATTTTAATTTTCCTACATACTTCAAATATATGCATTTTTTTGCTCTAATGTTACATATTTGAGTGTTATACCTGGTGTCTCTGCAAATTGCGTGGTAGTAGAATGGTTTTGGCAAAATATAAGTTTTTTGTTGCATATACGTGGCCCCATTTATTTCCACCAAATTCCATTTTTATTTCGTTTAAGACTTCAATGTCTATGAAACATAAGTCAATCGTTCGAATTTGTGATTCATTATGCATTATTAAACCGGACCATCATGCTGTGTCTAAACCAGACTTAGGTTCCTTGTAGAAATGCAAAAAATATATGACAGTGAAAAATTGAGACGATGCATGATTTTTCTTTTTCTAAATGGGGTGCTCTCATTATTGTCCCTTGAAATTACGCTATGGTATATCTAATTTGGACAGAGTACCTACTGAATAATGAGTAGGCATAGAAAAACCGGTGTTGCATTCATATTCTTAAATAATAAATGCTATCAGATACCGCGATGTTAAGCCTGATTCGGCTTTGCCAGGTTAAAGATTATTTCCCAAAACTACGATAGAGGTTAATGATGAAAAACGAAGTGTTGAAAATTGTTCTTCATTAAAGGTATTTTTGGCAGTCCATTTTTTGGATGTGCGCATGAAGTTAAATATTTATAATTATTTAGATTTCACTGGTAATTTTTTTTCACTTCAAAACCATCTTCAGGAATTACCAAGTTTGGCAACACTGTAGATGTCACCACAACGCTAAGGTAGCATTCATAACTTCCCTTGTTGAACAGGTCATGACTTAGCTCACTATGTTTTCGCGGAAAATTTCGTTGTCCGCCGGAACTCGTAAGTGCTCTGACGTCCCCTTGAAATGAATTGTTTCCATTCACGTAATCTACGCCAGAGTCCAGCAGTCATTCATCTCTAGTTTAAATAGTTGCCTTCCGTGTTTCCGTGTTATGCGTTGCTGAGCGACGCGAATGCAGCCAATTTATCCCATTTAAACCTTCTCCCTGTTGCAAGCCGACCACGTTCGGATGTTTTTCACTCTGCTTTAATTGCTGGCATTCCTCTCCGACTCCTTTGCATTCCTGATGCGTCGCCATTTTTTTCTCTTGATGCAAGTCTTAGAAAGAGTCTGAGTGCGTTTAGTCCGAACTCTACGCACTATGGAAGCGGACGAGACTAGCATAATCGGATGGTCTGTTGTGTTGAAAACTATTATTTTTTTAATTACAATAATACTGTATAAATTAATGATGAAGTTTTAATTTCGACTTGTGAAGGAAGAGAAAAAAACCTGCTTTTTTAACAAATGGCGAGAAATGGATAGAAAAATCAATCAGAAAATTATAAGTAGGTGCCAGTAAATTTAATGTTTCTAAAATGAAATATGTTATCAAGTAAAGTCCACTTTTTTTTTAGGAGTAATGCCCTTTTGTAAAAGGTACTCAGTGTTTTTCCTCGTAATTGTTGTTTTGAAAAATATTGGAAGAAAATTCCACAATGTTCGTTCCGTAGTATCTCATGAGGGTTATTTGTTATTATCATTAAAATGAGATTATCTTCCGCATTGTTCGCGGACGTGTCTAAATTTTGAGCTATAGAAAGTAAATAACTAAATAAACGGCTTGTAAAAATATTTTTCTCAATTTCTCTGTCTATTCTGAAACATTATCGGTGGTTGCCTGTGGTCATTAATTATTAATATCGTGATGTGGAGTTATATCGCATTAAGGTGGCGGTATCGAATGGCTCATAAATAAACTCTCCTCAAATTTGGCCCAGCGATAAGCCATTTGAAGATAATTTTTTCAAGACATGCTGCTGATGTTTTCTCCAATCCAAATCCATCTCTTAAAATTCATCTCTCTTCTAGAGTCTTGGAGAAAAGGTTAAGACGTTCGTAAAACCTAACAACAACTTGAGCGTTATTCACGGCATTAACATTAGCGATTACCTGGCAAAGATTTTCGTGACTTGGATTGTTTCCATGGATTCCTCCCTTGCATTTGTTTTTGTTATCTGCTACGTTTCGACCATTGTCTCCCAAGCTTTCGCGTGCATTGCAAGTAGTAAGACTATGGATTATGATCAGGGAATTTTTAAACGATTTCTTATTTCACAACAGTGGCGATTTTAAGTGGCATACTTCTTCGTTACACTCTTCATTAAACATGAACATAATGTCTTTTAGATCCGTAAATGCCATTAACATAGGAATCACCTTCCACTTTGTCGCACATTCTAGATTTAAAAATATCGCGAAGTACCGCGAACATGATTTTCTTCAAATCGTAACTCAAGGCTTTCAGCGGTGGACAACATGTAAAGAAATCTTAGATTCTCTTTTTTAACAATGCAAAAGCCATTTTAGATTTTTTGAAACACCACTTAATGTGTCTAGAATTTTTACCAAATTTATTGGTCATGCTATTGAATATGGTAGTTACTTTGTCAGATTTTTCCATGAAGCGTAAATCAATATTTCACCAAATATTTTCAGGGATAATATTTTAATGTAAACCATCGTCATCCCTCATTCATCATTTACACAAATTGGAATTGTTTTTCTGTAAAAACGAAACCTCATCCTCTAATAATTTCGATATCCAATGTTTGTCAGCATTCTCAAAATCCGAAAATTGCTCCAGTCATTTTAATCTGACGGTATTTACTACCAAGCTCAGGGTGTGACATCTCTGATGGAAGAATGCATTCTCCGACGAGCGTTCCTCGTAATGAAGGCGATGAGTCATTATTGCGTAAACAAGACAATTACGCGATCTGACATGGAAAAAGCGGAATCTCAGAGGTAAGTAACATTGAATAGTTACAGCGGATCGATGACAAAAGCCCCTATTGGAAAACCGATGATAACCAAGAGATTTTTGTGTGATTTCTCGGCTACTTCGACCAGTGATTTATTGTGATATACAAGATTGCGATTTGGCAAGAACTGTCAGGGAACACGAGTATCTGTGAGAGGAGATGACACTATTAAAATAGGAAGTATTAAACCAGTCCCCACAAGCTCCTTGTCCTTTAATTTTTTTTTAGTTTCAAATTTTTAAAGCTATCCCTTCTATTTCCTTTTGCCAGAAATGGCAATATGCCGAGTGGATGTGATAAATACAGATATAATTTAAGGAGTGAGTCGTGCGTAGTAACAAACAGACCAAGGTTAACATTATATAAACGTTGTTTTCTTTACATGGGGCCAAAGGTATCTATTTCCTTTGCTGCCCGCTAAAATTAAAATAATTAAATCATCAAATAAAATGTTAAATACTTGCCAAAGACTGGCTTTTCTCACAAGATGTAATTGAACATTTACTTTGATGATATATATTTAAAACACTACTGAGTATTATTTTCTGCATTATGATTTTCTTTTTTTTTTGGCATAAATTTTTGGCATTTGATGGTGGCTCAATTCTGGTCCTATGACCTTGGAGACCACCTAACTTCTATTTGTTATCCTGTTAATCAGCTGCAAAATCAAAATGTAGGAGTAAATAAATTATTACAGTGGAACTTGGATAATTCGAAAATCAAGGAACCAGTTAAAAATTCCGAATTATCCAAACATTCGAATGAAAGAAGTCCTTAATGAATTGGGACAAAACAATAAAATTCACATTTCCAATCAAAACCCTTTATTAAATTGGCACTCTTGAAATATTACTAGTAACGTTTTTATTCTAACCTTAAAATGTCCTCAGCAACATCTGAACTGCTGTCCACTACCGACGTAACTCGTAATCGTATACGTTTAGACAAGATGCCATAGCGTAGTACACTCATCATGAGTCATCAGACTCTGCACTGGCAAGCATTTTGTCTAGCACAAACCTTTTGGCATTAGTGAAGCATATTTTCCGATGGATTCACAATTATTTTGAGTCGCAGATTATAATTTATACCTTAATTTGACTCACCAAAAATTCGAATTATCCACGATTTTTAGCATTGTTTGAACACAAAATGCTAGGGACCAAGAGAAATATTCGAATCAAAGAATATTTCGAATTAAAGAAGTTAAAATTATCCAGGTTCCACTGTATTATTATTATAATTTCCGTATTTAAAACTGCCATTCAATTAAAAACCAAGCGTGGCGTTACAATCGCTCTTAGCGGTCGGACGTTCTGTTTCGGCGATGGTTTCAACGACGCGACGCACAGTGGGCGGAAATCGGAAAAAGCCGGACAAAATTACAAAATGGCTTTTTTTGAGTTATTAACTTGAAACTTTGCAATTATACTCAAAACTGATTGAAATTTATGGATATGTACTTTATTTGACAAAGATCTGACCCGTTACTGAGATACAGAGGCTCAAACGTGAACAAATTTCCATAAAAACGCCCGTCTTCAATTTTCTCTGAAAATCTTGCAAAGCAAGTAGATGGTGAAGTTATGGGTGGATTCTTGCGGAATAAAAAACCACATAATCTGTTGGCATAGGGTTTTTTCTTTAATCTTAAAGAATATCATCGATAAATTGTTACCGTGCAGTTACAAAATGGCGGACACTGTTTTTCGTCAAAGTTTTACATTTAGGTAGAGTTTCAAATGGATTTTCGGCAAATTCACGCGGAGTAACTTATATAAGAACATTCTTCAAAGATTTATTGAGGTGCTTATGCAGTTATCTTTGAAATAAGTTTGCGTCGCCGGAAATTACATCGATTTTTCGATCGCGCGGCAGGGTTCGTCTCCGCGCGTTGGGAGTTGGATTAGCCGCGACGCGGTAGGGTTATTGAAGCTTTATGGGTTTTAATGCTCAGCATTCACCGTTTTTATGTTTTGATTCAAGACGCCGATTCTCAAATGGTCTATGGTGAAGATGTTGGAGGTTTTTCAGCCGAGGTAAGTGCACGTTTCATTGAAGTTCATTTCGTTTTCTTTGGATACGAGCGAAGACCATGCTTCTATTAAAAGCGTTCAAATCTCGAAAAAGTGAGTTATTTTCCTGGGACTCATACAAAAAGACCTACCAGAAAGACACCAGCTGAAACTCTTATACCTTCTATACTCTCCGATAATCAGTTTTGAGTATAATTGCAAAGATTCAAGTTAATAACTCAAAAAAAGCCATTTTGTAATTTTGTCCGGCTTTTTCCGATTTCCGCCCACTGTGCGACGGTTCGAGCGATGGTTTCAACGACGGAAAAAGGGACGGGATCATCCATCCCTGGGGAAATCAACGAAAATGATTGCGTGAAACAATAATTTTTCCGCCATCATTGGAGCGATCGCTCGGAAGAGATGGAAAAAATGATGGTGTGATTTAGGCTCTGACGTAGCAATGATTGGATGCTGATGCAAAAACGTCGCTTTGAAAAGGAAAACACCGTTTTTCGGCGCGAAGGTTGTTAGATATTTGATTTTGAGTGATGTCGCGATGCATATCTCGAGCGATAAGGAGCAAGAACACGGGATCGACGACTTCCAATGTTTTTTGTTCTTCTGCTGACAGATCTGTGCATGGCGATCTTGGCGCATTGTCTCGAGTGTATCTTCCTGAGATTTGCCCCTTTTTTGATGAATGTCGGAAGGACGAAGGCCGAGGTCTTCTGCATCCGGTCATATGGCTCAAGTTCTCGTTTGGAACACAAAAGAAGGAAAAGCAAACGGTATCAAGGTACGATACTATGCGGTAGCAATGAATGGCAATTTCTTTCGCCACTAACTTTATCTTCAGCGATAGATATTAACGTTTCGATGGAACATCATTGATGGGTTCACAAAGGTTGAAGAACATAAAAGACTATAGACCAGTGTACAGCGCGTGAAAATTTCGTGTGGGTTGTGGCACTCATTAGTTCAGAAGCTTGGACCATCGGAAAAAGCGATCAAAAAATAATGGACAACTTCGAGTACTAGTGCTGGAGGATGAGGCCGAAGATAAAATGGATGGACAGGGTGAAACATAAGGAGGAGAATAATAATAATAAAATGCCTTTATTCGGGCCAGGTTGAGACTAAAAAGTCCCCTCTTCCACCTAACCCCTCGATAACGTCAATGCAAGCACGATAAAAAATGGTAGACAAACGTTTACAATACAAAGATAATACAATATACACTGTTTGTGAAATGTCAGAATATAAACAACTATATGTGAAAATTTTGTGTAAAAAAGATTTCTGTTTGTGGGAAAAAACATGAGGATAAGGGTGTAATATCCTTCAGCGAAAAAATCCACTGCAGGAAAACGCCCACACAAGAAGGGGGGCGTGAAAAACCTGCGAAAACCTACTGAGTGAAAGCTAATGTAATGTTACATGCAAAATACAACATAGTTAAAGAGGTACATAGTCGAGAATAGTCGAAGAAAGGACACCATGGATCGAGAAAGCCACGGAAGGAAGGAAGAACACGGTGGAATGACTTCTTGATGAGACGCAGCAGCTATGAGAGAAACGTAATGGAAGGAAAAATTAAAGTATTAGTCCCCAGGCGAAGATCAGGAACAAGTACCTTGGACTGATCAAGAAAGATACCGGGAATCAGGCCCGTGCTGGACTCCTTCTTAGGGCGCGCCCTAATATAAATAAATAACTAATCCAGTTTTATGAGATGTATAATTTGTATTTACTATCGCGTGGATAATCTCAAATTCTAATGTTAAAAAAATTAATTGCTTAAACAAAATGTGATATAACAATAAAAGTATTGCAAATACATAAAAAATAATTATAAATTCAGAATAAGCGGATCAAAAACAATGGGCATAAACCTTTAGGTCAAATATATGCATAATAACAACGGCGTAATTAATTTTGGCCAGCTTTTTTCGATTTGGGACCACTGTGGAAGGCCACAGTGGTCCCAAATCGAAATCGAATCCCGGCCTTGTAGACCGGCGGTGGAAGGCCACGGCCAAAGGGCGCCAGCGCTATGCAGGACTACCGGGAGTCCTGGGGGTGTGAAATATTGTAAATAAATTTTGAAATTTTAAACCTTACGCTCTTGAATCTTACCGGATGGAATTGCATTTATTTAAATTATTATTTTATTTACTCAATGCGGTGTTTATTATGCTGTTAAATGAGGCACCATTGATACCAAGTTAACAGCTCAATGTTGGTATTCTGACAGTAAATTTTGTCAGTTTCGGACGCCAAAGATTTCCATGCTGGAGGGCGTTTCGGGATAAGTTCCTGTGTCCCGGCGGCGGCCCGACCTGCCGGGAATAAGAGCCTCAGGGAAGTTAAAAAGTATATGGCCTGGAGCAGGGGCGCAGCTAGGAATTAAGGCTGGGGGGGGGGGGGTTTGGGTGCAACTAATACCGGGGTGCATAGGCGGATCCAGGGGGGGGACACGGGGGCACGTGCCCCCCCCCAGACCCTCAAAAATATGCAAGATTTTTAATACGGTCCCATTATCATTGCATTCGTTTTGTATTGCGAGGTATCCTTGTGCCCCACCCAGAACAAAATCCTGGATACGGCCTTGCTTGTGCCCCTCCCAGAAAAAAATCCTGGATCCGCCCCTGTCGGGGTGTGAGGGGGTATGGAATACCCACCAGGATTAGCAGTAAGTGCGAGATTAATAAATTGCGGAATTTTAAGATAAACGGTTCAAAATGGTGAGTTTTACGGCTTTCAGAGGAATATTTAATTAATCCTTACACTATTCTATTAGTAATATCAAACCAATTAAGTAAAATGGATTAATCTTAAAAATTTCTCTGAGCTCTGGTGGGGGTTTTTAACCCCCAAACCCCCCCCCTCGCTGCGCCACTGGCCTGGAGGGCTGCAGTATACCTATCTTAGAATTCCAATATTAAGTATGTATGCTTTTATGCGTTCATGTTTAGACCGTTGTTGGCTCATTACTATTGCTGAGAATGTAAACATAGAGTGTATTCTTATGATGACACACCCACTTTTTATACTCACTAATAATATTTTGAAGATCGATCAAAAATACATGATGCGTGGTTTTTGCGGCAGTTTTTCGATTAAAAGCAGCGGATATAGGTTAAAAGAGCGGACTTTAAATTATGACGTGATCCTAATTGCTTGTGCAGCTGTAAAGATTTTTATGAAACTAATTCATAATATAGAAGCCATTATCCAAAGACAACCAAGCACCAACGATTTCACACATTCGATAATACAAGTAATTTTGGGGATAACGCGAAAATATTGTTTATTTTGGCGTTAAGAAAGTTCATTTTGGCCTGAAGATCGTCAAGAAAGGTCGATTTTTCGTTAAATCTCATCCTTGAATTGTTCTTCCGATTACATTTGAACTTGGAATCGAACCTTAGAGCTGATAAGGAGAGGCTGATGGAGATATCTCGGTCTTCCGGCATGTTCTCTCCATATATCAGGATTATCTTCATGCAGGGTGCGATCTCGTCTGGATGCTATCGCAAATGTGATCGGACTCTGATAGGAAGCCAACTTGGCACTGGGAATCGAAGAGATAGATAGCTACAGGAAACAATAGGGTAGAGACACAATCGTCGAATCTCGAGTCAAACCTTGGACAAGACGAGAATTTTTCCCATAAATCAGAAAAAAATTTAGAGATAAACAAATGATCATGTGTTTTTAAAACTACATAAAAATATAGAAAATACCTTTAAAACAGCCTAAAATTTAACCCCGTATAATTAATTTCACATATATGTCAATAAAAATTTGTAATAGGCAAATCCATTGTAATCTGTGAGAAAAATTCCCAATCGTTTCTCGTATCTACACTATTACTCACATATCCTGATTACAAATGGGTTGTCATGGTAAACGCCGATATTCATGGAAGCTAATTTCTCTTCAAATTGAACTACTGCTGGGTTTCACCGGGAGCTAACATTATTTGCCGTGGAAAAACTCGATCACGCTTCGCAACTTCCGTTTTGTAAATTTGTATTTATGGGACGCTACAATCTATTGACCACATTATTAGAGATTTTGGTTTTTGTGTCACTTACAGAAATAAACAACTATAGATGATGGAAAGGAAAACCTGATAGTGATAGCTTTTTGTCTTTCGAATTGGCTGGCTAGCTCTAAATCAAGCGGTGAACACAATGGTTAACATCTTTCATCTCGGTCAGGTGAAATAAAAGCATCCTGTCGTTTCGCGGATGACCGCAAGGGGTCTGAGTGAGGTGAGGACGAGAGGGATCGGAAACAGACGGGAGGAGATGAGTCAATTCGCGGGAAGATCGAGGGTGTGGTCTCCATAGAGCCACGGAGGCTGCGCGCAAGGCTAATTGTTACATTGATTGAGTAATTGAGAATAGATATCCTTCAGAGCGGCACGAAGAACATCTTATTAGCCCTTTGTAACCCAGAGCTGCTTCTGGGAGAAATCAAATTTCAAGATTTTTCAGTTTTAAAACTTGAAAATTTTGCACTCAATCATGATTATCGTGGCAGCTACATATTTCGTCATTACAATTCGATACCTCCACTGCACTAACGCTCAACAATCGCCCACTGAATCAAATCGAGCGGATTTGATTCGTAGGCGATTATTGAGCGTTTGTACAGTGGATGTATCGAATTTACACCACAAATAATGCGTAGTTTTGATATTTACTGAATAGAGCAGAAAATGTACGCATTTTTGATGTTTCTTAGAAGCTACATTGGGTTATAATGGGTTAGAACCCCTCTCTATTTCCAGGACTGACAAAAACGATAAATTAAGAGAGATATTTTGCCGAACGGATTGGAATGGGAATTTGTTTTTCCTCCGAACATTAAAGGACGTTAATTTACGCTAGGCATAATTTCGTTTGAACATTTCATTTTTGGTGATGGCGCAAAAACATGGTTTCACGTAAGTTCCTTACATTTCTTCTTGAGATCTTCGGGAATGAAAAATAAGACACTTAAAATAGATTACATGAAGGAAAGAAATTGCGCGGAAGTGTGTGTACATACCTATTTAAAGCATTCTTTTATGCTTACTCATTTCGATTAGCGTATTAATGGTAGGCATAATTTCGTTTGAACAGTTCATTTTTATTTGTTAATTGCTGGTGTCATAACACCTCCCACCACACGCCCATTTAGGCGGTTTTCTGGGCGGTATGTAGATGTACTAAGGGCATTGGGAAAGATACCGAAAATCTAGTGCAGATTTTTCAGTGAGGACAATAATATAACTATGTTGTGGCTTCCATTGATGCGAAATCAATGACTCCCAACATTGTGTTCCACTACATGATGCGCGGCTATAGTAGTTTTTGAAAAGTGCTTTTAATTTGGGCTCTTTACAGGCCAGTGATTGCTGTTTCAATGCCTTTACTGTTTATCTTATTTTTCTTTAGGTGGAGATGCTTTCTAAGCGGGCTCAGTCGGAGAGACGCCGTGGATGGAGAAGTGGCTTCCTGTGATGGCGCAAAAATATGGTTTCACGTAAGTTCCTTACCTTTCTTCTTAAGATCTTCGGTAATGAAAAATAAGGCACTTAAATAGATTGCATGAAGAAAAGAAATTGCACGGAAGGGTATGGATATACGTATTTAAAGCATTCCTGCATGCTTACTGAGATCAATTAACGTCCAGTGCCACCATCAGCGGCTGTTCATCAAGCCAGCAAAAAAAGGTTAACGTCTTAAAATACGTCACGAACGATTCCATGTGGCAATGGAGATGTTTAAACCTAGATTAACATATCTGAACTTAAAACGTATGGAATTTGCTAAGTATTTATCTCGCTCCAACCAGTTCTTTTGAAATAATACAGTATAAAAATCGGATAGACATTATAAGCATTCTGGTATTATTTCATTGAATTATCCTATCTTTGGATGATGAAATTACGTAAGCCCCGTGATTAATTGTCAGGTCGAAATATTTATTATATCCGTAAATAATTGGTGACTGTTTGATAAGCATTGCCTCCGTTTATCTAGAGATGTACCAAATTAACTGGAAACGCATTTGAATTGGAAAATTAAGTATTTTTTTCCATGGTTAGCTTCATTTTTATGGAAACTCTTTAAACTTTCCCTTTTATTTGTTAATTTCTTTCGTTCTAAAACCCCCCGACGCACACCTATTGAGGCGGCTTTCGGTGTAGTTTTTAAGTGTAGATGCTCCCTACTCAGTAATCATGGAAATGATAGAGGACTAGCCAGCGGTGTACCTTTACACAGTCACCCGAAAGTGCACTTATAGCGCAAAAATTCCACTGAGGAAAAATCATTTGTCCACTCTGGTCAAGGAAAATGGTTAACATTTTAAAACTTATTTAATTTAAAATAAAAAATAAAAAAATTTTAAAAACCTTATTCAGCTTTGAAAATGGTGTTAGAGGGTAGAATGTTAGAGAAACGAGGGAGGGGAAGGAAAAGAATAGGATTTTTAGGTAAATTAAAAGGGAGTAGGCCTTACAGTGAATTAAAGAAGGCAGTGCTGGAAGGAAAGGAAGGCTCCCTGATCACTTCTTGAATACTCCATGGAAACCTACCTTTATCGGTAGAATACTTAAATAAATATATTCAGCTTTAACTAGCGTAAAAATATCCCAAAGGAATTAGGGCATTTTTTATCGCCTCTTGAGAAACTTAAAAGTCTAAATCCGAGTAGTATTAGTTGTTGATGCTGTTTTTCCACCGTTCCTAGCCCAATGGTTGTCTCTTGAGTTTTCCACGGAAAATTTTTTTCGCAAAAATTGAAAATCGCTGTCTTTTTATGATCGATTGAGTCATGGCATGTAATTTTTTTTAACGTTTATTTGGGGTTTGGGATATGGTAAGGGTAAATGTAACGTTTAGGGTATCTGTAATTGAAATTTAGAAAAGATTCGTAGTTCCAGAGGTGACTTAATTTATGATTAGAGGCGGCAAAGGATTTTGAAAAAATTGGAAGTGTATATTTCATTATCATTAAGACGGGCGTCATTTTTTTTAGATCTTTCTGGATATCCTTTATTGCTCACGACTTGGAGAACTGGAATGTTTTCCAAGGTCGCTGCGTTTTCAAGGTCGCTTGCTTTCGGGGGAATGAGTGAGTTGACTGCTTTATTCCTGTCAGGAGCTGGATCTCTCTAGATGGAAAAAAGTGGGCCTCCTTTCCCTGCTGACCAATATCCCCCCGTGCCCCACCCACACTCATTATCGACGCAATCCCGCTTCCAATTTGCTTGGCGAGAGCAGTGAAATCGAGAGGATTCCAATTAATTATTCTCTTTTTAACTGGAGTGGAAATACGTACAAGATAGCACGTGCATCATGAGGAAAGACCAATTAAAAATAAATGATAATGAAATGTACCAGATGACGACTCAGTGAGCTGAAACGGGTCGTACTCATTAAAATAATCGTGGGAAATGCAATTAAATTTTATTCAAATAGGTCGAACTTCCACTGTATCACGCCTGAATCGGTTGAAGTTCTTAGGAAAAGCCAATTTTTACCGGTAACAGCTTATTACATGGGATAACTACCTGTAGGATATAGTTATTTTAACGGGACACATAATTGTGGTTAATATTTATACTTTGTAAATGTGGAAATAGAAAATTTATTTCAATTCAGTCTCACGCATTGTCATCAACATATTTGGCTGGTGTGAAATTCCTTCGTCGTGTACCACACTTTGCAGAACATCTCTTCAGGTAGACTCCAAACATCATTTCTAGGCAAATCATGTATTTTTTTCAGCTTCATCGAATAAAGATTATGTCCTACCTTTTGAAGCACATGTAATGTAGTAGAGGATATATAATCCTGCTTGGCATCCCATTTTTCTTTACTCATTTAAATATGTTGACATCTTCTTCTCTGTACTCCGATAATTGATACTCTTCTTTTCAATAGCTTTTCAAAGTAAATGTTTTTTCTCCTCTATAATTTATCCTGAAGTTTTCCCTTTTCGCCAGCTTCTTCCTCGCTAGTACAAAAGGTGCAACGTATCTATTTAAATTCAAGGGGTTGTTAAATCTTATGAAAAAAAATACTAAAAATGATAAGTTTTTGTAAAACTGATGAAGTATTCAGCAATAAAAATCTGAGAAATTTCTTTAATCTGTTGGAGGTTTCAACTATTTAATTCAATGGGCAGCATATCATATCAATTTTTGAAAACTATCTTATAATACAGCATGGCAATGACGTGAATTTTCTCAATTTTGAATGTGAATAAAATGTCCTATTTAGCACGAATTTCATCGATCGTCCGCGTCCTGCGTCGTATCAGCGCTCAAAGCCTCGCCCCAAGGTCACCTCACTTGCGGCAGCGGGAACCAAAACGACGTCACACGGAGTTTTCCCATCATTCCTACTTAGCCGTCGCGTTTTCGCGCGCTTGAAATTTTTCACTTTTCATTTAATCGCTAAAAATAGATATCGTCATTTAAAAATCTAAAAGCGTGAAATACGTACTTCAGGAGTAATAGTCTTTCGATTTAGGCAATGAAAAAATAGGAAACCACCCTATCGGACTCCTACATGTTCATCCCATGGTCCAAAAAACGTTACGCATACTAACAAATTGTACTACCATATGGTGTTAGAAATAATGATAAAATTAAGAAACATGCATAAAGTTTTACATAGGTTAGTAGGGTACACTACAAGTCATCTAATCTATTAATGAGTTCTAACGCTGCCGTTATAATCTCTTATTGATCGCGGAAAAAAGACATTCTGAATCTGACTGCTCCACAGTCTATCTCTCTTATTTTATTTATGCTAGCTGATCTTCCGTAGTGTTTTGGCGTCCGTAAGATACGGCTAACTTCGTAAGAAAAGACACTGGTCTTGAATTTATCTAAAAGGTTTAGTCCATTTTTCAATCTACGGTCTGACAGAGATTCCCATTCGAGTTTATTTTAGAGGTCAGTTACACTAACAAGACTATCTTCACGACCTTTCACGTACCTGGCAATTCTTCTTTGAACGCATTCTAACTCTTTTGTTAAGCCTTTTTCATGAGGGTCCCAAACATTTGCAGCGTATTCTAAATGGGGTCTAACGAGGGTGAAGTAGCTAATTTCTCTCACTTTTTCGCCGCACTTTCCTCATATTCTTTTAGGAAAACCCATTTTACGATTAACTTGACCTGTTATTTCTCGAATATGTTTATTCCACGATAGATCATTATTGATTCTAACTCCTAGATATTTCACGGATTCAACTGTCTTTAATTGGGTGCCCCATATAATAAAGCTAGTGTAAATGAGCCCAATGTTTTCAGTCTATCAATTTTAGAATGCCTTGTGATCAGAAAATGACAAAAAAGTTTTGGAACCAGTCAGGCTTGCATCAGTGAACCGTATGATAAAGCTATGTTATGGGGAGTTTTATTCTTCCATAAATTCAATAATACGCATTTTTTCAAATTCAATTCTAACTGCCATACATCGCACCACGCTCAACCATCGGGTTGAATCGCTGAGTGACTGAGCTACACTTGTTTCCGCCCTTACCCGCACAACTTTGTCGTTTCGTCTCGCTTTCTTTGACCTAGAGAGATTCTTCAACATTTCAGCCCGCTTCATGGTCGGATAGAAATTGGTGAAAAAAATAACGGATATGGGTCCGTTTAGCGAATCGAGACTCCAGAAAGATTTCGCTTTCACGGAGATGAGATGAATTTGCAGTTGCTGGGTAACGAAACTGTGGGTGTTTCGACACTATTTTAAACGACCTTCGGAGGTGGCATTGAACCACGCAGGAGTCATCGCTTGCATTTATCATTGCAGCAGTAAAAGAACTCTTCAGAGTAAGCGACCCTCATAATGAACATTATCTAAAACCATGGAAACGATTTTGGTTATTTTATCTATTTGAGTTCAAGTAATTAATAAGGCAATGAAAGATGAATTTAACATGAAAATTAATAAAAAGAAGGCAGAATTAATAATATGCAGTCGGGACAAGGAAGTTCAAAGAAAGTATACATACCATACCATAAGTATACATTTAAAATAAGAGAATGGAGGATGTAAAAGAATATGGATATCTGGCTAGTCTGATACCGTACGACGGAACAAGTAAAGGAGAAATACGAAGCAGAGTTATTTAAGCAAAGAGTGCCTATTCCGGAAAGAAAATCTATTTACCTCTACAAATACAGACCTCAAAGTAAGGGAAAGACTATCGAAGACGCATGTTCGGATCTTGGCTTTATAAGGAAGTGAAACATGCACAGTCAGAAATGTGGAAGAGGAAAAGTGTACATGGCTTTTGAGGCTCGGAGCTGGAGGAGAAAGGGAAGAGAGAAAGGTGCTTAAGATCAGTTTGGTAGATCATGTAACAAACGAGGAAGGGTTCAGAAGGGCTGGAGAAAGGAGAAGCTTTATGAATAGCCTTAGATAAAGAAGAACAAATATGATAGTACATCCTCTTGGACATAATAGCCCCTAGAAAGAGTCATTGAAGGAAGGGACAATAGATGGAAGGAAGACAAGAGGAAGACCACCGCCACTTGCATAAATCAATCAGATCATGAGAGACATGAAAACAGCATCATATTTCCAGCTGCGGAGAACACATATGAATGGGAAGTTGCTACAAATCAGCCCCATGGCTGCCAACAGAAGTAGAAGATCTATTAGAATTCCAAACAGCGTGTGAAAATGAGTATACCCACCTTTTTGTATTCCCCTCTTTACTGTACCTCATAACTTCATTACAAAATTAAGCTTCGTCAACTCTACAATAAATAACATTCTTTCTGCAAATAAAATTTTAGATATGGTAGATAATTATTTAAAATGTTCGTGTATTGAAAACAGATTAAATATTGTTGCTCAGCCTTGATTATATTCTATTTTTATCTGATTGATGTTTTGCTATTATATTTTCCGTAAGCCATTTTCTTGAACTGTAGGAGAAACAGAAAAAAACATACGGGCGAACCTTAAATTAAAAAAATAAAAATTTACGAAATTAAGTTCGTATTTTACCACCCCTGAATATTTCACGGGGTTCGGTGAAAATGGATGCGACCGCCCACGTTTGTTTCGTGCTATAAATCTCCGTTGGAATTACAATAGAGGGCGTGAGGTGTAATTTAAAGGAGATTGGGGCGGAATGCTGATTTTTCTGTTGCCTTGTGAAAAGTAAAAATCGTGAGGCGTGTCCGATATTTGGGGCGCGGCGCGGATATTCCGGACGCTTGCTAATTAGAACCGTTTCTTTTTCGCGAGATGCCTCATCGTGAAATGGTCTGCATCCTGCGAGCTCACGACTAGAACTTGACCGACCTTAAATAATTTTTTTCCGGCTTCGCGACGACGCGTTTTCGTCGTGCTTCTAAAGGGAGGAATGTTCCAAGTGTACTGGAATACAGTCCAGTATTCAGGTACTTGAAAGCCCTAATGAAGAACATAGACAAGGATACTAATGACCACCTTCCGACCGAAAAGGAATACTGAATGCCTACTTGTGCACCTCGGCGAATACAGCACTGGTGTTTAAATGATTGCCACCACTTGCCCCTGGGCGCACAATGATTTGAAGCCTGAAGTAACGAGATATATTGGACAGAAATTATCAGTTTATTGCTGGAGGTATCCTCACCAAATATATAGGTACCCACTATTACTAAATTTTTACCCAAGTATCTTTTCTACCTCGTTACCTTGTCGTCGAAGTATCATAAAAAGTCGTATGTAGAAATTCTTTATTTAAACTGTGAAAACTAAGGAAATGGGAAGTTTATTCATAAGTGAATGGACTCCAAAAATGGACTGTAAGGAGGTATTAATATTTTCACTACTAATTATAAAAAATCCCTACGCGATTGTCCAAATAATATGGTTTGTAGTAGAAGGTATGTTTGACGAAAATAAAAAAATAAAAAATTGCTCAAACGTAAGCATTTAAATTTTATTTCTGTTTAAGGATGAATATTTTTATATTATAAAAAAATAATTTACCATTATTTTCGAGTTTTCAAGGATTTAGCCACGTACGAAGCCGTCTCACATTTTCTAACATCGATTACTTCCCGAAAAAATTTGGCGCCAAAAATTCCGAGTTCGTGGAAACCGCCATTTGTAAAATCCCCGTTAGTCACTTGTTTTCGAGAATAGAAAAACGATTCAAATGGTATTTTTCTTTGGAGTGGCGAACATATTTATCAATTTTAATCGACATTAGTCAAGTCAAGGCCGAGGTGGCGTGAAATGAATCCCATGTATTTGTTTGAGCAAGTACCTTAGTCCCAAGACAAAGATACTCATGTATCTTCAATCCGCGGACACACCAGTACTTAGGTGCACTCTATTAATTACAATAAAACCCTCCACATTTCTTTTAGATAATGTACTTATTAGTTCATTGAAATCCATAACATTGAATTAGCATTTTTCCACACCCCTAGTTAGCCCACCCGTATTGCCCATAAGGAAAGCATGGCGTGGGAGACTCTCCTTGCAATTATTTTCCGTAACTTACAATTGGAGACTTATTTCAGAACTGTCAATTTGAGTATTCGGGTGGAATTTTGAAGATAAATTGGAAATGTATTTAAGTAATGGAATATACATTCTGTTTCCGTCCTTTGCTCGTGAACATATGTTTGATTAAAAAAATCAGAATGATAAACATTGAAATATTTAACTATTTACTGTTTAAGAATACTCAAGTATCTTCAATCCGCGGTCACACCTGCACTTGAGTACAATTATCCCTCGTATATATTTGGTATATATGGGTACTCCAGAACCCATAGCATCAGAACCCCCAAATATCTACACTGGAATAGTGGAAATTGTTTAGCCAACTCCTACTCATTGTCGGAGGGAGTAGAGAGAGTATTCCATTTTTAAAAAATCCTTGTGGGGTGCAAAATAAAACAAAATCGACCGGCTCGGAGTAACTTTTCCCTTTCAAGAACCGCTTCCAAACTGTTGGTCCCCGGATATTTGCCACTTGACGTTGACCTCGATTTCGCCTCCAGAGGCAATTAACATATTTGGAATTGCCGGAAAGAAGTTCTCCTAATTTCCCCCCTGATGTTCACGAGTACGTGTTTTTATTTAATCCAACGTGGATTAATTTTATACAAAAATGTTCGAAACTCACGCATGATAGGGTAGTTTCCTTCATCAAAGAAAACGAAAGGCATTCGTTGCGATTCGTTTCTTCCCATTAGTGTATTCATAATATACTAAGTATTTGGTTTCAGAAATCCCAGTTTAGACGAATGTTAATGGTCAATTTTAACCTCATTTGAAAAAGGCCAGATTTGCGCCCATGTGATGGCAATCCACGTGACGTCACAGTTACCTAGATGCTATACGAGTAGTCAGGAGTTTTACATCGTCTGAGATTGCCAGTGCATGCATGAGCTACAGAGCTCTGTTAAACATCTCTTAATAATCACTTGAAATGCCTTACCCTATCAAACGAACCGACCTTAGGCAAAATTGCCTAAGGTCGGTTCGTTTGATGGGGTATTAATAATCCTTATTTAAGCCAAGCGCTACCTGCTAGCTGGGTACTCTGCTACCTGCTACAAGCCTGCATTGTAGCGGCGCTCATAGCCTCGCACCAAGGTGGCCTCACAAGGCGGCAGCATGAACCAGAATGACGTCACACGGGTTTTTCCCAGCATTCACACTTAGCTGTCGCGTTTTCGCGTACTTGAAAATCTTCTTTTTTCATTTAATCGCGAAAAATAGATCATTTAAAAACCTAAAAGCGTGAAATACGTACTCCAGGAGTAATAATCTTTCGATTTTGGCAATAAAAACATAGGAAACCACCTTACTGGCGAAGGAGTAATCAATACACTTAGTTCTGCGTCACGAAAATTTCATGAAAATTTTTTGCCTCAATTTTCTACCAATATCCCGTTTAAAACTCATATTTAAATTTCATCAAAGGTCTCACGGAATCTTACCTCTGTTTTCTCGTTGAGCTTCCCTCATATTGAAATGGGAATACAGAAGTCTAATCCTCGAATAGGTTCTATCACCGACCCAAAAATTATTCATGTTTTTTTTTAAACGACGTATCCTCTGATTTTTATACAGATGAGCTTGTTTTCTGTCCAAGGATCATATTTACCGATACTGATTCCGTTTAAGTTATGCTCAGTTCCTGACTGATACTGCATTCAACCATGAAACAAATGGAATGCACGTGTGAATGGAGTAATTCGCTTAAGCCTTATCCGCCTAATCCGGAGGAATCAGATTCAAATTCGAAGCATAATAATAGATTACTTTTGCATCCTCATATTTCCAGAGTTATATTATGAAATTTATTTAGTTATGGTCGTAATTTTCGCAGTGGCACACTCCAATTGAGCCCTAATTCAAAATGTCATTTGTAGTATTTCCAGGTCCGATAGAAACGATAAATCAAGAGAGATATTTTGCCGAACGGTTGGTGTGAGAATTCGATTTTCCTCCGAACATTAAATGACTTTAATAACTGCTAGGCGAATACAATATTTTGGCGGCTTCGTTGGCGCTGATTCGACTGCTGCGATGTTTGTTGTGTCGTATTGCCAAGGGCTCCATCCATCCAGTCAGCCTGCTGGTGGTTCGTGCAGGCGGAGAACGTTCTACCATGGGCACTCCTTCGCTCGGGTCGACGGTGCTGCCTCTTTCCAGAGAGAGAGAGAGAAAATCCAGTTTCTCCCCCCCCCCTTCCACCCCTTCTCTCCCGTACAACAAGCAGGAGAGGTTTCATTCACCGGGCGAGCGGCTAGTGCATGCCTGGGATGTTTCCCTCGGCGCGAGATGCAGGAAGTGACTGGCTGCCGTGGGTCCTCCTCTGCTGACGCCCCTCTCCCTCCCTTTTAATGAGACCCGACGGTCGTGACCAAACGACTCAAAACAAATAATTTCGCCTATTTTAACAAATAATTGAACTTTTTCTTTCATGTGCATGGGAGTGAGAAGCCACGGGGTGCAAGGGATTTTTTTTTCTGCACAGAGTTAGGCACAGAAATAAGGCAAAGAAAACAAACGAGATTAGATAGATATTATTTAGCGGTGCAATTGATTATCCACTCGATATCAGCACAGAAAAGAGACTCACTAATCCCTTGGCCACTAAGGTTTTGTATACTTCTTCTATCAATGTCTTTACCCAGCTCTATTTAGAAAAATCATCACTTGCACCCCTTAGCTTCTCACCCTTTCGTATGACATCCGTGAATCTGGGAAGGACATAATAAAACCAAATTTTGAGGGAAAAAAATGTTCACCAGTTCAAGATAAGTCCCGATCTCAAAGGAAAAATATAAATCTAAAATAAGCATCGTAAAATTTTATTTTTATCATGATTATTATGGTGTTGCGAAATTATTGCATATATATTATGGCTTCAACCAACTATTTCCCAATGCTTTGGCCGACATTGCTAGAAGAGTGTCGCTTACTAATGCTAGAAGAATTACGTTGCTATTAGAGTGTCACTCATTTCATACGTATAGTTCGGACAATTCTCAATGGAAAGGTCAGTGAGTTTTTTTTAATTCTCAGTCGAACATGGAATGGAATACACTAGCATATTATTTTCATTCAATAAAAAACCTTTTACTTCAGTAAAACGTGGTTGTTCTTCAGTTATTTCAATTTACTTCGCTAATTAAAATAAATCACAAAAATTGGGATATTGACGTTCTTAATTTTATGACTTCGTTTTATTACAATGCCATCCTGGACCTCAAACGAGTTTCTCAAATTAAAATTAATGTGTCGATTGAGGCAGCAACTTCGTGGAAAGTTCCATTCACAACTCTCAAAGAGTTCTACATTTGCCAATGATATGTAAATATTTAAATAACTCATAATATGCACTTACTGATATTACATTACATTCCATATTTTGCTACATTGCACAATATTGAGTACTTTATGTACGGTTAATCTAGTTAGGTCTGATGATGCTTCAGTCCAGCAAAAGTTATGCCGATCATGATAATTAAAGTATACGGCGGAAGTAGGACAAAGTTTCGTTTACGAAGTTAAAATAAATTTACATTTTAATTGTAATCTTTTATAGGTGTACCTACAAGGAACCATCTCCAATTCTAGAGATATTATAGAAAAATGTCTATTTTTAAACGAAATCACCACTCAAAAATGCGCGTAGAAATCCTTATATTTTTTAACGATATAGGGTCGTTGAACATTTTTTGAACATTTTTTTTTAATTTCACGGAATTGACATTTACTTCTTTCCTCAAGTGTAATCCTCTTAACTTCCTGTCCATATAACCTTTCCTCTTAACAGTCCACCAGTCCCTCTCCCGTGAAGTAATAAAAAAGCAACCCTATATGCCAGGCCTTTCACTTCTCTCCTTCAGGGATATTAATTCTATCCCCATCGGCCTTCCCTTTTCAATGAAGACAGCCCCCACCTTCTCCTCATATATTCCAAAGTGACCACCGCCTTTGAAGAGAGATGTTATGTCTTCGTTTCGGGTAGCTAACCCCCACTGGGGACAGGCTGCGGTTAACGTGGGCGAAGAATTAAGATGCTCAGCGCCCGGTGTGATATTTTCCTGAACAACTTTCCTCTCGAAGGTAGTTTTAATGTTTAAAAGTCTGTATTTTATTTTCGTTTAACGGCGAAGTTTTTTCAGGCGAAGTTATTAGGTTTTAGAACGCATTGAATCGTGCTTAGGAGTCCCATCTCACTACTTTTTTTCGATGTGGGACAGCTATCCAGTGATATTCATGTAAACGAACGCTCGGACATAATTTAAGCCGTTCCTCAGAATGATAGTGCCAGCGAGATTTTTTCAGGGACTAAAAGTGTGTTCGCCCAACCCATCATTTTCTGATTCATCATTCACACGGTCATTCCCACCATCCCTTTTTCCGTCGCTTATTCTGTACTTTCCAAGGACGTTGTGAACATCTGGAGGCGCTGTTTCCGAGTTTTTGGCGTGGTCAAAGTTCCGCCATCTTAGCATGACCGTTTTTTGTTCTTAGTCTCCGACTAATATTTTGAGGTGGCTAAGTTTTGTTCTGAAAATGAACTACATTAAGTAAAGAATGCAACCATGATCGGGTGATTGTCATCGTACTTTTCCCATCATTCGTGACAGTGGCGCCGCGAGGGAGGGGGGGGGGGGGGTTTGGGGGATAAATCCCCCCCCCCCTAGAGCTCAGAGAAATTTTTAAGTTTAATCCATTTTACTAATTTGAATCAGTATTACTCATGTACTAGGTCAGTACCCATAGTGCTAGGATTTATCAAAGATCCCTTAGAAAGCCGTAAAACTCGCCATTTTGAACCATTATTCTTCAATTTTTCTGGAGGAGGGCACCCGCAACCCCTGCTTACCGTGGTGGGTATGCAATACCCCCACACCCGTAAATATTAGTTGCGCCCAAACCCCCCCCCCCCCCAGCCTTAATTCTTAGCTGCCCCCATGATCCGTGATACTTCTATTAATGTATAAACTCCGTGTCTGATAGCCACTTTACTGGTGGGAATATCCTTGAAAATATACTTTATTACTGTATTTGTTAATTTCCGTTGGCTGTAATCAAATTCAATACCAGCATAGTGCAAGTCATAAGGAGGTCATTTTCCCGCCATTGGAGCAATAGCTGGAGTTACAGTTCCTATGGTGAGGAAAAATGATCGTGGAATTCAGTCTTTTAGCTGACTGAATATCGCCCTAATATGTCACCTTCGTAAGTTTCAAATGGCAAAGTACAGTGTCTAATTATTATTGATAGGAAACATATCAATACTGCATGATGCTTAAATGGTCTCGTACGTGTCCAGAGAATCTGTTCTCCTTTCTTCACTTGAGTCTGATTTACCAAGAATATGTATTTCGCGACTAAAACTTCAATAGTATGGGATTTTTAGCCTGAGTAATTCCCTCGTCTGACTTCTCAAAACATATTTCGGATACAGTTCCAGAGTAGTGGCATAACTGCGGGGGGTGGGGGGCGGTAAGTGGGGACAGATCTTCCCCCCCCTCCCAAATCCTCAGAGAAATTAAAAAAATATTTTAAACTATTGTCTAGTTTCGGCATATTATAACTGTATCTGCTGAAAGTTAAATTTTAAGCGCCTAAATGATGTAAAATTCCATTTTGTATTTCCAGGCATGTCATTTTTCAAAAACTTTCCCGGACTTGGGGGGAGAGGCGGGTTGACTCATTGGACACTCCATCCCCTTAAAGCATATTTCTAGTTACGCCACTGATCCAGAGTATAGTATGAAATATCGAATAGGCCGGATACCAAAGAAAAACCGTTTCAATGGTAACTGCAAAATACATCCAATAAAATGTTTGCGTTGTCATAGCTCACAATCAGTAACTAAGGAGTTGCGACCCCATATTTATGACAAAAAAGCTTAAAATAGTCTCCCCTACCACCTCCTGAAGAATTGAATATTCCTTTTAAAGAACCCTGTATATTCAGATGAGTTTCAAAACACATCGGCACACGAGGGCAGCGCTGGGTTACCGCGGTCGTGTGAATGGACGTTAGTGGATTGCCGAGATGCTGACCGAGGTCGTACTATAGGCGAGGTAATCCAAGGCTGGCGACCCAGAGCTTTCATTTCATAATTTTTAACGTCCAAATTTCACTCAAATCCACATATTGGAAAATGCCTTCGAACTTTTCTCGGTGTGACGCGAAAAGCTGCGACGCCATGCATGACTTCGTTTTATTTTTTTACGTCGTAGCCATTCACCCAGAGCGCCACAAGGTCGGCGTCGAGGGAAGGGATTTGTTTACACCGTGTCCCGAAGCGAGTGCCTTCTCTGAGCCTTTCTGCGCCGGGAAAATATTTTCGACAAAGAGTATAGCGCCGGAATCACGCGATCATTATTCCCGTCATTCAGTGTGACACCTCCAGCGATAGGTTTTCAGGGATCAAAAGAGTGATAGCTCGATCGATTATTTTCTGAATTACACGGTCATTCCCGCCGTCCCTTTTAAAAATCGCTTATTTCATCACTTTTCGTACTTGCAACTGCTATGCACTCAAAATCCAAGCCTGGCGTTACAATGGCTGTTAGCAGCCGTGTGTTCTGATTGACTCAAAGACGGTGGCAGCGATGGTTTCAGCGATAGAAAAAGGGACGTACCCAGTGATCGGAAAAGCTAAGCGACCTTTTATTGGTGAGTAGGGTTAAAAATATTTTAGTATATTGTTTATTCATTTTTTATGTGACTAATATTTCCTCCAGGGCTCGTTGGTGTTTCAATTTCCCACGTCACGTGATACACATCACGAGCGTGTAGTGGGGGTGGAGAGGCAAGCCATGGTTGTTCAAGTTATAGGTAAGATTGATGCACGGAAACCAACAGTTGAAGGAAACTGTAAAAGCTCTTTATTAGTTTTTAAAATTACTTGCTTGAAAAAATATTATGTTCCTTAAAGACATTTGCGATTTTTGCTTCTAGGGGGGCAGCTGCCCTCTCCTGCCCCTCGCTGGGTGCGCCCGTGATACAGAGCGTGGGTATAGGTATTTACTGAAGTGGGTGCTAACTACGCGCCCTCTAATCCTTACTCTATGGGATGGATGTGCTGCGTCGCAGTTGCCACGGATCAGAGGGAGCCATTTCGTGGATCGCAACAACAATGGTGGGAGGGACCCCGGTTGTGCCACTTGTGATTCGACAAGGGCTGTCTGCATGGCTCTCGGAATCACTACGAAGTTGGCAGGTTTCAATTCGAACGAGGAAGTGAGCTATCGCCTATTATGATCAATGTCCTCGTCACTTTCGTAATGCCAAGAGTGGCATATATTTTATCGGTACAACCAATGTATCAAGGTAAATATGCTAGTGAAATGTAGTGATTTAAGGATAAAAATCGATCCTATTTCCACTCTGTAGGTATAAATGTATCCTAATGCATCGATGGAATTAGATTCAATGGCGAATTTTTTCCTCAGCTTTCGCTTAACACATTTTCACCTAGTACTCATTTACATCTACATACTAGTTTGTGGAGGTGCGTCGAATAAGGTGCATACATGGAGGTGTATTGAATAAAGCAAGGAAATACAGATATAAAAAATCCGTACCTGCTCGCTCAATAACTGTAATACCTGCTAACTTTCAGTTTTCCATATTCTGAGGAAAATATTCGCCAGGAATGCGAACTGTCGATAAATGGAAAGCATTACTCTCAATTCTTTAAAGGACATGCTAAATATGGCTCCTTGAAGGGTAGACCATGGAGAATAACCCTTGCTACATCTTACAATTACTAATATTTCCAGTTCGGTCATCGATGGTTTTCGACCTTTCAAAGATCATCAAAGGAGAAGGCTAGATTTATTTTTTTCGTTCGGGTCTTTTTTCCTTTCAATATTTTCTCTTGAGGACGAATGCTATCGATGCATTGTGACGCAGTCGATGCGAGCTAAAATTAATAAAATTTTCCGAAATAACCTTCATATTTCAGGAGAATGGTTGCATAATCCAACCTCTCGTTTTCGCTCCATTTGTACACGCGGAATTGCAGTCAGATTGATGGTTGTAATGTCATTAAGATTATTCAGAGTTAAGTGCTACGTTGTCTGGGAGAACTGAAATTTTTTGGTACGAATTACTGTTTTATCTAGTGTTACGCGAGCATCAACCGGCAGCCACCATATTTCACTGGCATTGGTGAAGATAAACGGCAAAAATTTGCCAGAGGAAAAAATTAGGCATAGTTTTTCTAAAAAAAACTGACCGAGGCTGCATGAAAACTTTGGTTATTCACGAAACTAAAATGACCTACTTGAAGTCGCGAATTATATTTATTTACTACATTAAAATTTCGCCGTCCCCGTACGCGTTAATGTAGAGAAATAATATTTTAACTCTTTTATATAAAAAACTACTTATCTCTATTAAATTCGGATAAGTGTGTAATAAAAAGTTCAGTATCCATTATACCATTGGTAAAATCCAAATTTTCAAGAAAAATACCGACCAAAATACATAAGAAAAGACTATGCCTTAAAAAAGTATTGCGTTCTTAATATAAACCATTGACTTAGTCTATTCTTCATAAACTTTTTCTGTCCTTTAATTATCTTTCTCATCACATATTGAGACCAGCACTCATCTTCGGTGGAATGTTGA
Organism: Ischnura elegans; assembly: GCF_921293095.1. NCBI lineage: Eukaryota > Metazoa > Arthropoda > Insecta > Odonata > Coenagrionidae > Ischnura > Ischnura elegans. The sequence goes on along the minus strand of NC_060249.1, from coordinate 114,833,560 downwards.
TGCCATAATTTCGCCAAATTACGAACGAAAGGTGGCCTCCTTTTCCTCAGACATAATGACTTGTTTGTCCTGTGAGTCGTATCGGCTCATGTAATTATCCTGGTTGAGTTCAGTTACGCCTAGAGCAGGGCATCATTTTCCGCTGATATATCACACACACGCACACCTAATTCCTTTCCTCCGGCAATCTATATCAGAGTGTTATTGTGCCTTCATAATCGTCGTGATATTTGGGTAGGATAATTTTAATGCGAGGTCATCGCTCATTTGACCTATTCGTAAATAAAATATAGCCTTAGGATCTCATGATTCCATCGGTTCGATGCTTACGTACACAGTATTAAAAACCCTGGGATTGGTATATAACACCCTTCCTATTTGTCACAGGGAATACTGGGGAATAGTAAGTCTACAAACACTAAACGAGGGTTGTAAGAATACTTTGGTTATTGGCGAAACGGAAATTACCATCTCGCAGTCAAGAATAGTATTGATTTTTTCCCATTCCGTTAACCCAGACTGTATGTAGGGATTTTAAATTCGGTTTTTTCGCATTTTCCTATTTATTTTGGCCTAAATAAGATGAATTTTTGGAAAATATTACATTAATCACATTATATGATTTTCAAATGCTGCGTATACGCAACGCTGGGAAAACTCCGGTAAATAAATACAAAAAAGTAATTTTAAAAACTTAGTTTACATCTTTTATTTTTTATCCTGATTTGTACACTAGACATCTTCGCCGTGGGTTATCAGTATTCCTTTGGAGGAAATTCCCCATTCTGCCTTTTAACGGACATGCGGGGTATGTCATTTTTAATAGGGTGTCTCGTATGTGCGCACCGATTTTTATGCCAAACGCCAACAGTCATAAAAATACAATTATATGAATGAAAATGTTGGTGGAAATGACAAAATTAGAACTAGAGATACTTAAATAAAATCAGGAAATCGAAGAAAAAATTATTCTGAGGTAGAAACTTGTTCTGAGAATTAGGATTCAATAATGTTGCGTTAACGCAACGCTGGGGACTAATGGGTTAATGTAAATGTAGGGAAATATTATGTACTCTTGGACATAACACAACTACGTACTTGTATTATAATAGGTAGAGTGTGTAGTAAAAATTTACTAGCAAAGCTGAAATTTATCGTGCCAGTTTTTATTCTCTTTAGTTTTTATTTCGCGTTATCTGCCCCGAGAACTTATCACTTGGTTTTCTTGTGGGGCGCTTAACCCCAGGGTTTCCTTTCATTATTTTCCAAGCAAAATGGCTATGCTGAATGGTATGGGCAATCCAAACTGTTCTTCTTTGGATTCATTGGTACTTCATTGTGTCCATTTTACTCCTATTCTTATGTATACCTCCCTCTCTATAACTTCATCTTCAAGATCTTATACCAGAATCAGTTTTCCTTGGCAACAGGAAAGCTGAAAAAATAATATAGTATATGTAATAATAATAATATAGTATAATAACACACAACTTTTAAAAGACCCGACCGCCTTCGACACTTTCGTGTCATTACCAAGGGTACCATTTAATCCCCATAATTTTGTAAGCTTATTTATATATTCGCAAGGAAGAGGGAGCGATTAGAAGAATAAAAGTCTGTGATTGATTTTAAAAAAATCCAATGGATGAATGCTATTCTTTTCTGGTAATATTTTTTCCTTTGTACCATGCCTCTTATGTACGGTGCTACCTCGATGTCCTCTTGCGAGCTTAGTAGGCTAACTTCAATCTTCTGAGTTTGCTTATGAGGCGATTAACCGGGCGGTGGCCCCGCCCTTGTCACCTACGAAGAAATTTATTTCACAAAAATAATTGACGCGCGAAAAAGTGGTGGGACAATGTCGGTTGTCACACATTCAGGTCCGTGTTCCCCACGTTGACTGGCCTGTCACCTGAAAGGGTGCCGTCACGTCGACCTGTCGGCTGGCTAATGAAATCGAGAGCTGGAGATGGGGGATCTTGTTTGCCTCACCTCATGTGGAGTAGTGTGGGTCGGAGGCACTATTCAAATAAAGCGATCTCAACACCTGCCATTAATAACATATGTAATGCAGTTGGAAATTTACATTTTACTCCAGTATTATCCGCGGTATAACTCGAGTTTAATCGAATGGATAACTTCTGTCGGATTTTCACATAAAATGAGGATTATTCACTTATTTCACTTTCTAAACAATACTGGATACGGACGGAAGCGCTGCGACATCAATAGAGTTAATTATATATATATATATGGTACTTTTTTAGTAAGGGAATAGTAGATCGTTTACATAGGCGTCCATAGCATATGCCAACAGACGATTGAATCAACAAGCAGCTAAGTGATAGACATTATTTTAAAGAACAATTCGTCCTTAATTAAATAATCAAAATTATATAGCGAATGGTTATCAAAATTTTGATGTGGACGGGTCGCATTATGCTGAGATAGGTTAGATGAGATAGATGTGGATGGGCCGTGGGATGGTGTTTGATTGAAGGACAAATTCCATACTCAAAAAATAATTTTCTCAGCTCAAGATAATTCATTTTCATCTCTCGATACCCGAAAGTGCACATTAACTCTTATTTTCTTTCATGTCGCTGAGCCGCTTGTTGATTCGATCGTCTGTTCTTATTAAGATAAGTACGTGTATACTATTAATTGTGGTCGCAGCTCTTTCTCCCATACATATTATTGTTTAGAAAATCATATAAGTGAAAACTCATAAAGCAAATTACACGATGTATGTCTAAAAACTTGTACATGATCTTGCTCTTTCCTTCGCTTTATTATTTAATTATTTTCTGTAATAACTTTTACTATTATTGTTATTATTCTATCATGGTTCTACTTTACCATAATTTTTAAGAGGCTAGAAACAATTACTGTTTTGAAACTGTCCTTTTTCTCACGGTGATAATTGATAATGCTTTCCCTGCACGTAACTAGCCTAATTATTGCCCTTTATTAACTCTTTGTTACATCGAGGATGCACATCCTGAATATATGATGAGAAATGTAGCAAAAAATATGATCCTTACATATCCTTAGAAATAAGCTCCTGAAATAGTATCAGAAGTGATTGCATTACGCTTATAACAATAAGACGATAAATTCTAGGGAACGCTTTAGCACGAGGAGTGTGTGGAGTCTATTCGTTCTGGAATGCCTAGAAACTCACTCAATGAATGAAAAAGAAATTCCACGGGTTCACTGAATCGAACAGGAAGTCTCATGACGCGCCGAGCACCCAAAGAAGTATCCGATGCTACATCAATTTCTGCAGGAAACGGGACACAAAATGACGATGGAATTGGCGGTGACAAAAAGTCATGCGTCCCGGGACATCAGAACGAGTAAGGAGGAGACAATTTTCTTTCTTCTTGATTCTTGAAGCAGAAAATATGAAGGACCTAGAAAAAAGTGGACTGAGGTGCAATGGTCCAGTGGACGGTGAAATGGATGGGCACTTACTTGGTAAACTTGGGAGAAGAAGGGTTAAAAATCTACTAATGACACACCAAATGTGTTGAGACCGTGAAGATGAAAGACATTAGGTTGTTAAGTGTAAGTTTCAACCATTTTTGAAGCTCCCTCTTTTTAAGTTTTTTAGCGGAAAATATATGAATATATTCCTCATCCTTTTCAGGTGTTTACTTAGCCGATTCAGACTGATTTGTACAAGACCGATGGGTAAATGGATACAATTTTTTAAAGAGGAAAGGATCATAAGATGTAAGAAAACAGGTGCTTATGGGTAGAGTGTAGCCATTTCAACTTTTAATTCTTGAAAGAACCGGCTATTTTCGCATGTAAAAATGACCCATTAACTATCGCTTAAAAAGTTTTTATTTTTATTTTCTCACATGTCATTCGGAAAGAAACTTGTGAAACAAAATGATATTTTGTGCTCAGCACACATAGGTTTCGAAACAGCCCGCGTAGCCCATAATCATTAATCACAGCAGGGTGGAGATGGAGCGAAAAGAGAAGTGGACCCTGGTGGCAACCTTGCGGGACACACCTACTTCGTCGCGGGAGAGAATGTGATTCAGCGAGAGGCGTTACGTCACTCACCGAGAAGAATCGCCGAGGAAGGAAGGAAGGAGGGTAATAAGAAGGCCGTTCTGAGGAGGAATTGACGTTGACGATGTAACAAGAGACGCGTATCGTCTGGCAATGGGGCAGCATGTTAATAGCTTCACATTAATTGCCCCCTAATCGTTTTGACGCCCTGATTAGCAAGGATGGGGAGGTAAGTGGAGCGATGGTTGGTGCTATTGCGGGGGCGTTATGAAGGGCAGCGAGGTTTGCGAGCGAAAGAGTTGTAAGAGAGCATCTTTACCAGAAACACTGGAGGCGATAAGTAATGAAAAAATTAAAACACACTCGGTGCTCGAAAAATAGAAGCCAACGGCGTAACAATCACATACCGTATGTCCGTATATAATGCCTGCATAGCCTCTGTCCCCTTTTTTCACTTGATGAAGGATGTTTGTATATAAAATGAAACATGCAAACGATGTACTATATGTCCGCTTTAATGCCCACACGTACAATTAGTTTCTACGCATTAATGCGTCGTCTTAGGGGACTCCATACCTGAAGTAGTATAAAAATAAAAATACGAAATGCGTCGAAATTAGGGTGTACGAGTCAACATTTAGGTGGAAATACACGACATCTTTGACATATTTAATTTAAAAATATTATTTTCCCTCAACGTCTTGCCTCACACCGTTGATATCATTCGCTACTTTATCACCCGTCGAAATACTAAGCAGTAAAATGGAATTATCTATTCGCCGTTTCTATTTCTTGTGGAATTTATACCCAAGGCTGAATTTTTTCTATCTACTGTACACGAGACATTTAACTTCACTTGCTCCCGCTTGGCTGAGACTGAGAAAATATAAATTTGAAACGTTTCGTTCTCGTTGTTTTGTGTTATAAAAATAAAATTCATATTATGCTCCGACTGAAATTTTAGAAAACTTATTGCTCCAATAGGTGAGCAAAACTATATGGTTCTCTGAGCCTAATTCAAAATTCCATTTCAGTTCAGTTTGAATAGTGAGGATTTTGATCAGTAGTTATTTCAGTAAGATATTTCATACCTAACTGAAATAACTACTTATCAAAATCCTCTCTATCCAAACCGCGTATCTACCAAATTACAACATAATATGCTTTCCCTATATTTACTTTGTTGAATTTTCGTTGACTTCAATTTTTTTAAACCACCGTAGGATTTGGAATTATCAATGATCGGTGCTAAGAAGATCGGGAGAAAATATAAGCCTTTTCAAAACCTTAAGGAGAAGTCGAGACAACTTAGTTGGCCACATAAGGAGACATGATGGCCTGATGAAAACAATCCTAGAAAGACAGATGGAAGGAAAAAAGGGTAAGGGACGGCCCCGAATGAGTTACATAGTACAGGTTACAAAGGGTTTTAAAGAAAGAAAAAGCCTAGCTATGAAAAAGCTAGCGGATAGGAGAGATTAATGGAGAGCCATGCGTCAAACCAATCTTAGGATTGTTCACTAATTATGACGATGATTAATTTTCAAAAACTACGAAGCTACAAAAATGAAGAGAACCTCATTATATGACCTTCACCCATTATCAACGAAAAAAAAACTGTTAATCTGGATTAAAAGTCCCTCTGCGTGGTAAAAAACAAGTAAAATTCTGTCATGAAGTTCCACGATAATGCGGAATTGTTGGAAAGATGCATATTTTTAAAAAGAAAGATGGGTTGCAGAGTTTAAGAAAAGTTTAAGTATATGACTTTTCTTAACAATGGGACTTGACAGGAGCCTAAAAATTGTCTGCATTTGCGTGGAAGAGGGAAAAAAGAAGAGGATCAGCGGCACGATTAAAACACACTACATTCCCCGCCTATTTCCTCCGCGTTAACCCCCGCCACTCCCCCCCATTCGTCCTCCTCGACTGTCGCAGGAGGTGGTGTGGCCTTTTTTCCGTTACGGGCCCCTTGTGCCTTTACGGACGCTCCATTCGCCGAGTTTCGCCATTACGGGCCAAGGAGTCCTCCCTCTCCGACTGCGATGGCTATGCACACATGTGAGCGCTTCGAACGCTTGCATCGTCGCCTGCTTCATTCCACTTATTCTTCACCTTCTTTCTCCCGTGCTATCAACGCTGGATTACATAGGCCGCAGCGTGTTCTTATTGATCTATATCTAAATCTGCATACTACCTCGCAAACTACCTCGAAAGGCGTATGGCAGGGGTGTTAGAGCACCAGCCGTAAAAAAATAATGAGTTTACGAAAATACGCCTAGCATCTAATAAAGCCCTGTATTGTTCCCTTGCCTATTAAGCCTAGCAAAAGTGATCGGAAGGTAATGATAAATCAAGCAGAAGATCTATCTGAGATGCCCAAATGAAGAATATGTTCAAAGAGCAAGTCTGGTGTAAGTAATGACTGATGTGAGTTAACGTTTAATAGAAAAATAAGCTGATATTTATACACGCATACATCTACATATTACCACACAAGCAATCCTCATAGGCGTGTGCCGGATATGTTAGGATACTATCTGTAAACAAATGAAATTGAAATGCTAGAACGAAATTACGCCTAGCATTTATTAATGTCCTTTATTGTTCGGGGGAGAAACGAATTCCAATACCTATCCGTCTGGAAAATGTCTCCCTTAATTTATCTTTTAAGCCCGTCTTGTAAATGTATGGGTTATGATAATGTGGGTTAATAATAATGATATGGGTTTTAATATGATGCTCGTCGTGTCGTATCTTAATTCATCTTAATTGATCAAGCATTCTTATGCCTAGCGCGTAGCATCCGAGTCTTCAGCGCCTCCTTGCCTAATTCGTTCAATATGTGTATAACGATATCTGTACGCACGTTATATTTTTTTACGACTTGTACAACTTTCCTTTATATTTCATTAGGTCCACGGTTTGAGCCTGTCTCCTTCGGGTGCCATATGCTCACTGCATATTTTAGGCGTGACCGGAAGAATTAAAAATAGCATCTCTTGTACTTGTTCATCCGAATAACTTCCCACTCAGCGGCATCTTTGCCTGAACCCCTTCACAGTACAACTATATGGGCAAAACCAAGGTTGCTTCAGCATTCCCCTTATTTCAAATACTTGCTTCGCACGTCCTCTGTCCGTAAGTGAAGTGGCTTCCTTGGGGAGCTCAGACACGACCGATGGATGACGTCGTGAAACTTGAACGATGATGTCAGCAGAGCATTGGGCACCAGATGAAATGGAAATTTAGTTGCATGTAATGTAATAGGTTTGTCAGCGGTCGGGGAAATCTTTTACCCGAATAAGGACGAGAGGTAGATATTTGATGGTAGATAAAGTACTTCCAAGAGTGGGGATTTGAGAAAGTAGAATTTCTGGGTAGATAGCTTATGTTGAAATAAGTTTAGAGAAAATGTATCGCTGAAATGAAATCAAGAAAGTATGCATTGAGTTAGTATTTTAGTGTTTTTAGTGTGGCTTAATCATGCAAGAACGTTCATCACGAAGACTCTTCGAATGGTCATTTTTCCTAAATATTTCACCCCTTACCATATAAATTCCGGTGGAAGAGACTATTTCACTATTGTCACAAACTAATGGGAATTTGGTATGGGTATTATTAACTGACGAGAGAGTTCCCCACCAGATTCGCTGCTTAGCTAAATGTGATCGTCATTAATCAGATTTTTGGCTGGTTTCTATCTCTATGTCACCTCTCTCTTTGCGAGACATTTTATAAAGTCTATTGCGACAATCCTTTCCCCTGGGCTACAACCTTGTCGCGGTGGAAAGGCTTGCGCGTTCCTATGACCCCTAGAGCTGCACTGGCGGGATTAATTCTAAATTATTCCCGGTAGGGCCACCCATGCCAGATAGGTCGAAGGGTAGGAGCCAGACGAAAGGTAGTCCACGTGATGGTGTCACGTAAAAAACACTGTTGGAATGGAAGTGGGAAACCCTACCAACTATCTCTTCCCTGAACACATGGAGTACAACCAAATGAGCCTCGGAATCTCATCGCCCGGGACCCGTCCGCAAAGGGCGGGTGTCGGGCACGGCAACGAGGTCGGCAAGGTCCTCGGGGTCGCCAACATGCGAAATCCTTGCAGAGACTTATCATCATCACCATCAGCAGCAGCAGCAGCAATGAAGAAAGAAGAAAAGAAGACCAAGAAGATGGAGAAGAAGAAGTCGGCTGTAAATGTAGGGACGTGGAATGTGAGGACTATGATGAGGGCGGGGAAATTAGAAAATATCAAAAGGGAAATGGATAAAGGGAGGATAGACATCTTAGGATTATGCGAGGTGAGGTGGAGGGATGGGGGGGACTATTGGAGTGATGGGTATAGGGTTATATATAGTGGAGGGGAAGAAAGCCAGCGGGGGGTAGCTTTAGTACTAAACGGGAAGATGGGTAAGCGTGTGGTAGGTATAGACCAGGTAAGCGATAGGATTCTGGTGGTAGAAATTGAGGCGCGGCCCACCAACCTTGTGGTGGTCCAAGTTTACATGCCCACTAGCAATCATAGGGAGGAAGAAGTAGATGAGGTGTATGAACAGCTCGAGGAAATAATTAGAGACACACCGGGTACGAAAAATCTGGTAGTAATGGGGGACTGGAACGCCTCAGTCGGGGAAGGCAGGGATGGAAACGAAATAGGAGATTTTGGGCTAGGAAAACGGAACGACAGGGGAGAGAAAGCAGCAGAATTTTGTAGGAGAAACAAATTATTCATCACAAACACGTGGTTCAATCATCATAAAGGGCGAAGGTACACGTGGAAAAGTCCAGGGGATGCGGGGAGATATCAAATAGACTACATTATGGTAAGACAGAGGTTTAGGAATAGTGTGAAAAACTCGCGCAGCTTCCCTGCAGCGGATGCGGATTCGGACCACAATCTAGTGCTCATGAAATGCAACGTAAGATTCAAAAGACTTATAAGAGTTAGGAAGACGAAGAAATGGAACGTAGAAGCCCTGAAAGGGAGCATGAGGAGAGAATATCAGGAACTAGTGGACATTAGTATGCGGGACATTGACAGCACCAAGACTGTCGAGGAAAGATGGGATAATATTAAAACGGGAATAGTCAAAGCGGCGGAGAAGTCAATTGGCTACGTGGACAGTAGAAGGATAAAGAAGCCGTGGATAACGGAGGCAATGGTAAAAGAAATGGAGGAGAGAAGGAAGTGGAAGAACGTGGACACAGAACAGGGCAAAAGAATGTATAGGGAATTGAATAATCGATTACGACGTGAAACTAAGAGGGCAAGGGAGGCTTGGTGGAAAACACAATGTGAGGAAATGGAAAAGTTCCAGAAGGATGGAGAAGTAGGCGCGTTGTACGCCAAAGTTAAGTCGCTATCGGGCGGCAAAAGAGGACAAACCATGTCTAAAATTAAGGCTAAGGATGGGAGGATGCTAACCGAGCGAGCAGAGGTACAGGGTAGGTGGAAGGAATACGTGGAGGACCTGTATGACGGAATGAACAGACCAGAGAGATTGACTCTAGAGGAGGAAAGTGCAGTGGAGGAGGACAATCTTGGGCCGGGGATATTAGATTCAGAAATAGAGAGAGCACTTCGTGATATGAAGGCTAGGAAAGCAGTAGGCGTGGACAATATCCCGTGTGAGCTTCTGAAGAATCTAGGGAAGGAAGGTAAGAATAGGTTTTTCGAACTAGTGCGCAGGATTTACGAGGAGGGATGTTGGCCGGAAGATTTCGTGAAGACGGTTTTAATTCCGCTTCCGAAGAAGAAGAAAGCTGTGGAATGCGGAGATTATAGGACTATCAGCCTAATATCGCATGCGGCGAAAGTAGTACTGAGGATATTGAACAGACGAATGGAGGCGAGGGCAAACGAATATTTGGGCGAAGATCAGTTTGGGCTCAGAAAAGGGAAGTCAACTCGTGATGCAATAGCAATAATGAGGTCCCTCGTGGAGAGGAGGCTAGAATATGACCAGGACGTATATGCGTGTTTCGTGGATTTTGAGAAAGCGTTTGATAGGGTGAACTGGGTGAAGCTAATGGATATTCTCAAGAGAATGGGTGTAGATTGGAGGGATAGACGACTGATTCGTAATCTGTATATGGCCCAGACTGCGCAAGTGAGGATAGCGGACGGAGAATCTGGGTGGGCAAGCATTGGCCGAGGTGTGAGGCAAGGCTGTCCTCTATCGCCGCTGCTCTTTAACGTGTACGCTGAAGAGATGGTAAGGGAAGCGTGGGATGAGTTAGAAGCTGGGATAAAAGTGGGAGGAATGATGTTCAAATCAGTGAGATTCGCGGATGACCAAGCGTTGATCAGTCAGTCAGCGAGGGGGCTTCAGGCTCTAGTGGATGCGTTATACGAACGTTGCGAGGAGTATGGGATGAGGATTAATCACAAGAAAACTAAGGTTATGCTGTTTTGTAAATAATCACGAGCAAGGAATGTGAGACTCAAGATAAAGGTGGGTGGTGAAAAACTTGAGCAGGTGGAGCAATTCAACTATTTAGGCAGTACGTTAGAGGAAAACTGATACAGTAGTAAGGACATCAGGAAGAGAATAGCATTAGCGAAGGAGGCGTTCATGAACAGGAAGGAGCTTCTGAGAGGATCGTTGTGTAAGAGTTTAAAGAAAAGGCTGGTGAAGAGTTTGATTTGGAGTGTAGCTCTCTACGGTGCGGAAACGTGGACACTGAGGAAAGAAGACGAGAGAAGATTGGAGGCATTTGAGATGTGGGTATGGAGAAGAATGGAGAGGGTGAAATAGACGGAGAGGAAAAGGAACGACGAAGTGCTGGATATGGTTGGCGAGGAGAGGCAGCTTTTAGATGAGATGCGCAGGAGACAGAAGGTATGGATGGAGTTAGTGCTTAGTGGTGAGGGGATGCTGAAAATGGTGTTGGAGGGTAGAATGTTGGGTAAACGAGGGAGGGGAAGGAAAAGAATAGGTTTTTTAGATAGATTGAAAGAGAGTAGGCCTTACAGTGAATTAAAGAAGGCAGTGCTGGAAGGAAAGGGAAGCTCCCAGATTGCTTCTCGAATACTCCATGGAAACCTACCTTAATCGGTAGAATACTATAATAATAATAATAATTGCGACAATGTTTGTAACCCGGGGGTTAATTGGCCTTGAATAATATTTTAAAATTTCTATCCAGGAAAAAATGGTCGCAGGTATGCCATTTTCCAGTATATTTTGTTGAGCTTCAAGCCTGAATCACACGATACCTTTCTCTGTCCCTCAGAGTGATAGATAGTTCCAGTGATAGATTTTCAGGGACCAAAAGAGTGACCCATCGTTTTCTGAATCACGCGGTCATTCCCACCTTCCCCTTTTCCATCACTTATTACGTCAATTTACGTATTTTCAATTATCATTAAATAAAAAGCCAAGCGTCGCGTTACAATTGCTGTTAGCGGTTTTGCGTTCTGGTCGGCTGAAAGATCGTACCAGCGATGATTTGAGTGACGGAACAAGAGACGTCCTGAGTGATGGAATAAAGGGAGGGATTACCATTCCAAGAACCGTCGCGGAAAACGATTGCATGAAACGATCCTTTTATGCTATCATTGGAGCAATCACTGCAGCTACCGCTCGGAAGGGACTGGAAAAAATGATCGCGTGATACAGGCTTAAGGTTACTTCGGTCAGAGGTGGCCTTCGACTCGATGACGATCGTTGAAGTCTCCGGACCAGAGGACACTCCACGTCCGCCGCAGAAGCCTCCGTGAAAAGAATCGTGTGATTCAGATTTTAGACTTGAATCACGGGCTTTTCCATGCTAGCGATTGCTGAGACCACAGTAATTCCAAAATTTTTATCCTATAGGTAGTGTATGAAACTGACAAAATATTTATATGCTCTTTAAACTATTAGGGTATCATTAAGTTTAATGGCAGAGTGGGAGGTTTGTAAATGTGTACTATAGCGCTCACGAAAAGTCCTCAGCAAACAAAGATCGTGGACACAACATTGACTCACGCAACTTCGGTATTACCATGGGAAGTGGAAACTTGTAGCTAATGAAATATTTATGAATAAATTTAATAACAAATCCTAATATACATCCCTCTTCATGATGATTGAATTTGAGAGAAATTGAGTATCCAAAGGAAGTATGCAACATGAAAACAAACTCACCCAATGAGTGACCTGTGAGGGAGTAAATGTGATATCCGATTTTGGCCTTTTCAATCTTGATCGAAATCGCACTATCTAGTTTATTTTTGCTCTGCGATTTGTCCATGAATCTCAGTGCCGCCATTTGGCCAATTTTAACGAATTTTGTGCACGTTTGCTTCTGAATCCGGATTACTGCCATGTAAATTCATTAAATTGAAGTATAAGTATATTTTTGTAGTTGAAAAATACTAAAAAAATACTATGAAAAGAAAAGAGAACGCAGCCGTCTGCCCACAGGAGGGAGCGTGCGGTGGGGACATAGATGTGGGGTCTCGCGATGGAGTGAAGGGGAATTCGGAGGCGTGTTTGGTGGAGGTTGGGAGGCGCCCTCGAAATGTGTTGCGAGTGAGTGTGGATCGAGAGAGAAGGGCGAGTGGTGCGTGGGGCGATCGGTGCCATGTGGGCGCCATCGCCACGGCTGCGTGGGCGACAATGATGCGGTGGTGCTGGTGGCAAAGGCGGTCGCTTCCCGGGAAGAAGTGGGAGGTGGGATGATGATGACGGAGGAGGAAAGGGGACATGTAGCGCGAGTCCTCTGGATTGCCGATAACACTCTATATACAGTAAAAATCGCTTATAACGAATTTCAAGGGACCATCGGTCCAGTGGCGCAGCGAGGGGGGGCTTTGGGGGATAAACCCCCCCCCCCCCAGAGCTCAGAGAAATTTTAAGTTTAATCCATTTTACTTAATGGTTTTGATATTACTAATAGAATAGTGTAAGGATTAATGAAATATCCCTCAGAAAGTCGTAAAAACTCACCATTTTGAACCATCTATCTTAAAATTCCGCGAGTTATTAATCTCTCACCTACCGCTTATCCTGGTGGGTATTCCATACCCCCTCACACCCCGGTATTGTTCGCACCTAAACCCCCCCCAGAATAAATTCCTAGCTGTGCCCCTGCATCGGTCTATTTTCTAACGAACGGGATTTCGCCATATCGATAATAAAGGATTTTGCTCAATACAGCGCAGGATTTTCGGCTGATATTCCGTAAATCGTCTTTTTTTAACGAAATGATACGTAAAAATTAACCATCGTCCCACAGAATGTATTCAAGGGGTGCTCACGCCTGATGAATTGCATTTTTAATACCCTTTCATAAATAATGAAGTATAAATTAATATTAATGATAATTTGTTGATTACCAAAGTAAACTTAACTTTGGTGATCAAAAGGAAGTGCAAGGGACCGGGAACTCACCTCGTTAACGGCGGAATATAGTTACATGTGCGTCGTTATAAGCGAGATTTATTGCAGTTGAGTCGCTGCATTCCTCCGTCTTTGTTCTCTGCAAATGTTGTTTACAGTGCGAAAGTGAATGTGGTAGGCAGTCGCTGTGCAGGATTTTCCGTTATTTGAGAAGAAATAAAGTATAATTGTCAGTTTTTCTGCTCCCACTTGCTCTGATAGCACTTATAAAGTGTTCCGAAATTTTAGTTTATCTCAAAACGCCGAGAGAAGAGCGAAATGGCTTCAAATGTGCCGAAGGGACAAGTGGCAACCATCAACGTCTTCCCGCCTATGACGGAGTAGTGAAGAGAACTGACATCCAGAGGACTCTGCCGCGGGATGGAGAAGAAGCGGAGAGGAGGAGGAGGAGGAAAAGAGGTTTATCCTTTCCTTCTCTTCTCTCCTCTCAAGGTCACACTTCGTCTCCGTACCACTGCCGGTGCAGAGCGCTTCCTTTATTTGGCGATGGCGCGAAAGAGAAGACGGGGAGGAGGTGGTTTTTCTCTTTCCTCCTTTATTTATCCCCTTTCCACGCCGTGTGCTATGCCCGGCTCTCTCTCTCTCCTCCCTTGCGTACCCGGCGGGGGCGCGTGGGCGACACTCACGGGCCCCTCGCGGGCGCGGTGCTTGTTTGGGCGTTGAAGTCTCCGGCTGTTGCGCAGCGCGATCGTGCAATGTTTCCCACGGGGGCGTCTCTTTGAGGGGAAAGGGAGAGACTGGGCGGGTCGTGGGCGTCTCGTGGATTAGTTAGGAATACGAAGGGGAGGGATTACCTCGCTTTTTGAGGTCAAACCGAATTCGGATCCAGTAAAACTTGTAAATTTGCACCTGAAATCGACCTGCTCATGTTAGTCCACATCCTTTCACTCGCTCTATGCTCCAATCCGAAAGTTGCTTTGAATAATTAAATTATACCGGGATTAATTACGGTGAAAACTTTGCAAAGTCACCCGCAATGCACAAATTGTGCGAACCTACTTTGAATAAGTGAAGTAGAGGAAGCTAAGGTACAAGTCTGTGACTTCCTACCACATTCAGAGGAGGATCCGTTCCTTTCCCCGAAACTACTAAGTAACGCGAGGATACTTATTTGTGGATTTCCAAGGGTTTACTCTGCATTTGAACCCGAAATTGAAGATTTCCTGTAACGAAAATGTTCGTTTACTCGCTTAGTACTTCAACCCCAAGATTTAAATTAATGCTTAAGTGTAACCTTCACTCTATACGAACCCAGAGGCATTTCAAATTCATGTCTTCGTCTTAATTGGGAGTACACAGCATCATTGCTATAGTGGTGCTTAGCTCGAGTAACCCCAAGCCCTCGAAAGTAGCTGGAAAGGGTGAGATCAAATAAGGCTATAATGAATCGAAGTCCGATAGGAGTTAACACACATTTCGAACGTTTTCGGACAATAGAATGCTGGGTGTACGAGCTCTAGTCGAACGTGTTACCGACTTTACCATGGTTAATTACAGGAAGTCCATCCTTATTTTGAATAATATACTTGCAACAATGCCGGCGTGCTGATATATTCCTCCTTTCTCACTTATGCAATGTTACTCCATTCGTTTCATAATCAGCGCCGCCTCCAGGGCAGCAAGAATTTTCCGGTGGGCGTCCGCTATTGTTGTTTGACTGACTTACGACCCTAACGGTGACCCTGAGGCGTGGCCAAGGATCCCAGCCACGAAGGGTGTTCATGTCTGCCCACTCGGAAAGGGTCGCGCGGAGTCGTGACTCCGAAATTCGAGTCCGAAATCTTACACGTTTCGCGTCAGCGGTAAAAATTTGAACGAGGGAATGAATGCTTTCACGTGCAGCATTCACACTTGTCCCACCGAGGTCATGGAAAAGTAAACACAAATCGTGAAAGTAGGTGAGTCCGTCTAAATGCATGTATGTACAAGCAGACGTCACTCGCAGATGTTTGTTTATAAGGCGTTTTCCACCGGGAGGCACTGATTTCAGCTTTTCTTTCCAATGTCTTCTACATCTACGTACTACCCCGCAAGCCGCCTCAACAGGGCCTGTGGCGTAGGGTGTTAGGACACCAGCCGTTAGCAAATTAAAAGGAAACTCTCACACAAAGTACCACCAAGCATTTATTAAAGCCCTTTATTGCTCGAGGGAAAATCAATTTCTCATTCCTATTCGTTTGGAAATATATCACTCTCAATTTATCGTATTTGTCCGACCTAGAAATATAGTTGGGTCCTAATACGATGTTATCCGTGTCGCTTCAAAAGTTCGCATTCTCAAGTGTCCAAGCAATCTAAGCCAAGCTCGCAGCATCCGAGTCTCTTGCAGTTCCCAGGCTGATTCGTTTAACACTCGGGTAACGCGCGTGTAACATATCTGTGTAATTTGACCTTGCGTCTCTTGAACGAGCTCCAAGACTTGGAGTGATTTCGACAGTGATAACAGCAATGCCCTTAAAATATACATACGTCACGTAGGACCAAAGTACTTCAAACAAATTTTAATGAGTTGAATCCGTCATACCGACCTTCGGTGATGATAAAGCTTTATATACCTTTAGATGATGCTACTTTATTAGTAATTTCCAAAATCTGTGAATAAAAATGCTTTTTAGGTCTTTTCAAATTCAGATAATTCTCAGTCAGATAACAAATAACAGCCGAGAAAATATTTTTATTGTAATATTTAATAAAAGAGTTAAAGATAGTTAAACGTTTAAAAGTAAATAATACGTTGCATTACCTCACAAGAAATCAAGCAAAGTTACATTTTAAGGGATGCCCATGAAATTGCTGTTACATGTTTTAAGAACTTTAGGAACTGGGTCTTTACATTTAATTGTTTTGTACTCATACTTTTATTGTGATTAGAATTATAATTCAGTAAAGCGTAGGTTAGAAAGTATCACACAAACAGCTCTCTTATGTTATTGAGAGCTGTACATATATTTCCTTTTCACATAAAATTCTAGGTACCTAGCTTTCATAAGAGTGGGAGGAATGTTCAGGAAATAACGAGAATTGAAAAAAAATCATTTATTCGCCTACATTAATGTTGTCGCCTTTAAATAACCCCAATTAGATGATATAAGCTGTACCAGCGCTCTTTCTAATCCTCGAAAAGCTTCTAAAACTCGAGGGGTAGCCTTTAGATCTGTCGGCGATTTGATTTAAATACCATCCATGCTTATAAAATGACGGTCTTTTAATCTTCATTTTATTTTTGGTAATTGGATCAAGTCACAGGCAGCCATTTCTGGTGAATATGGAGGCTAGGGCATCGTTCAGTATTCTTTTTCGCCAAACATTCACGAACAAACAATGAAGTGTGATTCGAGCATCGCCGAGCTCATAAAAACACCTGTAATCTTAGCGGCTGCCACAGTTCAGGTAAATAATTGATAAAACTGAAAAATTTTCCATACTTCAGGGGTATGTATACCAAATTAATAAAAAATGACCATCGGATTATCAAAATCCGCGGGAAATTAAAAAATTTAGTTCCCGTTATTTTCTTGACTCTCCTCGTAGAGCTGTCTTCGCCATGTTACGCAACTCGAGATTATTTATTTATCTCTTATTCCATGAAATCGAGCGTGGATAAAGCAATCTAACTGAGAAAGCTCTCAGTTCAGCCTTCTGCGGAATTGTCTGGAGGAAACGAGCACACGTCTTGGCTGCCACAGAAGCTTCAGAGTCGGCCTCCAATGGAGGTAAGTGGGATGAAACAGTGGACAGCACATTTTCGGAGCAGTACATCCATTTCCTTCCTCTCGACGTCTTTCAACCCAACCTCCTCGTTCCGCGAGGCTAAAAAGAGTATGTATTTGCTGTCGTTGTCCAGTGAAGTAAAGGCGTAATTGCCGCAGTAAACAGATTACACTCTTCCAAGGTCATGAGCAGTGAAAATGCGGATGACGGCAAGTTATTTTTATGGAAATAACTCTACGATAAATATGACAGCAATAATTGACCAATCTCTCCTTTCTTTTGATTACTTTGACTTAAATATGCTAAGTTATTAATGTGCCCTCATAATTGCTACAGGATAAGGATTGAACAAGTTTTCTTTTGGTCAAAGTAAAAATATTCTATCTTTTTTATAAGCCTGGTATTTATTTGTGATAAAATATAGCAGTCAATGGGGTTATCAAAATGATATCCAATGTCATTGGAAGCACTTATCTGCGAATTTCGTTGTCATTTA
Source organism: Ischnura elegans (assembly GCF_921293095.1). Taxonomy (NCBI): domain Eukaryota; kingdom Metazoa; phylum Arthropoda; class Insecta; order Odonata; family Coenagrionidae; genus Ischnura; species Ischnura elegans. Next base: position 114,815,929 of record NC_060249.1, on the reverse strand, counting down.
ATCTGGGGTGAGCTTTACCTTCTCCTGTTCAAATCAACCTTGCGGTTGAATCAATAAGCGAGTGCGTGAGAATCCTGTTTAAACCATCGTTTTCCATCCCTTCTCCACAAATATCTTAGTTAGGTCGCGGGTTACCCTGAAGGTAGTTCAAGTTAAATCCTTATCTATCACTTCCTAAGACGGTAGATAGGTATCTCGATCCTCCATGATGGCAATTCACAGTAATGTTCTTTACGAGAAATTAATTTCATTTTTATGCAATCGTTTTCATCCTCTTACTTAAGGCTGAAGCACAATGTGCATATTTTCTTATGGAATGTGGTGTCTTTGTACAAAGAAAGTTATGATTTTCTCAACTTTAGAATTCAAGCCAACGTTGTGCACCAACTGTGTATCGAGCGTTGAAATATCCACTTCTGGAAGTTTTGAGAATGAAAAATAACATTGAAATGCTAAACATGAAAAGAGTGTTATCGCGATTAATTAATTAATACGTGATACTTTACATTTGAATTTTATTTTACATAACGGATATCATCGTAATCAACCTCGTTCTTAGAAAAGGAATGAATTTTATGAAACCTTTGTGATCCGCCTTGAAAGAAGACGGTGTGACTGATAGTATATCTGACCGGCAACCGGTAAAATCCGAAGATCTAAGGGTGATGGATTGGAAATTATCCATAATGAAAGAAACACTTGCAATTTGCCACCATTATAAGATTCATTCCGACCTAGATTTCGATGTTACTACAACATGGTACAAAAAGGTTCAACCATTAGTACAAAACAAGCACATTTTACAACGTTTAACCAAGGTACAACGTATAGCCAAGGTACAAAATGGTTCAACGGTTGAACTTTTTTGCTCCTTGAAGTAGCGTAGTAACATCGGGACTTTGGTCGGAATAAATTTTATAATCTTGGAAAATCGCAATTGTTTTCTACAATACGGCAATCGGTAGGTCCGAGTTCGAATCCCTGCTAAGCCGAATGAATATCAATCTTAGTGTTTTTATGAAACATTTTGCCGAAAATCTTACCATGAGCAATGGGCATTACAATTTGAACGAAATCACAATCGATGAGAACGCTGTTTCCGCCGCAGAACTTCGTCGCTCTCAGAGGTGGAATTGGAGCCCTTTCGGAGATGGATAGATGACCATAAAACTGTGAGAGATGAGGTCGTTGTGACCGAGGACGTGTACCTGCGAGCCGCCCGCCCTTAATAAACGTCCCTTTCGCTAATTCGCCCGTGTTTGGCAAACGGGGTAAGTGGGTCCGAAAGCGGAGGCGATCAACCCCCCACCACGGAGCCCGATTACCCTTATCCAATAGATCAGCGGCGACGGAGGGGGTTGCATGAACACGCCGAGGCGAGGCTCTTCTGTCTGCATCAAAATATTCTCCCTCGCTGAATCTGTACCACTGGGTTACTCCCACTACTCTTATCGATCGGAGTACGGACTCAACCGTGAATCTTACCTCCGAGAAAATGAACTGTGGAGATGCTCGTTTTTATGGTAACCATTTGCTTGCCTTGTTTATTTATTTGTTCCTATACCACCCAAAACAGCTTATGCTGGACTTTTTAGCGGTGTTTGTCAACAAGTAAACAATAACACAAACAATCACGCCCTGGACAGGAGCAACTTACCCAGGTGGTACTCAAACCTACGACCTCTAGTTCAGCAAGCGAGGACTTTACCACGCCGCCATCGACACCGAATTTTAATTTTTTTCTTATTCTTTTGTTAATGTACAACTGAATATGTTTCTATTGTTATAACACTATAAATTACTGTAAAAAATTTCACAACCCTTTATTTTGTTAACACATCAAAATTATACATCCGTTTTCATTTCAAGCCTTGATGAAGGTTAAAAAATAAGCCTAATATTTGGTAAAAATTCACCTCAATATATTCAAGTCCTACATTCCAAGATACTGATTTTGTATTAAACACAGGGGCCAAGAAAAGAAAAAATACTATTGTCATCAAATAATGGTATTTATTTGAATGACGCATCTTTTTTCCTATTATTTGGGATAATGCAGTGATCTAAGAAAAAGGACTGAAATCTATTTTTGCGGATTCACGAGACTTGGAGAATCTCTTTAAATTGGTGAAAAATATCTATCAAGAAAGACTTGCAAATTTGAATTGGATATTACTTTAGATTCCAGTTAATTCATATCTATTAAAAGAAAATAGATTCATTCAATATTGAAAAATGAGTACTGGTGGTATGAGCGTCATTAAATGTTTTCTGTTATCCTCTGTTAGCTATCAAACGAAGACGAAATATATCGCATGTGAGATGTTAGGCATCTAATCCTGACAATGATATAAATACGTGTTCGTTTAAGGGTGATTCTTTGACTATGAAAAATATTTAGGTCTCACCGAGGTTAGGCATATACAATATTGTTATATTGATCTCCGTCAACCAGTAAATTATGTTTTAAGGAATAATTCTAGCGTTTCCCAATGGGTGTGGCTTTGGATACCTGGTCCCAAAGTTTCGAAGGCTGAGTCTGTCATCATATTCAGGGGTAGAATGCGGAGCCATATTATTGTCGGTATTTTATTTATTTATTTATATCCTCGAGTGTCCTGATTGGATCTTTCTCGATTGTTGCTTTAGTATATAGTTATTAATTATGCCATTCCATTTACTGATTAATTGGATGTATTTGTCTCATTATCTCTATTGTCTCAGGCTCAACTTTGTGGAAGTTCATTTTAATAACGAAATGAAAAAACTTAGTTTTATTCCGTTAATTTATTTTAAGGTATGACAAGTTTCTACGCATCGGCGTCGTCATCAGATACCAGTCCATATATAGTCTATAGATATATGTATATGTACCTGATTATGATGCCGCTGCGTCGAAATTAGTCGTCCCTTTAAATACAATGGTGGAATTAAACAAAGGATTTTTAAATTTCATTATGACTTTTTCTAAATTGATGGTCTTTTCTTCTAAGTTAATTTCAATCCCTCCTTTTACAATACGATCCCAATAATTGCTCCTTGGACATAGAAAATAATGTGTTTTTATTGGGTGAGATTTATTTTCAGCTAAGTATTTCATAAAAAAAGTCACAGATGAATGAAAAAAAGAATCTGAGGAGCAATGCCGGACTCGGTTGAATCACACTTTCCCGTCGCTGTTTGATCGTCAAAACTTTCCCCCCCGAGAGCAGAAATCGTGAACTTGACACTGTGTGAAGTACCGGCGATCGACCCTTTCTCTTTTTCAAATTTATTTCCAGCGACATCTCGAGGGTAGACGACGTATGTGCGAGGCTTGAATTGAATGGATAGGAAAACAATGGCACTAGGTCCCGCGCCGTAATTTTTCGCACTCCGACGATATCTCTCCCTCTCGGAGAACGGAGAACGCACGGAGATGTCTCTCGTTTCAGCTTCCGTTGCAGATTGTCAAGCCGTCCCGTGGCTCGTTGACGTGAAGCGCGGACAGAAAGATATACCGTGGCCTCATTTCCTATACGTTTTATCTTACTCAGCGAAAATAACTTCCCAAAATGTCCTTTTTTGTCTTCGGAGGAAATATAATTTTTTATTGAGCATTGAAGAAACTAGAATTAGGCATACTTCGTGAGAGCGTCAGTTATAGGCATTGCTCACGATGTTTATTTCTTTAAAAATGTGGAAAGAAGTATTGCGGTTTCCCCAGAACGTCTTGTGAAATCCTTTAAAACATTTCACTCACTCGCTTACTCAGCGTCCCAGGGGCTCTTTGGACATGTGATGACGAAGCTCACCACTGTCACAGTCATAAGAATTTCGTTTTTCTGGTGAGGGGCCAACTCCTTTCACTGGGATATCTTCCATCTGCGAGGATTTTGCTCAGGGTTTTCACTATTTTTTAAAAATGAAGTCGGAAAAAGATATTGATAATGCTCCTGGAATGCTATAAACATTGTGGATAATATTTTCTCTGTATCTCATTGTTGTAGCCATGTATGAGTTTCATGAATACGAATTCTTTGAAAATAAAAATTGAAAATAGTCAAAATACGAGGTAGAAGCTTGTTTATGCCTCTTTATCATGAATGACCCTAAAGAACTATGATATGTCATACCTATGAGCTGAATAGGAATCTTGGAACGCTGACAGTGGTTATGGCAAGCCCTCGAGGTGACTGCCCTACACCCACTTGTTGTCCATTGGCGTCGCCATGACGTGCGGTAGCGGTTTCGTGAGTGTGGCGAGCCGGATATCGAGTCCTCCTCGTCCAGCGATTTGGGCGGACCCCCGTGGTTGAAGCATTCCCGCGTAACAGGACCACCCCGTGGGTGTGAGCTCTCTGAGGCCATATTTGGGGCCAATACCTGTCGGCAACCAAGATGATTGCTGTTCGAGCAATGTTGGCCTCTCAGATTCGACGAAGAAAGTAAACGGTACGGTTCCGAACACAAAAATATTACCACTCAGGAGCCAAAAATTTTTGAAGTACCGAATCGACGCCGAATTGTCTACACCGCTGTACTTCTGGAAGCTATCAAGATCTGGTGCTGGCGGTGAATGCAGAAAACCAACTGGTCGGATAAGACCAAAGACGGATAGGTTGAGAAATGAGTAGGTGAAATAATAAATTAATAATGGGTAAGGCAGCTTCTTGTGCTAGAGAAGGAACCGGTAGATAGATTATTGCATACGACATTGGAATTACTTGAGGAAGATAATGGAAGGGAAAATAGAAGGAAAAGTCCCCAGAGGAAGACCCAGGGATTAATACTTAATACGCATAAAGACGGTTACAGGAAAAAAGGGACATGAGGGAACAGAAGGAAATAGCATAGGAAAGAGAAATATGGAGAGCTGCAGTACGCCAACTTCAGGATACCTTCAGGATGGAGATTGGGCGATGAAAAATGAAATATCCATTGGATTAGGCTTATTTCTGATTTTAAAAATCACTTTAACATCACACATAAAAGATAACCCACTAAAAACCAGTTACCTATTTGTTCTTTCGAAGTGAGTGAATGGATGAGGTAGCCCATGAACGTACAAAAATGAACGGGTTAAACTGAAAAAGCCTGAATCAGGTGATCTTTTTTTACCGTCCCTCAGAGTAATGATAGGCTTGCAGGGACCGTAAGAGTGATCAATTGACACATAATTTTCTGAATCATACTATCACTCCCATCGTTTTTTCCATTGATTACTCCGTCACTTTCCGTACTTACGAATTTCGTTCCATTAAAATCCAAGCGTGGCGTTAAAAATCCAGGTTAGGGGCAGTGCGTTCTAACGCGATAGTTGAAAGACGGTGCCAGCGATGGTTTTAACACCGGAAAAAGGGACGATAAAAAAAGGGATTGATAAAAAAAGGGATAGGATTTTCATCCCTGGAGCCATCGCGGAAATTGATTGCGTGAAAAGGTCATTTTTCGCCAAGGGCCATCATTGGAGCGATCGCTGGATCAATTGCTCCGAAGGGACGGGAAAAATGATGCCGCAGAAAAGTTTCTCGGGTTTTCCACCGGTTGAAGTCGACCATGTCTTCCGACGTTTCGAGCAACGACTTGCTGATCATCCTCAGGGAATCTTAGAACCAAGATCTACATGCATTATGGACTTATGCATCCTCAGGGGATCTTCCGGATTCGGAAGATCCCCTCAGGATGATCAGCAAGTCGCTGCTCGAAACGTCGGGAGACATGGACGGTGGAAAACCCGAGAAACTTTTCTGCAACTGATAGGCCGGGAAAACCTAAGATCATACAAAAATGATGCTGTGAGACAGACATAAGAATGCTTCCATCTTTCGTGGTCTTCAACTCCATGACGATCGTTGAAGTCTCCGTCCCAAAGAACACTCGAAGTTCGCCGCAGAAGCCTCATTTTTCTCTCTTTCTGTGTTTCTCTCTCGCCACTTTACGATTTCCACGCCCGGTCAATCAGTGTCCCTGTCGAAGAGCGAGGGATTACGCCGCGCGCCGCTCTTTTTTTTCGACCTCCAGAGTCACCGACCGTGAAGGGATTCGCTTTTTTTTTGCTGCACGTGAGAACTTTCGTGGAGAGAGCAACGCTCCCATCCATCAATTGAAAGACCCCCGCGAGCGATTCGTCGGAAATAGAAGCGAAGAGACAGACCTCTTTTGTGAATGATGGACGCTTCAGATTCCTCGGCCGTCTCTTAATTCTCTTTTAAATTTCATTAATATCATCCGCTCAACTGTGAAGGTCGTGACGACGGGGATGGGGCGATGATTAATGAAATATCCATCGGATTAGGTTCATTTATAATTTTAAAAATCACTTCAATATCACTCATAATAGATAACTCCCTAAAAACCAGTTGACTATTTGTTCTTTTGAAGGGAGTGAAGGGAGAAAGTAGCGCATGAACATAAAAAAATGAACGGGATAAACTGGAAAAAAGCTCAAATTTCAACTGTGTCGCCTGTTTAATATTTTGGGCAATGACATTTCTGATTAACCTTATATATTTAGAATAGAATATGCATCGTAAATGAAAAGAAAATCTTTGCAATATTCCACAAATTAATTTTCAGGTACAACTGGTTTCAACTCAGCGGCGTTATCTTCAATTACATAGAGGAAAATCAAAAACATTATCCTGGTATATTATCCAGGTTGGGGAGGAAGAAGGTAGGTGGGAGGGGGTGGACAGTGTCCAGTGGACACCTCTAGGATACAATATGATGCGGAAAGTGGGGGTTAGAGCGGAGGAGGGGGGCGGATGACAGTTGACAGTTTGAATTTTTAGTTCTTCGTACCTGGAGATGACGTCTCTGCGTCGAAAATTGTCGTAACTAAAACCAAATTGGCGGAATATAACTAGGTTTTTCTTTCGATTTACGATAAAATGGAGTTTCACAAGGTAGAGTCTGAGATTATAGACGAAATAGAATGTGCATTTTAGTATAGGAAAGAGTCCAAAGGTTCACGTTGGTAAGATATATTGGAAGCTAGTATTATACGTACATTTTATTACCCACTTATAATGTTTGAAGGGTTGCAGGTTCTAATTACAGGTATAGCCTGCGGAAAGCCCCAGACAATAACCCTCTTCAGTGAAGATCGAGGTGGCTCAGGGTAAGGAATTGGCCAAAGAGCCCAACATTAAAATTGGAGAATGAAGTATGCTGAGACCAACTTCGATGAAATCCTACCTACGTGAATCGTGGGACTATTTCTCATAAAAAAATCAGTGTCGTTTTTTCCGTGCACATAAAGGATTCATTAGACGTACTTGTCATAGTTTATCTTAAGGATCCTTAATTCGGAATAGGTAAGATAGGTTCTGCATGCGTGTTTAATGATTTATTATATTAGTAAGTACTAACTATCTGCATGCATATTTTGACAGGTTATAACTCATACATATCACTCTTTATGAGAACTTTTCGTTTTTCTATGACTAATTAGTGGCTTTATTTGCATGGTTGCATTTCCGTGCCCTTAGCACTCTCTTAGTTTTTGGTCTGACTGCGTGACGTTGTCCTGAGTGCTTGGCCTGAGTCCGTCGAACGAGCGCGTTTCTTATTAAGGCTAGGATGAGCGCTGCATGTCTGGTGTGGAACCATGGTGGATGTAGATGTTTTACCCTGGCAACGCTTCAACTGTTTACATGATGGAAGTCAGACGAACTCTCCAGCACGCCGCCGCCATGATGCCGAATGTGTCGAGAGTGTGAAGACGTAGTGGCGCCACGGCACGGCGCATTCCTCCGCGGTGAATTCACCGAATCAAAACCTGTCCTCGAAGTGCTCGCGAGTGGTAGGGGAGGTGAGGGGTGGTCGGGGTGGCAGGGCTGAGGGAGGGGGAGAGGGCGGGTGGCGACCCCCTGGCACATTTGGGGGAGGATGGTGGAGGAAAAAAAATTGAACAACGCAAAGCGAGTTGGTGGGTGGGTGGGTGGAAGCTGTTCCGTGTTATGACGCGTCTTGTCAATGTAAATCATGAAGTGAAATCAGAAATTCTTAAAAATTGATAATTATACTATCGATATCTTGTACTAGGCCTCTTTACAAATCCATCAAATTTTCTCTCCAGATAAATCTGAGCCTTAGATTTTCGACTTGTATTTTCTGCAACGAATTGTTTTTTTTTTTTTTTTTTTTTTTTGAAACTTATGATTGAATAGGTGCCATAGAAATCCTACGAGGCAAAACTTGCTTTATCTTATTAAAAGTTTGCATAGAAGGCCCTTAGACGTAAATGTTTAATTATATCCCATTAGCTAAATATATATTGTTTGGGCATTACGTAAATCTCGTAAAAGAACTTGTAGGTTAAATTCTCTCCTACTCCCTCTCTTCCTAGGTCGGCCATATCTCTTAAATGCCGTCTCTCCCCACGTAAGCCGCCTCCCAAAGCTGTAGGCGGGCGGCCCCTTCGAAGATGGACCTGGCGCCGTCCAACTCGTCGTCTGAGAGGCCCTCAATGCATCCCCTTGACCCACCATATATCTCCGTGACGTGAAAGCCATTCTATGACCTCTTGTATTGTATTTACTGTATTGATGATGCAATACTCCCACCAGACCGGCTTAATTTCATGACGCATCAGTATGTTTAAACTGAGGCTATGGTCACGAAATTTTCAGAGAATATCGGGTTAACATCTACCCGTATCTCAAATATTTTACTTTAGTATTTTTTCGACGCTAAAATTTTCATCTATGTTATATGTAAAGGGAGCGTGGTATTCTAGTGGTTAGGTCCTCCTGATTGTTCAGTGAAAAAGTGCGGTTAACTGCAATATTGAGATTGATGAAGAATCTGAGATTTTCCCGGTGAGTAGCATGGACGAAATCTTCTCGGGTTTCTAACCCTGACCCGGTTGAAAACCAGAGAGGCTTTCATCCATTGAGATTGATATTCTCAATTGTGGGATTTTTAAACAACTTTGAAATTTGCACTACAACTCCTAATCGACTGAAGAAGTATGCCGTAATGTGAAGTACAACTCAGAAATCTACTCGCAAATTATTTGAAAATACAGAATAAAGAGTATTTTACATTCTGCGTCATTATTGGGGTCCGTGGTAACCTAGTGGGTAGAGTGCTAGGTTACTGCTCGAAGAAAAGGATAGGTACCAATGAGAGCGAATACCAGAACGTCATATTAGAGCCCAAATATATTTTAACAATGAAAATACTTTGTTACTTCCACAAAATACACAGTTTCTATTTATTACCGGTTTCGGCTATTACACCATTTTCAAATACAAAAAATATATGGTAGGGGCAGGTATATATGACAAGGTTTTCATTTATAACTATTTCTCGTATTTCCAAGGCATCCATCCTCCTTCCTTTACCAGTAAAATGAAGTATTTCGGGGTGGAAATTACTTCCGTGCCCCATTTCCAGGAGTTGCCGGGTGAAAGCTGACGTGTCGTCCTTGTTTTTCCAACATGCCCTGTGTTCCTTTGCCCTGGTGTTGAAGTCTCGTCCCGTTTGGCCGATGTAGCATGAATCACTATCATTACATTTTAATTTATAAATGCCAGATTTTAATGTTGGTTCAATAACATCTTTAGCATTATTTAACAATCTACCCAAGGTGTTATTATTATAAAAAGCAACTTTGTATTTGTTTTTGGGGATAGCTTGGCATACAGCATTAGACAAAGGGCCTATAAAAGGTATTTTACACCATTTAGTTGAAGTTCTGGGTTCGACGGGTAGCAAGGAACTTGACTTGGCGTGAGCAATATGTTTTAATTTCCTATTTAAAATTCTTGTGATCAAAGATTGCTCATATCCGTTATTATGGGCAATTTGTCGTATGGTATTTAATTCCTCTTTAAAATCAGTTTCCCGAAGGGGAATGTTATAATAGGGAAAATATATTTTCTGATTCGACAGAAAAAGTAAATTCAAAGATGAATATGTCTCTTATTCTATTAGACTTCAGCTCGCATCAGTCATTTCTAACATTAAATTTGCTCTTTGCACGTATTCCTTATTTGGGCATTTCAAGGATTTCGTCTGCTTGATTCTTATTTGCACTTCGACCGTATTTGTTGTTAATGGTTTTAGTCAAGTCGGCAAAGAAATAAATGCACGTAATAAACGTTATTGCCTCAAACGTGATGAGAATTATTCTGCACTATTACCGGTACTCCAAGCGTACGCCAAAGTTGGAGATCTTAGATTTTTATTTTACAAAGAATATAACTGTTCGCGATGAATACTGATCTGAATTAGAATTGCCTCGTTAAATATTTTTATACATCCCATCGTATCGCATTAATACGTGCGCAATAAGACCTATATCACGTCTCGTATCTTTTATGTCCGTTTCTAAATTGTCTATTGAAACAGCCATTAAAGGCTGTTATTACTTTCTAAGATTAACATTTTCCATTCTTCCTCCCCATATTTTTACCGACCTTACATTTTTAACATCGCAATATTAAAAATCTGCATTACGGAAAATCACCTTATGTTCTCACCGCGGAGATAGGAGAAAGTGAGTCTTGAACTCAATAGCCGGGCTAAAACACGGCGATAAGATCACGAAGATTCTGTATCATTGCTGTAGCCAAAAGTTAGTATTGAAAACAGTTGCAACTGTGGTTTTTAACGTTAAAAATCCCTTATTCCGTATTTTGCTCGATTTCAGCATGCACCAAATAATTTCAGTTATTGAATAAGGTTTTCTCGGGTTTCCAGCAGGGTGAAGGAGTCCATTGACTTCAACGTCTGAAGGCCCGATGCGTTCCTCGTTGTTGTAGCCTAAACGCCATCAGGGAATGATGCTGGTGTCGTATTTACGATAAATACAGGATTGATGAACACCTGGAATTCTATATTTGTCGATGACAACGCGAATCATTTTGGTCATTGTTCACCCACGTTTTTGTAACAATTACGAGGAACGTGTCGGACTTAAATCCACATTTTTATTATGCCGACGCGTGCGATTTTTGTCATTGTTGAGTCGTATTTTAGCAACAATGGCGAGGAATGCGTGGCACCTCGTAAAGTTGGAAACAGTAGTCTCATCCGGATGAAAACCCGAGAACAATTTATTCAGTCTATTCGCCTGGATTGCACCAGAATTTTTCTCATTTCAGTTATTGTTTTTGGTAAACGTACAAAGAAGACATGGTGCATGGATTTTAATGTTCTTTTTCCGAGGAGTTTTCCCTTTAAAGCAATTGCTTACGAGCCCTCGTTCATGGATTCTCTCGCCGTTTTCACAGCTTACTCATAAATTTCAGAGTGATTGAATGACTGAAAAATTATGCTTAATGACTGATCGGATATAATTACTCTGGCTGAACGAGTTGCGGCCATTGTATCAGTCGAAGAAGAATGATTCATTGGAAAGACAGACAGCCATTTCAAGCCTTTTTAGTGTTTCCGATGAATACCGCTACTCAATAAAACTTCGCAGACGCTGCAGGGACCCAAAAAAAAGCCATTAGGGTTAATTATACCGGAAGATGTGGTGCTAACAAATATAATAATCTATCCTTCATATCCATTATCAACGAAAGACTGTTTTTTTTAATTTCTCGCCAACCGGCATGGCAATCGTATGAGATGGCAACAGATTGAAATGGACGAGGGAAATGCTTACGTGCTGTCAATGCTCCACTTTTATTATGATTAAATAGAACTAAATAGAAAATATAATTGAAAAGCCCGCATTCCTTATAAACTTTTGTTATTTAAACACCTTTGAGTCACATTTGAAAGAGCGATTGTTTTCAAATGAAATGAACGAAAAGTATTCTTTGAAGCGCTTTTTTGAGGCGGAGTCTCCTTAATTCTATTTTCGTTGATGCCCACGCGAGGCGAGTGTGTTTTTTTTTCTTTGTCATTGTCGAGCCGTGTTCCGTGGCAACAATCCAATTCGAATGCACGCCGAAAGCGTCGAATGTATTCAGGCGCTAATTCGATGGGAGTGCGACGCCCTTCTCGGCGAAAAGAGTGTGGGATGTGGCGGAAAGGGTGGGGGGTTGGAGGGGGCGTGAGATTTTCTTTCTCATCCCCGCCGCTCTCCATCCCTCATGCCTCCGTGCTTCTCTTCCGCTGTGTTCCGATTCCTCAATTCAATCGGTGCGGCTCTCAGATGATGTATATTTGAATTAATACCCGAGGGGGCCGCGCAGTAACCAAAAACCATTGGTATGTATAACCCATGGTTTCTTTTATATAGTAAACCAAAGGTATAGGCCAACATAAAAACGAAAAACCTCAGTATTATGATGGGAATTGGACAAAGTTAGCAAATTAAATACTCAATAGTAAAATCTGATGCTTTCCCGGCGAATATATTCAAAAAAGGCTATTCGGGCTTCCAGCCGGGTGGTCTCCCTCCATTCTGCCGACACGAGTCGGTTCCATCCTGGGTTAGCCCTGAGGATGGAACCCGACTCGTGTTCCGAAACGTCGGCAGAATGGAGGGTGACCACCCGGCTGGAAGCCCGAATAGCCTTTTTTGAGTAAATACTCAATAGTTCGAAGCCATGAAGATGATAAATTGATTTATCAAAAAATTATTTTTTCCGAATAAAACTTTCCCTGCTCAATTCTAATAAATAGTATAATTCAAATAAATAAGTTGGCAACTTATTTATTTAAATAATAATCTAGTTTGCATCTCGGTGTTCAGATATCAATTCGAATAATTAAATGGCAATTCTTAAATACCTATAACACATCATTGTTGCCGTCTCTTTCGGTTATGAAAAGTAATCTACCGTCTAAAATCAATTGTGAGTATTACCATCAGATGCCGTATCAACTATTTTGCCTTCGCATGGAAGCTTACCTGTGACATTTTCTCTTAGAAATAGAAATAAGAAAATGAGATACTTTCTGCGGAATGGTTCGATTATTTATTATCATAAATTGATTCCATGATTCCATTCTAGTATTAATGACTACATTTATTTATAACGGGAATAAATAGGTGCACTTGAGTCTTTTCTGATCATCAACCCTTCCATGATAATAAAAGAATTGTCATTTTTTGGTAATTATCATTTAAATGAAGCTTTGCTGTCCTAATTTTTTAATCTAATTTTATTTTCTATTTCCATTTTTACGGTAGCAGCTGGGATTTTTTCGTCTTGATACCCTATTTGAGAACATCCCTCGTGTATTAGTAATTGATATTTTTGAGATAAAACTGAACGTAATTATTATCTAATGAATTTAAATCTTGACCACTATGATAAAATATTAGTCTCAACTTCATCTTTTTTTAAGTTATTCTGTTCATACATTCAATACATTTATTTTCTGTCTGTTGCCATGCTGTTTATATATTCTTTTATAAATCCAGAAAGGATTGTTTTTATTTCCTTTGCTCAAATAAAATTCTAAGCCCTGAAGATGATGAATAAATTTATGAAAAATAACTTTATTTGGCGAAGATTTGAACTTTGTCTTTCAATGAATTTAACTCAAGATAGAAGCTGAGACAATTGCGTTATTACTATCATAGAATTTCTCAGACAAAATCTTAGAGGTTAGGCTCGTCTACTGTTTTATTTAACGTATAATAATACCAATAATGGGCATTTGCATTTGAATGTCGATGCAATAATGTACTCATATTTTTACTTAGAATTTTATAAAATTTCTTGATTATTGCCCGTTTCACTGAGGATTTTTCTGGGGCAATTATTGCGGGATTTCGGTTCCCTGATAGGTATTATTCGTGCGAGTATTATTGTCGGATCCAGTGTTGCCAACATCTCTTTTCTCCTTGTACACGCCGGATACCTTAGCCCTGCTCTCCTTATTATAAGGAAGAGGTCGAATTAAAAAAAAAAAGAAACGCGATCCCGCTAGAACTCCCACGCGAAATCCCCCGTGCGGTTGGGGGTCGCAGACAATGCGATACTTTCTTTGCCTTTTAATAGCAGTCGACCGCTGAAAAACAGTCCTTTTTAACTTCCTCTCTTTTTCTCCATTTCCCCTCGAAAGCGTTATTCTTTTCCGAATCTGCTCTCCCCCCAAACCCCCCCTATTTCCGCCACTACCCCCTCCCATTCTCCCCTAGACTGACACGTCCCCTTTCTCTTACTCTCCCTAGGCTCGGAACAAAAAAAACAGCAAGAACCCTGACTCACGACGACTTTCTATCCGCGATTTAATTAACTCGCCTCCTGGGGTCTTTGGCATGAATATTAAAAAAGTTAATGGATGGCAGACTCCGTACTTCGCCGTCACGTCATACCTTTGCACCGTAGTGGCGCCACTAGTCCATGTGAGGATAATAACAGACGAATCTTGTGTAAACTTACGGAGTCTCGTAATATTTTAACTCCAACAGAAAATAAATAATTCCAGTTAAATTATGTCTCAATAATTGAAATTTCAACAATGGATAAATTAAAATATATCCAACGAAGATAATGTGGTACTTCGACTACTACTACTTAGGTAAGACTATGCGGTAAGCGTAAATGCCACGAGGCATATGCATACATACACAAGCCTTCTCTCCAGAAAGTTGGTCCTTTTTCTTTGCATCTCCATTGCCAGTGAGCATCTAGGGACAACATAAGACCTTTTACCCATTCATTACCAAGATAGTACTAAATTCCTCAGCCACCTACAAATATTCGCCATAAGACGCCATACAATATAATAATCGAAGTAGCCTCGTATTGCTCCATTCTGCCATCTGACGTCCAGCTTCAACAAAGTGGAACTAAAAACAATGAAAGCGAAAGATGCTTGGAAGGGCTGGTTTTTAGCGTCCCATCCGGGGATACCATTTAGGTTAGGAGACCATTCTCTGTGACCTTTTCGATCATACAAACCACGGATATTTTCGCATTTCTAATTCAGGAAATTGGAGTCGAGTAAAGCAAAAACAATCGTTCGTCGTGGTAAAAACTATTGCGCCATTTCAACTAAAGACTAGTTTTATTTATAACGGGATAAAATCGCTGCATTTCAAACCTTCCTAAGCATCAGTATTTACATGCTAATAAATAAATGGCCCGCCTCAACATCGCAAGTTACAAGTGCTGACTCTAAGTACTCGTAAATTATTTTCTGCAAAATATTGCGTGCCCTATCCAGCGATATTTCTTAAATAAATTCTAGAATTAATCTAATCAGCCATAAAAGTCAATGCGTATCATAATATAACAATAGATCAGGCGGAATAATATAATAATTGAGAGAACTGGTGGAATGGTTCGTCCACCATCGTCGACTTTCAAGCATTCAATTTTCAGTGTGCTGAATGTACAGTCTATCTTTATGGCCGAAGATAACTGCTTCACCAAAAACCTCTTGCACGAATATTAAACCATTATCTTCTTACATCCTGAATCAATCTGAGAACTTAAAAGTTGATGGGGAGGGAGGTTTTCCGTCATACGATTAACGCAGGTTTGAGAATTGATGATAAGCTTCTGATTTTGGGGAACGAGTCACGAAATCGTGATAGTTCGGTAAAGCCTGAATCACACAATCATTTTTTTTCATCGCGAAAGTAATCACTATCGCGATCACTTTTCCCGTCGCGAAAAGCGATCGCTCTAGTGATCATTTTTCTGAATCACACGGTCACTCCCGCCGTCGCTTTTCGCATCATTTCCAATATCACAGCTCGTTGTCATAGGACCCGAATCACGAAAATATATAGCGTGTTTGTTTATCTATGTCGTTCCCACAATTGTCAAACGTTGCGCTGCAATCGCTCCATACGGGCATGCGTTCCGATTGGCTGATTTGGGGTTTTAGTGACGGTTTTAGCGACCGGACTAGTGATGAAAAATAGCGATGGAAATCCTCATCGCGATCGCGAACGCGAACAACATTTGCCGGCGACGATCATTTCGCCTAGAGATCGCGATAGTGATCACTTTCGCGACGAAAAAAAATGATCGTGTGATTCAGGCTTAATGGATTTGATATTTGCTGCCTCAGCCATCATGCGCAGTTGATGTCTCTTTTAAATCTGAGCAGTTGCTAGCAAAAATTAAAAGGAACGCCCGAAAAGCAAGGTTCTAGGTTCTTCTCCCAGTACCTTACATGCATTATCAGGGGCGGATCCAGGATTTCTTTCTGGGAGGGGCACAAGCAAGGCCGTATCCAGGATTTTGTTCAGGGGGGGGCACAAGGATACCTTGTTATACAAAACGAACGAAATGACAATGGGACCGTATTAAAAATCTAGCATATTTTTAAGGGGCTGGGGGGGGGCACGTGCCCCCGTGCTCCCCCCCCCCTGGATCCGCCTATGTGCATTATTGTCATATTCGTTAGAATTACTACCCAAACGTGCTGCGCTGATAACACTACATGCAATCGGCGAAATGAATTCAACGGCGCGGCGGTGCAGAAATTGAAGTTGATTCCTAGATTCCATCGAATGTTTCCTATATCGATGGCTAAGTTCTAACAACACCTATCTCAAAAAAGCATCTTTTAGGGAGAGCAAAAAAACGATTATTTTTTTTTACTTGTACACTGCGATTTAAAACCAAAAGTTCATAAAACTGAAGAAGAAGAATTCATTTGCAAACAAAGAGTTTAGTTTTGCATGTATTTTATTTTTTTAAATGTTATTACACTTTTTTTTAAATATACCTGTCTCAAACCGGCCGAATTTGAGATACGTATTGTTAGACCTTGGCCATCGATGTCGTCCTTCGAATGTGCAGTAAAACAATAACCAGATAGCGTTGCACTGAGTATGACCTTTCATTACGCTTGACATATGTTAACGTGCAAACAATTTCGAGTAGCGGCATTAAATATATGATCTAAAATGCTGATATTGGGAAAATTATAGTCCGATTTGTTATTACTATCAGCATGTCTAGGTTGAACTGCTGAACGAATGAGATACTCAACGAATATAGTTTTAACTGTATTCGTTGAGTAACTCATTCTTTATATCATGTATTCGTATAATTATACCTATAGGTAGTATTTTTTAGTATAAATAATATTTTCCGAACGAAAATAATGTATTTTCAAACAAAACTATAGAATTTTTAGATTTTTCATGTAATCGGGAAAGTGAAATGCATATTTTCAGTTCCACTTATTATCAATCAGAATAGTATTTTAAACTGAAAAAAAAGGCTAAGTTAATCTCAACGGAGAATGACTCCTAATGCTATCAAAAGAGATTGGGGACATCTCGTACTTGGT
Source organism: Ischnura elegans (assembly GCF_921293095.1). NCBI lineage: Eukaryota > Metazoa > Arthropoda > Insecta > Odonata > Coenagrionidae > Ischnura > Ischnura elegans. Next base: position 114,798,769 of record NC_060249.1, on the reverse strand, counting down.
TAACACAGCACGCCCTCACCCACGGCTTCGCGCCAGCCATCGTCGCCGCCAGCCCGCGGCAACAGCCTGCGGCAAAGCCGCCACCGCAACTCTGCGACATCACCGCCGGCAGTCGAGGACACCCACGGCGTTCTCCTGCCACACCCTCCGCCATCGTAGGACTTCCTGCGCCTACCTGAAGAGCCGCCTAGGCCCTTAAGAGGACCTTTTTGGGGACTCCAACTTTTTATCTGCAAACCAGCTAAACGGCTTCCGGACGTCATTAGAAGAGCAGCGCCCTCAAGGACTTCGGCCGCCGAGGCCCTTAAGAGGACCTTTTCGGCGGATGCCAAGATTTCGCCAGAAGTCATCGGAAAGGCTCCAGCACACCCAGAGGCATCAAGCGCCCTCACGGGTTCAGTCGGCAGACTGCCCGGTAACGTATAAAAACAGAATTTCTGACCAAATTGGCCCTCTTAAGGGCCTTACACGAATTTTACACGTAATTCGCCACACCACTTGCCCATAAACAACATTACCCGACACAACACTACACTAGGTACATTCACCCGGCAAAGGCGCCTGGGGGGAGGCGGGTGCAATCCCCAGGTGGCGTTTTGACCGGTCCTACATTCGGTTGTTCTCGGTCGGCAACCCCAAGGCAGAGGGCAACCTCACTGCACGCCTTGGGGGACCCGCCGGGTCCCCTCGCTAGGCTACAGACACACCAACATGGCTACCGCACTAGACACTGACTCACCTCTCTCTCCGGAGACAGTCCCAATGGCTCCACTCGCCGAAGATCCGCGTTTCCTCGCCCTCTTGAGTGAACGCGGCGCCGAGCTAAAATCATTTTTCGCCGAACAGGCTGCAGCCACTACTGCCTTCACTGCACCGCCCGCCTTTACCGTCGTCGACAGCAGTTCCAAAAAACGCAAGGCGAACACCCCGCCTCCATCGACCTCTGCTTCCCGCCCGACTTCGCCCATACTGAATACCAACCGCTATGAGGTACTTAGCCAGGACGGTGACGATATGGAAGAGGAAGCACCGGAACCCGAGCCAACTTCAAAAATCCCGCCCATATTCATTAGGGACACTACGAACTGGATTGCAAAGAGGAAATTAATTTACTCGGTTTGCGCATTCCCGCCCGTTGCATCATTGCGCAGCAAGGACATTCTAATCCAATGTCAAAAAGTCGACGACTTTCGGGCGACTACCAGAATCCTAGCCGACAACAATATTCCGCACTTCACTTATCAGTTAAAAACTGACAAAAAGCCCCATTTTGTCATTAAAGGTGTGCCCGCGGATTCCACTCCGGACACGGTCAAAGCCGAGTTAGCTGCAAAAGGCATCACAACGGAGCATATCGTCCAGCTCCGATCCTCCCGACCGTCAGCAGCGGAAAACAGAAAGCGAACTCAGCTTCGTCAAGCCGACCCTGCCGCGCCTCTACCATCCTTGCCCTTGCGCCCGCTGCCGATGTTTCAAGTACGGCTAGACTGCCCGGACGAAAGGGCCAGGCTGACACAAATGAAGGACATCTTCGGCCTCAGTGCTAAAGTCGTTCCTTTCAAGTAATCCCCGGGGCCAATTCAGTGTCGCCGCTGTTTGAACTTCGGCCACACCCACAAGACCTGCGGCCTTGAACCAAAATGTTTTAAATGCGCTGGCCCTCACTTCTATACTACATGCACAAAGGCAAAAGACGCACCCGGAAAATGCGCCAACTGCAACGGCGCGCACATTGCAGTATATAAAGGCTGCCCCAAATACAAGGAAGTAGCTCGCCTCTTACGTCTTAGAACAACCAACGAAACTCCGGCCGCAGCTCCACCTACTCTAGATGAAGTAAACTTTCCAGCACCGCCTCCGCCAGCAAATGCATGGAATGCACGAAAACAAACTGTTCGCCCTACAGCAATTGTAACAACCTCCGAACCATCCCAACCTTCCACCTCACAATCTCTCCCTTGCCACTCCAATCCCCAACCGACAGTTCAGACCGCACCGAGCACCACTCCACCTGTCAGAAACCTTTCCCAACCATCAACCTCAACACAAAGCCAACCTACTCCGGCTCCGCAAAACCCCACTGCCACCACGGACTCGTGGAAAACCCATTTAAAAGCCTGGTTATCAGGGCTTATCCGGAAAATAATAAACCCAGCCGAAGGCAAATCCAGAATGGATATCCTCTTAGAGGAGATCATCACAGGCGCCATGCTGCTCGTCAATGGCCTGTAAAACATACAAGACTCTCAACCACCTTAAGCTGCTATCGTGGAATGCGAGCAGCATCAAAACAAAAAAGGGCGAACTTTTAAATATATTACATTCCCATCAACCAGACATAGCCCTCATTCAAGAAACCTGGCTACGACCGAAAGACGTCTTCAACATCCCGAATTACTCCACTCGGCGAAGTGACAGGAAGGAAGGAACCGGCGGCGGTGTGATGCTCCTCTACAAAAAACACCTTCTAGAAACCCCCCTTAAAGCTCCACCCACTGCAGCCCTAGAACTTGTCGGATCCAAATTTGCCACCGCAAAAGGTGACCTCAATGTCTGGAGCGCTTACCTGCCCCCGAAAGGACACGGTATCCAGCAAAAAGACCTGGACGCTATCCACTCCATCCTCTCCTCCACCACGGTTCTGGGCGGAGACTTAAACGCCAAGCACAGCGCTTGGGGCTGCAAAAACACCAACCAAAAAGGACGGAATCTACATCACGCCGAACTTACCTTTCCCTTCACAGTCTTACCCCCACCATCCCCCACCCACTTTACTGCAAACCCAAATCACCCGGCCGACATCCTCGATCTCTTTCTTACCAAAAACCTCTCTCCATTCCTCCTACCGTCCACTTTGCCACTTACAGCATCCGATCATGCCCCTATAATTCTAAACCTCCCGCTCTCTTACCCAACCATTCCTCCTCCCCCGCAAGTAAATTGGAAGAAATTCAAGGATTCAGCAACCATGATCAGTTTTCCGGATCCGCGTTCCAGTTCCACAACGGAGGACGTGGAAAAACACGTTTCCCTGCTCAACGCCAGTCTCAATCACTGCCTAGAAGAAGCATCATTCACCCCAAAACCTACGCCACTGATCGACACATCACTTCCGCCGTCCATTCTTCCACTTATCCAAAAGCGAAACAGCGCGCTGAAACAATGGCGACGCACCCAAGACCCCATCGTGCGGAACTTATATAAGGCCCTTAGGAACCGAGTAACGTCAGCCATAAGAACCCACCGACAGAAGCTGTGGGACGAAAAAATTGCATCATTGTCCCACAAGGATCATTCCGTATGGCAGCTTGCCAGATCCCTCCGCAATCGAAAAACCCCTCCCCCCCCGGTGAACTTCAACGGCACACAAGCCACCACGGACGAAGATAAGGCAAATCTATTCGCCACACAACTGGCGGAAACGTTCCGTGACGCTGAACACTCTGACGCTAATGAAGAATGCGAAGAGTCCAACTCGTCCATTTCTCTTTGCCCTAGCCCAACATTCCCTCCAGTTTCTCCAACCGAACTCCAGTCACTTATTCAACAACTACCAAAGAAGAAAGCCCCAGGACCGGATAACTTTACCAACCATCTGACCAAACAGCTCCCCCCGAACTTTCTCCTCTACCTTCGCCACCTCTTCAATACCTGTTACAAGATGTCATACTTTCCAAAAGACTGGAAATCCGCCAAGGTTATCCATATTCCGAAACCGGGGAAACCTCCAAATGACCCGAACAACTATAGGCCCATCAGCTTACTATCGGTTTTCGGCAAACTACTGGAAAAATCCATCCTACTCCGATTACTCCCAGAACTTCAAGAACATCACCTCATCCGGGACGAGCAGGCAGGATTTCGCTCCAGCCACTCCACCGCTCACCAAATTACCAGGCTCGTCGAAGCAATCCAATTCAGCTTTAACATAAAAAAGTACGTCGTAGGTGTCTTCCTGGACCAGTCCAAGGCCTTCGACCGTGTATGGCACAAAGGTCTCCTCCACAAACTCCACTCCACTCCCATTTCCATGTACCTAACAAAAATTATTCAATCCTATCTATCCGACCGTACCTTCTTCTCCTCCGTTAACCTCGCACAATCCCCACTACAACCAATCTCCTCCGGAGTCCCACAAGGCTCCATCCTTTCCCCATTCCTCTTTAACATCTACATCAACGACATTCCCTCCCATCCGAATACAGAAACCTTCCTCTATGCTGACGACCTTGCCATAATATCCAAATCGTTCGACCCAGACACGGCCGCGGACCGGATCCAGGAACACCTCGACGACATCGAAGACTGGATGTCAACCTGGAAACTGAAGCTAAACCCGGCAAAAAGCCAAGTGATGCAGTTCGCCAAAAAGACCAAACGATCACTATCAACCCCGATTTATTACGGCAACAGCCGTATTCCACGCAGCAACACAACCAAATTTCTGGGCGTTATCCTGGATGAAAAGCTGACATGGAGCGCAAACACCAAAGCAGCAGTGCAAATGGCAAAGAGTGCGTCTGCAGCCATATTCCCACTCCTCAAAAGTCCCCACCTGGGTCTACACACCAAGAAAATACTCTACACGGCCATGATCAGGCCGATACTCACATATGGCTATCCAGCGTGGGGATCCATAGCCAAAACACATTCACATAAACTCACAGTAACACAAAACAAAACACTAAGAACAATCACGGGAGCTCCCTGGTTCGTTCGAAATTCTTACATACACGATAACCTAAAAATTAAAACAATGACACAATACCTAAACGACATAGCAAAATCATTCGAACAATCACTCCATAAAACACAAAACGACCTACTGACTCCTCTATGGAACTACACAGACAATCCACACTTCAAACACCAAAGATCTAAAACAGCACTTACACACCCGATGCAATAATCTCATAAAAGCCACTTAACACAAAACCGCCAACTTCAAAAATAACGCCAAAACGACGATTACCAGCAACGGCTGAACATCGGAAACATAACTGCAATGCAGTTACCAATACAGCGTCAGCGTCAGCGTCAAGTTAATCTCATTGAAGTTATTACCTACATTACTGTCCATAGGGTTACCCGGGAATCGAACCACAGAACTCTATAAAATTATCATGGAAATTTTAAAAAATCTGCGTAGCGTAGTTGTCTGCGCAGTGACTTAAAAAGCCAAAGGTCCGTGGTTCGATTCCCAGTTGAGGGGAAATTTTCCCAAGGCAGTTTATGTGAAGGATCTGGTACTTTCCTAGCGTTGTGAGAAAAATAATCCTGTAATTCTATGAAGTAACGTCCATTTACTGCTTACAATTTTTTTAAAAGTATGAAGGCCTGCAAAATGAAAATCATCGTGAACGTGGCGGAGTGGCTTTGAGCCGAAATCAATTCCTCGAAGAAGTTTGGAGGGAAAGAAAATCTACTCATCGTGTATCGGAGGTGGCCTGTCGAGGCGGAGTCGGGTCCCGTTTCAATTCTCACAGGTTTATCTTGAGATCTATCGCACGGGAGGAAGCCCAACGGCTCGCCTTTATTGCTCCTCTGCTCCGTGAAGCTTCAAGAGGAGGAAGTACGGAAATACTTCGACTGCTTTCGCTCATTTAAACCGAGGAAATAAGTCTTCCAACATGACTCATTCCTTGGAGATTTTTCCATTGTCCCGCCGAGACACCCATTCATAATTTTTAAGCGGAAATGATCACCAGAAACTCTCTTAGCAGTGGAAATAGAGTATATTCCGGCATTGAAAATTTAAAAATTTTACTTAAAAGCCCTAATTTGCAAACACTTACTCCTTTGGTGAATCATACAACCACTTAGAATCACAGGAATGCAAGAATATTGGAATTCTCCAGCTCCTTACTTGAAAGAAAGTCGGAGACTCATGAAATGCATGGAAAATCTTTTTCCATGAATCTAATCAACGTTGACTCAGGATGCTTAGTGACGGAGCTAGAAAAAATATTTAAGCACACCTTAGTATGTGCTGCACGTTTTAATAGTTTCCTTAACGATGCTATTCGTGAAAACTATGCAAAAAAAAGGTTTCAAGGTATTTAGTATAACACGCCCTAAATGACATTCCATTCATAGGACAAATAGGAGCTTAAAAAGGAAAATAAACGTAAAAAATTCCCTTCACCATAACATGGGTCAGCAGGCATGACGTACAAGTTCCCACTAAAATACTAGTATATTATAATACTTGAAATTTATTAAGCTTATTTCCTCGCTATAATGTAAATGTGAGATTAGCAAAATTACTATCTGCTGGTCAATATATAGTATCAGACTTGTCTTATAGCGAAAGCGAATATAATCTATCGCGCGCACCACGTTTTTGATATCCGTAACGTTCTTCTAAAACTCAATGTAACTTTCTCATCAAATATGTTTGAAATTTCCAATAATTTAAGGGGCTTCGGGCCGTTATTTTCTTCTTTTTTGTAAAACTTTACGTTCTTTGAAAAAAATATTCTTTTTAATGCAAAATTATTTTTTATTTCAAATCAAAACGTCATTTTTTAATTAAATTTAATCTATTGCCATGTCTTTACCAAAACTCAATTGTATGCCTTCGCTCAGCGCCGTAATAACCGGAAACGTTTTTGAATCATCGCAAATCGCAAAAATATATATATGCTGAAGCTGAGATATTGACAGAAGTGTTTACTGTAAAATATGCCGGCTGATACTGGTTCTCTCTTAAGTTCTGGAAATAGCGTGAGAATGATTTGCCATCCGGTTGTGATCTCTGTTACAAATTTTAATTCGGTAGCTTATCATGAAGTGTAGTTTGAGATGATTTTTGAGTATGAGTTGAACTTAATTGAGTGTTGATATTTTTCCTGGACGGACAAACAATCAAGAGCGTGGCTCAATAATGAACGAGGTAAAATGGCGATTCCCTAGTATGGAGAGCGGAGCGTGACTCGGTTGTTCGGCCGTGAATTTTGAGTGCGTGAATCGACACGTGATGTGCTGGATGTGCACTCTCCTTCTCCTTCGCCCGTTATTACCCTGCTCCGCGACTGGCGGGTGCAGTAATTGTTTCGGGAGAAAATGGATTGTGCAATCCAAGGCAAGGATGGTGGGCAGAGAGGCACAACTTCCGACCGTTGCGCCCATGAAGCTTCGAGTGCAACTGCGCAGGCGCCCTGCGCTTCCCGTTGACATGACTACAATGCATCATCAACAATGACTGTGGATCTCAAAATGGCGGGAATACTATTTTTTTAACAGATTTTTTAAAAAATAAAATGAAAAAGCTACTAAATATTTAATAATTTACGTTATATTTATAAATATTTTATATGTTTTCATTATTAAAAAAATTATTATTAGGTGCGCAACTAAGTTCCCGCTGTTTGTTAACGAATAGCTCTAGCAGTGATTACCGGTCGATTTTGACGTATCGGAAACGTCACGAATCAAGCTTAGACATTTGGTAAACAAACCGTTCGACAACAATGGCGAGTTTTTTTTAGCGTCATATCCTTATTGTTGCGTGAAAATGTCCGCGTTTGTGGCAGGTAACCGTCTTTTGCGGGGAGTGTTAATTTTCTTCTTTCATTCGAAGAAAACAGTGGCTGAAGTGCATCGAGACCTCCAGAAAGTTTACGGAGATGCTGCTCCTAGTGAAACAACGTGCCGTGATTGCTTCCGTCGCTTCAATGACGGTCATTCCAATGCTGACGTGAAGGAAGACCAAAAACGTTCCAAGACGCTGAATTGGAGGCATGAAGATCTGTACCAAACTCAATAAAAGCTTGCTAATGCGTTAGGAGTTCACCACCAATCCATTTCGAAGCGATTAGATGCGTTGGGATTTATGCAAAAGCAAGGAACTTGGATTCCTTATGATTCTAAGTGAGTCTACAGCATGACAACGCTCGACTCTTGATGCACGTGTCTTTATGATCGATATCACTTTTGTATATGTTTAGTTTATTTTCTGTTTTTAAGTTCATTTGTTGTTTGTTTTGTTTATTTGTGAGCATGTTTGTTTTTATTTTGATTTATTTTATTTCTTTGTTTGAGACGATGCTATGGTGATGAGAGATAAATAATGAATTGTTAAGGAGAGAGCCATCTTGAAGTGGATGTAAAATAGGATTGAGAATAAAACAGAGTGCCAAGTGATATTTACATTGAATTTAATCGCTGTGATACGTTACTCTGCGTTGCAAAACCCGTTAAAACCTACCTGTAAACGCTCCAATGGGAAGTCCTGTTTCCCCCCGCTGTATTCCTCAGATATTGCGCCGTCCGTTTATTACTTGTTCTATTATATGGCACATGGTCTGGGTGATCTGAAGTTGCGCTCATACGAAGACAACAAAAAATGACATGATTTGTGGGTAGCCTCAAAAAATGAACACTTTTACCGGTACGGGATTGGCCTCTGCCACATTGACCGGGAAAAGTTGTAGCTAGCGATGGACAATACTTTGAAAGATTCCTTTATAGCCATTTTTTCACGATAAAATTGTATTTTCGTTCAAAAAACAGAGGGAACTTAGTTGCGCACCTAATATTATTTTATATTTATTTTTATAATTATTTTATATGTTTTTATAATTTAAAAAATTATTATTATTTTATATTCATTTTTATAATTGTTTTATATGTTTTCATTATTCAAAAAATATAAAATATACGTAAACATGCATTTCGTCTACATCTCCGACTGAGTAATAAGCGCAGGAATTCTGAATGCGGAAGACAATACAGCCAGCTGTCGAAACGTGCGAGAAGATGGATCAATTGATAGAAATTTACCCGAGAGACCTCCATGTATCATTTTAATTATAGATAATGGTACAAATACAGCAAAAATGCACTTTTTTACAAATTATAAGTGCACTCATAACAATAAAAATGAAACAAAGACGCTAATTGCTTAAAAAACCGGCAAAAAATGTTAGAAAAACAAAAACAACATTATAGTGACCAATTCCTCTGTATTTGCAAGTTTTTGGATGATTTTTCTCGGACTGAGATGATGCAAAGGCGATAAAATTTTTAATAGACAAAAAAGGGGATCAATGTTGGTCATGAGAGAATGTATTAGGACGGAAAAACAGTAAAAAAAAGGGAATGCCTAATTGTTGATAGCCTGGGTATTGTCATGTGGAGTAGGCAATTGGAACGTGTTTGTCTTATGCTGATGATGGAAATAATATCAGCACTGCCAGAGTGGAATTTAAGGGTATTCGTCGGAGACGGGAAAATTTATTAGGGAGGGATAAAGGGGATAAAACTGCATTTGTAGGTGCCTCATGTTTCGGTAGATTTGGTTTTTTGTATTATGCAATTATTTCGAAAAATATAAGTAGATGTTAAATGATGCATTAAAACACTTTTCGTCAGTATAAACCACCGGAAACCTGAAATAATATTTTAATTAATTCTTCTAAACGAATACATGTGACACGAAGTTGCATAATTTCTAATAAAAAGAGTTGAATAAATGATTGATTGAATAGATGGTGGATTTGAAGATATGTATTAATCAGTGTTGAGCTTCTTGTGACTTCTACGCAGCGCAAAGTATTTGCCTATTGTCACTGGGAAAATTATTCATCTGGATTTCGAATACTTTTTTCAGGTCAATTGGTATATGTGAAGAGGTTTTGTGCATAGTGCAAAGATGTCATTTGCTTATTTTGAAGTAAAGACAGGGGCGAAAATACAAATAAGTTGCGAAAATATCGATCATGGAATGGGCAACAAATATTAATAGGCTTCCAACATCGTTAATTGTATGGATTTGCTTTTACCAATAGCTTTGAGCTTCGAAAATAACAATGACACACGAAATCCTGAAGTTCCTTTCTCCAGGAAATCTACGAATTACGCCACATTTCCGGATATATTCTTCATAAAACTATATCTTCGTAGAAATCGACGCATTATTTATGGCAGAATCTGTCACCTTTTAAGGGTAGACGAAATGAAGTAACATCATTAAATAAACTACTTTTGGAGGTAAATGAAAGAAAATAGCGGTTTTTTAAATGGTGTTTTAGAGCCAAAATATATTTCCTGAGCAAGGTCGTTTTTTATCACTCTAATCAGACAGGAACTACAATGGGACAGAAAATCCATCACCAGATAACCAGTTGAATCAAAGTAATAAAATCGCCAAGCGTACGATCTTCTGAAAGCATTGTTACTCATCCCTAATTGCTAAGCGATACGCTATGATGCCTTCGCCAATTGCTCATTGCACGTCCCTCTGTGATGTGTCGGCCGTATCAATTACCAATGCCAGTTAGCACCGGATGTTGATGCGGATGCGCCGTCAAATACCGGAACCACAAATCCGGAAGTGAAAAAGGCGTTGGTTTCCCGAGTTTGCCATTCGAGTCGTCGGAAGTAAACAGCCACTGTGAAGCTACCGACGAGGGAGCTGTGTTGGATTCCTAAATTGGCGAATCTCCTTTTTATTTTTAGCTTATTTTTTTTTGTCAGCATTTTAGGGCTTTTGAATATAAAACTGTAATTTTCACGATTTTTGTTCACCCGGAAATTTTTAATAATTGTTTACACTGTTTCAGCGAACAAATGTTCACGAATGGAATCAAAGGACTAAGACGAGATGTTTTGGAACCTAATGATGTAAAAAATGTGCAAAAGATGGGATATATTTCCACTTAAATGACTGTTCCTTCCACTCATTGAATATAATAATGATTCAAGCTCCTCACTCAGTACCTACTGAAACATTTAATATGATAAACTCCATTTAATAACATAGATTCCCAAAGTGAGCTTTGCAATTTAATTTAAGTGGACTATATCCTTATTATATTTCATTTTTCACATATTCACGAATTATATCGCGATCATATGTTAGCAGCATGAATTTCGCCTAACTTTTCATCCTTGGATCGCTATAATATTATATCCATACTTATGTTTTTTCGCGGCATCAAAATACAATTTTAATGGCTGATCATCGTGAACGCTAATTGGTATTGTTGGTCATTCATGTTATCCATTATGGCCAAAATTCAAGTAATCTCTAGCAACCTAGTAATCATGAAGCTTGGTGTGATTTCATGTTGGGAGTGGTATGCTTGCGAGGACGAGCGATTCACCTGAATTTCAAATTGCAGGATCCCTGGAAAACTTTTTCAAAAGTTTTACTCGTCTATCAGTCAGGTGAAGAAAAGAAGTATATTAACAAGTAAATATGAAAGCAAGGAAAAAGTTCATCAGAATCTAGACGTGGAGCATATGTCTCTATGGGAGCTAGGCTTGGACGTTGACTGGTGTAGAGAAGTCAAGAGTGGAAAGCATTCGAAATGCGGTGCTACCGAAGAATGATGAAGAATTTATGGATCGACCGAGTAAATAATGAGGAAGTGCTGAGAAGATTGGGAGAAAAAACCTTGCGGAGAAGACGGGACAACATAGTTGGCCACATTATGAGGCATGATGGCCTGATGAAAACAATCGCAGCAGGGCAGGTGGAAGGGAAGATGGGTAAGGGACTGGTCCGAATCAGTTACGTAGGACAGGTTATAAAAATAAGTAAAAGAGAAGGAATACGTTAAAAAAAAGGTTAGAAGATAGGAGAACGGAATGGAGAGCTGCGTCAAACTAATCATGGGATTGGTGCTTTATGGTGGTGATGATCAGTGAAGTGAATTGTGTACGAATGAACGGTATTGAAATCGACTTAATCGTCACTCCTGGCAAAACTCTTCCCTGTACATACAGACTGTGATGTAGGCAAAATTACCGGTACTTTTATGGTCACTGCTGGCAAAATTTTACACATCATTGCGGGAAAAATTTGTCCATTAATTAGGCAGTACAATTTTGTGTCAGTAAATCTCGAACGGCAATCATCCTCATATTCAAGAGAGCCAAGTTTGCGAAATGATGCATCAAACAGAATGTGGTCGACAAAAGATGGAGTAGTACCACCAAATCGACTTGGGTACCGTGTAATCCAAACATAAGGATATTTCAACGCATTCCTTTCATTCTAGATTTCGGTGGAAGAGATGAGGCATAGGAAGTTTCTAGCTCTTTCGCTCGCCTACTTATTCCTGACACGTCATAAGCGGCCGACTGAAAGGTTTTTTTCTCCGCGTTCTGTTCCATCACCGATGATATTTCCTTGTAAGGCGCGTGAACCGGGGAAGGACCACCAAAGGGTCATTTGCCTCCCTGAGATTTCGTGTGTTGACGCTTTTTTCTTTCCTTCTTCTCTCCCGTGGACCGTTAAAAAGTAAACTACAGTTTATTCCTTTCATCTCCGTCGAGCAAACAAAATATGTACACGGAAGAATTTTGGCGAAGTCTTGTTGAGGTTTGGGAGCCGATATAGTGTGTTCACCACTTTAACTCGTTATGTGAGCGCTTTGGAGACTCTGGTCTTAATTGGTGACACTTTTTTTTGTGTGAAAATTGCTTTTTTTCTCTTATTAAATAGTGAATGAGTTTCTTGGAGAGTGAGTTTTTTGTTAACTAAATAAATGAAATTCTACATCTGTGAATCTTGATTTGTTTTCACGGTGACCATGCATTGTATTAGCTTAGTAACTATCAACAAACATTGCAGAATAGGTGTGTATCAAAATTCTAGTTTTCTTTTTGTTAAGTTACCACTGAATTTGTCTTTTTTTGTTTTACTCTAAAATTCTATAAAACATTGTTGTAATCCTGTGATTTGTTTGCATCTTAAAATTATATCCATTTTAATTTCAAGCCCTAACGAATGAGAATAAGTTTCCGAAACGTTGGCAAAAAGTTTTCATTAATTTTAAATACACAAGACTCCAAAAAACTCATTTACTATGAAGATTAGGTGAAATTTTAAAAGCACTCAAAATTAAATTAATCAATCAAAGCTATTTAGAAATACCTATTTAAATTATGTAGGTTATGTTAACATTGACTGCAGATGAAAGAAATCTAAAGAACATTATGTAATTATTCTTGAAATATTATGTTTTTATTGGAACTTAACCTTGCTGTTTATGGAGAGACAGGTCTTTCTTTCTTGTCAAGTTTTGGTCCAACTTACTAGATTTACGTTAAAACAAATTGCTCGAGATAATTTTTTGGCCTATTTATTGGACAGTGACGACTATAAGAGCACGATTTTATTCCCCATTGAGAGGGATTTCAATTTGCGTATGTGAGACGTGCATTACAATTTATCTATTGCTGGCAATAAGTCAATATTCTGCCATTATAATTCACGGGTTTTACATTCTGTGTCCATCGGCTCATAGTTTTGAAACGCATCTTTACTGTCACTGTCATATCTGTACTGTTACTGTCATATCTGTACTGTTACTATCATATCTGTACTGTTACTGTCATAGATATTAGCTTTATTACTATGAAAGTAAAAATCTTTGACCATTGAACTTATAAATAGAAATGTACAATCAGAATTTTTTGACATCTAATAGGCTTCACTTTTTCAAAATAATTATGGAAGAGTGCTGCCTATTAGCAGTACTATTCAGTGCAACCCATTGAAATTGCTGTTGGATTACCCTACCAATGGATGAGTCCTTTGAGTTGAACACGGTTTTTAGGTAGGCATTGACGGTATGTAGCCCGTGCTTGGAAGTATTTATGAAGCTCTAAGACTCGAACAAAAGATAATATCTTAGCATCCTTGGTGTTCCATATGCATAAATTGAGTCTACTTGGGAATTCAGTGCTAATGAATAAGCCTTGAAAATTCCTCCCATGCAAATTACTATCATCATTGGTGTGAAGAAGAATTTCAGGTGCTTGGTCTGGCGTCTAGTTCCGGAGCAGTGGCCTGAAACGAAATTGCCTCGGAAAATATTCGTTCTACTCCTGATGCGTTTCCACCGTGTTGGCGATGGGTGATCAGTAGCCATGGGCAGCGAAGCGTTTTTCAACACCTCTTCAACTTTCATATTCCCTTACTCGAAGGCTTTTTTCCATCGCAATTGGCTAATTTTTAAAGCCCTTTAATCGCCCCTTCAACTTCATCTTTCTTCTATCCTAAAATGTACATACATTAGTTCGCAACGCCTATCCAGGGAGATCCCCCAGTAAATGTGGTAATAGATATGCGTACTCAATGAAATCATTTTCCACGTGTCTTGGGATGGTATGCTCTCTACGACGATAATATTCATACGTCCATATTACGGTATTAAAATCGAATTTTATTTATTTATTTTTCATTTTATTCTCAAACCACCGAATATAGCCCATATTGGCCATTTTATATCGGGGTATACAACACATTTAACAAGAAAATGCATTGTAAATGTTCACGAACAACCATGCCCTGGACCGGGGTAACCTACCCAGGCGGGACTCAAACCCGTGACCTCTGGATTGGCAGGCGAGGACGTAACCCCACCGCCACCGAGGCCGAATTTATGGCAACTGTAGGCAAAATGCTTCTTTTTTTATAAATAAATTTCCAATAACTGAGCGTTATGTCTCTCTTTAGCGAGTGGTTCATAAAATGAACACAAAATTAATTTTTCTCATAATATTTATTATAAGGAAGTGAGTGTTAGTGATTTTTGTTTTTAGGTTTTCGTAGCCGTTCTGCACCGGTATAAATCATTGTGGGGTGTAATGCTGGGTGAAAATTTAGCATTCCGTGCCTTCTGGGAAGGAGAATATGATGAGATGGTATGACATATTGCTAAATTATTGTATAAATATCGGTAAAAAAAATTACGGGTACCGTCTAACGCGGAAGGTTCGGAAAAGAACAATCAATAGGTCCAGAAAAAAAACATAGCCAGAGAATAGGGTGGTTTCCTATTATTTTTTTATTGCCTATATCGGAAGATTATTACTCCTGGAGTTCGTATTTCACGCTTTTAGATTTTTAAATGACGATATCTATTTTTCACGATTAAATGAAAAGTGAAAATTTTCAAGCGCGCGAAAACGCGACGGGTGAGGAAATCTCTACGTGTGACGTATTTCTGGTTCCCCCTCCCGCCTTGTGAGGTTACCTTGATCGAGGCTCTGAGCGCTGATAGGACGCAGGATGCTAGCGGGTAGCTGAGTACCTTGCTGGCTGGTAGCGCTTGGCTTAAAAAAGGTTTATTAATACCTTATCTAACGAAGAAAATTTTCCGACCTTAGCCAGTTTTAATAGGTGATTATTAAGACATGTTTCCCTGAGCTCTGCGCCTCATGCATGCATTGGTAATCTCAGACGATGTATAACTCCTATCTTCTCCTATAGAAACTAGGTCCCTGTGACGTCACGTGGAGTGGCACCGCATGGGCGCCAATCTGGCCCTTTTCAAATGATGATAAAAATGGTCCATTGCCATTCGTCTAAACCGGTATTTCTAAAACGAAATAATTTGTATATTATGAATACAGTAATTGTGGGTAACAAATCGCAATCAATGCCTTTCGGTTTCTTTGATGAAGGAAACTACCCTATTGGCCCACAAGAGATGTTTTAGGATATTTGGAATTCCACCTGGAAGGTCCGAAATGATTTATGAAAAAAAGTGACATTTATTAATATATTATGCCACTTTATGCAACTATTCCGTTTATTCAAATATAGTGCTGATTTTTCTTAACTGCATTATTGCTGTAATTTTATTAATGAGAGGCCTATGCTGATGCATCTACTTGAGATCTCTGCGAAAAAATATCATGTGCTACTGCTCTAGTCACTTTCCACGTATTGTGTGAGAGATTCATAACCAATTGTATCTTTTATAAGATTAAACATAGAAATATACGGTAGATACACTCCTGAAATTCCTTCTCCACCTCGCAGAGTATACGTGGTACATATAAATTGGTACGAGAAAGAATGTCTGCTCGTAAGCACGGTAACCGAACCAGCGGAGCCTGCTAGTCAATTTTTTTCGAGTGAAGACGCCGACCGCAAGACAGTCTCACCCGATGGAGAGGACGGCTTTATTCATAGGAGACGACAAGGTCGTCGGAGAATACCACGTGCAGAGGTAGTGCGGGATGTGGACGGCCCCTCAGGGAACGCATTGATGCAGGAAATAAACTAATTTTTGTGCGATTTATTAAAATATAGCACAGTTATAACGCCTGTCATGGAATGTAAGTTGACTAAAGATTCCGTGGTTCCATGAGAAATTATTTTTGTGAACCTGGAATAAAAATGAGCTTAAACTAAAATAAAGTCTGGAATTAAGAAAAATATATCTATCTCCGATCGAATTACAACTTATTTTATATTTTCTCTGCGTATCTTATTATATTTTTAGGTTTTGATTGAGGATTTTGACGAATAGGTAGGTAATGAGGCAATTTTTAGAGAGGAGATACAATGGATGGAATGGTACTTAACCTTTAGTTATTTGCTGGAAATCAAACCTTTGAAATCCAGAAAAAAATATAGCCAGAACATTCGTCCACAGAATATGTTTTAGGAGATTCGGCATTTCACATGGCAGTATTCAGTAATGATTTATGAAATTAGTGACATTAACTAATATATAATGTCAATTTTATCTTTAGGTAGGGAGAGGAGCGAGAGATGAATGCATGTTTATGTCATGTAATTTTAAATGAGGACACACGCCATGCTATTGTACATTTTAAATAACCGCAAAAAGAAAACAAGAAAAAATACAATAGCACTAGATCGAGATGCGAAGAAAAACGAGATATCTAAGCGTTGGGTGATAGATAGCTTAAACGTTAAATATTTGCCTCATTTCGGAGGGTGAGGGGGTCATACCCCTCTACGCCCTTGGGGTTCTTCGCTTCCTTATTCTCCCTCCCTCCCTTCTCCGCAGACTTCCGCGAAAACGCCGGTGAATACATAAATGCGACGGCGAGGCATGTAGCGGACAGCAGGAAGTGATCCAACGCGACCGAATTCCAGCTGATTACGTGTCCCCTGCCTTAGGGTACACGCCCCCCCCCCCCCTCATCCCCAACTGCCCCTTTTTAAATGCCACACATCTTACCGATCCCTTCTAAGGAGACGACCAGTATCGCTAGGGAGTGAACATACTCGTTTAATATTTAAATTAATCTCCCGGTGGAGATAATTTTGAATAGCCAAGTTCCAAACGGGTCAATCTGGGTTATGTTCTGCACATGATTAAAAAAAAAGTATTCCAGCATTTAAAAATCCTCTAGTTATGCTAAAATTAGCATCTATGCATCAAATACTAGCATCCATGGTTTCAAAAAAAAAACAAATACTAATGAAATCAATTCATTTTGGCGTGACTTGATGGAACGATGAGATATTAATGGTGAAGCAAAAAACCCAGTACTTTTCCATATACTTTTATTTGCTGTCGACTAGTTTCGACGGCTATGGCGTCATTCTTAAGATGTTTGTCTTGAGAATGACGCTATAGCCGTCGAAAATAGTCGACAGCAAACAAAAGTTTGTGGAACAGTACTGGGTTATTTGCTTCGCCATGTAACAAATAATAGATTCCATGGTTGCGAAAAACAAACAAATACTAGTATCCATGCAAATACTAATATCCGTGGTTGTGAAAAGCAAACATATATTAGCATCGTGTGAAGAAAGATCTGAGGTTTTCCCGGCGTATGATGATGTTGAAGTTGTTTCGGGTGTCATCCATCGCCATCAGGGCGTCATCAGCCCTCGACGGCCATCGAAACGTCGGCAGTGATGGAGAACCTCATCCGGTGGGAAACCCGAAACAACTTCAACGTATATTAGCATCCATGGTTGCGAATATCAAACAATTCAGATCATCCATGGCTGCGAAGAACAAATAAATACTAGGATCATACATTATTTCATTACATATTTATTCAGTAATTTTTTGTTTTTCGCTATACATATTCCCCTGTACTTAGAGATAAAGAGCGGAGTAGGACAGGGTTTGAGGTGCGGCGGTGGAGGAAGAAAAAGCGACCGCAAGCAAGCGCTCTCCTGCCCCCGGAGGAGAGCTCCGCGGAGTATCAGCAGCACGGCGCACCGTCCATATCGGGTCACGCATGTGCGAGCATCTGGTATTTCCCCATCGCATCGAGAGCCTCCTCCTCATCCTCCCGGACGCGACGGCTCGAAAAAACATCGGCGCGATGTTCGAGTCTTTGGTGCGCCACACCTGAGCAGATACCTGCGTGTAGGACACGGACCCTCGGAGGCTACTCTCAATACAAGGTGCGGCAGCAAAAATTCCTTTTTTTTTTAATAGAAGCACATCGTCGTTCCACCTCCTCCTATCCGTCCACTTCACCTCATCCATTCTTCTCCACACCCACATCTCGAACGCCTCCAGTATTTGGTCTACTCTGTATTATAAACTGAAAATTTCATCGCGATATATACATTATACATGGGAGTTTTAAACGAGTGTTTCGTCAACAAAACGAGATATACTATCGACCGGTCGATCGGGATTGATGCGTCTTATTTGGTGCAATTGACGAAATCATTGAGGAAAAAGGCGACGTATTTAAATCGAAATGGAGAAGTGAAATCTAGAAAGTGTGCCACAATGTAAGTTAATTAGCAAAGGAAACTATAGTCTACCTATATTTTAAACACACCAACAGATGAAGTTCGCCATGAAAACATTTTAACTTTGCACCCGTGCGCGTGACTGCGTATACAAAGTCACCTGCAGTACCTATATTTTAGTTACTTATAGCTATACCCATATTTTAGCTATATTTTATATAGCTATATTTTTAGATATAGTTATACCTAATTTCACTATATACATATATACTTAGTGAAAAGTTCCAATTAATAAAAAATATTCCCCCACTTTTCCTTTTATTCCTTATGACATTAAGCAAGTCCGGCATTTTGTTTTATAATACTTGTCTTTAAGACGGATTCTTTCCTTACAATATTTCTGTACTTCCTCCTCCTCCTCCCTTATTCTTCCTTCTAATCCTTTCCCGCCCCCTTCCCGCTACGTTTTTGTAATACTTTTACTGAAATATCTGTGTTACCTGACGATGACTGCGAGTCAGTCGAAACACGTGTTGCAGAGTTTTGAAATTAGAACAAGTAAACAGTATTTGTGTATCTTTCCACCATGACTTTCTACCTTCTCTCTCCGAAAAAGTTGACTTCATCCAATAAAAAATCTCGATATCAATTTATCCATGCAACAGTTCACCGTGAGAAATGAGAAAGTCATAAGAAGAGTGAGAGATAAGAAAATCCTGAAAAAGTTGATGAGAAGGCGGCACTAATTGATCGGCCGCATATTGAAACGGGAACAAAAACGTTGAAAGACAAGGGAGTGGATATAAGAGTGAAGGAAGGTCCCGCATGATACATGTGGATCAAATCATTAAGGATGCAAGGGAAAAGAAACACGTTAACATTTTAAGTGGATGAAGAGAATAGAGTGAGAAACTACGTTATAGGTATTATCAGTTCGCCGTCATAGGTATCGAAACATGTAAATGACTTTGAAAATGAAATCAGTGCGCGTCGATGCCCTGTTCAACCTACTTATACGAATGAGCGGAACGAATAAAAATTCCTAGCATGCATGTAATTAGGGTACCTGTTGAACGCGAACGGCGAGTGAATCAGTTTAAAACTTGTGAATCGGTGAAATGGTCTGCTAAAAATCGAGGTACGAACGAAAGGTTATTTCTTGAAGTATATGGAATCGCTCTTAAATCACGGAAAAAGTCCATATACTTCTGTATTTATATATTTTTCAAGGCCTGAATCAATTGAAATTACATATCTTTACCAACCTTTAAGTATCTTCGTATGCCATCCTCTAGACCCAGGGCCGTTGACATGAGGTAGTTTCGAAGTGAATGAAAATTGACTTCGAAAGTCATCTACTCCAGAAATGAATCTGGCCTGGGCCAAATTTTTTTCGATGGCAGTGGGTCAAGATTAAATGTTTGTCTTGACACATTGCTTAGGGTATCGGCTTCAAGCCCTGATTGAATCGAAGTTTTAGGCGAATGAAAATTGGTCGAAACGTTCGCTAACTTTAAACACAATATTATACGAAACTGCGGGCCCGGCTGATCTATAAATGGATTTGTTTAGTTGTTCGTTAATTCCTCTAGTTATAAAAGTAATCTTTGTTATTCGTCGACCGTCTCTTTATCATGTCTTCTGACCTTCGCCAGCACCGGCCATGACCTTCCTTCTATCTCTCTTTCAGGTGCATAAAGTGAGAATGTGGAGAATATACCGTTGTTTCCCTGCCATCGCGCGGATTAAGGAACTTCAGGAGAGCCATATAGGGACTGATGCGCTCTTATAAAACTCAGTCTACTCCTACTTCTATCTCAGCTGGACAATCATTTACCGTTCTGTGAACATCTTAAGCGACACACTTCCAAACACATTGGGAGTGCCGAAGTTACCACCTTGTTCCCTGCATCGGGAACTGCAGCATTATTTTGATTTTCATTCTAGCGGCCCACGTACTAGTAGGTTGTGTTCGGAACATGATATTTAAGTATTCCAGCTTTAAAAATTCTTTGGCGATAAAAGTCAAGAGGCAACAAAAATTCAGCCATGGATATACCGCTAGCTTTTATTTGTTTTTTTGCAAAGTATCATTTCTTAATTTGCGAGTACATGAAATCGAGAATATTTACGGAATTTTTTATGATTGTGTCTCCAGTGTATTATTTATGACGAGCATAAGTAAACAATGGCGGGAAACAAGAAACAACCCAAAAATTGTTTCTCATTCAAATCCTTTTTAATGCACCTTAGGCGTTACACTGGGGATATATTTTTAAAGTTTTCATGGCATTATCTCCTGTTGCTTGATTTTTATGCGAAGTAAATAAACCCTTTGCTAGCGTAAAAATAGCCCACAAAATTATTGCTCACAAAATACCTGCTTTTCTGCGCCAGTCCATATCTTGAAAATACAGAGCGTGTGATAGGAAGTCTTGGCTAATGTATGCTTGACTTGGTTCATATGTGAATGAATCAGTCCATTCTTTTATAATACTTATATTCCAATGTTTCAGAGACGAAAATCCCTTCCTCAGGTGTATCGTTGAATAAATTGGTCAACAAAGAAAAATATATCAAATAAATACTCAAAGAGCAAACATTTATAAAGTTTGTGAAATATTTTTGTATGTTTATAATTATTATAACCTTATTGTTAATTTTTTATCATAAATGGACCGTCACGATATTTTTATTCACTATATTTTTTGTTCTCCAATTCATGCATGAAAATCCCCAAAGAAAAAATAATCATTACCGAAAAGAAATAAAAATAAAGAGAAACAGAAAAGCGGTCTCTAATGGCCGTAACGTTAACCTTAAACTACTATTGACTCCCATTGAAGACTACTTTTCTGTTTCACTATTGAGACCGTAGAGCTCATCTTACCTATTTTAAGGAAAAATAGAGATTGCTGCAAACGACCGAGAACTCGAGGACTTGAGAGATGAAAAAATAGTGAAATGAGGCCCAGAAAACAGCTATTCTTATTCTTATCATTCCAACGGAAAGCTACAGGTGCTATTGTGGAAAAGAGTAATTTCTGATCCGAATAAGGCTTCCTTCGCTCACAGTCAGAATTCGTTCTCTAGGCTCGCCAATGGGGGAAAAAATAGATCGGGTGCATTAGGCGAGGTATAGGGGGAAGTAGATTGGAATGTGGGTGCTCCCGTGCGCACAAAAAAAGTGCCTCGAAAGGACTAGTTGTTGTTGTGGAGGTGGAAAAAAGAGGAGATGCTAGCATCCCAACAGGCTCAACACCACCACAATATCATCATCATCGTCGTCGTTGTATCTTCTCCCACGTACGGACAGCAGCAGTGACGGTGGATGCGGCGGTGTCTCGTGGGAATTTCACGGTGTGTTGTACCGCTATACTCGAAACCGTAAAACGGGCGAATGAGTAATGAGGAAGGGAAGGGGGGAGTGGGAAAGGGGGAGGGGTGGATTGAGGGTGGAGGGGGAAAAACGGCAGAAAGTGGGGGAGTGCAGCTCAGCCATGCCGTACTTAGAGAGGAGGGAAGGGGCCGATAACAGCCGGTAACAGTTTTTGGCCGATAAAACTCGACTGAATGGCCCGTTTTTGTTAGATTTTATCCCAGTTTTTCACTTATTTAACATTTTAAACAATCCTAGATGTTGACTACAGCGCTCCGATTACAATTAAATTATATATAGGTGGATTGGAAGGGGTACAAGTGATTTCTTTTTTCTATACACAGTCAGGTACAAAAATTAGGTAATGAAAACAAACGAGATCAATTAGATATATTTTAGTTGTGCATTTGACTTCCCATTTGATGTCAGCGCAGACCTGAGACTCAGTCGTATGCCTTGGCAACCAATGTTTGTGTATTTCTTGTAACGATTAACTTTACCTAATTGAGTTGAAAAAAAATCACAATTATCAACTTGGCTTCTCACCATCTCAAACGTGAAACTTTTCTTAAGGAGGAAATGGTACTTCGTTTTCATCGGCGCATATAACAGACGACAAAGACGATCGAATCATCCAGCAGCTAAGCGATTTGACATTGTTTTATACAAATATTCGAACCTTTAAACTACACAAAATCCAATCTAGTAGATATCGAAATTTTGATGTGGGCGGATCGTATTATGCTGGTGTGGGTTGGGGAATGGTGTTTGTATAAAGGGTACTATTTCCTCGCCTTTCCAAAGTATATACTCTTAAAATTATTTTATCAGTTCTAGATAGTTCATTTCCCTCTAACGGTACCCGATAGTGCGCATTTTCTCTTGTTTTTCTTTAAATGCCGCTGAGCCGCCTGTTGATTCGATCGTCTGCTGTCGTCTGTCATGGAAGCCGACGTAAACAATGTAGCATTCCCTTGTGAAAATAAGAACATATGTGCCAGTAATTTTATAATGGTCGCGGTGCTTTCTTCAATTATAGCATTGTTTAGAAAGTGACATGAGCGAAAAATACTAAATTAGGCAAAAATCCGATAAGAAAATGCGATTCGATAAAATTCGACTGTCACCAAGACAAATTTTTCATGGCTTGGCGTAATCATACCCTTATCTAACCACTCTTCTATTTGCTATTCTACCTCAGCGTGTTCTTTGGGTGACAATCTCCTAGGATTACAGCTGATTGGAGCCTAACTCTTTGGGGATATTTCCATTTTCACTAGTACTTCCTCGACCTTTTCTAGTTTTCAATTGTTGATAAGATTATCAACAGCGACATCTAATTCAGGGCTTAAAATCCCACTCTTGCCGTCGCCATCCTCACTATAGCCCTTCAATAGGAAGCGCACCCCGGGACGTAACTCGCGATGCCCGTGGAATGCTCCTCGCCTCCGAATTCGTGCGAAGCGAGCGGGTAGGGCTGTAGTCCCCCCCCTTTCCGCCAGCGGATTGGTCGAGAGATTTCTGCATACCGCCACGGGCGGTCGCCTTTTAAGCAGGAGACTGCATTTTGTTCGCGTACGGATGCAAATATACACCACGGGCCAGTCTTATAATGTATAGTTAGCGTTATCCGGAACATAGCATTGTGGTGGCCTAAACTTAAACAAACTTGAAAGTTAAAGAAGTAGTTCAGGATAACGGTTAGTGAAACAGCTGACTTCAAGTGGAAGACATAGTTTACTCCAGAAGTTTAACTTTTATGCCCGAAAAAAATTGATAGGATATTATAAAAATCGGACCAGTAACAATTCTCCGTGACGACTGGATAAAAACAGTGGGAGTCAAATAATAATGGCCAACAATTCGTGTTGACGACGCGAAAATAAAAATGGGAGTCATGGAAGAAAAATACTGGCGTTCGGTCTTACCTACATTGCTCCCAATTCTTCGTCCTGAATACGTGTTAATTGTGTACCAATTGCTGTGCAATTTAGTTTGTGAAGTACCGGAACGTGTCGTCGCTCTCTATATTCGTCCTAAATAATTATCCCGGACAATTGTGTCTATACAATGTGAAAATTTCATTTTTGAAATAATAAAACGTGTCGCCAATTCCGATTTTTCTTCGTGAGTAATAAACGAGGGCATTATTTTTTGTAACATATGCTTATATGATTTGAAATCGTAAAATGAACTTTACAATCCTTGGGGTTGAATCCGCCATGAAATTATATTTTGGCTTAGCGAGGATTCGTACCTGGATCTACCAATTTTCAGTCACATAACGCTAACCAGTTACTCCAGCATGCCATATTATTCTCAAGCGACTTTCTGACAGGGTTTAATCGAAAGTGGTGTTGATCCGAAATTATGAAATTCGGGGTCGAGTTCCGGTTTAGACAAAAATATTTCCGAATTTTTCTCTTAGTGATTTCTAAACAGTTTGATCCGTGAAAAGAAGTATGAGCCACTTTCAATAAAATTTCAAAATTTGGTCTCCCAAAGCTAATAGTGTTGTATTTGAAGTTAAACCTGGTTAGATACGTACGCGATTAAAGAACTGAACACAGAACCAGCGTATCCAAGAGGTAATTTTCCCGAGCTGATTGGCTTATGATATTGCTCTTACAAAAACGCCGGTTTTGTGAAATTCGTCATTTTTCCCTGGTTTTTGATCCATGTATGACATAAAAGTTGCTATATATTTGCATTCACAAGAAGCATGAATCCTTCATCTTCTTGTTATCCATCAAACTCGTATATATTTAAAAAAATAATTTTTACATAAGTTCATTCAGAATTCAAGCAAGGTTGTTAAACTGGAAAAAAGTATCAGAGGTGTTGTGTTGTTAGGAGTAGGAACAGGATAAAGGGAAAAAGTATGATTTGATGATAAGAATGATTTGAAGGAGAAGGGTTTTGAGTGGTAGGGATGGCCAGGATTCGAGCGAATTAGAGGCGACTATTTGGTATTAGCGACCTCTAACAGGAATAGCTGCAGACGAAGAAGAAGGTCATTCATCCGACCCAATGCACCGCATCTTTCGCCTGGCTGCCCATAAACACAGTCAATGCCGACTTCTCTACTTCGGTATTGGCGACTGCAAGTGTTTTGGAGAAGCAGGCGAGCTTGTTTGCTTCAAACTTCACGGCAATAGGGATAATGCTTCCCGTGGAAATCAATTTCTGTCTTATTATTCCGTAAAAACTTGTCAATAAACCGGTATAATTTTTTGATACAATTTTTAATTAATTAAAACAATTTTCCTGTAAAATCGGATTACAATAAAATCCTATTGAAATGAAGACGCTTTAAAGTCCACTGCAAGGCGAACGATAATTCTCTGTGAGATAATTCAATTGCACCCGGTAATACCCTACAATGTATCCTTAATTTTGACGTCGCGCTTTCTCTGCGCGGTGCATGATTTTTCAAATTTTGCATTTCAATCTAGATCTGGATTGCAGATTGCAATATAGATCAGTGAACCTGAATGGCCGAAGGCACCATGTGTGTTAGCTCTGTCCTCTCTCTTCGGAGCAGTGATTGTGCATACTTAGTTTACGGTTGAAAATTTATTTTAAAAATACCTAATTCCCAGCTCTGTAATACCAAGGACAGCAACAAAAGGATGGCGACTTCCTCTCACGGCTGACGGTATTTGTATTAGCCGATGTTCTTGTTGGGACGGTCGTTTAAATCCCTGAATCGAAGATTACGGTTGTAGCTCCTCATTATTAGAAGATACTAGGAGATTGTTAATATACAGTTAGCGGTAAATATGTTGTGGATATTGTCGACAGGAGTTATAATTTTGGTGTTTCCTTAAGCGAAAACCGGGAAGAAAAAGAAAATGAAATTTAGTCATTTTTTAAATCATGAAATGATTGTTTTACACAGGCTGTTAAGGTACGAATTTTAATTTTCCTTAGTGCTCTTAGATTCCATAGGTTACCCACTAAGAGCTAAAATAAAAGTTTTAGATACTTCCCCTATTATTATTTCCGACTTTTTTCACCTTTTTATCTATCCCAGAATATAGAATCGATAATTAAGCAAGATCATACTCCCCAGTCTCATAATAATCGAGTCCTCGGGTTATGTGAATTATGATTATCACGGGGAATTAATTTACTCGATAACAACTTCGGAAAGAAGTACAATATTCGATATTTTTCGGAGAGATAATTCAATTTCACCCAGTATTGTCTCACTACATAACCTATATTGTGATATCACGCTTTATCTGTACGATATACGTTTTTTCAGGTTTTACATTGCAATCTAGATTGAACAGGTGTATCAATACTGAGGCGTTACATAATTGAAAATGGGCGTAAAAACATTCCCTGCCATATGCATCCGCACCGGAGGTATGCAAGAGAAAATAGTCGTGCATACAAACTGTTCTCCATGCTGTTCACGCCCTCTCATCAAAATGCGCTCACACGCAACCGTAACGCATTATCCCCGCGCATACGGAAGTTATGCGCCCGGCTGCACCAACTTGTGTGCATTTTCCGCTGAATTTTTTTGGAGGGAAGACGGATAACATTGACAAAACTCTGACTGGATATATCGGGTGATGCAGAAGTGGAACGTGAAAGAAAGGAAGGGGCATATACGTCGGAGAGCCACCACGCTTGGTTTGCGTCGCGGAGACATGAATGCTCGCGAATTGCGGTCGACACAATATGTGGGAGACCTTATTGACGAGCCGTTCACTCGGCTCCACCTTGATATCCGCGCACCGTTGACGCAATGGCGCTAAATGAGAGGGGGAATGTTTCTCTCGCGAGAAACGATAGTGGCAATGGACGGCAACTCGGAAATGAACTCACCTCAGCCAGCCTCCGATTGTAATAGAGGAAGCCTCCCAACTTGTCTCCCCCTCTTCCGATTACCTCCGACTTCTTGCGGTGGCGGACGATTGACAGTCCAGTGTGCTTCCGTGACCAATTCACTCGCTGGTCTCCCGCGACGAAATCCTTCCCAGGTGGGCGTGAACGAACGAACACACGAAAACAAATAAACACTGTTTGCACTGGGAAATTATCAATGGAACACCGAGCAAGCACCCTAAACAGCAAGCGGCGTCGTATTCAACGACAATAACAATGGCCGACCGTCGGTACTCGCTTTTTATTCTATTTTTTGCAACCGAAAGGCCGCTAAAAGCTTTTAGAACCTCGCAGGTTGGGCGATGTGTTGCTGGAGACCTTAACGTCCGGGGATCGGGAAACGGCCATATCTGCCGTTGGCTGTCATGTCCGGCCTACCTTTAACCACGGTGGTCCGTTGTATTAAAGAGAAAGAGACGGAGAGGGGACTCGAAAACAACAACGAAGATCAACAACAAAGATCAGTAACGAAGAACTTGCCTTGTGTATCACCGTGTGCACTGAGAAAATAAAACACCGTCAGTCCCTGGAGTGGAACTGGTCGAGAGCACTTGTCAGTCAGGCGAATCGTCCTGCACTGGGTGACCGCTGTCGTTCAGTCCTCGCCGATTCTCCCTTCCTGATCAAAGCACACTTTTTTATGTTTGAGGATCAAGTCGTGAGGCACGGCTACGTTACAGGGGTGGACAAAAAAAATAGGGATCGCACCCTCGGTGGAAGAGGAGTTGAGGGAGTATCGCTGCCTTGATGAACCCCCTGGGTGGTGTAAGGAGAGAAGTTATTGTGGCCTCTCTGGGCTCGCACGCACGCAGATGACCTTTCTCGGATGCTTCCCGAGGGAGCTGTGTTGAGTTGGCGAAGGTGGGCGGACGGCGCGAGGTTTACCCGGTGGGCGGGGGGGGGGGGAAGAAGGGGAGTGCTGGGCAGGTGAACCTCCACGGCCGGCTGGCCAACCGCGATGGATGTCTGTGGATGACGTGCGGTGGGGTGGGGAGACGTAACAGGCAGGTGGAAGGGAGGTGGGGGGGATACGCGTGGGTTGGGGCGGGGAGTTATAAGGGGAGGGGGACTGTCGGAGGCGGGAATGGGGGCAGAGGTGGCCCGCCTCCACTGCGCGCTCTGAGGGCCTCCTGGGTGGAAAGGCGAACGCTAGCGACATCGGCTTCTGCCTTCTGGAACCAACTGGAGCCCTGCTGGAGTCGCGAGATCTTTCCCGCGAAATTTGATCGCGGTTATTGGTTTTTTATCTTTACTTCGATCTGTATTTTTTATTATTTTATTTATTTGCTGATTACGCTTATGTATTTTTTGTTGTTCATTTATCAATGTCTAAAAAACCGATGAGTCCACGACAGTAAATTTTAATTATAACTATAATTACCGCCGGGCAATGGCGCAGCGAGGGTGGGGTTTTTAGGGGATAAAACCCCCTGCAGAACTCAGAGAAATTTTTAAGTTTAATCCATTTTACTTATTTGGATCAGTATTACTTATATAATAGTGTTCGGATTAATCAAATATCACTCATAAAGCCGTAAAACTCGCCATTTTGAACCATTATTCATAATTTTTTTTCTGGAGGAGGGCCCCCGCAACTCCTTCTTACCCTGGTGGGTATGAAATACCCCACACCCGTAAATATTGGTTGCGCCTAAAACCCCCCCTAGCCTTAATTCTTAGCTGCGCCCCTACCGCCGGGTGATCACGGGTATATTTTGTTGACGCAACGTCTCCCGCCATTGATTTCGTTGCGCAAAACTATTACTTCATTAAAAGGAAGTATTCTCCATTTGTGGATCAGTTGCGTTGCTAGAACCAACCTGTGAATGCTAAGCTCTACATGTATGCAAATAAATTTAAGCTTGGTAGTAAATTATTGCCTAGTTTTACCCTGTAAAATCTGACGCATATGAAGCTAAAATTAGAGAAAGTTGTCCACATTGGCGTTAAAAAGTAACCAATGGTAACTTTCTTCACAAAATCAAAAGACTAAGCTGACCAAAGTTTCTTCTCTAGGTTCGGAGCCACTATCAAGGTATTATTTTCTTCTAATTTAGCTCCACCTCATTTTGGGGTTGCTAGGAAACGATATTGTAGAAAAGTCAGAGTTATTTTACTGAATTGCGAAAACCAGTTTATGGTGTCAATGGAGTCTGGAAAAATGTTATGCCACGACGGAGAGAACCAAAAGAACCGCCGCGCTGTCAGCTGGCTGAGGGCTGGCGTCTTCAGGGGCGCAGCTAGGAATTAAGGATGGGGGGGGGGGTTTAGGTGCAACTAATACCGGGGTGTTTTGGGGTATGAAATACCCACCAGGATAAGCGGTAGGTGCGAGATTAATAAATTGCGGAGTTTTAAGAAAAATGATTCAAAATGGTGAGTTTTACGGCTTTCTGAGGGATATTTTATTAATCCTTACACTATTCTATTATTAATATCAATCCAATTAAGTAAAATGGATTAAATTTTAAATTTCTCTGAGCTCTGGGGGGGGGTTTATCCCCCAAAAATCCCCCTCGCTGTGCCACTGGGCGTCTTTTACTAGGAAGGATGCGGTTTACTTGCCTTTGGAAGTACATTTATTCCATATAAAACCATTTTACCAGGGGAGGTGGTGTGTGAACTTCACGCACTCAGGGTAGGGGGTGGCTTTCCTCTGGGCCACCTCGCACTTCGAGGATTTCTTTGATTGGTGGTGTTCGAATGGTTCACCCGAGATTAGAAGCCGTGATGTTTCGGTCAGCAGCCAAGCGCTCTACCAATCTCCCAGATATACCAAATTAAAGTGAAATTTTATTGAAACTCCTGGGTTTCAGCACTGAAAGTTAGAGAAAAGTGCATACCTCAACATTCGTGTCATGAATTAGCGGTATTGATCAATGAATAGGCGGCATAGTGGTATTGGAATGGCATATCTAATAAAAGCACCCCTCCCATCACTGGTCGGGGCACGAGGTTCATGTATTAGCTCTAGAATTACCACAGTTATCCATGTAAGCGTGGGTAAGATCCAAGGAACCATAACTGATTTAATGAGCCATTCGCGGTTTCGCCTTAAAATTAGAATTTGGCCTTAAAAAATTATAGTCATTAAGTTTATCACATGATTGGAAATCATAAGCATGGATAAAAAATAACTGTTGGGAGAGAATTCCCAAGATGGTTATAACTTTTTGATCAGTACTTATATGATAATAATAATGAAATAGTGATCATTCTTAGGTCGTGAAATAGTTCAATAAAATAGATTTCTCACTTTGTTTCACAGCTTGCTGCGCATAAAAAAAAACTTGGAAATCTATTTCAGCCGTTCCTTGATCCACTCACATGACATCAGGGCAAAACATAACCTGGATATTAATTACTTTAGGCTGTTAAATACCAACTATTAGTATGAAAACTGGGATTAAAATTTTTCAATGAATAGCCAAGGAAAGCCTGCTCAGTGAGCACAAAAAGATTCAAAAATTAACTGGAAAAATGGCTATGTGATAATTCTACTAAATTCTAGGTTACTTAATTACAGAATACTTTGAGCTGGACTTTTCAATGATTGTGTAAATGTGTTTTAAGCAATAGTTGGCAACATCTGCGAAGGCTTATCCTCGCCATAGATGAATAAAGATCATTATTATTATTATTGCAATTACCAGTGTGGTCACTACTGTAAGAGAAATTCTCGCAAACCTGACTGTGTGCGTGCTGAAGAAACTTGTTCGTCGCGGAAAATCTGTGACGTGAGTTAGTGAGATAGGATAAGTGAGGTAGAGTTTTTAATTTGTTTTTTTTTTCTATGTTTTGCCAATTTATTATTCCAGTCTCTTCCTTTTTACCCAATCCCTTAACTTGATCACGAAAGCAAGCGGCAGTGGAAAATCTATTTTATTGAACTAGTGCATGACCATGGAACGATCACAATTTAATTCTATTTCGGATTTTGAACATGCCCAACAGTATTAATTAAAAAGTACTAACCTTTTTTTATCCTTTTGTTTTTTAACGGTTATTTTTTATCTGCGCACGTTACCATTACCATGGGCATTGTTGTATACATTGATGCCATACATTTCTCGGATTTTCGGGGTACAATATCATTCTGAACATTCCTTACTGTTTTAAATCTATTTCTGAAGTGGTCATCATATATAATACATTTTATTGAAGTAGCTTATACGTGGAAAGTAAATTTAGGCTTTTAAAAATTGCGAAAACATTACTATCTGATGCATTTAACTGAATTGCCATCTTATTCCGTAAATTTTCCGCATTTCTCAATAAACATTTGTTTGTTGTACCTCGATATTCCATTCCGCAATAAGGCTTCGTCAAGGCTCTGGTAAATAATTTTTTTTCTTGAAATGCGTAGGATATATTTCAAATAAAATAGCGGATTATCTCTATCGTCTGAGGCTCAATCATGTGAAAGTTCATTTTAGCGTAAATGAAAAGAAAAACTTTGTTTCATTCCACGAATTTATTTTCAGGTACAACTAGTTTCGACGCAGCGTCGTCATCTTCAGGTACAAAGAGTAAAATAAAAAAACATGATCCTTGTATTAATTTAATTATGCTTTACCTGCGTGCTACAATATAACGGATATAAATTCATTTTAACTTGTCACACAATTAATTTAAGTGTGATCTAAATTCAAATTATTCATCTTGTGCCAACCTTAAATATCGAAAATTGTTCATTTGAGAAATTAAGGAGAAATAATATACATTGTAGCTTTTATTAAATGTAATCAACAGTGATAATAATTGGACTTCGTATAAATTAAGAGAAAAGAGGATTTTACCGGTTGAGAGAGGTTATATTGAGTATTCCGCTGATTACCCCGGCCCGTCTCCCCTTCCATCAAGGGCTTCCCTCTTCAGTTCGCAATAAGGCAGACTCCTTTTCAATCTATCAAAAAAAACTATTCTCTTTCTTCCCCTCCATCCACTCCTTTATCTCATCCGTATCTTATGAGGAAGCTTCTTTTGGCATAAAGAATTATAACCGAAAATTAAAAAAAATAATAAGAATTTGAGCCATTCATAATTCTAATTTTGAAGGCTGGATTTGATGACGGGAGAAGTTACTAGGTCATGCTGTAGCTGAACCTGAAATATAATGTAAACTAAGAAAAAATGAAAGAAATGAAACTAACATAAGAAATTTAAACCGAAAAAGTCTTTAAATTACTAGTCAATAGTTTTGGTATATTCTTCTTTCCAGATTTCACACAAATAAATAAACTTTTTCTGGTCATGCTGCGTGTTGACTTAAAAACCCCAACGTTTCGAGACCCCTGCCGATCTATTTTCCCTTGAGGATTATGGACCAGTCATAGCCACATGGTCGTAAAACTCTGTAAAATAGGAAAAACCTATTATATCAATATACTCGAGTATGACTAGACCAAAGATAAAGGGTATTTTTGATCTCGCAAAAACTGGCTTTTCGAGAAGTTAGGAAATCATACCAACGAAAAATTTGATCCAAGAGCGTGAAGAGACGGCTGCTTTCCCGCTGAAGATTACTTCAGTGCATCGAACGCAGCGAGTCAGCCATTTATTTTTGTGATATTTTTAATGCTTCTTGTTCTTATCATCCTAATTTTAATTTCTTAATACATTGAAAGAAGGAACCAATTTTTTCAAGTTTGATGCGAACCTATCTCATTCACAGCACCGATTATTTTTTTACGAATCGTGCGTAAGAAGATTCAGAAACGAGGAGGGACTGAGTGAACGGCTGTATCGGCAATGGTCTCATTTGTTAACGTTTGCTCAAGATTAGAAGTTTTTTTTTTGGATTCGAATGACTCAAAGTTGAATTCGGTTGTATTCTTCGGTTTGACCTGGGAGAGGAGAGAGAGATTAGATTACGGAAACGATTCACGTATTTATTTGTGGTTGCAATACTGGGAAAAATTGGGATCGCTTGCTGTCACTGAATCACTTACGTGTTTGTCTCTCTTTGCGAAGTGGAAAGGAGGAGATAAAAATAAACACGCGCTTATTCATAGTTTGGACCTCGATATTCGTGTGGAAAGCTGAATCCGAGGGCTAGTCGGCTCCGCGCGCAGCCAATGAGGTCATCAGCCCATTTAGAGAGACGGATTTTGGAATGTAAATCATCTCATCGGTACGAATTGTCTTCTCAATTGAATAAATCATCTGGCTTGCGAAGAGTAAAATTAAAGATATGAGTTGGGTAGAGTAAAACTTAAAAAATTAAGATTCACTTTGAAGACTCAATTTTTTTCCTTCGAATTTGACAGTAAAAAAAGCTTCTATCGTTAAGTATGGACCTCTGCTAGTGATAATTGAATTTGCACCAGGGTTTGAAAATGCTTTCGACAAGTTTATCGTTGATCGCGAATGTTTTCTATGTCACATATGTCGTCAGTGGCATATTATAGGAGAATGGCTGCTACTCCCCCATATCGTAATACTGGAGAGCCACCTTAAATATCACGAAAAATATCGGAGTATTTAAGGTGGCTCTCCAGTGGAAGTTTTCATTTCACCAGGTTATCGCACGATGTTAAAAATTAACTTACATTACGCGATCAGGCCCAGTGGACCGCGCGATGTAAAAATCAAGGCTCTCCACTCTTCTGTTCTTTTAGCCGCTTCCCTCCAAACACCCAGGACGTCCATTCGCTGCAAGATCGTCTATTATGCTATGCATTAATCTTTTCTTCTGTATTCCTCTTGGTCATCATCCATCTGGGACAATAAAATTGGCTAATTTAGGATAGCTTTCGTCATTCATCTGTTCCAAATGCCCTGTTCAATGCAATAGGGTAGTTTCCTTCATCAAAGAAAACGAAAGGCATTTATTGCGATTCGTTACCCACCATTACTGTATTCATAATATACAAATTATTTCGTTTTAGAAATACCGGTTTAGACGAATGGCTATGGTCCATTTTTATCCTCATTTGAAAAGGGCCAGATTGGCGCCCATGCGATGCCACTCCACGTGACGTCACAGGGACCTAGTTTCTATACGAGAGGATAGGAGTTATACATCGTCTGAGGTTACCAATGCATGCATGAGGCGCAGAGCTCAGGGAAACATGTCTTAATAATCACTCATTAAAACTGGCTAAGGTCGGAAAGTTTTCTTCATTTGATAAGGCATTAATAATCCTTATTTAAGCCAAGCGCTACCAGCCAGCAGGGTACTCAGCTACCCGCTAGAGGCCTGCGTCGTATCAGCGCTCAACTCGCCTCAAGGTCACCTCACAGGGCGGCAGCGGGAACCAGAAATACGCCACACGGAAAGATTTCCCGGCATTCATACTTACGCGTCGCGTTTTCGCGCGCTTGAAAATTTTCACTTTTCATTTAATCGCGAAAAATAGATATCGTCATTTAAAAATCTAAAAGCGTGAAATACGTACTCCAGGAGTAATAATCTTTCGATTTAGGCAATAAAAAATAATAGGAAACCACCCTATTCCCTTTATTCTAATGATTTAATTAATAATCCCACAATCGTATTGTCCCCATAAAGGTTATATAGCTCCTGATTGTGTCCGTTTTCTTCCGTTTTCTTGTCTTTCTTTTCTTGTGAATTCGTCCTAGACTGAAGCACGTATTTTTCTTAGCACCCACCGATCAAAAAGTAACAGTTTGTTCAAGTCTTGTTTCCTTGTTTTCTAGCTTTGGCAGTGCTTAAAAATAAAAGCTGAATATCTAAAAAAAAACAAAGCGACCATAAAGCCCCGGTTTAGATCCATTAAGTATCCGAAAATTCTCTGCTATGTCCCGGATTCGCGCAAAATCATGGGAACTATGTTTTTATTATAATAGTTTAAAACAGAAAGCGTAACGCTATGAGGCAATAAGATTGCCAAAGAAGGAAAAAAATATAATTACAAAAATTATTTTATTTTTGATTTTACATACCCATTTTCATGGACTAAGGCCTTCACTGGTTTTCGGACTTTACTGGGGACCCCCTACTCACCCATCGGTACTAAAATGTCCTGGTCTAAGCCAATGGCCACCCTATCTAAAATCCAATTTTCTACGCATACCAGTTTAATCGCTGAGAGGTATTTCATACCTCCAAGACGCAAAGGAATCCTTCCCCCCCAAAAAAAACACCTTAATCTTCCCTAATATTTCCAGCATTATTCCCACAGTATTTCGATCAAGTGAGTGTCGTGTAAGGGAAATCGTAGTGACAAAATTGGTTATACAAGAGTATTATTTAAAATCCATTCTTGAGGAACCGGTTTTATCTCGTGGAAGTATTATTATTATCCCCAACAGGATGCAATGAGAGCCATTGATAATTCCAATTTAGGACACTAGGTTAGTTGATTCGAGAAGAGGCTTCGTTATGCTGTAGCTGACGCTAAGATATAAGGAAAACAAAGAAACAATAGGGTGGTTTCCTATTATTTTTTTATTGCCAAAATCGAAAGAAGACCTTTCCTTAGAAAGAAGAAATTACTCCTGGAGAACGTATTTCACGCTTTTAGATGTTTAAATGACGATATCTATTTTTCGCGATTAAATGAAAAGTGAAAATTTTCAAGCGCGCGAAAACGCGACGGCTAAGTATGAATGCTGGGAAAACCCCGTGTGACGTCGTTCTGGTTCCCGCTGCCGCAAGTGAGGTGACCTTGGGGCGAGGCTTTGAGCGCTGATACGATGCAGGATGCTAGCAGGTAGCAGAGTACCCTGCTAGGTGGTAGCGCTTAGCTTAAATAAGGATTATTAATACCTTATCAAACGAAGAAAACTTTCCGACCTTAGCCAGTTTTAATAGGTGATTATTAAGACATGTTTCCCTGAGCTGTTTTGCCTCATGCATTCATTGATAATCTCAGACGATGTAAAACTCCTATCTACTCGTATAGAAACTAGGTCCCTGTGACGTCGCGTGGAGTGGCATCGCATGGGCGCCAATCTGGCCTTTTTCAAATGAGGATAAAATTTTTGTTAGTAATAAAAGTTTAGCCAGCCATCTGTTGTCATCATTTGTTCGGCAACAACTGGAGGAAGATCTTTCAACGGACTTTTAAAATCAGAAGGGAAAATATAGGATCTTAGAACCCGCCTGCATGTTAGTTATGAGGAAATTCCGAAGTTTTGTCAGATTTTACTAGGGGCACCAAGGGTATCGTAAATAATTAAAACTGCTCGACAAAAAATAGTGAAATGAGGACACTTCTACCCTGATAACACATTTTTATGGACCATCGCAGTCCGCAAGTGAGAGGTTTTTTTTTACGTTAGGGTCATTTACGTGAGAGGTTTGTGAGATTTTACCACTGGTACCATTTTCATTTATGATGAAACATTCTTTCCCATCCGACCGAGAAAATAAGAATACATAATACCTACATACATTTTTACAGTGGCGTATCCAGGGGGAGGTCCGCACCACTTTCCCCCTTCTCCCCCCGAAATACAAAATCAAAATTATTCTCCTTCATAAAAGAAACCAAAATATTGAAAAATCATGAATTTACAAAATATTTCTTTAACAAATGAAGTTTTTTCCATTCTGAAAAGTGTTAAAATTAGCTTAAAACCCTCTACTTAGTACCCTGTTTTTCTAAAATTTCCCCCCCTGGTTTTGGACCCCACCCCCCCGGACGAAATTCCAGGCTACGCCACTGATTGTTTCGATAGTTAGGGAACCCAGTGTTTACATGTAAGATATAGTTGAATATTTGGAATCATTTAAATAATTAACACAGTTAATTTTATCATTCTCGCATTGGATGCAACGAATGTCAATGAAGAATTGCCAGAAATCGCCGAATCAAACACGTACATTTTTTTTTAAAGGACTAAGATTCAGTCAGCAAAATCCATGCTTTTATTTTCAGTAGCATATATTTTCTTCTATTCTTCCTTTATCTTTACTATATATTTTCAGTTGCACAGATAATGAAAATGGCTTAAAAATTATGAAATGAGGACACCTCTACCTCGAAGACACATTTTCCTGGACCATTGCAGTCCACAAGACCTTGAATTTTGGCCTCGATTTTGAAAATTTCAATGATAGCCACCCCGTTTTGACGCCCTAATTGCCTCTACCTGAGATTTCCCAAATCATGGAGGCTAAGTAAGCCTCGTTAAAAAGCTTAAAACTCTAATATTTACAGCAGCGATTGGTAATTTACTATTGGAAAATAATTATATCGTCACAGAAATAGTATGAAACATTGCAGTTTAAATAAAGTCAATAATATTATATTTATTTCATATAGCATTTATATAATGCTTTATATTATGTTTATTGTTGTATTCCATTGCTATCAGCATCATATTATTCTCTTTTTATAAGGCCATCAAACTAGCGGACGGAGATTACGTTGCAAATTTGTAATTATGAGGATTTATTCATAACTCTTAAATTACTGTATTCGAATAAGTATGTGGTCAAATTATTATCGCTGTGTTCAGTGGCGGATCCATGATATGGACAAGTCAGGGTCAACCTCCTAGCAATAGTGGGGTCCACAAAAAAATACCATTGTATCTAGTGTATATTGGATACCCCCCAGCCCCTCCCTGGGTCTGCTACTGGATTGTGACATACAAAAAGCGTCTAAAATAGGTTCTAAGTTTAGAGTTAATTTTTATTTCTATTTTTTAAAGTAGGTAAATATATCGGAAATTATAACTATAAATACTTTTGCACAAAGAGGCAACCCCCAAAAATTTCGAATTTATCTAGTGTGTGTTTCGATCCACTAGGGGAGCGCCACCCCCATAGATCCGCCGCTGGCTGCGTTTATGACTTCAGCTCCAACGAAAAAAAATTTCAATTACTAAATTTTATCATATGTATACATTCATTCACATAGTCATTGCATATTTGGCCTATATAGTCAGAGATGGCAATGTAGAAAAAAATATTTTTTCTGGGTATATTTTAATGTTTTTATTTTTTAGTTTTAAATTTAAATACACAGTGCTATTTCGAAGTACTTTTTAAGCAAAATACTTGCTTGATTTAGCCATTGCCGGCAATTCGGTATTAATACTCGCTGCACTCAATGCAAGACTAACTAAAATAACTCTATATTTATTGTTTTAATGATTCCAAATATTTAGTTATATCGTACATGTAAACATTGGGTTCCTTAATTATTGAAACACTGTATGTAGATAATATGTATCCTTATTTTCTCAGTCAGATGGGAAAGAATATTACGTCATAAATGAAAAAAAAATTTCTTAGTTTAAAAAAAATAATTTTTTTCACTATATTCGTAAAGATAGAGAAGCCTTGAACTACGTTGCATCTTGGTTGGCTTATCTTTCAAGGCAATACAAATAAATGTAACGTTATTGCTTGAATTCGAAATAAGCGGGGATGTCTCAGAATGCAATGCAGATTCTGATTCAAAGAAAGAACCGTTTCCGGCGAAGGACGAACAAATGAAAGTTCAGTTGCGTGTTGCATGGAGGATAGCAGCTGAGTGAGCCGAAGATGTCGGAGTCGGAATTGGACTTAGGGTGCGAGCACTACCGAAGAAAATGCAAATTTGTGGTAAGATAATGAATATCTACGGCATCTTATTTCTTGTATTGAATTGCCTCATAGATTACTAGCGTGGATGAGTGAGGAGTTTTGGCTATATATAATCGTGACATCGACTAACAATTTTCTGTGTATTTATTGTATATTCGTGTTGCCGCATTCAGTTTGGTGTTCTTCATTGAAATCATTTTTCTATTTCTGAAAAATGTAGTTGAAGTAGTTGCTTACACATCTTTTCTAATGTTAGGCAATCGCTTAATGTGTTTTTCATGGTTGTGACGTGACATGCCATTCTATCTGAGATTGGTTTTTAAATCTGGTTTTCTTTCAGACTCCATGCTGTGATAAAATTTACACATGTAGATTTTGTCATGATGAAAATGAAACGCATCCAGTGAAAAGGCAGGAAGTTAGAGAATTAATTTGTTCTAGTTGCCAAACACGGCAGAAAGTCCAGACAGAGTGTGAACACTGTTTATTAAGATTTGGAAAGGTAACAATAGAGCCTACAATTGATAAGATTGAAATCGAATATTATTACTTTAGTCTCTGGTATTATGAAATGGTGATATACAGCTTTTAATATGATTAGTCATCATGATGAGTTAAATGTTGACAAACCTATTTCTTCCAGTATTCGTGCCTCGAGTGTAAACTTTTTGACGACGAAGATAGGGATCAGTTCCATTGTGAGGGTTGTGGAATATGCCGAGTTGGAGGAAGAGATAAATTTTTTCACTGTGAAAGGTGCAATACCTGTCTGCCTAATAAACTTCTCAACGATCATAGAGTGAGTATCTAATTGCTTATTTCATTGCGCAAATGTTGCATATTACATTGTTAAAAGCGACCATGCTGTGTGCTAGAGATAGTTTACTAAGTTTTCGTTGGAAATAAAGCCTTTTTCTGTATTTACTATTTCAAAACTCCTGTTATCATTTAAATTTAAATTCCATGTTAAGTTTTTGTATCTCAATATTAAGTTCATTAGTTTGATCCAGTCATTGTGATATTACCACTCCTTATCCGCAGCTTTTTGTGGTTGTGGTCATCATTTTTTCGTCATTAGTTTCCTTTTATGAGTAGTGTTTTTGGTGTTTTTTTCAATTCTTATGCTTATGTATGCATCTGAGAAAATGAGAAATTTTCCAAATCACTTTTTTACAACCAAAGATATACTGACATCTTGCTTGCCAATTTATGTGAATCGATGAAAAATTGTGTCATCTTTTTATTAACTTTATCAAGGCAAATTAAGAGAAACTTATATGGGTCAAATTTTGTAAAAATCAAATGAATCAAAGCCAATTTGAATTGATGCAGTCTTCAAATTACGATTATTGCTTTCAATGTGCAATCATTATTTCAATTTTAACTCTGATAAAATTATCTTTATTAATTGTTTAGTAATAATTCATGACAGCCTCTTGGATTATTCAATATTCCTGGTGTGCATTGAGGGTATGGAATGTAAAAAAAGAAATAAATTGGCTCTAACCTGATAAATAACCAACAACCATCTTTGGATATGTAGTACCACATAGAACCACTCTGTGGTACTACTTTTAGTATAAATTGAAGTTAATTCATCCGATTACAAAAGGTTTTTCCTTTAGAATTTATAATATATTTTTTTTGTTCGCTTTTTAGTACTGCAGGACATGACAATTGTGCTCAATGATATTACAAATTTTATCTCTACATGCCCTCCATGTTTCAATAGTATTGTTTTAAAGTTTAACTGCTTGGTAAATGCATGACAATTATGGATTCAATGTCTTAATTAATTTAAGGGCAATGTTTAGCTTTCATATTTAATAATGTCTTATTAGCTATGTTACAACTCTGTCAAACTCTCCATTTTTGTTTTTGAAGGTTAATTTGATGTTTCCCCTGCTAAAACTTAAAAGCCTCAGATTTTGTTAGTGGCTGCATGACTTATGTATTTTGAGGTTGCAGTTTTTTATTTCGGTTTTGAAAAGGAATATTTCAATAACTTCCTCAAAAAAGAAATATTTTAAGTTTCACTTACCTCCCATTTCCTGTCACACGGTTCTCATTATTCACCATCTCAATGTTCAGGTTTAATGCATGGATGATATTTTCTGACCTTGGTGATGACACTGTGAAATCCTCTTTCTAACCTTTTGGAGGAAATTGTTTGTGTAGATGGATGCCTGCTTCTGCTTAATCTAATTAAATATCAGAGAGGACTAATCTTCTTAATTTTGCTAGTTCTCGGGAGATTTCCACAAATTACATTTATGAAAATAAATGAACAGAAATTGGGTGCATGCTCAATTTCAATACCTCCACTGCACAAACGCTCAACAATCGCCAACCGAATCTGCTCATCTGGGAGCGTAACAATATGAATATGCTCAGCTGGCAGTAGCCAGATCATAGACGCTCACATTCAATTCTCCAAGCTTTGGAGGTTTGTGCATCAGCTACTGCCAAGTGAGCGGAGTCGTATTGTTGGCTTCCTAGATGAGCGAATTTGATTCGGTGGGTGATTATTGGGCATTTGTGCAGCGGAAGTATCGATTTGATTTCAGAATATAATAATTTTTTATTTATAATTTTTGTTATGTAATCATATATTGTTTGTGTATAATACTAAATGTACCGTATGTATTTCCGACTTATATGCCTCCTAACTGTTTTAATTCAGTTTTAATGGCATATTTCATTTCCGACCTTTGGGAATGCTGCTCTCCTTTCAATTTGAAATTTCATGATTGTGTTTTCTCTTTTCCTGTCAATGTTTAGTGTGTGGAGAATGTATCCCGTTCCAATTGCCCCGTCTGCTTGGAGAATATCCATACATCTCGCATTCCCTGCCACATACCGGAATGTGGCCACCTTGTTCACCGCACTTGTTTCTCAGAGTTACTCCAGGCTGGCCATTATGCCTGCCCTACGTGCCAGACATCCATGCTGGACATGACCCAGGTAAATTCATTCTTTATCATGTTCTACAAGCCAACTCACTTGTCTTGTTTAGCCGAATCAATCCTTGTTACTTTAGGTAAGCTGTTTCTTTCTGATGAAAATATGCTGTAATTCTGTTAAAAATTATGAAAAGTGTATTTTTTAATGTACATAAATCATTTTATTTGTGTTTTTGTTGTAATCAATTCACCCATAAGTGTGAATTATGATCTGGAATGAATTATCCTCTTGTATAAGAGGGATTTTGATAGTTTTGTAAAAAAAATACAATTTTTTATAAGATAATTCGGCAAACTAGCCAGTTTTGTTTCAGTTATTATTGTGATTTTTTATTATAGAGAATTGTGTGCACAGTTTTATAAATTCATTTATAATCATTGAGTGGTATACCATTGCAACTCTAAAGTCCTAGTTACACGATACATTAACATGTACAAGTTCAGTGGCGCAGCGAGGGGGGAGTTTTAGGGGATAAAACCCCCCAAGAGCTTAGAGAAATTGTTAAGTTTGATCCATTTTTCTTAATTGGATTGATATTACTAATAGAATAGTGTAAGGATTAATAAAATATCCCCCAGAAAGCCGTAAAACTCACCATTTTGAACCATTTTTTTTTAAATTCCGCAATTTATTAATCTGGTACCTATCGCTTATCCTGGTGGGTATTCCATACCTCTACATACCCCGGTATTAGTTGTACCGAAACCTTCCCCAGCCTTAATTTCTAGCTGCGCCCCTGTACAAGTTAATGTCTGATTACATGAATGATTTTGGTAGAACAGAACATGTACTAATGCATGAATCAAATTAGAACGGGTTCTATTTTCTGCACATGCTTTCGCTCAAGTTACGTGGCTACACGGTGCATTTTGGCAGTCATACATTTAGACATTAACTCTTGCATGCTAATATATCATGTGACCAAGCCTTAACACACATCAGGAGTTGATTCCCCTTTTAATGCATTCCAACCTTCGTAGACCTCAACCTGAAAATTGACAATCTGAGAATTGACTTCCAACTCTGCCAAAACTTTTCATTACATTTATGTTTTAGGTGATGTATTCTCTAATAATGAAATTTCTTCTAATACTTGATCAGTCTTTGAAGATGGGTCAGTCAAATTTCAATTGACTTCAGATGATGCCTGTATGCATTCCATTTGACCTGGACTAAATACATACTCAGTTGACCTAAGAGCTGTCCTGTTGAGCCACCAGTTCTCATAGTTTTCAGCGAAGCTGTGTGACAGTGAACTTTCAGTTGATTTGAGTCATTGTTGTGCATTGGATTTGCGTGTTAGTTTCTGGTTCATCATTCAAGTGGGAGTTCATCTAGATTACTGGACCTGAAGTTGGCGGACTACTTGTCAAAAAGTTATCTTTCAGTTAAAATTGAAAGTTTCCCTTTTCATTGATGTGATTAAATCAACTATAAAAATTTGTTAAAAAGTTTTTTTTATTTTATTTGAGTCATTCTTGTCTTAGCATAAGCTCATTCTTTTAGTTCCAAAAACTTATTCACTTGGTTTCACTTTACATTTCAGCTGTGGAAGTATCTTGATGATGAAATTGAGATGACACCAATGCCTGATGAGTATAAAAACTACACAGTTGACATCCTCTGCAAAGATTGCCACAAGGTATGCATCTTCTGTGTTGTATTGTGTACATTAGGCTCTTGGTATAACTATTCTGTAGGAATATAAAATAATTTTGAAAGGTTTATCTGGATAATTTGCTTTGTAGCATTCTTTCTGGAAAAGTGTTAAGATATATTTGTGAGCTGCATTATATTTTGGTAGTTAACTGGTAATCATTTATTGTGAAAATGTTTCATATTCTTTTGCTACACCTCCCAGAAAAATAGGCTGTATTAATTCAATCTTTATGTCTATGAAAAGTCTAGGTATTTGATGATTTGCGCAGAGTAGTTCCAAACATTTTTGTTGAAGCTAAAAAATGGGAAATTTAACCCTTTCACTCCCAAGCATTTTTCAATGAGCATACCCAAAATTCCCAAGGGTTTTTTTATGAAATTATTAGTACTTTTCTTAAAAATTCTCATGGATTTATTTTAGGTTTTATAGACATGGAAAAAATCACACATATGTAAAAATAAATGACGTTTTCAAAAATGTTAATTATCATTATGTATAAATTTTAGTTTTGCAACAATAAATTTATAAAATTAATACTTTAAAATGTTTTTACGAAAAACTTAACTTTATGGCTTATTGATTCATAGTATTTTTTTCATTTTGCTATTATTGAAAATTGAGTTACATTAAAAATTTAGTTTTTGATAGATGTATCTAATTTTTTAAGCATAAACAAAAAAATTGTTGTCATAAAAATTTAATTGTTTTAATCTGTCACAATCACTTTTGAGCAGTGCCTAAGCCAGTCTTCTGTAAAAAACAATGAAATATGTA
The DNA here is from genome assembly GCF_921293095.1 of Ischnura elegans. NCBI lineage: Eukaryota > Metazoa > Arthropoda > Insecta > Odonata > Coenagrionidae > Ischnura > Ischnura elegans. The sequence goes on along the minus strand of NC_060249.1, from coordinate 114,755,139 downwards.
TATATTTATATATCTAGGCCTTAAATAATACAAATTATTGCTATTTTAAATTAAAGCTAAAGGAATTGTTTAAATATTAACATTGAATTTATTTAAACAAATGAATGACTAACATATGCAATGTTATTTCTATAAAAACGAGGGCAAACAAATTATGATGAAAATTATTTCACGGAGGATTTTTCATTATTTGTTCAAGTTGTTAATGGAATAAGTACATAGGTACACTTTTGATTAGTTTCACGTTTAAAATATCACGTAGGAACAAATTTTGCCTTTTGTTCACAATCACTCTTTTAGCACTTATGCTTATGCAAACACTCCCCATGCAAACCCCTGTTGCATCTGACGCACACTGTTCTGGATCTTCTTCTTTGTTCCTTTGTGCTGCAGACACAGCATCTGTATTCTTTTCTCCCACCCAGTTTCCTTATTCCCGGTGAAATACGGCCCCTCACTTCGCACTCTTCCCTGAAATTCAACCACTCAGCTCCTAAGTTTTCAATTATACTAACTATGTACAGTGCAACCTCGATATAACGACACCCCACGGTGCACTAATAAACACTCGCTATAGCGAATTGTCGCCTTACCGGAGGTGGAGCAAATAATAGCCAATATACCTGTTGCGAACAGATATACAGGAACAGGAGTGGTGCGGCGACAGATAAACATCTATCCGATAAACGTAAGCATAAATCCAGACGAAAGGCGATGTTTTTTTGCATCACTAAATGTCCTTACTCAAACAACGACTAACTACTCAAACAATTTATAAGCGCCGCACTGAATAAAAATCATGCATAGCATTGTTTCGTCAATCATTATGCCAATGCACAACCGACGAAGCCATTTTTCTATGCACTTAATTAGTTCATTTACGTGATCATTCTATTATTTTGGTATTTTCCGCTGAAAATTCAAAAATTAACTGATAAAACAGTATCGCGGTTATTTAATGCCTCAAATGTTTCCATTGGTGTATGTTTATTGTTTCTGTACGTTAAGCGGCAGTGAAGTGAAATAACGCATTACATTTGTTTCTACAGGCGAAAACGGTGGAAGGTTGTATAACGTTCCCGCCTTGGAAGACTTTTTCTATCAGATAATGTAATATCTTTATCATCTACGGTAAAAAGTTTGCTAAGCTTGAAAAATGATGTGATTAAAATTGCCGTCGTTGAAAAAAAGTTTCTTTTTGAGTGTTACGCTCGCGACGTATTTGAAATAATACACCGAGTTTACCACGGCACTGCAAACGAGAGTTAGTTGTTCTGTGAGTTCTTCCAGTGGCCACCAGGGGATGCTCGGCTACCCACGTGACAAAAGAGAGCGCCAGTACGACTCCGACCACTGACGCGAATAGTTCACCCTTGTAAATCCGCAACGGAGAATAAATACGTCCATCCGGACAATTCACGCTGAGTATCATTGCTTCGTACATCCTACATCATCGCTAAAGCACACTACCTACCTTTAGAGGCATCATTGCAAGAAATACCTCATACTGCAAGGGTTTTGTCGGGGAGTTGTATGTAAAAAAGTTCCGTTTCGTCTATGTTATATGACGCGGGGAATACTTCTAAAGATACTTATGATCGGAGCCCTTTCTTCCACGACTTCGGGTTCACACCGCAGGCATCACCAGCAATTATGAGGGGAGATAACGCTTTGGTGCTTCGCATTAGTATAATCAACCTTCCGCACTCTTAAAATTCTCGATTCGCAATCTATCCCTGAAATACTCCGCTTTAGGCTTAGGCGTAGCCCCTTTCTCAGAAGTTCCCGCAGATTTGAGTGGGCAAAACCACCCGAACAAAGCTTCTTATAACTCTTCATCGTCTGCATTCCTTGGGCGCTTTTGTTTTTTTTAATTTTGCAGAGCGAATAGGAAGATAAATTAATTTCGACACTCTCATATTACTCCTTTATTTTTATTTTCTCGCTTAGACGTGTTTGGTGTTTTTTGGCCATGGTGACTGCCATCAAATGCTTTCTATTCACGCAACTCACGGACGTGCGGGTATGCTGCCGACTGCTTTCTGCCGCCCGAGGAACAAAAGAAGATGAAGCATTCGCGAATGCTAATGCCACAATATTTTCACCAAAATTAACTACTTATTTATCGAACGACAGTTTACCACATAAATTTGAGACTGAGCACTCCATTAACTTCATTCCTAACAGATCGCTAGCAATTACAGAGGTTAAGCACCCTTATTCCAGAACTCGGGTGGACGCGAGCAACTTAAAGCGCGAAGGGTTTACAGCTAACGGCAGTCACTTTGCCATCGTATTCTGGTGACCGGGCGGTTAAGTGAAAGTCCGTGAATCCGTCTCTCTAATGGCCTAGCCATAGACGTCACTGATGTTGGTGGCGTAGATCGTTGCGACCAATAGGAATCTAAGAAGAAAACAAGTGAAGAGTAAAATACGCAAGATCCAGAAAAAATAAGTGCTAAAAAGGCGCTAATGTAACTGTTGTTATAGTTATCATACTTTTACTTTGAAAACTATTACTTGTGCGTACTAACTTTATCTTAAATTAAAATATCGATTTAAATATTCTGAAATGTGAGACATGCATGTGTCCATCTTAAATATATGTTATTATTATGACTAATGATAACTAGACCATGAAATATATTTACTTAAGGAGAAATAACTTATATTATGTGATGGGAGGTAAAATTTTCAATTACTTTTACAGATAGGTTCCTACGGAAGAAATAGGTGACAAATTATTTAGTTTATCTGGCATATATTGGCGACTTCTTTGTTTACGTACGGCTCCGATAGTTATTTTGATTTTGACGTCTTGCTTGTCTTGGATTTTTCACTGGATATAGGTAGCGAAAGGATGGAACAGAAGAAAAGGGGATGGGTAAATGGAAGGATTTGATGGAAAGGCGCCGAATGTATGAAGCGCGAGAATCGTCCAAGATTGAGATCCAAATGATCGTTAAAAAGAAATAAAAAAGCATTTGATATACAAAGAAATCAGTTTCAAATACTATTTACGCTGTATTTACTCGAGTTCTTGTTTTTGAATCAAGACCGACAGCAAAAACGAGTCGAAATTTTAGGTTCTGCTTTGACATGCAGCGAACGCTTTGGGCATCGCAGTAATAAATATTGAATTTACCTTGCCAAAAGCCTCATATTTCTCGTGCATTCCTGTAGCGTGCGCCGATTCACAGGGTAAGGATGGAGAGAAATCACGACACACTCGCTTTCAGGTCTAAAACTCAACTGCCTTTATTATATTCTGTTTATTTTGTCACAAGGATTATGGACACGAGAAATTTAGAAAATGTGCTTTTATTATGGAACACTACTACCCTACCAAATTTGAACGACATCGGCGAAAGTCACTTCGTGAATGTTCCTTGTTAGGGGCTCCTTGCGACGAGAGGTCGACCACCCGTTACATTCCTTATTTTTCCTCGTGGTTTAATCATAATCAGTATTTGTTCTCGTAATCAGCCACTTTCCGTATAATTTGATCCTATAATAGACAGAATAATATGGAATATTTATAGGGTTGTTTACAAAATGAAATAAGTGATTCATCCAAAATTTGGTGGTCATCCGAGAAAAACTGGCTACTCGATAAAATCCTACGGTAATCCTTATTTAAAAGTGTACTTACGTTTAGAATATCCCATTGACAATATAGATAATGTATTTAACTCCATTCTGCGTATCATTGACCACTTATTCCTCTTATTTTTGTTCTTTGGAACACAAGCAATTCTCCAGCGAGTAAACAGAGGTACACGACGACGGGACACTTTATACGGTTTTGTAGGATTCACGATATAGGTTTATACACGATTTATAAGGTTTTCACACGTTTTCCTATTGAATATCATGCTGTAATACACTAATTGCATTCAGCAAATTATGTAGGTGTGTAACGTAGATCACAATCTGCAATCAACTTATATCAATGTAATCTTTCCAAATCTCCCAAAACAATCTCCTTTATTTATTTCAACAATGCCTTGGCAACCCAATATATTCACAATCCGAAGTTCGACGTTAAAACAGTAATTATATTCGCCAAATTTGCGTTTGAGCCCCTACATTGACAGTTTTTCTATCCACTACCTCAGTCTGTCATCAGTGGATACCGTGCCGTGATATAACGTGCCCACGTTCCGTCACGTGTTTTCAAGCAGTCGATGAAGATTATTTTTTATATACTCAAAACTCAGCTTAAAACATAATTCATCCGCGAAAATTTCGGCGAGCACATTTGAGGTAGGAATCTTCTTATTCTAGTACTTTTAAAATGCGTGCATGTTCCTCATTGGTTTATAGGCCTTAAGAGATAACATGCAAGTCACAGTGTATATACAGAGTAAATTCTTAAGTTCCACGTACCTATAATCAGTTTTTTGGTGATAATTAGCTCCAATAACGCTTACGGTCTTGCACTTGAAGCGAGGAAGATATGCACTTTACGATAACTAGCCCCTTAAAGTTCCCTGCTTTAAGACTATTTGCTAATGCCAGTCGCAGAATACAATTTTTAGCTTAAAGCGCCAATAACGGTATCGGTAATGGCTTTCCTCACGTTAGTGAGTTTTGGAATATGCCTGTAAAGTGAGTGCCTTTAAGCGCAGTTAACGTGTCCATTAGTAGAAAGTACGAATCGTTAGAGGGTTCCAGAATATGCGTGAAGGAGTCTTGATGAAAGTCTTCCGGCGGTGAAACCCTCGCTATGGCGAGAGCCAACACCGAAAGGTTGCCGTAAAAAACGAATTTTTTTACACGCTTATTATAGGGTCAATTGACGGTGCATCGGCTATCTCTCGTAATAGCGGGGGTGTCGCTATAGCCCGTACTCGCTTTAACGAGGTTCCACTGTACATAAGTCTTGTCAGAGGCTTTCCAGGTTCTTTGAAATTTTCCTTATATATTATGTAGCTATTCAAAACCATCCTACCAATAATGTTGAACACTACTTTCTTCCAATATTTTAATGTTTTCCTTTCATCTAAATATACATAGAGCATCATGTCTGAAGAGTCTACACCTCCCATGTACTTGTTATATTCCAAAATTACTTCCGGTTTCACAGTTTTTTTCTCGCGGCCTTGTCTCAATTTTGTCACTTCACTATTCCTTGCAGTCGCCTTACTTGAAAGAAGGATCACAGGTCCTTTTTGCGATTTTTTTTCCCTAAATGCACTGGCTAGAATACAGCCGGAACGGCAAAACATTTTTTCCCCAACGGTGAACTTCTTTTTGAAAAACTCGGGCAGGAATTTTCGGTTTTTTCTAACAGTTCCTGTAATATATGTGCCCATTTGGTAAAGTTTGTTCACTAAGGGAACTGACATAAAAAAATTGTCCACAAAAACATGGTAGCCTTTGTATAAATAATTGTTCATCTGAAGGAGTTTCAGTACCACTGTATATCCCAGGCCATGTTCCTTCACCTCCATCCTTTCTTCATCATTTGATCTACCTTTGTAGGTAAAGAAACCTAAGCAATAGTTTGATACAGCATCACACAGCATCCAAAATTTGATTCCCCAGCGGTGATGGTGCTTATTTGGCAGGTACTGCAACAAACTTGTACGGTTTTTTGTCCCCACCAGACTTTCATCTACACTCAGAGTTTCGTGAGGGGTATAATGGTATCTAAATACATTATTTGCATGGTCAACAAGGGGTTGATACCTGATGCAAGGGTCATATCTGGGATCGTTACGGGCCGTACATTTTTTAGGGTCAACCAAATGAAAGAATCGCAAAATTTGCTGGAAGCGATTCCGCGGAAACATTTTTCTGAACCAAGGGGTACTCTGAGAAGGCAAAGTCGACCAATATGAAGCTATGGTGGGCTTCCGTATAATTCCCATGTTCAAAATACAGGCTAGGAATCCTTTCTTTTCCGCAATTGTAACTGTTTCCCACTTCAGTGGTGGTGATGATCTTCCTGAATGAGAGGTAATGTTTTGTTTTGCATATCTATTTGTTTCAGTGACGAAGAGGTTCAAAAGAAGGTCCGTAAAAAAAAGTCTAAAATAAAGAATTGGTGGCAAGTTAGGTGGTGGGGCTTTCTTGGGTCCACTTACTTCTTGGAACTTGAACTTAGTGGGTATTTGTTCTTCATTAGCTTGTACTTCCCTCCAATCTCCGTTGTCACTGTCTTCGTCAGTGTCCAGCTCACCCGAAGACTGAAACGAATGCTGATCTCCATCACTATTGTTCCCCGACTCACTGTCACTTTCGTTGTAGTCTGATTCACTTTGATTGGATGAACTGTCTAAAATTTCCAAAATATCCTTGTCCGTTATGCGTGATGGTCCAGCCATTATTGGTGATTTTTATTTTGAAAAATATCACTCACACCACTAAAAAAAGGCACAAGACTTTTATACGCAGATTTCGCTGCAATGATGAACTTATCGCAAATTCAAGTGACTCAATGCACAGAAAACACAACGCGAAGAAAAGTATCCGACCTCTGATACGCGCGAGTTGACGCAAACTAAGCCGTCGGGACCCCGCATGCAAACCATTACATTTGTAACTGATGACGCATTCTCAGTAGTTGCCCACAAAGTAGGTGTCAGCAAAGCAGTGACACAATGAATCACTTATGTAGATAAGGAAGATTAGGATAAAAACTGTGAAGCCATCACTTTCACGGCAACTATTCGGCGACGTTATCGGCCACTTGCTGAGGTTCGCTGAAAACATTTTATTCGCGCGCCACGCACGATAATCTTACCCTTAGTGTGCTCTTCCTGTAAACAAGAAGTATTGTTTCCTTGTGAATAAAATGTAATAATGTAAGTCAGATAAGACGATTCCTTTGAAATGTATGTCGATACCGAAAAAGGATTTGATTGTAATAAGGAGACGTCGAAATATAATTGCAGCGGGCGGGAGATTAGAGGTTAGATAAAATGTTACGTCGTGGAAAGAACGGAGTCATACGCACCAGTGTATTACACGAATAAAGACGAACGTGATGTAGTGAAGTGAATAACAATAAATCACTCGTAAAAGCGTGCCTAAGCTTGTTGAGAACATCATAAGGTCATTATTCAGCCGTGGCGGCAATTTACGAGAGGAAAAAAAGGAGTTCAATAAGCTGTCAGTTTACATAAAAAATTACAGAAAAAGAACATTTCCATTAAATATTTATTAAAATTTATCCTCAATATAACTTATAAACGATAGTTAGCAACAATGACGTACAAATTTTCTAATTTCGCTTAGTTATAAAGTGGCATAAGAATTTCGACAAAATGAGTCAGATTTTACAAAGAGTTAAAGAAAGAGCGTCCATTAAAATATCAAAAGTATAAATTAAATTATATAAAAAATACCTAAGGATAGCAAAATATGTATACATTCATTATAAAAATAAATTAAATAATAACACATCATAGTTTATGTGAAATATTGCTCTAAGCAAGCGACCGATTAATCGGCCGCTTGGGCGTATTGGGTAGGAAGGCCGCGGCCGATATATCGGCCGCTCGGGAGTGAAAGGGTTAAGAAATGAATTATGATTTCAGAAGGCGATGTATATTTTTTTGACAGCGAATGTTTATAATGTTGATATTTACCAAGGGTAATAAAATCGACTACTTCTCTATAAAGTGAAATGCATAGTGCATTGCGTATTTTACAGTGCTAGTTTTTTCCTTCATTATTTTAAAAATTTTACCATGTCACGTTGATTCCTGTAATAACCTCTATTTAAGTGCTGGTCTTTTAATCATTTGACAGTGAAGCTCTTTATTTTATCATGGTTTTCTATTGCACACAAGTTTTGTTATCTGAAACTTGTTCGTTGTTGAAAGTTGTTTGCTGTTCTTTTTTTTTTAACTATGCATGTGTCTTTGTGAGCTGTCTGCCTTTCAAATGTTGTTTTAATTTTTCATTTTTCCACTTTAAGGAATCTCTGGTAAAATTCCATGTTGTTGGTCTCAAGTGCCTCTATTGTGGCTCATACAACTCATGCAGAATTAAAGGATCTCCGTGCCAGTCTGCCGCTGGGGGAAGTTCTGATTCAGGAGCTGTCACTAGTAAGTTTCAATTTCGTTTTGCTAAAAAATCATGTTCTGTGGTACAGTCAAACGTCGATAAGTGTGTGACTGGGTAAGTGAGAAGCCTCCATAAGTGAGAATATAGGAGTGTACCTAGGAATACCTTATTGAGTAAGAGATTATTTGGTCGACTTCCGATGGGGAAATGTGTGCATGCTGTCCGACTCATTATGGAATGATGGGAAACTTAATGTCACACTCAAACTTTACATAAATACATTTTTGTTAAAGTTGAATTGAAGAGAAGGCATTCTTTATAACTACAGCACACTCCTGATTATCCGGGCTAATGATAGGCAGAGACGGGATGAATAATCAGAAAACACGGATATACCAAACTTGAATGTCTAGTAATGTTCATAATTTATGTAAAACAAACAATATATTATTATTTATGCACTTATTCTGTTATTTTAGAGTTCTTGCTGGATACATTGAGAGCTTTCTTTGCCAGTTCACAATCTTTTTAGCGGCAATAACATGGTTGCACTCTTATTATTACTGCTCCATATAAGATCTGCTTTTTGAAAACCATGCATCCATGGCTGTGTGATCGCAGATGAAGAGTAATGGTTTGCACGAATGCTTCGAAACCACCGTGCGACGTTGGAAAGTACAGTTTTAGGCAACACGTTAGGTACCTGCGTCTCGCACAAGGTGCCAGGGCTGCAAATGCTGCGGGACGTGTATCCATGATCACGGAGCATGGTCGTGCACTGCAAGGCTTGGAAAACAGGAACACGAGCTCCCGTGAATGCAGCTAGTGTGCAATCGCTTCCGTTTTATGAAGGGGATTCTAATGGATATAATAAGTCCAGTGTAAAATGCAGTAATTCTGGTGATTTTTGCATTCGATTTTATTTTCTTATAAAGATCACGGAAAATGTTGAGAAAGAGTGAAAATGATGTACGGATGTACCGCAGCCGAATAATTAGGAGTCTGCAGTGTATCAATTCCTTACACACACACACATTTTGATGAAAGTTAGAGAGAAAGATTGTAATATTTATTTGAGGAAAATTTGAGAAATTAACATTTTGCATCTTAGAATTCAGTGAATCAAGGCATGTTGTTGTGGAGTTTCTTCAAAAAGATGACCTTCTATTTTTGACAAGAGAAATGAATCAAAATGCATATTAACCCTAGAACGGTAACGCTATTTTTCTTTACCTATTCTGGTATTGCGGGGTGAAAAAACACCCCAATTTTCAGTATGGCTTTAACACTTTAGGTGCTGGGTGAATATCACCAGGTCTTTACCCCAGAGCTGGCTATTTTTTGCACTTTTCAAGCGTTGTTACAAAAAGAATTTTTAAGATATATATGAGTGAATAGCATTAGTTTTAAGACCATACTTTTATCTTTTGAATTCACATTGAAATATTTTGTATATCATAATGCATAAAGAAACTGCGGAAGCTAAAAAAAAGCCGATATTTGTATTTTCAAAAAGTTGAAAAATCATTGTTTTTCATAAATTTATTTATAAAATAATCACAACACACTAATTTGAAATAGTAAGTACCAATATTTGAAATTATAATAGTAATCAACATTTAAAATGATAATAATCAATATTTGAACAATAATAAAAATCCAATTATAATAGCTATATCACAAATTTCTTCCTTGTGTGGAAAAGCTGGAAGCATGGCTCTATGCAGAGACCAATCTTACATGCATTACACTGCCAGGAAGTACATTTTCTGGCTGCTTTCCCAGTCGTTTTTTGCCCTTTTTCGGAGCACACCCTGCACCTCTTTTGAGCCTTCTTTTGTCCTGATGGTATGGGAATTTTTTCAATGAAATGCTTTTCAGATATTCTAGTTATCTCGGCTCTGGCGTTGGGAACTGCGTTAATATCACTCTAAATATCTCCCGGGCCCACTCCTCTGTTAGTTGACCGTCTTCCTTTAGGTGCACCTCTACGATTGCACATCGTTTTTTGAGCTTCTCCTTGCTTACTTAGTTGTTGCACCATTTCTGGCTCGTTCAAACCTTCAGACTCTAAAATAAATATCATATAAACAATGAAAAATAGTAATTGTACGAATAAAAATTGTGCAAAAAATATATAAAAGAAGTCAAAAAAAGGTCGCGCGGGTTGCGCTACTATACGCAAGAAATGGAAATTACCTGTTGAACTATCTTTGCTGGGCATGTAATCAGCATCGCAATGTGAGTCATCAAAATCACTTTCACTATCATCGCTGTCGAAACAATTTAATGCATTGGCAATGTCTTTGTCCACGAGATTTCGCACCATGACTGGCGAAAGAACACACAAATGACGAACGAGGGAGGGATTTTCGAACCTTCGGACACATTTTGTCTTGAAGGAAAAAAAATATGACGAAATATATGACTTTGTGGCATTAACTTCACCTATAAGAGCAAATGCATGAATCCGAGTAATACCAGCGGCGTAACTTTGAGGCGGGAGCCACTACAATGTAAACAAAATGCCCGTCGTAATATTACGCCGCCCGCAAATTCTGCAACACCTCGCGCGGCATAATATTATGCCGTTAGCACTCAAAGTGTTAAAGATTTCATTAGGGCTTATTTTTTTTGTCTTTTCATCAAGAATCAAGAAAGATAACTAGTTTTCCTAAAAAGATGAAGGGTCCAGAGCAATCGACCAAGAAAGACAAAAAAAGTGAAAAACTAGAAAAAATAACATTTTTGTTAAAATTACCATATCTTAGTAGGTTTTTGACTAAATTGAGTAATTCCAATGAGGTTCTTAAGCGGAGATACTATGTTTTGAGGGTATTATAGTAGTTTTGGTCAATTCTCCAAAAAAGGCATTTATTTTGAGAAATCAAAGTGCGCAAACTTGAAAAATCGTTTTTGCCGCACAGATCGTTATAATGATAAAGAATTTTGTTCATATTGTTTAATAATACCTTTATTTAGGATGATAGCACAATTGTTGAGAAGGAACATAAAAAAATATCATTAATCATGTTTCATTAGTCATTCTTGCTCATCACATGCCTGACAGACAACAGCACTATGGTCTTGGCAAACAAAGCCGAGACACTTGGAGCATTTGACACCGTATTATCGGTCTATGGTTCAGGGACAAAGAACACATCTTCCCTGTCTCCCTGTTCCACCTACCGTCTTATTGGCCCTTCTAGGGTTAATAATACCACAAGATAATCTCAAAAGACATCGACTGATTTATTTAAGTGAAAATTGTAAATAATTTACAGTTCATAGATAATTACATTAGACTCCCGATTTCCCTGCTGCGGTTAAGCCGTGTTGCGGCTTATCTGTGCATGAGTTTTACACTTTTTTGATGTTTTCGGTGATCTTTAAAAAAAAATAAAAGTTAAGCAAAAGCACCAGGATATTTTTGCATTTTAATGATAGGCTACACCGGACTTATTATTACTCTTAAAATTCCCTTTGTATAATCCTTCCTGTCCTCCCCCTTCTGCAGTGCAGAGGTAAAAAGCTTGCGCTTACAGACCCTGCCTCAGGAGTGTATCCTTGCGATCATGCCCTGGAGTCTCGTTCCATTTGTGGAGAGAACTGCATGACACTTACTGATGGTGGTTGGAATGGGTGACGTGGCAGAGAGGACCTTTTACGTGGGACGGTCTGATAGGAAAAGAACAGCTTGGTGTATGCGTTGCGGAGAGTAGTTACCTAATCTGAAAGAAGGGAGGCATTTAATAATCGCGATACAGTTTTATCAGTTATTGTTTGAACTTTCAGCAAAAAATACCAAAATAACAGAATGATCTCGTACATACACTAGGTACATAGAAAAGTGACTTTTTCAGTTGAGCATTGGGATAATGATTGAAAAAGCAATGCTTTGCATGATTTTCATTCAGTTCGGTGCTTATAAGTTGAATGGCTAGTCTGTTGTTAAGGTAAGGAAATTTATTGATGCAAAAAAACATTACATTTTGTCTGGATTTTATGGAGGAGATTTTATGTTAGGGGTCGACGGGGCCCCGAAATTTTCGGGTCGGGTCGGGTCATCGTCCTGACCCGACCTTCGGGTCGGGCCGTTTCAAATCTCGGGTCAAAATCGGGTCGGGTCGAAAATCGCGAAAATATTATCCATCACGAAAAATATTTCACTTTTCTTTTTTATAACTTCTATTGTCCCCAGCAACATTTTAAATTGATTATGGCCATCATTTGTGACAGCGCTCTCAAAATATAACATATTTCATACATTTTATGGCATAAAAAGTCGTAAAATACAAGCCAGCGAATATTTCCTATGTAAATGGCGATCTTAAGAAAACCTAAGTAACGTAAAAGTTAGACATTATTTTATATTAGAATGCAATAATCAGAACTAGCTGACATTAGAAGGCTAGCATCAATTAAGGGCGCTAAAGGCAGAAAGTAGTTTCTAATATCTACGCAGTAGCGAGGAGTGGCAACAGGCAGTCGTGACGACTGCCGGCCCAATTACGTTTCAGTCTGACTCCGTCACTGAACTATGAAATAGTAGGGACTATAAAGAAATATTCACGGGTTATTGGTATTGACTTCCATATTTTCAGCTGAACATTATATATGCGTTATTGGGCTGAAATATTATTTCTTTCCGATCGATAATAACTTGACAAATGGGATACGGCATATATTCCATTTCTTATCCATTTTAGCACCTGCGGTAACGAATAAAACTTCTCGGCTAGGCACCAGGTTAGGCTGAAAAGTTTTTAAAGCCTAACCTCATTAAGGTTTGTGAAGGTAAATGATGGTATTTATATCATTCTTTTAGTTTACGGAGACATAGATGAAGGAGACTCCCGACCTGTTCTTAAAAGGCCGTTGCAGATGCCAATGCTGTTGTCAATGCGACTACGACTTTATCTCAGCAGCTGATATCTTAGAAATGTTTAACATTGATTTAAAAGGATTGTTTTTGGCTGGAGTGGAATCAATATTAACAGCTTTATTTTTAAGTTCATTAAAATTATATATGTGAGGATAAGTTTATAAAAATAGCCATGCTTTCCATTTTTGCCTATTTTAAGCGGCTATCTGCGAAGTCTAGAATACGGAACGAGTATTTTCCTTCCATCTACCCGTTCATATAACAACTCTTGATGTTACCCCTGCCCAAACGCGTTCCACTCCCCTTGTTTACAAAACTCCAGAAGGGTTCGGTGTATTTAATTTTCCATACGGAAAGCATAAAAAACGAAACCAAATTACTGTCGACACGTCGACTTACTGGAAGATTATTTAATCCATTACTTCAATCAGCCAATCATGATCACTGCTAAAATTACTTAAATAAACCCACGTTTATCAGTTTTTAATTGTCTCGGCCGGTTTTAACGTCATAGTCCAGTCGTTTTAACAGGTCTGGAAAGAAACCTGATGTGCTGCAGTTGTAAATGAAAGGATTTCTTCGAATTAATGGAGAGAACGCTTTGTGGGGTTCTTGGTGCAATTGGAGTGCCCTGGGTGAACAAACTGGAAGAGAAAGGAGAGAGCAAGGAATATTTGCAAGGTTACGGTGCGGGGAAGAGAGTGGAAATGGGTGGAGTAGTGTGTGTGGCAGTTAAGATTGGCCTTTACAGAGATTTATGGCCATAAAACCAATAGGAACCATGCGGTGTACATTGGGGTACAGACTTTTTTTTAGCAAATAGGAACCATATTCCTGAATATCCGACTTTCTTTGCCCTTTCTTCCAGTTTACTCTCCCAACGAATCCCAAGTGCACCCTGAACCCTTCTAGAACGTTCTCCTTCCCATGTCCCCGCACCCTCAAGAGAATTGTATAGTTAAGACCTTGCTTTACAATTTTTATAGCCAGACGTCCTTAGAATGACGTGAGTGTGGCGTCGAAACGGGTTGAGGTTAAGTATAAACAGTAAATAAAATAATTAAAATTTGCATTTACAGAACGGTTGTATGAAAATATTTCATGTTGAAATATATGTTAGCAACAATGACGCAATATCTATGCTATTACATGAAATTAATTTTCACTGACCTCAGTACATGCATTCATTTTTATTTGAATCATGCTGAAAAATCCAACGGCAAGCGAAAAATCACGTAATGAATATGAAAGATTGGTACCAGCAACAACACAAATATTAAGCTCCTTCCATTCTAAGTTTAGATATGTTTCTTAGTGACCCTGAAAACATTATTTGCATAGCATGTCAACTGGAATTGTACTAAAACATCCTAGTAATCGCGAAAATTTACATTTTTGCAAAATAATGAGGTTTATTAAATTCTGATTCAGTGACTTCAAAGACAGGGATGCAAGATTTTATGTTTTTCGCATAACATGTGCTCATTTTGGCCACAATTAGGGTTTTTGAACCATTGTGCGACGGCTCGAGTAAAATGTTTGGGGAATTCACGCAAGTGAACCGATTACTTCACCTGAAGATGATGCGATGCGACAAAACGTAGGTCCAGGCAAATAAAATCACTATGGTTAGCAAAATTGCCCCTTCCATTCGTAGAAAACAAAAAATACGTCTAGTCTTAAAGCTATACGAAATTTACTTCTGGTACTGGAAAAGTGAGTCATGTGTTTATTCTCCGAAGAATGTTCCAAGAAGGGGCATACAGGCAAACACCTATAAGGGGTTGTCTGAGCTAGGGAGATGGATGAGGATATGGTAGATGAAAGAGGGGAGGTAAAGGAGCTAGGTCTTTCCTGAACATGAGTTGGAGGAGCATGTTTTTTTACGACGCAGTAAGGCACGGACGAGGAGGGAGTGAATGGGAAATGCTAGCGGGTGGAGAGGGTGTCGAAGATGTGGAGAAAGGGACAGGCCGAAGGAAAGAGTGAACAAAGCTCAGGGAAAAAAGGCCTCTCCAGTTGGGTAAAGGGGAGGAGGACTATAGGTTGGAAGAAAGTTCTCGGTTGGGAAAAAATTTCACTAGCAATATGCTTTGGGGGGGGGGGGGGATGAGATGACCTGAGGTGGCGATTCCCGATTTCCACCCCCCCTTGGGAAAAAATTTAACACTAGGAATATGCTGACCTGGGGTGGCGATTCCCCAATTTCCACCCCTCCCTCGGGAAAAAATTTAACTCTTTCTCTTAAAGCAAATGCAGAGTACGGCAGCACTATTAAACAATGATTTTGAATTTTTTTATTTCTTGGAGGCTCTGGGGGGGGGGGATCTATCCCCCTCATCCCCCCCGTAGTTACGCCACTGCTTCCCAGCATCTTGTGTTCCATCCTCAAAGAAAATCATAGATGCGCCGCTGCCAGCAGCATTACATTATGATAATCCCTCATCGTGCAGTGAAAACTGAGATACATTCTTTTCGCAAAAAATGAGGACAACATTTTAATTAATTAAGTTAAAAGTCAAGTCAAAAGATATTGATTTTATTGATCCTCGACATTTGGACATAGTATCTGGCGTGAAATTAAAGAACTCATGATTTCCTTTTCTCTCAAAGAACGTATTCTTATCTTCTTTCATTTTTTCCTCTTCACTATCTAATGTGGACGGAAAATGCTGTAAGTAAGTACTTTGATTTCAGTTTCATAGAAATCGGTCTGGCCGCTCTTTACATAATAAGTGAGGGATAAATACCGTCTGCGCTCTATCCGGTGGGCCTTCGATTACCTTATAGACGAATTTCCATGGAGTATACATTACATTATTCCAATTGTAATGTATACTCCATGACCTTATTAAATTTCAGGCCTCATACGAAGGCAGATGACAACAGTCCCAGTCCAATTCCTGCGCCCCTGATGCAACAATGTCATGGGGTCATGGGCTATGGAACTCCCAGTTGTAGAAAATCACATGTGTAAGCAAAATGTAGCAATTTTTATAGACTATGGCCCAGCTCGAGCGAAAATTGCGGTAGGGGAGGGTAGGAAAGGGGGAGAAGGGGCGGAAAGGGTGGAAGGGAGGGGAATGGTGGGTGAAACACTTGGTCGGCGAAACATAGGTACCTACGTTAGTCCTTTAGCGCTCTGCTTACGACTTGTTTGGTTAGTGGCATTTGTGCGACCATTGTAAAATTTTCGCTTCGAGCTACAGCTGAACTCAACATTCACCACAATTCCGTGACGCGGCGAGTGACTTTACATCGGCTGTCATCACTTTCGTAATCAGGTATGTATAATTTTATGTATATTACCAATTCCTACTGGACATTTCATTATCTAAAGTCTTTCGTCGTAATTGCGATTTTATAAGGTTTTTGTCTTTGTATTTTTATTCTAATAGTTTAGTCTGTTATTAGTTGTTTGTCTACAAGGGCTGTCACTTTTTCCATAATTTTCACCGTATCATTCGCCTTCTTTAGTGTTTACCATTGCACTTCAGTGACTATGATTCGTAGCCCGGGGACAGCGATAGGAATTAGCTAGGGCAGCGGTTCCCAAACTGGGGGTTGCGACCCCCAGGGGGATCGCGGGCCGATTGGAAAGGGGTCGCAGGACGAATACAAATAATAGTGAACTATGTACTTACCCTTGGGACGGCTTAATTTTTAGGGGATCGCGGCTAAAACGTATGGGCTAAAATGGGTCGCGGAAAGAAAAAGTTTTAAGCCAAGCGAATTAGCAAAATTCGGCTGATATTTTGCCAAAATGTTTTACAAAGTAAGCTCTGCGCGATAATTAGGACAAAAATACATAGAATCAAATAAGCAACTTTAGGTGAAAATCTTAAGGACATATTTTCAAACAATCGCCAAAGTTGGTGAAAAATGGTTTTTATTATGTATTTCGAAAACTAATGATCCCACAGCCAAAAGCTGGACACTGTGCGATAAATACCCATTGAAAATTTAAAAAAACAATAAAATTTTCGTTTTTTTATGGTTCCGAGATAATTTTTATTTTTATTTTGAAAACGGTGATGGAAGGCTGAAATTTTGCTCTTTAATTGGCTAATTGAAAATTTTCAGAAATCTCCGTAAATTGTTGTTGAAAAAAGTCGTTGAAAAAATGGCTTATAAACAAATGTAATTTACTATCAAGTTTTAAAAGATATTTAAAAATTAATTCGATAACATTATAGCTTAATTTTTCTGCGTATTTAAAAATTTTAGCTCTCTAACTCATGTAGGAGCAAAGTTACCGTTTTTTTTTTATCAGTACGACTTTGTTTATGAATATTAAGAAACCGGACCAGCGCCATTTTTTCCTAAAGGTCTACGTTTATTCACAAAAAGTTTGAAATCGGTTGGATCATTATTGTAGTCACTGTGAAGGTGCAAACTGTAGGTATAACTCGTAGGTGCGCACTCTGAAGCGGAGTGCGAGAGCTGTGGTGGGGGCACCAGAGCCCTCCGCTCGGTGCGGCGCGCCGCATCCTACGCGCACAGCGAGTGCTTTTAAAATGATGATCCTATAATCTCGAAGAGTAATGAACCGATTTCAATTTTTTATTGAATTTTATTTTAAATATATAATAATAAATATGTTAATGAATGAACAATGTGTTTGCAGTATATTAACATATTTATTAATCATTAAGATAAACTCATTCATAAACGAAGTCGTACTGATTTAAAAAATAAGTCAACTTTGTGCCTAAATGAGTTAGAGAGCTGAATTTGTTATCATTTAGTTTTTTAATATCCTTTAAAACTCGATAGTTATTTGCATTAGTTTATAAGCCATTTTTTCACGACTTTTTTTCGACAACAATTTACGGAGATTGCCGAAAATTTTCAATGAGCCAATTAAAGAGCAAAATTTCAGCTTTCCAAAACCATTTTCAAAATTCAAAAATTTTGATCTCGGAACTATAAAAAAACGAAAATTTTTTTGTTTTTTAAATTTTGCAATGGGTATTTATCGCACAGTGTCCAGCTTTTGGCTGTGGGATCATTAGTTTTCGAAATACATAATAAAAACAATTTTTCACCAACTTTGGCGAACCGCAGAGCAAGCGTATTGGGAGGCAGCCTAGTGGCAGTGTATGTGGTTAACTGAGTGTGAAGGGACGTTAATCCGCCAGGTCTCACAGGAGCTTGGACAAACTATTTGTCAATTACGGTATTAGATTACAACTCTTACCACTGTACGGATTATATTTAGAGTCACAGTTCTTTAGCAGACAGGAGTCTCTTAGTGTTAATTAAGATATTTTAGGGTCTTTATTCATTAAATTTAAAAATAATGACATTTATCACTTAATTTATTTTTAATCTTATGCATAAATTCATATTTTTTCCTCCAGTTGAAATTCAACGGGCACCCCCTCCAGTTTGCAATGAATGAAAGTAATGCAATGGGCCCAAGTACAAGCGGTGCAGTAGGGCCTAAAAAACGTAAAGAAAACCCGATATGGGAATATTATAAGAAAACTTCTAAAGAGGCATGCACGTGCAATATTTGTTTCCAAACAATAAAATCGCAGTATGGAAACACCACTAGCTAAAGGCGCCATTTAGAGAGAAAGCATTGCTTTAAATTCAAACAATTCCTTAAAGAGGAAGAAACTTTCAAGGAGGAACAAGCTGAAAAAAGTAGAACTAGGCCAACACAAATTGCTGGAACCAGCAGTTCCAAGCAATTGGCTATTTCTCAATTTGTGAGTATGACAGAAAAATATGGTAAAAACCACCCTAAAGTAGTGGCAATGAAAAATGCAGTCACTAAATGGATGGTAGAGAGTCTCCATCCATTTACTTTGGTAGAAGAGCCAGGGTTATTAAAGGTCTTAGAAATTGCTGACAGTAGAATCAGTCTGCCTTCCGCAAAAACCTTCTCAAGAACACTAGTTCCGGAACTATTCGAAAAGACAGTGGCTAAAATGAAATGCATACTAGAAAGTGAAAAACCTACACTACAGGCACTATCAATCACTACTGACATGTGGACATCGGTCAATACTACATCCTACCTGGCAGTTACTGTGCATTATGTAACGAAAGATTTCGCACTCACGTCTTATTGCTTGGGATGCAAAGCTGTGATGGAGTCCCATACAGGTGAAGTAATCCGACGGGAATTGCGGAATATATTGACAGAATGGGGTTTGTTGGGCACTAAAGTACTTTACTGTGTTACGGATAATGCTGCAAATATGCGTTCAGCTGTAACTTTAATGCCAGATATCACTCAGCTCTTTTGCTTTGCACACACTCTTAATCTGATGATTAAGGATACAAAGAAGGAGTATAGCGGATTTGATAAAATGCGCCACAAATGCAAGAGCATTGTAGAGCATTTTCGCCACAGTGCAATTGCTAGAGCAAATTTGCATAAGCGGTTGAAGCAGCTTGGGATGAGAGAATTGGAATTGGTACAAAATGTAGAAACCCGTTGGAACTCTGAGTACCTCATGATGGAAAGACTCTGTGAATTGAAAGATGCGCTTGTGATAGAACTGAGTCAGCCTGGTTGCCGTATAGACAACCTGACTTCCATGGAATGGGGTTTAGTTGACTCCTATGTCAAGGTTTTAAAACCAATATATGAGGCAACTTTACAGGTTTCATCAGACAAAAAGCCAACAAGAAGCATGATCATTCCAATTCTTTTTGGCATAGAAAGTAGGATCAAGACAGTCATCGAGAATAAGCAACAGGGGTCCACATTGGCAAAGACTTTGTTGAAGTCATTGAGGAGTAGATTTCCGATGTACATGGAAGACCAGCTAAATTTAATCTGTATGTTTTTAGATCCTCGATTTAAATTCCATATTTTAGAAGAGCCACAGAAGAAAATCATTCTACAAAAATTGGAAACAGAAATATTTGCCAGCATAAAAGAAGTGCCTGTAGGTAGGTTGGAAGAAAGTGCAATCAAAAACATCACTACAAGCGCAACATCACAACTGTTCTCTATTTTTGAGAATTCATCATGTCAAAGAATCCAAACAAATAAAAGAACGCTTGAGCTCCAAGGTAGGTACCAATATATTTTTATAATAAAATGTAAGCTACCAAACCCTTCATTAAAAGAACTAAAGTCAAATAATGTTACTACGGCAAAATTAACTTTGTAAATGGAAATAATTTTGCATTTATTTATTTGAGGGAATCCAAAAATCATGTGATGCATTTTAAGGCACTTTGTGACCCCTCCCTAGTCTTGTGATATTGATTAATGCTTGAATTTCCAGCATCCCCCCCAACCCTCCAGGCTGGATTCTTTTGTAAATTTTTTCAGGTTACTAATTACTATGCAGGGTGTAGTAAAACACTTGTACTTTCGAAAAAGGAATGGTGGGAGCACAAATATTTTTCCGTCATTCAGTATTTGTTAAATTAAGGTTTTGTGATTTTTCACCAACCTCTTCATCACCTCACATGAGTTATGGATGCCCCCCTTTTTGAAATTAAGTTCACTGTCTAAATGAATTGTAATCAGGTTCTAAGTAAGTAGTACTGGAGCATAAAATGGTGAAATACTACCCAAAGCATCATTTAAAACCTAAGAAGGCTCCTACAGGGTGTTTGGTATAGCTTAATACAGCAAAATGTTTATGCTGATTAAATACACTTTCTTAAGTATGCATACATGCTTCCTTACATTAAATTTAAATATTTTTTAGGAACCTGTAATTTTTAAGATTCCATTTGACTTCACTATTTTATGTTCCAAAAGCTTAAAAGTTGCCCTAGAAAAATTAATATGTATAGACTAAATACATGGATGGTGTTTTACAGGTAAACTTCAGCTAGAGGCTTACACAAATGAGCCACGAATAACAATAAATGATGACCCATTTCAGTGGTGGCAAGATAATAGGTTCAAGTATGAACTTATTTCACCACTGGCTCAAAAATACTTGGGCATCCCAGCCACAGAAGTTGCATCCGAAAGAGTGTTTTCTTCAGCAGGGAATGTCATCACCAACAGAAGAACCAGGCTTTTGCCAGAAAATGCAGAAACATTAGTGTTCTTGCACCAAAATTTAAAAAGTTTAGATGTATAATAAACTTTTAGAAGACAGGAATGCTTTTGTTTTTGAAGTGTTAAAACTCAAATTTTTATTTCCAGATTATATTTACACGTAGGACTACTTCATTTGTTCATGTTACTTTCATCCTTTGTATTATTAGTGTAAAAAAAATAGGTTTAATATTTTTCACTTCTGGCAAAAAACTAATAATTTATAGATTGTGTAATTAATAGTAAATAACTAGACATAAGTCATTATTATAAGGCAAATATTAATGGATAGTGATAATTGTTATTAGCTTTCATCAGTTATCATTCTATTTTTTTTAGACTGAGTTTTTGGTTTCTTTAACCTTTTGTAATTAAAGAGTAACACATTTATGGAAACAAAATATTTCTTGTGTATATTTGTCATTGATTTTAAACATTTGTAATATGGGCCATTGAGTTTAATAATAGCCTATCTGAAATTGAGTGCACTGGAAGAATTGACTTTGGGATATATTTACAGGAAATACAGGAAGATGTTTGTTTTACCTTGACCTCATTATCCAACTTAGTATTGTATTTATTTGTGTTATTTTTGTAGTAGTCTGTTTCAGATATGCATTTGCATTTCTGTTTTGAGTGAATACACTTTAACTAATCTACCATTTAGGTATAGATTGTTTATTTTTATTTCCTTTTATTGGCCTTTATAAACATCATTTTTGACATTTCTGCTTCAAGAAAAAAATTATGATCAAATTATTGGATACGACCCGACCCGAGACCCGACCCGACCCGAGGGTCAAAAAAAATACCCGACCCGACCCGAACCTTAAAATTTTGACCCGTCCACCCCTATTTTATGTAGAAGAGAAAGTTTCACTGGTGCAGTCAGCTCCCAAACTAAAACGTTAGAAA
This sequence comes from Ischnura elegans, assembly GCF_921293095.1. Classification (NCBI taxonomy): domain Eukaryota; kingdom Metazoa; phylum Arthropoda; class Insecta; order Odonata; family Coenagrionidae; genus Ischnura; species Ischnura elegans. Next base: position 114,733,294 of record NC_060249.1, on the reverse strand, counting down.
ACTATTAGCTGATCAGGGGGCTTAACTTTGTGGTGGGAACAATGACAGCGAATGTACTATTTTACCTTTAAACTCTTTTTCTTGTAAATGGTTTTCCATTGATTTTGCGTTGCATTTGCAATAACTTGCAGCAAAATGAAAAGGACTATTTTCAGTTTAGCATGTTTGTCAAGAAATGGTATTTGGTGGTGCCCAGTTGCCTTAAATAACTTGCACCATGCCAATCTTCAAAGCTTTCCGACATAAAATCTGAAGAAATATACTGCACATATTCGGGAATCCAAATTTTGCATAATTTTTTTCTCAAGGGTGTGGTCAAGTTAGGTTACCTTCATTTTGATATCAGATTAAGGCATGCAAGCTCTTTTGAATTTTATGTCCCATATCAAAACCTTCTTTCCAAATCTTGGCTTCACTAAATAGAAGAAGGTGTTCTGTGAAACAAATGAAATGAACGAACTCAGATCTATGAGTCTAACAATGGTATTGACAGAATCAGGCAATCAGTAATCTTCCCTGTCTCACTGATAGAGTTATTCATATACTATTCTTGTTTAATCTTGGCATATGTGGAAAGAGCCCATCACTCTTTATTATCATTGTTTGCAGAGGAAAGCAATGAGGGTTGAGGAAGAGGAGGGTAGGATAAAGAGAGGTTAGGCATTGGCTGTTAGATGATTGACCATGAAAATAAAATAAATTCTCCACTTGATACCCCTCCCCAAATGCCACGCCTGTGTACATTGTAATATCCTCATGATCTTACCAATTCAAGTATGTAACATGGAGGAAGCCTATTCTAACTTCATCTTTGAGGCGATTTTTTTGTCATGGCACTTCATAGCAATTATTTTATTTGCTCCTCATTTAAAACTATTTGTTCATTAGTTTAGATGCAATGTAGAGGCTGCATTGAGATTCAAAGATATTACTTATATCCCTGTTGACGTGTTCATTCTATAGACCTCTTCCTGATAGATTAGATTCCTTTATGAACTGCTGGAATAATTAACTATATTTAAAATAACATAAGAAGCATCAATCCACATTTAAAATTACTTGTTCGTCATTGTAGCTGCTGCTTTGAGTTTAATAGAAGTGATACTCCTGATTATGTATTTTTTCACTTGCTCTTACCAATAGATAACTTGGGATGGTCTTAATGAGTAATTAATTACATGTTCAATACAATAGTCAAGTACTTCATGTGTAATTTAGCTTTTTTTTTAATTTTTTATGTTGTGGTTGTGCAAAACATTATCCAATGACAATTTGTAGGGAAATAAGCTTTTCAATTTTTTCCTAGTGATTTTATGTCCATTTCATTTAGAATTTTATTAATGGGTATTTCTTGTCATATTGTTGATAAAAATAAAGCTGATTTTAATTGCAGCCCAAGATGGACTTAATAATTTGTAACCAAAGGCAGCTACGGAAGAATGAAGCTAAAATTATAAGTTTTCCGTGCTATTTTTGAGGAAACCAGGGAGAATTGTTTCTGAAGCCTTTGAAATATTGACATCCATGTAATATAAACTTTATAAACCAAAATAAAGAAAGAACAGCACGGAATAAATAAAGAAGTATTTACAAGTAAAAAATATGAATTATGTAGTTGTGATTGAATAATTAGATGCAAATTATTTGTCTGTTTCAATGCAGCTAATATTTTATAGTAATTTGATTTTATTAGTTATTTATGCAGCTAAAAAATAGATGTAAAACGTTGAATTGTAGCTACCTTGCATTCTAACTACTTCCATAAATTTAGTTTGAGAAGAGCTGGTTCAAAAAATTATTCATTATATCAAAATTTTCTGGCTAAAAATAAAAGAAATCATCCATGATAATGATATTAACATTGAAAAATAGTGAATTAATAGGCAGCATAACACTTCATTGCTACTTAGATCTGGAGGTTTAGGAGTTCACTGATCATGCAAAAACATCTTTGTTTTCTATGAATCAAAGTAATGTCTTGGCTCCATTCATTTAGATACATCTGCAGAAGTTTCACTGTGCAAGGTGATTGCCTGTCTTGTTGTCACCTTGTCTAAATAATGATCTTTAACAGTCAGTGTTGTCAGAAACCATCACTCCCATTCCATTTTCTCTCTGCAGTAGGCAAGGCCGTAGCCAGGGGAGGGATCAAGGGGGATTAATCCCTCCCCGAAATGAAAAAAATTAAACAGACACTTCATGCTCGCTTGGTGCTCACACGACGATATTATATAGCGGCGCAGGGACATCTAGTAGTCCAATGCGTCTCAAGTCAATAATTATCTAAGCGAATTTGTAGGTGCAGTGTGTGTAGTTGTAGTGCAGTGTGTGAAATAATAGTGCTGTGATTTAGTAGAGAGGTGAGTGACTTATGAGCCTCCTGAGGGACCGCGGAATTGACGTTGACACTGAGGAGTTAATTCATTTGGTCGCTGGAAAAAAAAGCTAGAAGGCTAAATTCAGTTTTATAATAATATTTTTATATTTTCCTTTAAGGGTTTATAATAAATATGTATATTTAACCGTAAACGCTATTTTATTTATCTTATAAAAATAATTTTATGTTTGCCTACTATTCCATAAACCCCCCCCCCCCTCTCCCCCCCCCCCCCCCGAAAATATTTTCTGGCTACGGCCTTGGCAGTAGGCGAAGGCAAATGAATGGTAATTATTTCCAAAAGCTCAGAATGGGTTGAATTGGTATCAAAGGCTTCCACCACAAAGGTGAATATCAACAGAGTACAGTATACTCCCGATTATCTGGGCTAATGATGGGGAAAGGCAGCACGAATAATCAGGAAACACGCGTAATCCAAACTTTCACTTAAATGTCTTGTAATGTTCATAATTTATGTAAAAAAAAATTACTATGACTCACGCGCATTGTCTATAGTTTAGATTACTTTCCGGAATTGTCAAGAGCTTTCTCTTCCCGACCACAATGTAGTTTGCGGTGATAATGTGATTCTACTCAATATTCCTACTGCTATACGTAATACCTGGTTTCCGAAAACCATGCACTGGTGGCTGCGAGGTCACGGATTCAGAAAAGTGGTTTGCACGAATGCTTTGAAACCACTGCGCGACGTTGGAAATTACACTGACGGGCACCATGCCGAGCAGTCGTGTCTCGTACAAGTTGCCTGGGATGCAACTGCTGCGGGATGCGGATCCACGACCACTGTGCCCAATCCCACTCCGAGATGTTTGGAAAAGAGGAGTATGGAACTCCCGTGAAGGCAACGGGCACACAATTACGCCATCATGCAGCAGCGGTTTTAGGAAAGCAGGACTTAAGACAAATTATCTATGCAGGCGCTGTAGCATTGTATTTAAAAAATGCAATTATCTTGGTGCTTTTGCGTTCGATTTTATTTTTTTATTACGATCGCTGAAAACTTCAAAGGAACGTGAACTCGTGCACGGATAAACTCCAGCCGGATAATCGGTAGTCTACTGTATTCTACTGTAGTCTACCGTGAAGCAGTGGTTGTCTAATCAGGCGGCAAGCTTCTTTGACGATGGCATAGAAAAGCTGGTCCCAAGATACGATAAATGCCTCAATAGTAATGGAAATTATGTAGAAAAGTAGAGTTAAGTATGGCCTTTCAAGTGAATGAATTATTTTTGAAAAAAATTTACTTGTTGTTTTTTTATGTCAAAACGGTACTTACTTTAAAAACATTCCTCGTATTATGTGTTCTGCCACAGTACCCACCGCAGCTTGTATCCTAACCTTCAGCTCGTCGACGTCCGCAACTGGTGTGATGAAGGCTCTGTCCTTGATATAGCCATTTAAATTTAAATTATTCAGTCAAACAGCTATTCAGTAATAATTTTTTTTAATTTTTATTTTGATTTTTTTAATGCAATAAGAGTGGCGATCCAAAAATAACCAGACACAATTTTAACAAAATTCAAAATTTAATTTTTTGTCTTACAAACATTAGTCGCCTTCGAAGTACTCTCCATTTACTCTGATATATTGGTTAATTCATTTTTTCCTCTATGCGAAACACCTTTGGTATTCATCTTTTCCGATGCCTTGCAGTGATGTCTTCGATTTTCTTTCCACCTCCGAAATATGACCAAAACGTTTCCCTTTTATCGCCATTTTCATCCGGTTGAACAAAAGGAACTGAAAAGGTGCGAGATGTGGTGAGTAGGGTGGGTGAGGAAGCATTATCATGCAATTTTATTACCAAAAACTCAAGTTGCGGCAATCAGCAACATGTGCCACTTTTGATCCGGAGGCAACGAGCGTGGGATGGATTTTCAGGGTTCCCACTCAACCGTGAAAACCTTAAAACCGTAAATAAGCCGTGAATTTCGTTTGCTGTGAAAAAACCTGCAAATAGCCGTGAATTTCGTCATAAAACCTTAGAAATCTCTCAAACTTGATTGTAGAACAACGATAGACAGATTAAAAGAAAAATCAATGTTTCAATCATGTTTCAAGGCCGTGTCACGTGCAGATACTGTCCACGCATGTATCTGCACACGTGTATTCGAAGCTCAATTATTAATTGGTCCGTGTGTGCCATGACAGTACATTGACCTTAAGCCTGTGATTGGAAGACATTAACCCTGCCAATAAATCAGGCACTTCTTCACTTCCCTGCCACCCTGCTCTCTCCATTTTCCCACTCACACCCTTTAGCCGGACCTGAATTTTGCTAACAATAGGTGACGTCATGACTAGCACTTTCATTGCTGCGTTTGCATTCAAGGCATCTTTTGCATTTGTTACATTTTTAGTTAATGTCCGGCTGATGATTGTTACGTGATCAATATTTCTATCTACAATGCCTGATCTACAAACCGTGAATTTGATGACGTTTAGACGGTGAAAACCTGGAAAAAAACCGTGAATTTTATAATGTAGTTAGAGTGGGAACCCTGATTTTGCCACGATTTGTCTCAATTGCTAATCTTCAGCTAAAATTCACTGTAATGAACTCCACAAATGGCCAAATTGTTCAGGGAGTACGTCAGTAATACGCCTCTTATCCTCGTACACAAGGGTAAGAGTTTTTTTTTTCCACATTTTCATCAGTTCTGGACCTGGAGGTCTAGACATTGAATGTCTTCAATCGACATGTTGCCACATTTGAATTGTGAATACAACTCTTGCACTTGAGTTGTTTTTAAAGCGTATTCTTTATAAGTTGTAGACAACATAATAATCGTGTCTCACTCAATTTTACTGAACAGAGAGCTAAATCTCAATGCTGCACAATGTTTTCAAATATCAGCCATTTCAAAAATCGAAGAGGTCAAAAATCTCTTTGAATGTAAACTGTCACAGGGGCTTGCTGCAATCAATTATATCCACGCTGTTTTGTGTGCTGACTCAGAAATCATGAAATAACACCCATCTAGTGAGAGAAGCCCAAAATATAAGAGCACTGCTTACAGCGATAATTGTACAGTTATTTTTGGGTCCCCCCTCGTATGTAATATAATTTATTATGCAATATTTTTTCACAAACAGGGCAAGACTTAATGGTCACCCTGTACTACTCCAGGTAGAAGAGGTTAGCCATTAAAGAGATTAATACGAGTGTCAGATGTCGACATGCTTCTCCTCATTCTATGGTAAAGCAACTGGTGCATATTCAAGGGGATCTTAGTTCAAATCCTGGTCAATTGAAAAGATATTTTCCCTGTGGAATTTTGTGGGCACTCTTGCACGACCTTTATAGAGATTTTCAGCCATGGTATTTCCTAAAATGTGTACTTTTCTATGTCCAACAGGTATTGACAATGGTGATGAGGCCGGCTCCTCTGGAGAGTCGAGCAGCCAACAGGGCCTGCAACCGCCAGAGTGAAGAGCTATTCGTACTCTTTGAGTGCGTGGTATGTTTGTTTGGAACGTGCCACATGCCCTAGATAATGTGTTGGAATGTAATATCTTTTCATGTGAGAAAATGTTTCGAACTATTAACACTAATAATAGCAATTTTGTCCTGTGTAGATGTCATGCTTGGTCATGAGCAAATGGGTGTTGTGTTTAAGGTTAGTAATGTGCAAAACATTGCATATGATATTGGATGCAGGTCATGTAATTCCTGTGAATCCTTTTATGATTCTGTGATTTACTCATTAAATGAAATTTTATTTGTACTCCAGAAAACAACGGCAGCTTCTCTCTTAGCTAGCTGGATTGTTTTATATTTTTGTTTGAATAACTGTTGTTTAGCTTTGCTGTTAACTGTGAGAACTAGTTATTGATTGAGGATGTGGATGAATCAAATGCTATTTCATTTTTCTGTATTCTAACTTAAAATTTTGGCTTCAGTTTTTTTTAAGAATATTACTGCTAGACCTTTTCTTCAACCTTCTGGACTTGGAAGCGATCACACTTGGAATAAATTATTGACTTTAAATTATTTATAGGTGTAATAGGTGTAAATTTAATGAAATAGATCAATTCGAAGGTATTATTTACTATTTATACATAAGGACACAGATATTATCATTGCTTCCAGCTCATTCGTAGGTGAATATTTATTACTTCCTATTATAATATTGAAATGTGCTTTCTCTGATGTATTAACAATTGTATATACACATGCATATTATTCATATAGTGAAGGTGTCACCTACAAGTTACAGATTGGATTTATGAAGAGTCTAGCATTTGGTATGAGGCTTTCATTTGTTTGTAACTCTGAAGTCTCTTGTCATTGATGATGGGCAGAGACAGAAATTTGCGTAGCTTGTTAGAGAATTACCAGTAAATTGGTGGAAAATTAGCAACTTTTTACGAATTCAGGAATTTTTGACGGAGGAATATCCTTGCTTGAAATTGAGAATTTTTCTTTTCAATGCCATGCCTATGTTGCCTTGAATTAAATGCATTTTTTTGTTATGTTTCTGAATCATTGCTTGCCAAAGTTTGTTTTTAATTGGGACTTGTAAATTGACTATCTTGTTATTGGATGAAATGTTTGTGTAACAATGGTGCAGCAATCGCCACAGTGTGTTTTTGATTGGTTTACATTAAGTTATATCAAAATCACTGGGATGTGGCCAGTGTTGCATCTGAGCTGTGAAAATTTTGCATTTCATGTTTGTGGTAATGTAATAAAGTGACTAGGCTGTAGCCAGTGCTGCTGAAGATAGCTTTTTCATCAGGTTCGTTGTAAGGTATGAAAAAGACTGGGTTGTAGCCAGTGCTTCAAGACATAGCTATGTAACAATGACACACTTAGGAAGCAATTAATTTTCCGCTGGGTCTCAAGGATGCAATGCCATCAGGAAGTGATAATTATTTGTGTTTTTTACTAGGAAAATTTTTGAAGAATGTGAGGTTATGGTTTTAAACCATGGTGAAGTGTGTGACATGACATTTCTCATGTTGATGTCCTTTCTCTTATGCATTAAATGCCCAAGAAAATTTACTCTAGTATCAGTTTGCCCTTGCCCTTTTATACTGTGTACACAAGTTAGAAGAAATTCCAACTATTCTCACGTAATTTCGAATTCGAAAGCTTCTATGGATGCAATTCTATATAGAGTTTTAATTTTTTTAGATGTAGAAGCTGTTATCTATTGGCATAGTGTCATGTAATTAATGCTTTAGTTTGATGATGCTGCAAATTTTCAGGTAGTTTTCTTTGTAATGGTCGCATAGAGCTGTATTTGCTAAAATAACAACGAAATTATTATCAAATATAGTTCAAATTTATTGCTTAAACAATTTGTGGGTGTATGTGACATTTTGAAATCATAACTTATAATATGTGTGAAGGATTATCATTGACCAAGTATTCACTAGGCAAGCATTACGTTTTAACCCATTAACAACAGTAGTACTCAACATAGGTTAGCATTTCTAATGAACTTAGATTTCTCTTCGAGAAGTAATCTTTTATTTTTCTTCAAATTTTGTTACTTTTTTCTTTATGCTTTGATAGTTGCAGACTTTAAGTTTTACTGCTTCTCCTGAATATTTGTAGTAATGTTTTTTTTTCAGTATCATGGTTGTCTGTGACAATATAGGAGCACTGAATTTAATGAGATTTCTAGTATGAATCATTTTTGTTTTTGACTTTACTCTGTTAAAAATTAAACAAAGCTCGTTCATTGCACAGTAGAGTAATCAGCATACAATAGCATTGGCACCAATTTAAGGAAGCTTTGATGTGATATGTTTCATGGTTTTATCTGCAGTCATTTTATGAAAACTTGCAAAAAATATTGATTAAAACCAGTATGGTTGTTTGAGTCTTTTTAAGTCATTAAAATGTTACATGACATTGCAATTGGATGCCTAATCAAGATTTCAGTTGAATAAGGTTTTATTTTCTATCAATTCTGAAAGTATTTTTTCTATGCTCAGTGGAGCTATTGAATTATTAAACTGTTTTCTACTTGGTTCATACTTATGTAACCATTCCATTATTTGTACTACCTGAAGATGCTATTACTATGTCATGTAAACATTATTTAGCTATATTATATCCTGTTGATGTTATAATAAATGCATTTTTTAAGAGTTTGTTTTCCTGACTGCTTGAAATTGCTGAATGTTAAATTTCTTTCCCCTCTCTCTCAATTCCCTGCTTGCAAGCAATAGGGTGGTTTCCTTATATTTTATTATAGCCTAAATTGAAAGATTATTACTCCTGGAGTACACATTTCACGCTTTTAGATTTTTAAATGACAATATCTATTTTTCGTGATTAAATGACAAGTGAAAATTTTCAAGTGCACGAAAACGCAACAGCTTAGTATTAATGCTGGGAAAAGCCAGTGTGATGTCATTCTGGCTCCCGCTCCTGCCGTGTGAGGTGATCTTGGGACAAGGATATGTGCACCGCTGCGATGCAGGCTGCTAGCAGGTAGCGCTTGGCTTAAATAAGGATTTTTAATACCTTAATTTAATTCATATCTTACCAAACGAAGGAAACTTTCCGACCATTGGCAGTTTTAATTGGTGATTATTAAGAGTAGTTTCCCTGAGCTCTGTGCCTCATGCATGCAATGGTAATCTCAGACGAAGTAAAACTCCTGTCTACTCGTATTGAAACTAGGTCCCTGTGACGTCACGTGCAGTGGCATTGCATGGGCTCCAATCTGGCCTTTAACAAATGCGGTTAAAATTGACCATAAAATTCGTCTAAACTGGGATATCTAAAACCAAATAATTTGTATATGATGAATACACTAATGGTGGGTAACGAATCGCAATCAATGCCTTTCGTTTTCTTTGATGAAGGAAACTACCCTATTCTTGCTTATTGGTCAAAAATATTTTTTTTTATGGATTCATTTTATGAGGAAATATTTTTACTATAGGAATAATGATAGGAAAAATTTTACATATATGTAATTTGGATAGTTAACTCTGAATCGCTGTAAAAAAACAAACTTAATTTTATAAACAAAATATTTTTTGTATTATTTTTATGAGAAAATATTTTTATTATAGGAATTTTATGAGTAAAAATTTTACATACAATTTGGAAAGTAACTTACATATCGCTATAGAAAAACAAACTCGGAAGGAAAAAAGTTGTTTTGCATATCAAAAGTACAACTCACCTACATTTTTTAATAAGTACATATCTCCCATAATTCAGTCACTTGGTGTACAGTTTTACCAGATAATCAGGAGCTAAGTCTGTGGTCACTATTGTAAGAACAGGAGAGGTTTAACGCAAATTGAGATGGGATGTGTTTCAACATTATCCCTACAGCCAGAACTTGGCTCCCCCTGATTATCATCTGCTCCTGCCGTAAAGAAGTGTCTAGGGGAACAGCATTTCGATGACGATGAGGAACTTAAAAATTCTGTGACACACTGATTTTGGTAGGAATTGGTAAGTGCTTGGGTAATGAGGGATACCATGTTGAAAAATAGAAGAGAATTGTACCGTTGATACGCAAATAACTTTTTTAGTAACTTTTAATTTTCCTCTGTGCTTCTTTGTTTTTTCAGCAATTCTGAGGTTTCTTTTTGAATTCCCTTTGAAAACCAAGTTTTGGTGTTTTATCATGTTTTTTGGATTTCTTTAGACAAATTTTCACTGAGTCCTATGCAAAGGAAGTTGTTATATTACATACATTGTAGCATAAATATTAAAATGATTCAAGATATTACTTATGATTAATTTTATTTTGTAAACAAGTAAAAAATATGTTTACGCACAAGGAAAAAGCTTTCACGCGTGTTGATCTAGCAAACATGATATTTAGTGGAAATAAAAATGCATAATATGGATAGATTTTCAGAAGAAGAAAACATTAAGGAATGTTTGAACATCTTAAATAACTTCTTTCGAAGGTTAAGGCAGGCAGCTGTACCATCATTGATACTGTTCAAATTCTTTTGTATGTTAAATGAATCAAAAGTGTGTTCAATTGAATCTCAACTTACTGACTTAAGAAAACACCTGTCCTCAATCACCTCAACTCATCAGTCCTCACAACATGGTGCCAACGTGCGAGTCAAGGCCTGAATTTATTGTAATGGAAATAATGGGGGTTTGTCTTTCAAAGCTCTTATTGTCAGTTGTATATCAACCTCCAAAAGTTAGTAATTTCTCTGATATTGAAAATGTGTTTCTTAAAGTTAGTTCAGCATTTAAAAACATAGTATTCGTCAGAGCCTTTAACATAGTAATTATTGATTTGCAAGAAAATGTGTCCTCCTTCGGTCTCTCCTGTTCCTTTTCTCTCGACCCATGACAAGATCACCTTAGTATACAAATTTACTGCACTTAAAATGATTTCACCCACTTCCATCTGTCTTTTGACGTATAAAAATTTTAATACTGATAGTTTTCAGAGTGAATTGCTTGAAACAAATAGGGAAACAGTGCTTGACTCCTCCAATGTTGACTTGAAATTGGAACATTTCAACTTAATATTTCTTACTTGCCTTGATCGTCATGCTCTAAAATAATCCTGCTCAGAAGACCAACAGTTCACCAAACTGGTAACATCATCTTGAGGTGTACCACAAGGTTGCTAGGGCCACTTTTGCTCTCTTTGTATATTAGATACCTTCCATATTGTATTGTTCACTGTAAATACATGATGTTAGCAGTTTTAAGTATACCGGGACAAGCCACGGTAATAACTTTCATGGGAGTCACCCACAATGAGCAATTGTGCAAAAAATCCAAAGAGAAAAAATCATTCGCCCTGATTGAGATTCAAACCAGGATCCCCCGATTTCTGGTCGATTGCTTTAGCCAGTTAAGCTACCAAGGCATCATTCCTCCTTGTGTGGATATTTGTGGACACAACCGGACAAGGTGTTATGGACTGCTGAGCATATGTCCTGTGACACTAGAGATTAGGTATGTGGACAGAGAAGTGGGCGGAAAACTGATCTTGACACGTTGCGTACGGATGGCAAGAATTCTCATCATTTTTTTTCCCGAATGTTCCGGACGGATGACGAAGATTCTCGTCATATAGGCACGTCAACCTAAACAATTTTAAAGCGTACAATACGTATTTGTTAATACGTTTTCAGTTGTTGTTCGTTATTCATAATGAATTGATGCATCATAACGTTTGATTGGGTAAAGTTATATTCTGAATAGAGATGTGCGAATAGTATCCGCGAATACTCGAATACCTCGAATAATAGAAAGTATTCGATATTCGAGATCTCGAATAGTTATGCCAAAGGTACCGTCTCGAATACCTCGAATACTTTGAATTTCGCGTCATACACTGTTGCTCGCACGTCGTTGGTAGTTGACTCGGAAAAATGAGAACTCGTCTAGTGCATGCAGCGCCGTTTTAGGCAAGCTGACGAAATACATCAAATTCACGGGTTCGAGCGGTGAAAAGAGTTCGACGTGGGGAACCGAAATTGATGGGATGAAAAAAATCCGAAAATCCCAGGTGTCCCCTATCAGGAGAACCTCAGTTCCGTGGGATAGCAACATTGGCGCATTTCCCACGATCCGCTATCCCCATCCATTCAGCGTTCGCCCCCCCCCCCCCTCTCAGACGATTTCCTCTTCCCCGAAAACAAAAAAAAGGTCCCTGCTCGTGCAGGGATCGTATTACGAAGACCTCAGCTTTGAAAAAAATATCAAGTTACCGGAAAATAATAGAATCGTGTTTCACCCTTCCCTCTTTCCTCCCACTGACCATTTTCCCGCATCCATCTTATGATAAAATGAGAGGAGGTGTTTGCCGTGTGTCCTTTGTGGCTAATAATGACAGGCACTTATTTTGATCTTCCCCAGGAGATGAAACTACCATAGGGAGGAACTCAGTGCCGTGGGATAGTGACATTGGCGCATTTCCCACGATCTGCTATCCCCCTCCATTCAGCATTCGCCTCACCCACTCTTGACGATTTCCTCTTCTCCGAAATCAAACAAAAGATCCCAGCTCGCGCAGGGATTGTATTACAAAAACCTTAGCTTCAAAAAATATCAAGTTACGCGAGAAAAATAAAAACGTGTCTCGCACCCACCCCCTTTTCTCACCCACTGACCTTTTTCTACCTACCTGCTTCGAATTTCCCCCTTTCTCGAGGTCAACTGCTGCATGAGTCATCTACTAGCCCGAAAGGTGTCTAACAATGACTTTCGGCAATTGTTATTACACCTTTATTGGATTGAAATATTAGTAATGTGCGCGTAATTTAAAAAAGAATAAGACCAAACACGACATATTTCTGACTTTATTTAAGCATTTTGCGCAAGAAAATAAATACCGGGAAGAAGAAGAAATACGACGGAGGCGTAATGCTCAAATAGGGTGGTTTCCTATTATTTTTTATTGCCTAAATCGAAATATTAATACTCCTGAAGTACGTATTTAACGCTTTTAGAGTTTCATAAGACGATATCTATTTTTCGCGATTAAATTAAAAGTGAAAAATTTCAAGCGCGCGAATACGCGACGGGTAAGTATGAATGCCGGGAAAAACTCCGCGTGACGTCGTTCTGGTTCCCGCTGCCGCAAGTGAGGTGACCTTGGGGCGAGGCTCTGAGCGCTATTACGACGCAGGATGCTAGCAGGTAGCCGAGTACCATGCTAGCTGGTAGCGCTTGGCTTAAATAAGGATTATTAATACCTTATCAAACAGACTGTGTGGTTATTAAGACATGTTTCCCTGAGCTCTGTGCCTCATGCATGCATTGGTAACCTCAGACGATGTAAAACTCCGATCCTCTCGTGTAGAAACTAGGTCCCTGTGATGTCACGTGGAGTGGCATCGCATAGGCGCCAATCTGGCCTTTTTCTAATGAGGTAAAATTGAACATTGCCATTAGTCTAAACCGGTATTTCTAGAACGAAATAATTTGTATATTATGAATACACTAATGGTGGGTAACGAATCACAATCAATACCTTTCGTTTTCTTTAATGAAGGAAACTACCCTATTGTTTACATAAAATTAAAATATTCCATTAATCAGCTAAATTCCTGTTTGAATCCTTTAAAGGCAATCACAATTACTCGCCAAAATCTTGGGTTTCCTGCTGCATAGGCGACCTAGTCAAACATTTTCACATTCATCGTTTAGTATTCGAGGTATTCGAAATTCGAGGTATTCGAATATTCGAGCAATGATTTAATATTCGAATTCGATATTCGAATTCGAGAAATCTACTATTCGACCCATCCCTAATTCTGAACATTAGTTTTTTAACCATGTTTAAACCAAAGGCATTACGCCCTAATAGGCACATATTTCCCAGAATCAGCGTTCCTAGGAATTTAAATACCCCTGTATGCAATGTGTTAATGTACGGAAAATCGTGTGGTTTGTCTTCTCCATAGGAAAATCTTTCCTTTCAGTAGAAACATCAAATTATGATTTCGCTAGTAGTGGCCCACGCTACCCTAATGACGTTGTTGGGATTTCCCTATCCCCTCCCAACCCTATCCTCACCCTGGAGGCGTCAGCAGGCTTCCTTTCTCGATGGCACTTCTTTTTTTCCTTCCCCTCAAACCCCCCCCCTCCCCGGATGACCAGGGGAATCAGTTAAGGTACTTAGTCACAGCCTTTAACAGGTTTTAACCTTGTAAGGACCCACCCTGGGGTCTCATACTCTGTCTCAAAACCCTTTTTCCAACAACCACAACATGAATCATTAGGAAGGGTTGGAAGGCCAGCTAGCTCCCATGTCGAATGGATTAACCCCTTTCGATGTCTTTCACCTCCTGCTCCGATTTCTTATTTTGACCATTTTCAAGGGCCATTGAACAATGGCGTAGCCAGAAATTTCTTTTTGGGGGGGGGGGGGTAGTCCAAAATCAGGGGTGGGAATTAAAAAAAAAACGGTACTAAGTTGAGGGTTTTAAACTGACTGTAACTCTTTTCGTAATCGAAAAAACTTCATTTTACTAAGAAATCTTTTAATTCATGATAATTCAATATTTTTTTTTCTTTCATAAAGCAAAGTAATTGTGTTAAAATATTTCAGTGGGGGTCCACACCCCCTTCGCTACGCCACGGCCTTTGGAGAGCAATTACCTTGGCGCAACAAGCGAATGAAAGCAACGGACGTTTGGCAACACAACTAGCTAACTTAATCACCAAGCATAAACCACAAGGGTCTCAAAGCGACTAAATTTCCTGCAGGCTGTGGCTCCGCCTATCGAATTTTGGTTGGTTTTCGGGAATATACGTACCCTCCACCCTCATCTTCCAAAAAGCTTGGTCCTGCCTCACAGTCGCCAAGATGTTTGAAATGAATCTAGTGACTGCTGATGGAGGCTCGGGCACTGTTAGATGTAGGAGTGAATGTGAGGGAATCGATATTTAAGTCAGCTAGGTTTGTGGATGAAACCTCCTAGCTCATTAGATAAGATTTTTATTTCATATTGGCTTCCGGCTGGAGCATAAAATGTATATAAATGTCATAGCGCTTCACTGCTGTTAAATACGAGATAATAACTTTCGCAGTTCCTTGCATGCGTGTGACCCACAATACACCCGCGACTTTTGCGTTGCTGTACTATAGGCGTTCGAGGTTTCTCGGCAATAATGGCGAAAGCACACGAGAACCGTGTTCAAATTCTGCATAATATGTTTAAAGACTCAAGATACGAGTAAGCAGGAGTTAATAAGTAAAGGCGTAGTCATTTATATTTTTACAAGATAGTCATCAGTATCTAATAATGAATCCGGAATTAAACATCACAATGTCGACTGTAAAGTGAAATCGTAAAATATGGATAAACCGTTAGCCATTCTCTATTGATCATCCACAAACTTCTTTGATATTGCGACGGCAGCCAATTGTAAACCAGCTGGTGCAGAGGCGGAAATGCTTCGAGCACATACGTTCCCCTGACCACCATTAGATGGGGTGAAAGGAACCAATAGGGTGGTTTCCTATTATTTTTTTATAGCCTAAATCGAAAGATTATTACTCCTGGAGTACGTATTTCACGCTTTTAGATTTTTAAATGACGATATCTATTTTTCGCGATTAAATGAAAAGTGAAAATTTTCAAGCGCGCGAAAACGCGACGGGTAAGTAGGAATGATGGGAAATCTCCGCGTGACGTCGTTCTGGTTCCCGCTGCCGCAAGTGAAGTGACCTTGGGGCGAGGCTTTGAGCGCTGATACGACGCAGGAAGCTGGCAGGTAGCCGAGTACCCTGTTAGCTGGTAGCGCTTGGCTTAAATAAGGATTATTATTACCCTACCAAACGAAGGAAATTTTCCGACCTTAGCCAGTTATAATAGGTGATTATTAAGAGATGTTTCCCTGAGCTCTGTGTCTCATGCATGTATTGGTAATCTCAGACGATGTAAAACTCCTATCTACTCGTGTAGAAACTAGGTCCCTGTGACGTCACGTGGAGTGGCATCGCATGGGCGCCAATCTGGCCTTTTTCAAATGAGGATAAAATTGACCCTTGCCATTAGTCTTAACCAGTATTTCTAAAACCAAATAAATTTTATATTATGAATACACTAATGTTGGGTAACGAATCGCAATCAATGTCTTTCGTTTTCTTTGATGAAGGAAACTACCCTATTATTCTATGTGACACCAAATACTCTGAAATTACTATATTTTACCCCAGAAAATGAATACGGAACATTGGGAAAATATACCTTTAAAATTATACACACAGAAATAAAAACCAAGAAAATGATCGTGGAAGCTCGAAAACCAAACGTACATAGCTTGAGAGTCCGAAATTTTGGATCTTGAATGCATTAAAGAAGTGAATTGAGAGTCAAATTGTTTCATGGCAGGCCGCGAGGTAATGAGGTCTTGATGAACTGAATATGGCCAGTATTATATCTGCTTAGGCAAAAAAGTAATACATTTAATACACCCATGCCTAGCTTAGAGCAAATTCCTTTTCGGGGAAACATCCCAGCGCTGTTTAGCCTAATCAAATAACCTTAACATTCTATTGATAAAACGTGAACTCGCCCAAAGTACATACGAAATTACTCTCACTTTACGTAGATTAATAGTATTGCTTGCCTCAAAAATCTTCTTCTTTGTTTATATATTCGTCGAAATCCATTGCTGCGCAATCGCTAGAGGCATTTTCGAAGCCGGCTATTAGTGTCGTATGTTATGTCAGGAGGTATTTTCGTAAATGGTATCATTAGACTTTGTTTACGTTTTTCCTCGCCTTCGGCTGCAGCTTTCGGGCTTGTTGACTGTCGACTTAAACAGCTGGCTTATCCTTCCTCCCCTGAACGGCTGGCTCGTCGTAATGCACCCCCTCCTAATTCTCTTTTCACTGAGCACCACGCATTACAATAGCAAACAGAGCATTGTGAAGGAGGATGAGTAGTCCACCAACAGCAACATCTCAAGTCAAGTTGGGCGACTTATAGGGATACCTCCCTATATGTTATTCTCGCCGTGGAGATAAAAGCCTCAATCTTACAGATTTTTCTCTAAAATGGACATTTTCGAAGCCGACTATTAGTGTCGTATGTTATATGTCAGGAGGTATTTTTGTAAATGGTGTCATTAGACTTTGTTTACGCTTTTCCTCGCATTCTGCAGCTTTCGGGCTTCTTGACTGTCGACTTTAACGGCTGGCTTCTCTTATTGCACCCCTCACGCTCTTCCTCCCTCTGCTGGGTACCGCGCTAGCCATTGGTGAACACAGCATAGTGGAGTAGGGTGAATAGTCGCACGCCAACAACAATAGCTGAAGTCAAGTGGGTCAACTTGAAGGGATACCTCGTTACACGTTTCTCTCCACGTTCTTCTCGCTGTGGAGATACAAGCCTCAAATCTCAGCGATTTCTGTCCCTTGTATCCCAAATAAGCTCTTAAGACGGCATCATCGAAGCCGGCTCTGAGTATGATATAATAGGAGGTATTATCGTAGATGGTAATATTGCCACTGCTGCATGGATTAATTACAGCGGTCTTTGATCCTCTCATTTCAAAATTCAGTATATTGGTGTTAATTTCGGAAAAAAATTATTAAGCAAAAAGTTATGTTACGCGTATTTATTGGCATTTAATGTAAAGCTGAAGGTTAAATTTGATGCTATTTGCACAGCAGAAAATCAATGAAGTAACTACTCTTTAATGTGTTTGTGAAGGGTGAAATATGTTTGCATTCCTCTCATGTCAACGTGATTCACTTACCGACTAGCTGATTTTAAGTTGCTTCATAGGCGGATCCAGGGGGGGGGGCACGGGGGCACGTGCCCCCCCCAGACCCTCAAAAATATGCAAGATTTCTAATACGGTCCCATTATCATTGCGTTCGTTTTGTATTACGAGGTATCCTTGTGCCCCACCCAGAACAAAATCCTGGATACGGCCTTGCTTGTGCCCCTCCCAGAAAAAAATCCTGGATCCGCCCCTGAGTTGCTTAGATGCCCATTGTCTTCTTTCTGCATTGATGTGTACTTACCTTTTAAATTGAGAAAATAAAAAATGTACCCCATATCTTCAGGTTTTACTTTTTAAGAATAAAAGACTAACTTTTGTAGGGTTCATTAATATATTTAAAATAGCACCAAGCAGAAATACTCGGATACATTGTATTGAGTGTATCCCCTTCAGGGATGCAACAACTCCCCGAATCGTGGGGGGAAGGGAAAAACTGCTTGAAAACTCTGTACAAGCTAGCCAAGCAGAGTGGGTGGGAGTGGAAGAGAGTCTGCAAGTTCTATAGAAGTGAAAAGGGGGGGGGGGGAGTTCCATGTGCTGATCAGAGAGGAGTTGCTAGAGAAGAAGATAGAAATCATTATTAAAGTTGGTCAGTGTCCATTAAAAAGTGAGCTACAACGTGTGATTATGGAGGGACTAGCTAGGGCAGTGTGGTAGCGTAGTGGGTAGAGCGTTAGGCTGGTAAACTCGAGTGTTTCATGCTTAACTTTGTGAATATCCATTGTACACAATAAAAAGTTATTGTACTTATTCACACAATTTATTTAAGACGACCAGTTTCGTCGCAGAGGCGACATCTTCAGGTACAGAAATCGTTATTTTTATAGTTATTTTGTTGTTTATTCATTGCTATTGCGCTTTAGTAGGGGAGGGTTGCGATGGGGTTGGAGCGTTACTCAGCTTCAGGGGAATTTCCAAGAGGGGGAATAGTTGACAAAAATATTTTCATTTGCTAAAATACCATTCCTGATGTGTTTACTAATCTCCAACTCCTCCAAGCAGTCCATCCTTCTTCCCTTTTCCTCAAGGTGGAGAATTTCCGGAACAAAATCGCTCCTCCTCTTGGAAATTCCCCTGAAGTTGAGTACCGCTCCAACCCCATCGCAACCCTCCCCTACCAATGCATAATAGCAACGAATAAACAACAAAATAACTATAAAAATAACGATTTCTGTACCTGAAGATGTTGCCTCTGCGACAAAACCTGTCGTCTTAAATAAATTGTGTGAATAAGTACCATAACTTTTTATTGTGTACGTTAGGCTGGTGATCGGAGGGTTCTGGGTTCAAATCCCTGGTGAAACCTTTGGACACTCCTACATGAAATCCTTGAAGTGTGAGGCAGCCCAGGGAGAGGGAATGGCCCCCTCCGTCCCCGAATCTATGAAATTCTCCCTCTTGTGGCTAAGGCTGGGGTGAGCTCTACCCTCACCTATCTAAACGGGTTGAACCACTGAGTGAGTGAGCCCCCAACAATCATTTGCATGGCGGGGCATAACCCCCCCTGAACCTCCCTGTTGCATCCCCCCCTTTCTCCCGAATATGTACTCTTCCATTGAACCATCATAACCTCATGAAAACTTCACCTGTCAACAGTTTTGGCCCCGCAGAATATACCATTGGCTTTAATCAACTTTTGGTTTTCCTTTGGACAACTATATATTTTGATTAGATAGTCTAACAGTACATTTCCTCCAGTTTTGACTTTTCCAAACCTCCTAAATCACCTTAAATGGCTGCAACTCATCTTCTGTTGAGGTGGCCAACGTTCTTCCTCGAAACACATCAGCACTACAAATTCTGGATGTCTACTCTTGAAGCCTTTGACCACAAGATCCAATTAACATGTGGGACATCTAAGGACTATGGGCACTCAGAGCTCCTGCTGACCACAGAAACGCTATTCAGTTATCTTACAACACAACATTGTTCCATTAGTGTGACTATTTGACCTGATTTGAACTCCTGCTGATCAAAAATCTTTAGGATAAGAAAGTAAAAGAAAGGAACTAGTACGCACTCGTCCATCTGAACCTTGAATATGCAGTGAGCACATGGGATCCGGTGCAGAAAGACTTAATCTGTGAACTGAATAAAACACAAAGGAAGGCTGTGCGGTTCGTCAATAACTGCTACTGGCATACAGACAGCGTTACCCAGATGTTAAGCGAATTAGGCAGGGAGACGTTAGAGACTCGGAGGCTGCGCACTAGGCTCAGATTGCTCGAACGATTGAGAATGGATATCTTTAAGAGCGACAAGGAGAACACAATATTGGAGCCCCACCATATTTCCGGGTCCAACAGAAGCAAAAAATTAAGAGAGATATTTTGCCGAACAGATAGATGTGTGAATTCCTTTTTCCCCCGAACCATAAGGGACACATTTTTGTTGATCTTGTGGTTGATACATATTTTTAAACTGTGACGCAGGTGTACTCAAAAGAACATGACTGCAATTTTAAAGTGATTGTGATTACGATTTTCTCTCTCAGGCAGGAATTTATCATCTGTGATGAAGGCAGAAAATTTTTTTTCTGGCACACCAAGTTATTTTACATTAAAAATGAGTCAACTTTCATTAATTCATTCTTATTCAGCATCTACACCCAAAGGTTAATTTTTAATATGAGAAGGCCAAGCTCAATCTGAGCCAAGTCATTTGCTTAGGAACATCACACATGCAGGGTAGGGGGCCATTCGTATCACTTGTAGAACCTCTATCAGCTCTTTTCTCTGAGGCACTCAAAATTTTAGTGGGAGGCACTGGCAAGGGACCTGTTGACAGGTTACCTTCAATACTATGCCATGATATAACCGCAAAAAGAAACTCAGTAGACGGCTACACAGCTGGGAACTTGAGCTCTAAAAATGCCTGTGAAAATTCTGTGATTCGAAGGGAGAAACTCAAGTGTGAGTATTTTAATGTTGGGAGTACAAAAGCCTCACCTTGCGTTTGGCCAACCATTCATACACTATATTTGGTCCAACGATTCAGGTGGCCAGAGCATGGACCTTTTCACAGGTTTATCACACTCTGGAGGTGAGTATGGATGATGCAGCAGTTTAATTGCTAGCTCAGCAAGTGCCGAACAGGATTTTTGCGTGTGATGCAACGACTGCATGCACAGCTACGTCCGTGGGGCACCTGAGCCAAGTTCTCAGTTGTTTGCCAATGTTTCATATATGATCAAGGGGGTCAAAGTGTAGACGGGTCGAAGGTTAGGAGTGGGGCAAAGTTTCTTTTTCTTCTCGTAAAGACTGGTAGCCAGGATGAACGAAAGGCATATCCTTCATGATCTTGTAAAAATTGTTTTGAATTGAAATTGGTTGGATCCTCAGGACCTCAGAGGGCCACTAACATTTCTGAGGTTCAGCGGAGGGCAGACTGCAAAACATGTGTCATGCCAACTTGGCAGTCAAAGGGAGGAAACCAGATGTGTTGATCTTGGTTGGTGCAAATTAATTAATGCCTTGTGTTAATTTTATTGCTGTACCTTCACTGACCCTTAACAGACCCAGAATCGCTTGCAGGGTGAAGAGAACTTCCTCTTATATGGGCCAATTGACTGGAACAATCCTGATGATGGGGCTGATAAATACACATCAATAAAAGGATATAAAGGAATGAGATGCACATTTTCAGGTAAGGCACACATGGATGTGCCCTTTTAATTTCATACTTTAATCTCATTTTAACAATGGTGGCTTCTTATTCCACACAACAGTTATAATAACAATATGAGAACTGAAACTTGAGCAGAGTAAAACACATGCCTTTCAATTAAATTAAACTTCATCCATTCCATTCTCCATTCTAAAATCATTTCTCTGATGTACCCGGCTCATGAGCCAGTATAAATATCACAGACAGTTCAACTTTTATTTCAAAGTCTTTAACACATTTATAATGGTCCCACATATATCGCCTCGGAACATACTTGCATCAAAACTAGGATGCATTTCACTTCCATTTCGAAGACTTTCACAGAGCGATTCACCATCTTCACACGATCATTAAATTGGCAAAAATCCAGCTCTAGACAGCGTAAGTGCACAATATTTTTTACAGCCTTGACTGAGGCAATGGGCCCATGTCCTTCACACGGTGGCAGCAAACGCATGCTTCATTCATCACAAACACTGTCAGCATGCCACCATCGCCACTCCTCTGCCATTATTTACAATGAAGAACCAGCATTTCCAACCCTCAAGAAAAGTGAGCTAAATGCAAGCATCCTATCTTCTTCTTTTATTGAATCCACGTCAGTATCTTCCATATGACCTTCTCCTTCCAGATGTGCATCTGTTCATCTGCAGCTTTAGCTATGGATACCTGCAGTTATCATAGAAATGCACTGCAACAACTTAAAATTGGAATGCTAACCCACAATACATTGTTTCTGAGCAACTCCACATTAACCATTAGTCCAGTTTTTAAGTCTTTTCATTCCTTCCAATCACCTTCCAGTAGAAAATATAGTGTCGAACTCCTGTAATAGGCACTCAATCACCAGATTCTGTTGCATCAGGTCGAGAGCCATGTTGAGTGATTCCTGCTTTGGCCACATTAAGGTCGGACCGAACACAATTGCCAGGTTGGCAATGTGCATTCGATTGAAGTCTTGATAACTGGTAACTCTGTGGAAAGGGAAATTTTCATTTTAAGAAAAGGAAATTTCATGTCACTGTTACAGAGCATGTACAGAATATGGACATAGCACCTATCTTAACCCATTAAATCCCAAGCATGTAAATAACTTAAAAATTCCAAATGTTTTGATAAATTAGCATTAAAACAGACTTAAATAAGGCAAATTATCGATTTTTATATTTTTATTGTTTTTAGTTTGCCGTTGGTGAAACGTTGCGCATACGCAACGTTGGGAGTTCCCCTGGTCAAATGAGCCGTTTTGCCTTTTTTTCGGAACTCTTTTCATTTTGCAAATAATTCTGATTTATTATAACCCAAACATATATTTAACCGAAAATATTGATTAAACTTTGAATTGTTCATGAAATTTAGAAGAGCAATCAGTATGTAGATGAATTATGCATTTTTGGTAATCACTAATTTTCTGGCTGCTACAAACTCGGCATCTTCATCGTGAATGTTTTCGTCACGATCAATATTGTGGCCAACCTTGTCTTCCTTACTGCATTTCGCTTACTATTTATTCCGTTATATCCAATGTTATGGCAATTTTAGTTACTATAAGGGTAGTTGCCTAAATCGAAACTTGAAACTTGTGCGTGGTGGAAGGCTCCATATTATCAATAACAGACAATTTATTTCACCCACAAAGTATTTATAAAAATATATAGTATTTGACCGGTTTCAGCTGTTACACCATTATAAGGCACAGAAAATATAAAGTAACCGGTCAAATAATAGGAATTTTTACATCGCGAAAGTAACAAAGTGTCTGCTTTTGAAAATGAGTAATTTCTCCTTCACTGTTTTCTTTTTTCTTGAGGAAACATAACACTATATCTGAACAAAAATATGCCTGACTGATGGTTGATCCAATTACAACTTCAAATTTACAAATGGATCCATTATACCGAAATTTCGTGATACATTTAGTTACATATCAAGCCAACTCAAAGAATAACGCATTCTTTTTACCGATCATACAATCAAAACAACCTTACTTTCCCTTGGACAGTTCCTTTTGAGTGCGAGGAAGGCAACTTGCGACTCTGTTTTCTCTCACACTACAAGGGATTCTTTAGTCATAACTGGGAAAAATCCCATTTGAGACAAAAGTATCAGTAAAAAATAACTTGAAATTATTTTCAAAATACAATAAGTGATACCTTGCAACTTCAATAACTTTTGCCAGGCCAACTACAACCCTTTCCACTAAACTCAAAGAGGTATCAGTTTTTTCAGATGCTCATCCATAGACAGAAAATTTTCCCAAGGAAGATATCATTCTCCACAAATTAACCCCAAATCTTACTGGTTTTCCTCTTATAAACATCTTAACTGAAATGCAGCCAAAATATGGCATCATCTTCTCGTAAAAAGATAATTTATGAGAAATTGCTTCAAGCCGTTGAAATATTTGGTTGAGCTCGCAAAGTATGGACGTATCTTAGAAAACTTATCCCCCTTGTCCAAACTTCTGTTACCAACCAGGCGTATGAACATTTTAGGTTCAACAAAACGCTTCATCAGGGACATCGTTTGACGCACAAGAGGAACGCATTTATCAGCGTCCTTACTCCAGTAATATTTTGTAGCTAAGGTGTGATAACCACTAAACATCAGAACGGAAGAAATACCACACTATTGTAATATTTTCTGAGAATTTCACGCACTATGATCACTGACGATAGTGAGCAACTCATGCTGCAAATGTGGGTTCAGGTAATTTGGAGGGAACAATTGTTCAACAGACAACCACAGATATAGTAAAAGCAGATGGAACAGAACATTGCCCCTTCTAGATACCGTAATACCCATAAAGCCCTTTACCTGAGTCAATATACCAAGAAATATTTTTCTTGGAATCCCGGTGCATTCATCGTCACTCATGGTTCTCAAAAAATTTCTTTCGAAATGGCCTGAACCTTCATTTGGAGCCTTACCAGCTCATTATCGTCAGCGGCCAGTGGGCATGAATTTCTCAGAAAATACTGCGATAGTGTGATCCCTCTTTTCTCTCCATTCATTTTGCTCACTCACCAACCCCCGCTGTTCACGGAGACCCATTGGTGCCGGGATATCCCCGCCCAGCCTAACTATGCATTTTACCCTCCCACTACCTTCCCTTTTAATCATAGTCAACTACACCACGTAAATACGACTTTACGATCTATTTGCTAACCCTCACATTCTCACTTGCTTTTAGCATACTTGTCAACTGTGTTAAGCAGATCGTTCTTACCTTAGGATGCCCGTATATCTTGGAATTGCAGACTCCTACAGAAATCTGGACATTTTTCTGGGCAACTCTATAGCAAAGTTTTTATGCACCTTTTAGTTTAGGTCATAGTAAATTTCCACTATAGCGAAAGTTAACGCTGATTTAATCTTGCTCGATACGTGAAGTTAAAAACATCTAACAGTAACAACTCGGTGAAAACTCACCACCTGCCAAACATCCTAGTAAGGACCCTTCAACACTTATGTAGATTTATATTTAGGACTAAAATACTGTACAATTGCCTAAAACTAAAGTTTCACCATTAAAAGGTAACATATTCTTGATAAGAATTTCATTTTTCAGTCCAAAAAGAAACACTCTAAACAACTACCGCCGCGGCGCGCCGTTTACCTAGATTACCGGGGTTCTCCCAACGTTGCGTGAACGCAACACTTCCTTTATTCTTAAATAATTTAAAAACCACTTAGTCAAATTCACCCAAATTGTTGCAATGGCCTAGAATACAAATGCATCATTGTATTTGCAGAGAGATATAATCATCGAGTGCCTCAGATTTAGCATAAAATGTAAACTTAGAAGATAGCCTAGAATAACGACTTACATATAAATGAAAAGGTCATTGTAAAAACAAAAGTTATTAAATCTCTTCCGTAGAAAAATTTATAATGTTTTAAAAAGCATTGAATTACCTATGTTAAAAATATTAACTATTTATCAACAACAAATACGGAGAAAAAAAATCGCAAAGTTTGCGTTGCGTTCACGCAACGTTGGGAAGAAATGGGTTAAGCTAAAATTACACTATATTAGTCCTTGCAAAAACTGAGAATTCTAGTGAGTTCTACAGGATAGAACATAGAATGCTCAAGACCATAATAGATGCTTCAAGATTTGAAATTTTGGCAAAAAAAATTGTTGTTTAATCCAAAATTTTGACGAAAACACACAAACAGAATATGCTAAACAATTTGAAAAAAATATTAAATAAATTAAAGTTAAGAAATTTTCCCAGGTAGATATGAGGATTTTCTCTGAGAAGGAAATGGTATAAAGGTACCCTAGGTGACACCACCAGTGATATATGTACAGTCAAAGAGCTAAGATACCATAGCTGTTTTTCTGAGGATAATATATGAAGATTTCTAGATGACTGGACCAACATGCAATGGGAAAACCATTTAGGAGTCATATTTCACCCAGAAATAATGGCAATATGATCCCACAGTGAAATATTTTTTTGCGTAAGATGGCTCAAGACCCCTGCCCTCCTATGCAGGTCAATGCAAAAAATACCTGACTCCCGATTCCCCCATAAATTTCATACCTTGGCCCACTTAAAGGTCAATGAAGCATTGAAAATTACATAGACCACTCTGATAACTAGTTTACCTCATGAGGTGGGCCTCAAAAATTTTTTGGGATAATACTTGGGGAGGAGAGTAAAGTTAAAAAAATTTGTGAGAGTACTACTAGAGATAGGTTAGAATAAATTACCTGAGTAAATGCTGTAACAGGTACTTCAAGGTATCATAGTTGGCCACAGGCAAAATCTTCACAATCTCCTTGAATTCATGCAACTGCTCTTTCTTGTTTGAATTGGCTGAAAGAACAAACAATAATCCATCTTTAAAAAATGATTCAACACCAAAATGAAAGAAAAACATTTATAACATCAGGGAATGATTCCTGATGTTATAAAAGTTAAGAAAATATTGTCATGATAAATCCTTTAGTAAAGTGCAGGACCCAAAATCCAGGATCCCCTAATCTGGGAACACCCTTACTTTAGTACAAGATATCAGACTGAAACCTGAGTATATGCATGCGAAAGATAACTATTGCAATTACTGAAGAAGTGAGCGAATTTAATTGTATACTTTGGGCGGAAATTGCTTTAGGGTGAGCTTAGAATACCAGTTCAATTTACTTGAGCACTCAAGTGCTAAGTTCAAGTTGCTGACAAACACTTACTTGATGCAGTGAGAGCCCTGTTGAACAGGGAATATGGAATGAGTGGTTCTTTGAGTTCTCGGAAGAAGAGCTTTAAAGCTCCAGTGAGGACATGAACATCTTCTTCCATGTCTACTATAGATAAATTATTCTGATCCACCTGGAAAAGAGAGAAAACTTATAAGCATTTCAAACATAGTCATCAGACTGGTGTCAAATGAAAGAAAGGAATTGATTTATTTCGCAGATACGAAGTTGCTCCTAAGAATTCACAAAAAAAATAATAATGCTCTCATAACTCCATAGAAAAATGGATGACAAACTCAGCAAATAGAGATTAAATATGTGAACTCAAAACAGGAAATCATTCTCCGTAATCAACTTTTACTAAATTCCAAGATTCAATTAACTCTTTTGATTCTCCTCGAAAATTTGAACTTGACCCATTTAAGAATATGTAGGAGAAAAACTAAGGGCTATTGTCAATGGATATAAAATAATTGAGTTTTTAATAAAGAAATATTCTCTGAAATTCTTTCCTCAATAATTTTTATGGTTTACTTACCTGAAGGCGAATCTTTTGCACCTGGGATAAATTCCCAGAGGCCCGATAAAGGCCGTCAGCTTTCATGTTTTCTGGCTTTGACTCAATGGCTGCTATGCACCTCTGTACAAAGAGTGGGATTCTTGGAATTCCCTCTCCACTGACTTGCTCCAAATAACTGCCAAATGCAGGTTCATCTGAAAAAAATAAACGACAAGCATTTTTCAAAAGGCTACTAAAATTAGTTACCAAACACAGTTGTGGTACTACTGAAGGTCAATTCATAGAAAAATTAGTAATAAATCAAGGTCAGGGAGCACTTAATCTGAGATTACAATACCCTTAGTCAATGAAGAAAATCGTTGAAAAAATTAGGGCAGAACCCAGTTGAATTAAAGGGAAAATTTGCCCAGTGTTTGGTCTTTTTTGAATTATAATATGATTTTCAAGCACCCTGCAATGCAATCGTTTGGTTTATCTGCTTTTCATGTGTGTTATGTTAACTCAAACTATGAATAATGGAAATGAAATCTCAGGATAAAAAGAATATGGATATTAATATGGAATGGAGGAATAAGCTACGGAAAAGACAACAAGACCGCCAAGGAGCAATTCAGTTTAATTTTAATGCAGTGCCTGCTTCCATGTAGTTTGAAGTTGGTTCTTAGAAGAGGAATGGATGGCAACTGGTACTAGTTGATTTTTTGCAAAAATACTCCAGAACCAATAAACTAATTTTTTGTTTAGTATTTTATTGAATTTTTTTATAAACTGTCCTTAAGTGAACCACATCCCATTCCCAGAGACTGTTGCCCTACATTCGACTACAAGTTTAAGATGAAACAATTCCAATTTCTTAAGACTTGAAACACCTGAGTTAGGAAATGGTCAACAATTACATTTTTATATATGGTGACAATTGATTAAATAGCAGCATTCAGTGAAGATTAGCTATCGTATTATAAAGTATTGCTATACATTTTGTAAAAAAAATGGAACAAGTTCAGGGAATTAGCATCACCAATAAAATTTTGAGCTCTAAAACCATATTAAAATTGGCCTTGATGTGTATTAAAATGGAATAACACTTGAGACTGTCAATGGATAGGTAGATCAACCAATACATACATGAACAAAGTGGAAGGGTAAGTTTTTCAGACTCATGAGGCAGACTCAAATTTTGCAGTCCTGACTACTACCCGCACACACTTTTGCCATTTGCACAGCAGTAAATATTCAAAATGACACATGGCAACAATGAATTCCATTTGTATTGACTTAAATGACTAGCTGTTATTTACCTTGAGCATTTTACCAAGGCTTAAATGTGACTTCAAGTGATATATCTCATGAAAATGTAGTTACCTTTCCAAATGCCCTTTTTCACGAGGGTCTCCATGGTTGGTCTGCGATGGAAAAATTTCTTCAGGCGAGCTTTGATTTTCACCTGCCTCTCAGTGGAATTTGTTGAACTCAGGTCTTCCATACTGGCATCCTTCTTCACTATAATTATGAGATAAAACAATAATTAGGTTAATTTTCTCTATCATCAAAAGAGAAGGATTATTTTAAAAGGAAAAAGCAGCGGATAGAGCCTCACCTTTGACTGATTTGGAGCGGCCTATCCGCGGGAATTTCTTCTGCTCATCGGGAGAGTTGGGCTCCAGGAAATTCCTTATCTCAACAGGATTTTGCTGCCTGGGAGACCCATCAAAACCAGACGGCTGGAAATTAATGCATGTCAATAATATCAACACAAGATAAATAGTGCACTTTCACCCATTGCTATGACAATCATACTGGGTCATTCTATGTCGATACCTCCACTGCATAACCGCTCAACAATTGCCCACCGAATCGAATCTGCTTATCTAGAAGCCCGATAGTATGAATGCACTCAGCTGACAATAGCCAGAGCAAAAATGCTCCAATGCTGGAAAATTGGAGGTGAGCATTTATGCTCCATCTATTGTCAGCTGAGCGCATTTGTATTGTCGGGCTCCAAGATGAGTGGATTTGATTCAGTGGGCGATTGTTGAGTGGTTTTGCAGTGAGTTATCGATGTGATTCATTCCAACACAAAACTCAGCCCTCTAATATTCCTTCCAAATTTGGAATATGCAGAGATCCTTGCACGTATCTAATGATAAAATGCCAACTTACAGACTTTTCCAACCATTTAGTTATAAGTCATATGAAAATAGAGTTGGGAAAATTTATGAAATTTCAGCAGATCTAGCAATAGATGAAAAAGTATCCCTCTATTTTTAACATTAAGAAATCCTTCTTTCTTATCCATCTGCATAAAAAGCATTACCCTACTCCTGTAATAAATGACACCACATTAATAACAGCAGAGAAACCAAGTCATTAGGAATCACTGTTTCAGAAATTTTAAAGTGGACAAATTGGAAAAACTTTCTGTGCAACATTGTGAAAAAAATTACAATTTCAAGAGTCTGAATGAAAGGTAAAAACTCAACATGCAAATATTCAAAACCATTGCCATCAATTGTTGATATCTTGGTTTCCATAGGCTGTGGTGCCCCATTTACGCCTGAAAATTTTATATTACAACTTTAGAACTCTGGCTGGAGTGGTTAATATCATCCCATTACTGAAAAAATTGGGGTGCGGTAAAATGTTTCTTTTTCATGTTGATTTGAAGTGAAAAAACCCTTTTATTACTTGCAAGATCCATGCATGGTCTGAATATTTACCAGTTTAGAAATGGCTCCAGAAATGCTCTGATACCATGATTCAACATTCTGAGCATTGTCATCCTGGCATAGGACTTGCAGACCCAACACAGTGCTGACACGGAACACATTTCTCCGACTAGAGAGCTGATCATCACGGTCCACAAGGGCACCGTTGAGGTCAACACACAACTCTGGCATTGCTCCAGAATCTCCAGGACTAACATTCCCTCCCAGCGATCCAGATTTCTGGAAATATCAGAGGAAATGGAAATAAATCATTAATCACCACTAAAATCACTAATAACAACATATGTGTCAATAGCATTGCATGTTGTAAAAACATAAAAATAGGCCAATAAAATTCCACATGCTTTACTGCACTTGGAAGTAAAGATAATTGCAAATTACACAGTTTTCTGTGCATTTGAAATTAAAGACAACCATATTATATATTGAAACCCCCTTCCTATTCTCCCAAGAATACCCCACAAATTGTATCCCCTCCCCAATGATCACCTCCAAAAAATATTTTCTGGCTATGTACTTCCTTTCTTTCATACAAAGGGAGTTGTTTCCTAGTCTCAACAGCATCTTTCTAAGTGGATCAAAATCGATTCATTGATTATATAATCATAAGGATTTTCATTAAAAAAACGTGAAATGATCCAAAATACAAATGCAATGAATTTCAGTGATACAAGCTTACTAGCTGGCAAAAATTATTGTAAAAAAATGTATAGAGCTACCATAAATTGATCAAAGCCACATGATGAAAGAGGGTGGATTTGCACGTCTGTGGTCTGGGGCAGGGGGGGGGGGGGGGAGAGGGGGGATGGGTCTGACAGGTCTTCTCATTTTTGAGATTAAAAAAAATACAACAATCACTGCACAAAATATTCTCTTTTTTTATGTGAAAGTTATTAATATGAAATGAAATGATTGAGACTGTATAATACACAAAATAAAATGAAAATAATGATAAATGTATTACAAATCTTGTCTATTTTTTAAGCATCTGGGGGGCGTCTTGCCCCATGCCCACCCCTAAATCTACCTATGTTAGGAAAGCAGTGGCGCGGGCTCGAGGGGGCCTGAGCCCCCTCAAAAATTCGTCATGGGTGTGGGGAAAAAATGTGTTAGGCTTGCTGATTTTCCCCGGAGTGTCCAAATATCGAGATTAGAGTTCTCAGGGCTCTAATGTTGATCATATGACTCTTCTAAAATGCTCAAAAAACTTAAAACTCACTACTTATAATATTTACCGGGGCAAGGTCCCCGGTTTGAGCCCCCCAATATTTTTTGTAAGTCGGCACCCCTGTAGGAAAGGCATATTCACTGTAAAACTACATATTCCCCAATTAAATAGTAAACAAATGCATTAGTTACCATATTACCCTTCTTCATGTCCATGGCCTGAGAATAACAAACAACTGTAGAGTAAGTCAAATTTTGAGCAAGAGCATAAGTGGCTCAATCCAGGGAGGAAGTTTTTTTGACTCATGGAACCAATCATGGATAAAGTGGTGGACAGCAAGTAGGCGAGGGGGGTCAGTCATCAAGGTGGCCAACAATTGGGCTCAGGACTCATCTCTGTGATGAATTTCAGTAAACTGGATATTTGATAAAGACCGATTTCTAATATAGTCGTTCCCTATAATACCCAGGAAGAATCCAAAATCTCACCATATAGAAGTGAATTGGCCAATTAAAAAGATACATGGGGCTCAATCTGAAATTTCATATGGAGGGATAATCAAGATGTGAGGGAGTCACGTCATCACCATCTTGGAGGTACATAACTCCTGAGCAAAACAATACAATTAAATAAATACTTACAAGAGCAGTAAATGTTTTGGCATCCTTGAAGAACAGCAGGAAAAGCTCTGTTAGGACAACATGACTAGGAGCCCAGTTCTTCCTCACTCTCTTCTTATTTTCAGTGATTTTAGTCTTGTTCAACGTCCCCTCCTTCAGCACATACTATAAAGGTAAGGGAGAGAAACACACTCAGTATCAGGAAACAGGGCATATGTATTTCAGTCGTGGCAAGACAAAATTTTAACTCACACTCAGATGCTTTTTAAATTTCTCCAGCCTGACCAATGTCCATGTTAAAACAAAGAGTAAATAGAACACTAATAAATAAATAAATGATTTAAAATTCACATTAATCGTGAAACGTTATCACAAAAATCATTAATCTTACAGAAAGAGCAAATATGAAGACATATTCCAAGGAAGAGCAAGCTTGTACATCCATAATAACTAATGAGGTATTTGGAGGAGGTGATTGACAGCTAATGTCATTTACAACATGAGAGGAGGGTTAGTACGGAAGTATAGATGGAGAGAAACTCGGTACAAGTGCTCTCCACAAAGAACCTAAACAAGAACCAAGCATTCTCATAAATCTCCACCACCATAGGGATTTAACTTCTGAACCCCAATTTTTGGGGTAGAAAACCAATACCCTAAGCCATTTTATTAATTAATCTCTTCTGGCAGTCAATGAAGAGTTCAAAATATTTAACGCGTTGAAATATGCATTCTGCCAACATCAAGCTGAATATTCATGTCAAAAATTTCTAGCAAAAATGAAACTTGAGATAACTGCATAATAGATTTCATAAAACTGAAAAGATAAATTCTGAAATGAACTTTGAATATAAAATGCAAATGAGATCAATGAAAATTTTACCTATAGTTGAGGAAATCACATGTCAGGATAAGGAATTTTTCTTCAAAACATTAGAGAAACTATTACAGTTTCAAACATAAAACTGCAAATGCTTGTTATTGCGTTTTAACAAATCATGTAGAATCAAATATTTAGTTTCTCTAGATATTAAACTGCTCTGACTTTCTGCCAAACAAAATTAAATTATGAACTTATGTCCTATTAGAATAAATTTGATTTGATTCTGAAAGTGTTTACGTACATATTCTTTCACATTAAATACATTAAATTTAATGAATTTATTTGGTGTGTTGTTTGCTATTTTCTATTTCCTATAATCTGTAAAGTTTAATGTAAGAATATGATAAATGAGTTAACCCATAAATACATAGATAAATAAAGTTAAGTAAGAAAGTAGTTGTCGAGATTGTTTCCTCACCATATTTCCATCCCAGAGTTGGGGCCAGTCTTTGGCAGAGGGCACTTTCACAGGAAGAGGGATTTTAACTTCACCC
Organism: Ischnura elegans; assembly: GCF_921293095.1. Taxonomy (NCBI): domain Eukaryota; kingdom Metazoa; phylum Arthropoda; class Insecta; order Odonata; family Coenagrionidae; genus Ischnura; species Ischnura elegans. The sequence goes on along the minus strand of NC_060249.1, from coordinate 114,700,402 downwards.
GTCCTAAAAGTAAAGAGCGAGTAATGATAATAAGTAACAATAGTCATGATACTAAAACAAACCATCGAATTCTATCCTCAGATTCTTACGGCTTGTCAATTTGATGCAGTGAATCAAAAGAAAAAACTTCAGTGTGAGTGAAAAAAAATTTTCATGCAGGAATTCGCTCTAAAGCCTATTATATCTCTTATTTAAAAACTTATTTAACAGCCAAGAATCTCTTCAAATCACAGCCTCGGTTATTGAACTTCAGCATTTTCTCACCATTAATTATATCAATTGATTTTATGATAAATTCAGATGAAATAAAAAACTAGCAATTCCACTTGCCTAAATCTCGGCGGTCAAAGTTATCAATCCTTTCATGGAAGGATTACTATGAAGCTTCATTTCTTGAAGTAGTTATCTATCTCTACTAATTACATAAGGTTTTACCATGTACATATTCTACTTTCAGTAAAGTACCCATTGGAGTCATGAGTTTGGGGAGACTGGTTAGCAAAGTTACAGAGAAATAATTAAAAAATGGCTAATCAAATAATGGATAGTCAACGGCCTAATATCCCTCTAGAGTGAAGCAGTAATAGTATCAGGGAAGGAGAAATTTCATTGGAATTTGTAATTAGCAATTTCTGGTGTAATTAACGGTTACTCATGCGATATTTTCCAAATCACATTACTTAAAAAGTTACTTCTTATGCAGCCATACGTAGGGGTGAAAAGTTATTCACATAAAGGGCGAACTTTAGCATAAAAAAATCATTTGGCTAAGCCAGGATTTAAACTTGGATCACCCAAATTGCTGTTTGAGAATGCAATCAGTCACACCACTGCCAATTCTTCTTTCTACACACCAACTTCAAAGCTAGAGGGTGTGGTATTTGGTGAGGGTTGTTAATAGTGTGTCCAAGATCGAAGAACTAATGTTTGTTTCTGCTACGAGAGCAGTCATTTTTGTTTATTTTGTAAAAGCATGCATCTTTTGTTGTGTAAGTATGATGCAGTAAGTTTTTTCCTGTTGTGTGGAGAGCATGTTGTAATGGTGTGCTAAGTTATAATAATGGTGTGTACAAGTACCAGTTGGAAGTAGTCATTGTGTAAGAACAGAAGATTATTGGCCGGCCTCGGTGGCGGCGGGGTAAAGTCCTCGCCTGCCAAACCGAAGGTCGCGGGTTCGAGTCCCGCCTGGGTAAGTTACTCTTATCCAGGGCGTGGGCGTGTGTGAATGTCCTTCATTGTTAATCGTTAATTCCCCATTGTAAAGGCCGTAAATGCGCTGTTTATGGGGTAGTGGAAATAAATAAATAAATTATTTAACAAGGGTGAGATCAGAGCCGGCCTTAGGGCGGGGCGACTGCCCCGGGCCCCGCGCTTTCGTGAAAAAAAAATTAAAATATACGATAGTTTGAAAATGCAATTTCAACTATTACTGTATTGTTAAGTCCGTGCTAGAAAAAAAATAATATTATGAAAAAGGAATAATAATGTAGTAATTTAAAGTAAAAAGTGCACTTTTTACGTTTATTTTACGTTATAATTTTATGAATAAATACTATTATAAATTTTATTTGTATTATACTATTTTGAACTCAACTGCGTGATGGTATCATAACGGCGTAATTACGAAGTCTGAATTTGGGAGGGGAACACATACTTATGTTAGCCAGAGAGTGGTAGGGATTCAAAATGCTCGAGTTTGTAGATGGGGTATAGAGTTTAATATTTTAAGTGAAGGGCCCCGCACTGAAGGTTCGCCCCTAGCCCCGCACCTGCTTGCGCCGTCCCTGGGTGAGATGGGTTGGTGGTATACCTGGTAGCATACTTCACCAGCACTTTGGGAGGTCCAGATTCAAATCCTGGCTAAGCCAAATAATTTTTCATGGCAAATTTCATCTCAATAAGTAATATCTTGTTGAATGAAAAGTAATTGAGATATCTAAAACATATCTTCATCCCCAAACATAAATTATCAAATTCTTGCCTCCATTACAGTGTGAGGTTGTAAGAAAACACTCACCCAGGCTCCCCAATGACCATTGAGCGCGTTTTGGCAGCTCTGGTGGACCTCCCGCCCCCTCGCAAGTCTTTCTCCAACGAATTGTCCCGCAGCTGGATGAGTCGACCTCCTTTCTCCCACTGGTCCATCTTCATCTTCACTATGGGCATGGCTACCATGTCATCACGGCTGACGCCCACCATACCACTGCCAACGCTGTGGCTGCTCCCGCCCCTCTCCACGGCATCCCTGGAGCCCTCCTCTCCACCCGAAGACCGTCCCGAGATGAAGGAATCAGATCCAGCCGGAGAGCCAGAGACAGCCACGGGAGGCGGAGTCTTGAGGTGAGAAAAAGAAACGTAGTTACATACATTAGAATATTTATGACACTTTGAGTTTGAAAAAAAAATCAGTCCATCGTCTTCCATTGTTTCATTAATTACCAAGTCCTTGAGATATCAGCATAGACATGCTCGTACTTAAAACACTTGTCAAAAAGGAAGATAAACATCAGTCAACTACCTACAAACTACCCAATACCAACTCATATATTGAGTTACTTACATAAAATATTTCGACTTCACTATTTACAATTAAACCAAATACTTCCCCAGACCATACAACCATACTTGTATTATAAAAAAATATATCCTAAATTCCGAGGTCATTAAAATAGAACATACTAAAAATTGAATTAAAATTTTTAATGCGGGACAAAGCACATCAAGTGATACGGCTGTTATAGCTCCACCATTCATACACTACTTCCCATTACTCATAATCCAGTTAATACACTGTTCAAGTATGAGATATTTGATTCATTTACTTAGAAAGTCATTAAAATGTCAGAAAATAAAATTTGATCATTTGAAAAACCATAAATTAGATTCATGCAAATTCCATATATGATATACAGAATTATTATTCACATGATGATCAATGACCTACACTAAATTCACTTTCTATCGATATTTCAGAGGGTTTCAGGGCATATACAAACTAAATCTAAAGAACGTTGATATGAACATACACCTTATCTTATCTGGAGGTCATTATACTAACTGAAATATCTGGTGATCACACAGATCTAACATGCCCCTCAGTCACAACACATTAGGTCCCACTGGTAAAATCCCATACTAGCATTGGAACTTCATAATAATCTCTTAGTTTTGTATGATATAAATATGTATCTGACAAAATGAGCTCAACCAAAGGAAATAAAAAAAGGAAAAAGCATTTATTGATTTTGATTTCATAATTTTTAATCTTCTACATTTAAAACTTCTCAAGTTTACATTTCAAGAAATTATAAAATAGATTTCAAGAAAATGCATTTATGAAACTTTGACATTAAGAGTTACTGGGTAAGGACTACTTCATAACTAAAGTTCTCCAATCCTAATTAACCATGGATATTCATCCCAGTAATCGGAGGCTGGATATATGTAATGCACCAATTTTGCTGTTTTAGGGAGCAGAATCAGAGGAAGAACAAGGAAAGAATCAACTGGCAGATTAATAAAGGTGAAAAGTGTACTCTAAAAGGAAAACAAAGAGACCAACCACTGAGAAAATACCCAGGAAAATGTTTCAATTTTTGTGCAAGACAAATATCTGAAGTACCCATTTTCTTTACAGCAGTGAGACACACTACATGAAAAAAATAGAGGGGATAGGAAATAGATAAGAATATCTGGAATGCATCACAGGAGGAGAGATCAGAGGGATAGATAAAAAGCATCGTGAAAAAATAATAACAATGGGAGTATGGGCGTACCCAGAATCATAACTAGGGGGGTGGGTGACAAAACTAGCTGTGGTCGTTCAAGTTGTAACTTTTTTGCACAGAAAAGGTTAATGAAACCAAAATTTTAAGGAAATTATGACAGCAATTTATTAGTTTTTATAATTATATTTGCTTGAAAAAATAATGATTTTTATTTTAGTTCCAGGTTTTCATACTAATATCATTTTCCTTCAAAAGGAAATTTTTTTCATAACTTTTGTTTTGAACTAAATTTATTTTCGCTTCTAGGCGGGGAGGTTGCCTTGGATACGCTCATGAACGGGAGGGCATAGAAGCTTTCACTGAGTGAATGGAGAGACAGATGTGAATGAAGTTTTCAAACTTAGCGAGGTAATAATTCCGGGGCAGGGTGTAAATGATAATGGGGAGTAAACAAAACTTGCCACCATAACCACGGTCATGACTGGAAATTTATATCTTAGTGATATAGTTACAGACTATATCACACTGTGAATAAATTGTTGAGAAAAAAAGAGCACAAGTTCAGGGCCTCTCGATGGCAGGCCTGCAAGTTGATGAGCAGAGTCGCATATTGAAACTTTGGTGAAGTAGTACGACCTCACTCACAAGACTTTATCTGATACATATGACTTTCCTTCCATGAGCTTCACCACACCTGGGGTAATGTGAAAATAAGTAAATCTTCTAAACCTTTTTGCTCTGCACCAGAGGAGGGTTTGGAATTAGGAGGGAAAAAAGTGATGATCAATCTGATGGTATGCTTACAGGTTTGGAAAAGAGGCGAAGGAAGAGGGATGGGATGATACTGCATCATCATAATTAAGGTGACATGAGCCATCACCAGAGACTACCACTAGTTAAGCAGTGAGTATCCGTAGATGGAATCATTGTCAGTTAACAAGGTCTTCAATTTTTTTCAGGAAGAGATAAAAACTTTTGTTTGCAATTAATTACATGCTATTGGAAGTTTACTGAAACATTTTCACATAATTTTTGTCACACTCAAGGCATTTTTGTGAGCTCTGCAGCATCCTATTATATAGCTATGTCAAAGGACTCTCCCTCAATGTCACAGAGGCAGCATACTACCACTTGTTTCAATGCTTTGTTGGTCCTGACATTTATTCTAATGAGGCATGAATTCAACTCCAGAGAAAGACAATAATCATTTTCTGCTAGATCTGGGCTGTATGACTAAGGGTTTTGTCTCCTATGACTATTGAATCCAGGAGTTCCTCGACCTATTCCCAGTAGCCCTCAAGGAATTAGTGGGCAGTTTCAACCCATTGCTACTGGTGATCTTTGGTGACCCACATGGACAAAACCTTGTGAAAATACAAATGCTCCATCACAATCTCGTCAAAAAAAGTCTCACCGACTAATTCACAGAGCTCCCCAAACCATCACTTATCAATATTCAAGCATTGACCTCTCCTCTTAAGCAGTCACTTTGCAAAAACTGATGGCTGTCCAGCACACTGTTTATCATGGAACTCATTGTGTCCATTTCTACACTTTTTTCACTATTTTTCAAGTTTATGATACCAACACACTGCAGTGCATACACTTCACATTGGAATGGAATCATAAGCACATAAAAACGAACCACAGAATGAAACTACACCAGACAGTAGTGGAAGTGGAAGATTCAATGCAAATGGCAGATAAATTAAGACTAACAATTAGCCCCACCGGCAGCAATGAGTGGCGACTAAGTACATGCTAGTGTTGAGAGTCTAACAGTGTGTCTTAATTTAAATCAGTTATAGGTTCCTGGCTTAATCAAAAAGCTTTTTACTCTTTAAATTAATTTCTAAAATGTGATAACATTGTGATATCCTTTGGTATTGTTTCATATTTTTTCTCATTTTGAAATTATTATTGTATATTCTATCACCTCCTGAAAACTTATGTATTTTCCATAGAGCAACTAGTGTATTTTTCACTGACCATTACTTTTGTATTTTCCATTGTATGTTGATGCATTTTATGACAAAGACTAGGTACTGCCAATTCAATTTGATTTACATCCAATGAAAACATTATGTACTATTATTATTATTGAATCATTATTCACCAAATTCAGAGCTTATAGACCAATTTTATAGACAATCCTTTTGATTTTCACTTCAAACGGCTTGAAAAAATAAGGGTTTGCAGATATTGGAGGAAACTTACCTGTGGTTGAGAAACTACTGTGACTTCAGGAAGGGTCCAGGATGACTCATTGCTGTTTTCTTCAAAGAAGTAAACTCGTCCTTCCATATCATTGGAAGAGTACCACTGAAAAGGAGAGAAAAGATAGATATAGAGTCATGTTTCACTCAAGACAACACACACAGATACATGTAAACAAAATTCAATACCATTTTTAATAAGCTCATGAAGACTTTAAAATATATACTATATAACTAGTATAACTAACTAAAAAATATATACCTTTCCAATGAAGTCAAAGTGATAAATTACACACAACTAAATACATAGCTACGTCTTTAACGCTAATAGCACCACTCTTATCCCCAACACTTGAGAATGTGTTACTACATAAAGAAAGCTATACATGCATGGGAAGTGGCAGGTAATACTCCACCTCCGCCTTTTATTACTAGAATTTATGGCAAAAAAGCCATAAATTTTCCTTAACTCATGCCACTCTATATTTAGGTATAACTGTCATCATGTAGTCTTTATTAGCTATTTCAGCAGAAAAGTAAATGAGTACTTTTACAGGAATAAAAGGTGCAGAGTATATAATAACTGGAAGAGACTCATGAGAGAAAAGAAGATAGAATCATGGTGGTCAATCCTGACTAGGTAAGCAACCAGAAGCTCTCTCCCGAAGACAATGTAAATACAGGTCAACTTCCATGGGTTGGCAATAAAATATTGTCTGCAGATGTGGCCTACACTGTCCACAAAATGTCATAATCAACATACAACAATGAATCAATATCCAAAGAATTTAAAACTTTCATTAAAGTTTGAAATGGCATGATAGTATTATACCTAATATACTTCACCATAACTGATCACGACGGTGGAATCTAGCCTGCTTTAATTCATTTTGCCTCTTTCATGGAAATAATGAATTGAAATGGCCAGGAGCAACTGAATCAATCAGAAGAGAAAACTAACTTCTCTAGGCAGTGGCTAGAAGATGAACTAAGGCATGACCAACCAGACATCCAACCACAGTCTGAAGTCATGAAATTGGCATCATCTAGGACAACCCATCCACGTGCCACCAATCCCAATTTTTTTAGACCTAAGCTTTAAATCTCCATTCTGAATTGACCTCAGCAGTAGGGCCACGTAACACAAAATGCAAGAGTTGAATGCAAAAAAGAATTGAGACAGGTTCCTGAGGAGCAGATGGTCATTTTACATGGTGTAATACAGTCTGGCAAGAGTGTGACTCACTGGTGGGTAGTGATCCACCCTTGTGCAAAGCAAGTTTCACTCAGGTGGCACAACCCACTGGTAGGTCACACCTAATTTCCATTTGCACCATGTAGGCAACCATCTATATATTGGGTACATTGAATTTGATGTCTATCCACTTATTTCTCTAGATGACGACAGCCAAAAAATAAATAAAAATAGTGAATATCTATAACTGAGGGTTAACAGAGTTCGAGGGGTATGGAATAGCCACCAGGATAAGCGGTAGGTGCGAGATTAATAAATTGCGGAATTTTGAGATAATTGGTTCAAAATGGTGAGTTTTACGGCTTCCTGAGGGATAATTTATTAATCATTACACTATTTTATTAGTAATATCTATCCAATTAAGTAAAACGGATTAAACTAAAAAATTTTTTTGAGCTCTGGGGGGGTTTTTATCCCCCAAAACCCCCCCCCCCCCACCCTCGTTGCGCCACTGGCAGTCATGAATCCTACTGTAAATGTGGCAAGACCGAACATGAGTAAAATTATGAGCTCTGTGTATTGACCAACTAGTTAAAGTAGGTACCTAATGGAAGCAGAAATGACTAAATCACCACCGAAGCATGAATTTACCCACACCCTTTTGTTAACCACATTTAAATTATGTTAAGAAGGTTTTTGGGAAAAGCAATAACCCCTATCATCTAAAGACACAGCTTCCTACGGGTAAACTAATTTAGCTCTTTAGGCGTAAGCCCCAATTCTTCCATTAGGCATGTTTTCCTTCCTCCCATTCCTCTCACATGATATCCTTACCCTTTAATGATCTTAAAATACCCCTGCGCTCCTCATCATCATCTCCTCCTACTTACGCTACCTCCTTCACGTAGTGCCCATGAAAAATTAAAGGCCGCCATCAAAAAATGTGAGCATTCATACTTGCTTTCAAGTTGGTGAAGAAAATATATAATTATCCACAGGAGTGTATTAGGCCAGAACTTCCTGATGACATACATAAGTAGCAAGACTCATAATTTCGTGAATGCACTATGGAAATACCACAAACTACTAGCTTACAACTTTATCAAAGCGGATGCAAACTGGGATCTCTTTCACCTCACTGTCGAGACAGCATGATATCAATTGGTGACTTTTTCTGCTTTAAGGGTGTCCCAAAAAAGTTTTAGCAGCAGCTAATAAGTTGAGAAGGTTGTGTAGAAAAACTTTCCTATTTAGTTATTAGACCCAAATAATTAAAATAGCATGCATTCCCTTTCAAAACAAAACCTATGGAGCCACTTCCTTCTTTCAATTCACTTGCAATGACAATAATAAGAAAAAATTGTAATTCAAACAAAAAAAAACCAGCCGAAATGCTAGATAAGTAAAGTAGATGCTTCATTTTACCTTCACCACCCTGAAAACAGTGCATTTAAGGCCTTAACACAGGGGAATCTAACAAGTGACACCATAAGGCATGACTTGAACCTGCAACCTTCGGTTTGACAGGCAACAAAGTTACCAACATAACTACCACCAAGGCCAGCAAGCTCTGATACTCTGAAATAGCTACCCCCTATACAAATAAAGATACCCTGTATCAAAACCATGTTCATAAACAATGTCACACTCGGAAACAAAGTTTAAATGGCATCACATGATCTCACTATGAAGGATTTTATCAAGATCTCACCAGAGGGAGATTGCAGGAAGGGAATAATTACGGCTCCCAATGCAAGTTTTTACTTCACTAGCTCAGAGAACAACATTTAGAGATAATTGGAGTGTACCGAAAAAGCACTATCTAAGTATTTGTATTATTCCAAGGAGGTATTGCATACCACCAGGCGCCATGGAAAATGGTGAACCACAACGCTCAAAACAACAACCTCTGCCTCTGCGTTCCACCCATAACACTAACTAAAATAGCGATAACCATTCCAAGTCTGCTGGAGAATGTCGGGCATATCATGGCCCAAATAACCCTCCCTTAGGGACGCCTAATTTAAATTCAGAAAATGCTCACCGGAGTTACAACTGAGGGATGGTGGGCTTACAACAACATAACATTTAGTAATGCCCACAATGAAAACTCATGAAATTATCTCAGTTTCGAACAAGATAGCCTTCCTAAATCGTCATGTAAAATTATTCATAATCCATTAACTCAACTCTATAAATTTTTGACTGAAATGATATACAGTATCAATAATAAGCCCCTTGAGTTGTACTTCCCAGGACAGATGCCATAATGGAAGGACAATCAACTACTCATGCACTTGAAAAATCAAACTGCTGGTTAATGGTGACCCTGAAATCAAGGTAAGATAATTTTTTTGGGCAGTGGTTAGCTCTCAAAGAAACTAATGGAAACATTTTTTACTTTTTTTTCCAAAGAAATAACTTGGAATGGCAAAACACTAAAACACCAACACTATCTCAATGATGAATGAGGCAAGATACTGCAAACGTCATCTGTGAAAAGGAAATACATGAGAAATAGAACAGTTGGTCATAAAAAGATTAAAGATGAGGGAAGATGAGATAATATATAAACAAAAAGATGTATAATTAAAAGGGTGCCAATCTTTCAAAAACTATGATTTTGGTAATACAGTTAGATTTACTTTTCAATATTTTCCTCCATTCTTCCCCCACCCCAAAATTTTCTCAATGGCAACACTTCTGCCATACATGCCCCCTGCATGCAGCCAATAATCATATCTTTCCTAAAAATAGTTTGAGAGATTTTTCATAAATCATATTTGCCGCAATGTTTGAGACGTTTACCAAAAATTCAGCAAAATTCAAACTAAGCAATTATCAACCAGCAAACACTTCTGCAGTGAATCTCACATTAAAATCACATTTATATAGGAAATGCATTCTGGAAGTGAGTGGTTTTTAATGCCATTCACCTGATTATGTAGAGAATGATTCACCTGATTATGTCATGACTGTCAATGAGATGGCTAATGACTCTGGTAAATGACTCGCAAAATGCCTCTCAGCGCACCTTATATATCGTATCCACACTCATGGGGCAGGGGAACGTAGAGCAGAGCTCAATGGAATTTAGAGCATGCCTCTTGTTTTGATGGAATAATAGTGTTGGGTGGGTGGGAGTATGAAAGGGTTATTAGCAGCATTCTTTTGTTTACCTCCTCGGCCGACCTGTCTGGAGTGCCGCAACCCACTGACAGCGACGACTCCTCGGCGTCAAACTTGGTGCTCTCCAGAAACTCCTCTTCGTCCTCGACGGAGCACCACCCGGACAGACCTCGCTTCCACGCCTCTATGTCACTCGAGTAACTGCCTTTCCGTCTCCCTCGCACGTAAACGCCCTTCCAATCACCACTCTCTTCAGCATCCTCACACTCCTCTCCATCCATCACCTCCTCTTCGTCTTCTTCCTCATCCATTTCCTCTTCACCCTCCCCTTCCTCCTCGTCTCCTCGCTTGGGCGACTCCAGGCTCAACTCCGACCCGCCGTCCGAGGGGGCTTCGGAGAGCCTTGGACCACCACCGGCCCCTTTGCTGTCGCCAGACGAGGATGCAACACTCGGCTTGTCTCTTGTGGGCTTCGCTGGGGGCAGTCTGGGTGAGGGGGGCGCCACCGGACATGCGACCCTCTTACCTCTCCCTGCTTCCCATGCAGCGGCAGCACCAGACTTGACACTCGGAGAATCCTTCTCATTGACCTCTTTCGAGCCCTTATCCTCTGTAAATTTCTCTGTTGAAGACGATTTGCTCCTCGCACCTACAGGTGGCGACTCGTACTCGGCCGTGGAGGAAACAGCTGATCGAACATCATCACCTGAAGACGTAGAAGTCTTGCTTGAGGACTCTACCACCTCCTGAGTGCTTTTGGGGCCTATTTTGGGGGACGCACCACCTTTCCCAGGGGCCTCCGATGGCGTTTTCACCGTGGAAACTTTGACCTTCTCTTCCGCCTCCGCGGAGGGCACGGTTATCGCCGTGGCATTCTTCTCGCCTTCCTGACGATGTTCTTTCGGCTTGATGTTCTTGCGAGGTGGCTTCACTCTGGGGGGAAGGTTAAGGGGGCGTGGCTGATCCCCTACAGAAGACGAGGAAGAGAGGGAAACGTTGTCACAACTGGAGGACTTAGCGCTGCTTGTACTCGTGTTGTTGTTGTTTCCGTATCCACCGGTCGTGGGGATTTCCTGGGAAGAAGAAGAGGCCGAAGCGGATGACAGCTTGGACTCGGAAGACGTGGTCGATCGAAAAGAGTCGCTTTGCGATATCCTTGACCTATGACCTTCCGGAGTGCCCGGGATGATGATCAACCCGTCGCCATCGTCGCATGTCAGGTCATCCTCCGTGAACTTCGACCTCCTGGGCCAATCATCGTCGTCCTCGGGAAGGGAGCGGGTCACTGGTTGGGCGGAAACGGAGTTGGGGCTTCCGGAAGGGGGCTTTCCGTTCATGGGTGACTTTGCAGTTTGAGAAGTTGGGGATCCCGGGCTCGTCCCGTCCTCCGTCTCGTTCTTCGACGTTTTTCTGAACGCTTTCGGGGAGTACAAGTTGGAGGAGGTCTTCCGGGCCACGCCATTCGTCTTGGGCTCTTCCTTTTCGGGAGGCGACTCCTTGTCCTTCACCCCAAACTCTTTGCCGAACTTTCCCTTGCCCATTATCGCCATGCCCTCCGATATGGTCCTTCTGGAGAGAGACGAAGAAACGGCGCTGACCTTTCGCTCTGGCTCCTTGTTCCCTTCAGGTGTCGCTGAGGACTTGTTGTCGAGGCCCAGGGCGGAGAGTCTGGAGGCTATTCCCTCGCCCCTCGCCCTCAGACCGCCCCTGATGCACACTCCGTCGACCCCGTCAAGAGCCGCGCCGTCCATTCCCCAAATACCCTTGTACCCGCCCACTTTCGAAGCTTCGGGTCCGCCCTGGTTGTCGCAATCCTTCTTGCTGAATGACGTGACGTCCACACCGCAACAGCACTCGCCCTCCAGGCAGGAACAGGCGTCTTCGTAGATGCTAATCTCGCCCCCACTGCCTCGCCTAGTCCTGTTCAGGGACCTCTCCGCAACTCCCTTCACGCCGCCCCGCAGCTCAACTCCTGCCTCCTGTTGTGGCCTCACTTCCTTCCCAACCTTCTCCTCCATCGTGACCCCGCCCTCTTCGTCCTCCACCGCGTCCTTGCTGGATCGCAACTCCGATAGCCAGTGGGTCAGCGGACTCTGCTGGCAGGGATCCGCTTGGATCGGAGGAGAGGATTTCGGAGTGGACTGAAGTCGGGTCGGTGTGGAAGACTCCAGATGTTTGAAATTGCCGTACTTGACCGTTGGGGATGAGGGCTCGGATTGTCTCTGGGGGAGCTTAGGAGACTGCTTCGGTGACTGCAATCGTCTCGCAGGGGCAGGGGGCGTGGTCGGTTTCTTCGGAGAAGGTGGTGTAGACTGCGCGTCTCCTGACGACGACGATTGTTGACTGTTTACGGAAGTCTGACTGCCGAAATGTACGCGATTGTTGACTGTAGCATTTTTCGCGCCCACAAGTGGTGCAATATCATTCTTTGATGATTGACTGTTCGGGGAAGACTGAATATCGGGGTTGTTCGAAGAACTAGAATTGGAAGGCTTATCGGAGACGGAGTTGGCACAGCTTGAATCCGATCGAACATTAGTGATAGGCCGAGATTGTTCACCAGGATTCTTACTTAAGGTGGCACTTTGCACGCCAAAGCCTGTTGTTGCACTGTCTATCGTCGATTGCCTGTTTGGAGTGGAATGGCAAATGGGATTGCTTGAAATTGAACTGGAAGGCTGAATCTGGGACTTGGTCGAACTGGAAGTCTTAATTGAGACGGAATTCACAGGGCTGATGGTGGCTGAAGATTTGTCGCTGGTAGACTTTAAATCGCCGTGGGAGGGGACTTGAGCGTCGCAGTGGGCCACTTGTGGCGCGGGGGAGATCTCCGCGCGGGAGGACAGCCTCTGATGCGACGCAGACGCCTTCGCGACGGTCGCCGCCTCCCGACTGCCCGCTCTTGCGACGACTTCCTCCCGACTATCAGCGGACTCGGCCGCCGCAACATCCTCACCGCCAACCTTGCGGTCTACGCTAGGCTCGCTCCCCCTTCTTGGAAAACTCTCGCAATTACGACGCACTCCTTCATCCGCCGTAATTTCCACACCCGATGCGGCAATTCCCTTTTCAGTAGCCTCGTCTGGGCTATTCACAGAGGCTTCTCCGACAAACGAGCAATGATACTCGCAAGCGGGTGCAGAGGTCTTCTTCTTAGGGGTGAGTACCAAGGAAGTGCTGTTCACGTCTTCGCCGTCCATGGACCGCGAGACCTGAGCCCCGCCCTTGCCGCTCGACCTCCAGTGGTGGCTCTGACCCTTTGTCCTCGGGTAGGTGGCCCGTGACTCGAAGGCCCCGACCATGAGGGCCGTGGGGGTCTGCACGGCCACCGAGCGAACCTCTACGGTGGCCCTTCGCCGGATCACAGAGGTCCCCGTGCCTTCGGAGGGCCTCCGGAAAGACTTGTCTCCCCTGCTGCTTTCCTCTTTTTCTTCTTCTTCCTCATCGTCCGAATAGCTTTCCTCAAGGTATCGCTCCGGCTCCGGAGGAATTTCAACTTGGTTCGCCAACGCATCTCCGACCTCGTCCTCGGTCACCGCACACCTTTCCACTTTGACCGCGCTCCTCGGCGCCGGGGTGGGTTTCTTCGCCTCCGATGAGTTGGGCACGAGGTTTCTGGCCGCAGAGGTGGGCCCTTCGCTTCCCTCCCCGGCCCTCTGAAGTGGCGACGCCGGTATGTTGTCGCTACCACCGCACGGGTGTGGTTTGGGCGAACTGAGGAAAGCGGGCGGGGGGGACATGCATGAAGGAGACGTCGATGAGTACGAAAAGTATGCAGAGGAGGCGGTCGAGGATGGGCTATCCCAGGGAACGGAGTGCTCGGGACCCTTGACCGGTGGCGTGTCGGGGGCAGCGCCTTTCACGCCCCCTTCAGCCGTCGCCGCCGCCGCCCTGCTCGGCCTCGGGGGCGGTGCGGGTCGGGGCAGAACCCTGGGGGATGGTGGGGCGACGTGCCCTACCCACGGAGACCCGTAGCCTACGGCCCCCGAATGCGCCATCGTCGTAATCCTCCTCTTTAAAGAGTCAACGGGTCATCCGGGCGGAACCGTAGTGAACACGCCCTTCTTATTTCGCGTGCTTGCTCAGCCGATTCCACCACTCGGATGTTTGAAGGCGATTTCTTATTCACACGAGAACAGGACACTCCGTGCACTCCCAAGCGGAGGAAGAGAGAGCAAGTGGCAACTCCCCGCCTCCTTCCCTCCTCACTGACTCATGCCAACTAGATTATTTTCCTTCCTCAGTCAAGTGAGTGCGAGGGAAATGTCGGGGAGGGAAATTTTATTTGACACCAGCTCGAGTATCAATAACATGGTAGCGGCATATAATAAAATAAACTGAAAAAACACTTTTGCACTCTAATATCCAAGGCTGATTGATTCTCAGAATGTTGACTCAAATGATAAAATGAGGATGACGAACAATGATGAGACACTTTGGGATCTTATCGACGAATCGGTTAAGAGGACGTTTGTTTATCTTTAGACAACGTCACAAATTGCACTTGTTAGAAACAAAGGCCAAAGCAAGCGTGATAGTTACAGCGCACCTTCTCCGTTACACCTGACGCACTCCAAGGAACTCAGTTGAGGCGAAAGTAGAAGAACGAGATCCTAGGGAACTCCCCTCACCCACACTCTCTTGAACCCTAAAGGACGGCGCGAGACAATTTCAGATACCTCAACACACACAGGCGCAAGCGTCAACTTTTTTCTTTCCTCTAAAAATATACGCACAAATTTTTACGAATAGGAATCTAAACAACTCTCGCGATTTAGTCACAGAGGTTTTAAAAACCGGCGAGAGAGATTTTTTTCATAAGGCACTGCAACGACACAACGTGACGATGCGAGAATCAGTGGTAAGAACAGCCTGACACTCTCCGTCAAAAAAATCACATCCACTAGTATGAGGTTAGACCACGCGTAATTCAATGGAATGCAGAACTTCACGATCCTTTCTCTCCTCGGGAACAATTAGACACGTCACAGAGAGCGCTCACAAAATCCGAAATGGAAAGGAAGAAATTCGAAGCTTCGGTTCGCAGGTACTACTTTCACGGGTCGGTGTTTGACAATTTGGGAGTGGGGGAACACGAACTTCGAAGAATTAGGGAGTGGGGCTGGTGAATTGAGGCGAAAAATCACGGGAGCACCACCGTTTTTTTCCTCCACACACTTCGGAAGAATTTCCTCCTTTTTCTCCTCGATTATCCTCGTGGAAAATTGCGACACAAACTGGGGTTCCTGACACTAGTTTTCGCCGCCCTCAAGTAAAGTTGAGAAGCGATACGAAAAACGAGCGAAGCAAGTATTTACGTCTTCTCTTGCCAAAATTCACCAAGGAGATATTGGCGAACCGATCATTGCTCCAAATACAGTCCCCGCTGGAGTGAGGAAAGGGTTCCGGCTAAGCGGCCGGCCCTCGGCCCCGTCTGACGAGGGATCAACTGGGCAATTCACCGCGGAAGCAGTCCTCGCGTCGAAAGGCGGCAGTCCGCGCGTATCTCCGGACGACTCGCGAATGAAGCGGGGACAAACTTTGCGACTCATGACAGGAGAGGGGGGTGGGTGAATGAGGGGAGGGAGAGGAAGTCTTGCGAGAGGAGAGAAGGGGCACGCCCACCAATACACCACAACAATGCTCCGATCGCAAACACTGACAACTGCGCAGCGATCGAGGAAGTTTTCGGAGGAATATAACACGTCGCTCGCGCTCGGCGGGACTATACTCCCGCTGAGGCCCGCGTTGACTGACTGTGTCGGGGTGCCACCTCCGGGAGCGTCTCTGCCCGCCGCCGCCGCGGGCTTTCCCCCGCCGAGAGGGGAAGATTCCCCTCCCCTCCAACCCGCTATTGTGTGACTTTCGTTCTCGGACGGCGCCTGCGCACAAGACTTTCCCTCCCTTCAAAGTCTTCCTTCCGCTCTCCATCAACTCCTCTTTTAACATACGGGGCCCGAGAGAGAGAGGGACCCTGTTTAACGCCAACCCTAAAGCCTTATTACCACCAAAGGGTCGGATTAGTGGGGTGGTGGCCACATTAATGGCTTACTTCGCAGAATCCCAGCGTTCAAATCCCGGCGGGTGATGTAAGTTTACGAAGGCTCTATGTATCCACTGATGAAGGCTATCCTCGAAGTATTCTCCCCCTACCGAAATGAACGACATTACTGAATTCCCTACGCAGGCCAATAATGCGCTTGTTTGATGCTGCATATTACTTATTATATACCTATATATACTTATTATTATTGCCTATGAACGCATTAACCCTTGGCGAAGATAGTTTAGTACTTATTATTTAAGAATTCTACCAATTCAGGTATGTTTCAATGAAGTTTTAAATAAGTATTCTATCAGTATCTCCTCCCTTCATGGATTTACGTCTTCAATTTACAATATGGCCAATTCCCTTTTATTCAATCTAAAAGTCCTATTCTCTTCCTTCCCCTCCCCCGATTTCACCAACATTCTACCCTCCAAAAATGTTTTCAAGATCCCATCCCCGATCAGCACTCGCCATATTCATACCTTCTGTCTCCTCCATATCTCATCTATATGTGTATTCTACTACGCTCCATACATACAGCTTACTTTTGTGCATTTTACCGAATTTTCATGTAAGGGGAAGGAAATGCAAGTTCAAATAAATATTACCCTTAAATAGAATAGAGCAAATAAAGATATCAAATGAATTTCTAAATATAAACAAATTCTCTGACATTCCTAGTTTCCCAGAAGGGTGGCAATCCTGTAATGTAGTATACTACTTACCTCCAAGTATACTATCTACCGCAATACTTTCCTGAATTTCAAGCCGAATTCATACATTTTTTCAATTGCTCATCTCTCTCATTACATTAGAAATGTTTCAGAAAAAAAGCGATTGCAACGCTGTTTCTTTATTGGTGGGTGCAAGGCTATATATTGTAGGCTTCTTAATTTTTCTTCAGCGGCAATACGAATATGACTATCGATGTTGATGGCAGGCATCGAATGTTTTATTTTCAATAGTGATCACATGAAAAGGCGTGGGGTAGGGTACGATAGAATAATCCCTATCAAAATATAAACCCTCGAAATTTTACCGAATTAACAGGGGCAACAAACTTAAATGTTACTTGGTCGACAATGCACCCACACAAATGTAGTTGGAACCTTATGGAACCGTAGTTGGCTCAATTCCGCTCCTAGGCTGGTTAAAAATAAGTGTTTCTCCGAAAAACTTTCAGTAACAGGGCGAGGTATTTGGGTGGTGGTCAAGTGATGACGTACTTCGTGACGCATATACCTTCAGAAATGATAAATCATGTGTACGCATGTTTTTTTTTTAGAGGAAAGCGAATGGAAATAGAGAAGAGACACGTAAAAATTCGAGACGATATCATATAAAAAGGCTTTTCTAACGGCGCAGTGGGAGTACCTGTGATTGGGCCTAATTACTTATTTCGGCCATTGGGCTATTACTGTTTACAACCAATGCATAATTCCGGGAATTAAGAAAGGAGTAAGGAGAAATTTTACATAAATTCTTAGGAAAAAAGGACGGAGTGTCAGGTCATCGTAAGCTTGAGTGACTACACCGCACAGCTGAGTTCCTGTAAAACAAGTAACAACACACCTCACGCGCCAACCATGGGCAGTAGACCGCACTATGAAATCCAACAGTAGGTATCTGGTAGAGTACGCATGATAGTTGGCAGAATCGAAATTACCATATTGATATGATTTCGGTCTCTGACGGTTTGATCGCCTGAATACTTCAATATTTTCAAACGAATTTGATTAAAAATTAATACAATATCTTACGTGAAGGCAGTGGCGCAGCGAGGGGGGGGGGGGGTTTGGGGGATAAACCCCCCCCCCCCCCCAAGTGCTCAGAGAAATTTTAAGTTTAATCCATTTTACTTAATTGGATTGATATTAATAATAGAATAGTTTAAGGATTAATAAAATATCCCTCAGAAAGCCGTAAAACTCACCATTTTGAACCATTTATCTTTAAATTCCGAAATTTATTAATCTCGCACCTACCGCTTATCCTGGTGGGTATTCCATACCCCCACACACCCCGGTATTAGTTGCACCTTAACCCCCCCCCCCCAGCCTTAATTCCTAGCTGCGCCCCTGCGTGAAGGTCTACACATGTAATCCACTAAAAATATATAAAATATTGACAACCAAACTTATCGACCTCAAAATAAATCTTCTTTGAAATAAATGGCGTTTTGTTAATTCAGCAATTTTATAAATATTTTAATATATTCACATGGAAAATAGTAGTGCGTTAACATAAAAAAGCAAAAATGTGCTTAGTGTTTCTATTACGTGGTCTCGTATCGTATTAAAATATTCTGGGGAGGGCTGATGCGTGAACCAATTCATTGAGATTCATCATTCAACGCAGCAGCTATACCTTACTTTCGTAAGACGATCAAGGAAGTGATGATAAATGATAAGGAGATACATAGAAATATGTACTATTAAAAATCTTTTCTGGAATCATGAAAACAACCTCGCTTCTCCTCCTCGCCCCTTTACAAGGGCGCACAGTTGCGATGGTGACTTTCGATATTGTTGGCAGGAGTCGAAAACTTAATGATGGAAAGAAATAAAGCTGGCCGATTCCACTACATGAATTTTAATTAAACCACGATCAGGGTCCAAAAACTTTGGAGATGTTACAAAGCAGTGAAACACAAATCTTGATTTTATAAAAATTCATAAAGCGGATTTTATTTGCTTTTTTCATGGAAAAATTTTAAATTTTAACCCATGAAACCGATTTGAGAAAGGTTTATATTCTGTCACCGTCGAATGTAATTTAACGGCAATTTTCATGGTTAATTGGGTCTTCGGAGCTCTGGTTTTGCAAAAAATATTATGAAATTTTGCATTTGAACTCTCGAAGCCTAACGCTTATTATAGTCCTCCATTTTTTTCGATACAAAAGCGAATTAATGTAGCTATGCGATCGATGAAGTATCAAACTTTGTCGTTTCCCTAGGACCTGGATGGACATTTTAAAAATGATCATCGTTATTTCCTAACCAAAATTAACAACAGCACAAACCAATTATAAAATAAGAGTACGATGAAACATTATGATTACGATGACAAATTTATGATTTCTGAATATTGTATTGTCATCAGAAGCAAGCAAGATCAAGCCGATACGACATTGGGAAGAGGGTTAAAAAATGAATTACAAGATACCATCGATAAAACAGGCAAACAGACGAAGCAAATTAAGGATAGGCTTGAAGTAATCAGCGTCTGAATCCCATTTGTATGACTCAATGTAACCATCGTTAGGCTTAAAACAGGCAACCGCAAGATGCGTGTGTGTGCATGCGGCAACAAGGCAGTATCCTTTCCCCTTCAACTCCCTAACCTCATCCCATTCAAAAACATACGCGCCTCCTCCACCCCCATCCCCCTACTCAATACCCACTTCATCCCCCGTCCCCAACTCGCCACCCTTTCATTTAAAGTTTCTTTTTTTTCTAAACGTCTTCGGCGCAGACGTCCCCTCACTCACTCAGTCGGTCCGAATGGATAGAAGGGAGAATGAGGCGTCAGACAGCTCAGAGGCTCCCTCGAGGCGAGGAGAACTCCTTCACGATCGTCTCTCGTTTCATTGAGGGAAGAGCCGGAGGTCTCGAGGGGAAAGAGAATCGGAGAGCGAAGGGTACAAGAGCTAATGCCTCTCCTCCTCTAAACTGCCACGATAGAATTTTGCAATGGACACCAAGGTTTCCGCAAATTTTGAGTCTGAAATTCCCGCCGAGTTCTCGCCGATTTCCCAATAAAATACTACTTTCCCCCTTGCCGCAGGAGTCTGTACCTAAGGACCTTTAAATTTTCCATCACGTCAATTAATAAAACTGAAGGTTAAAACAGCGCTTCATACTGTAACGTGATAGAATCGCCGTGGCGAGATGAAATTTCTGTATCAAATATTTCCTACATCTTTGAAGTAATGATAGCGCAGGCATATAAACGGGCAATGTTTGTCCTCAGTAATTTCACTCTGAAAGGAATTTATCGGGTAATCTGAAGGAAAATTCGTGGAAGAAATTAAAAGATATATAAGCAAACATTACAGCTGGTCATACACAGCCGGCAAGATTATTGACTTGAGGCACCTGGTTTCATCTGAAAGTAACGCGATAAGAGATGATCGCGTGCATCAATTCAGGCAAAAACTGCGAAGAGAAGTTACACTACTGCTCCCCAATAGCATTCATAAACAAACCTAGTTTATGAATGCTAAACAATGCTAATGGAGTGGGCTTGAACGCGTAAGACATTCCATACAAAGCCCTAAGTAATGAGAAAGGCATGCCCATAAAAACGTTTGTTGAACAAGCAAGCTATTTTATAACGGTAAACTATTTTAACGAGGTTTTCATAAAACTTTATGAACTAAGTATTGAAACTCGAAATAGTTAAGCCATTCATCGTAGATTTCAGTTTGCTCAATTATCTCTCATTCCCAAAGATTCTATCTAAGCTGTCGCTTTTTTTTATCCACATTTGCTCCTCGTAAAGAAAACAATTCATCAGATGCTACATATGGAGTATGTTTCTCTATAATCGAGGTATTGACGCCGAAAGCAGGAGAGAAGTTAGAGTGGAAGCATTCGAAATGTGGTGCTACCGAAGAATGATGAAGATGAAATGGATCCACCGAGCAAGTAATGAGGAATTACTTAGAAGAGTGGCAGAAAATAGAAGTCTTCTAAAAACCACAAAGAGAAGACGGATGAGGTATGACGACCTCATGAAAACAATCATAGAAAGGCAAGTGGAAGGGAATAATGGTAAGGGACGGCCACGAATGATTTGCATAGGACAGGTTATGAAGGATGTAAGGGAGAAGAAATACGTCGCTATGAAAAGGTTAGCGGATAGGAGAGAGGAATGGAGAGCTGCGTCAAACCAATCTTATGATGGTCGACTTTTGATGATGAAAGAAATGTTTTGATTTTACCGTTTACGTCTTTGGGGAAATGACCATTATCACAATTACAAAAAACACTTTCCTACGGAATGAAAATACTGGAAAGTCTGTGATACAATTTGGAAAGGTTGTAAGAAAGAATTTCCCAAAGGTCATGAAAAACTTTCAAAATGAGAAAGATACCACGCAGATTTTAAGTTCTTCTGAGATTTTTCCCACTCTTTAAATTGCCCTTCACGGACAGTTTTTAGATGGCGTTTTATCGCTTGCAAAGAAAAAATTCTTTTCTTCTCGATCTTACTGGAGAAAAAATATGTTAGCGCAATGAATCATGGGGAGGCTAACTTAACTATCTCCATTAAATTTTCCTCAAAAATTGAATTCCAGGACGTGCGTCGAAAATTAGCTTTTTTTCTTCTGGTGAAAGTCTTAAATTTCGAATGCCATGAATTTCCCCATAAGCCGATAAAGGCCGGCAATTTTAATCCAATTCTGAGTATATGGAGCGGCAGGAGGAATGAAAAAAAGATTGGAAGCTTTCGTGAAATGTGGAGCTAACAGAATACGTGGGAGAAGATCAAGCAGATCGATCTGAGAGGAGCTGAGAGAAAACTCATTGGAATCCAAATAACATATGTGTGTGACAGTCTATTAGGACGTAGTTTAAGACATGAGAGCCCATAAAATATAGCCATCGGAATAAGATTTCATTTTGAAGAATAAGGGTAAAATCAATGGCTCGTATGAGGTACTGAAGCAAATAAAGAAGTAATCAAAAAGAAAAAAAATGCAAGAGCGAAAAAGAGCCAAAATAGCCCATGTTCTAATTTCGTTCGTCCATACGCGCAGTTGCACGCCATGATGAGAAATTAATGCAGTTCTAACCTGCGCAATAACGTACACCCGTATAAAGGGATGATTAATGATAATTATAGATATCTACCCAATTACTCCCTAGCATAAGTTATACAAGCGCTTCAACTGCCAAAAGAAGAAGTCATCCGTATACAAGAAAGCGTTCCAATTTTTTGTTACTTTAAATAATATAAGGTGAAAATTAGATAGCACTAACGTTCTTCGGTTTTATCTATAACGTAATTCGTATTTTTTTACCGAAAGGGTTAATAGCATAGCGTAATCTTACTTACAATGCCAGTTTCCATGAGCAACGAAAAACTCATCGTACCCGTTTGAATGAAGTTAACACGTCGGCTGAGGAAAAAGTCATTGAAACGGTGACTCAGTCTCTCTTTGGTGGATATTGCTATTTTAAAGGGCAACAAAATGCCAGCTAAATTAATTTTTGTCAATCAAATTTGGCACAGAAAAATGAATACTGAACGAAAAACGTATAGGATTTGAAATGGTATGTAGAGTAGTGTTTACAAACTAAAAGGGCACTCCATTATTTTCCAGATGTCCTGAATCGTATTTCATCTCCCATTCGTGAATCGTTTGAACAAAAATTTATCATTTCCACGAATTTTAACCGACGAATTCACCGTAGCGATGCACGATTCGACCGAATGCAATGAATAATTCACACCTTTGGTCATTCACAAATAAACTTAGCGAGTGACAATCTCACGCGTGTGTGGTCGAGTTTAGATCACACAGATAAGCTTCTCGGAAATGAGACAGGGAGGTATTCTCAGAGATAAACCAATCGCGTGAATGATGAGACCATGCTGTAATCATGCGAAGACGGAGAATACATGCAGAATGGTGCCGATAAAGAGAAAACTAGGACGATAGAGCGCTAGAGGAGGCGTTCCTGGTTCAATTTCTTTATGTCTGACCAATTTTCGAGACACATAGACGAGATACCAGCCATTCAAAGCAGAACTAGAGGTGATGAAAGGAAGTGCATGCTTGGAATAGATTCATGGTGGTGGGAGTTAATCAGTGGAACTATATTATGAGAAATGAATTCAACTTAATAATTTCCACAATGAATTTTCGAAGAACAAAAGTTCGACCTTTGAAAATTTGGTCGGAAAAAAGACATTCTTTAGATACGACCAAGTTCAAATCTTTTCACCTTCATGCTGGAATAATTTTGAGTTCAATTTCTATATTTATCATGACGACCTAGAAGAAGGAAAGAAGGAAATACTGTACCTGTCTATTAAACAATTCATTGAACAAATTTGTCATTATCATCAACAGCCATGAATCATAAGATAACTTTGACGTAGCTATACAATTAATTGTATCAGGTAGTCTTTTGAAACATATAAAATTCTTCTGTTTTACATCCTTCGACACCTGATCCGTACATCTCATACAAGGCCTTTTCCTGCCGTTTTTCCCTTCCTTCTGTCCTTCAGCGATAATTTTCATCACAGCCTCCTTCATTTCACAGCCTCTGTTTACCATGGCAATTTACTTCAATGATACCCTAGAGCCAAGCCGATATGCAAACGGGGTCATGTTTAACAAAAAATTTGAGTTCTTGCAAAAATATCAACTCCTCTTAGGTATCATCTTGGTCAAGTTTTTTCACAGTAGTTTCCGAGAGAACGTCCTTTAAGGAAGCGCAGAACCTTTTTGGACTGGGAAAAATAACAGGAATACGATTTCCTGTGCATTTAAACTTTGCAGGAAACTATTGGTAAAACTGAGGAAGGAAGTTGGAGCCTCCACATTCTCCCTTTGAGTAAATTCCTAGCGTGCTTTTCCTCTTCGCAAGAGGTGAACTCCACGTTCAGAGGTCATACAGAGCTCCTAGGACTAGAATGACACACCCTTTCTAGATAGGAGATCAAATGCCATAAAATGAAGGCAAATTTTCGTCGTGTGTGCCAAATATCGAACAAAATAGGAGTCTTTTTGTACTAGGAACTTAAAAGTAAGCTCTTACATGAGTTTATTCAGTTTTTCATTCATAGCAATTCCTTGATTAGTCCCAACATTTGCTGAAAAATTTCGCTTTCAGAACATATATTGGCCAATAATTTTGATAGAGGTTATTGGAGATTTTTTAGAGCGTGAACATTCACGCTCTTACACATTGCAACATTGCATTACAATCATTGCAAAATTTTATTCTGGCCTCCTATGCGTTGTATTCGGGGTGGTGAAGATAAGTAACTAAAAAAAATAAAATGTAAGATTCAAGGAAGAAGAAATTTAGGGAACCAAAGGAACTACCCTGTAACATATTGAGAAATGGAGTGCTTCGGTGCACCAGTCTTTTGATTGCAGAGCTGTAAATAAATGGACGAATGTTTTTTTTTCTTTTCAACGGTGGCTACACAAAGCATGGTAGTTTACATCTTCCCTCGAGAGGGCGAACGAGACGAGAACAGAATCACATGATTCCCACAGAAATTCTGAAGCGCAGATAACACTTCATTAAACCAGATATAATAATTTCCTCGCTAAAAAAAGAGATATTGCGTTTCAGGAAGGCTGATGCAAACCACCACATCGTGCGCGCGCGTGAGATAGCGCGTGATTAGCAGTCACACACTGCAAGCGGGCGTGATCGCTTGCTTTCGAAAGACAATGAATTTCAAGTGGATGCCAATGAGGCGTTGAGCGGAAAGTGATTAGGCAAGGTTAAGTAACATCAAGTTATGAAATATGCAAGGAGATTTTCATGGGGCATGGACAGGGGGAGTATTCATATACATTTTGTGCATTCAAAATGCACTTCCAGGAATAACAGCCTTTGTTTAGATAAAAAACTAGGTCTCCGAAAATCATTATGTTTGATAAAAAATAAGTTTAGGTCATTTCCAGAGGAAAAATCTCTGTCTTATCCTTGTCATCAAATGATGCAACCTATCGTTGCTGCAATAATACAGCTGAAATATACGCGATAAAACATTCAACCACGTAAATATGGAGAAAAGTCTAAAACAAGACCTCGCTTTGCGAAGCAAGACCAAGTTGCCATTATGAGGATAGAATGTGCAGGAGTTATTTGCCTTGAGCAGTTCAAGCTCTTTCCCCCAAATGGGTCGGTTTACCCTCAGAGATGAAGGAAAAACCATAGCCATCGGCAAAGTTTTGAAGGTTATCGAGTAAATAATTACAGCGGAAATCTCAGTCAAAAGTTTTTCCACCTGTGACGCTCACACCATAGGAGAAGAAATGAACATAACACCTATTATACCATCCAATGCACTTCGATTAATAACAGCCTTTGTTTAGACAAAAATCTAGTTCTCCGAGAATCATTACGCTTCATAAAAATTAACTTTACGTCATTACCAGAGGAAAAATCTGTGTTATCCTTGTCATTAAATAATACAATCTATCGTTGCTGCGGTAATACAGCTGAAACATATGCAATAAAACATTCGAGGAATAACACACTTTTTCAGACGAAAATCTAGTTCTGCGAGAATAACTAGGCCAGATAACGATAAAAGAAATGGTTCCGTCCTGTACTTTCCATCTAATAATACAACCTATCTTTGTTGAAAATATACAGCTGAAAAACGTGCAATAAAACATTCAATCACATCGTAACACCAAGGAGGCTCACGGAAATCATACGCGTACTTCAATTAGCGATGCGGCTGCACCCGACAGTGCCGGGAAAATGAGACCCCTGATAAAGAAATGCGCACTGTTTTGTTTCAAAATTGTAGAAAATATGCTTCTCAATGTTTTATAAACCTAATCCATCTTACAATTAGTTGATTTTTGAAGTTGGTAGAAATAATCCAATTTGTTGAAAGAGATGTGTGGAAATCGGAATCTCATTATGGAAACCTATCGCCTGTAATTAAGAGGCTAAGATTAAAAATACAAGGACATTGTAAAGATAATTTTAACTTTCCTTCGTCCAACTCAATGATTGAATGAATGACGGCCCTGAAGATTTAATCCTTTTTTATGCTGGTAAGAAATAATATAATATAATAAAATAATGATAATAATAATAGTTTATGCAATATAATAATAATTAATTTATTAATTCCCAATGTAATTACATTTTTTATATTATATAGCAACATAAATTGTGAAAAAAACGGAAGCTTTACGTGGCCTCCAAGAAAAAAAACTGTGCTGTGACCACCTTAACAGATGTAAACAAGCCCCACTTGATTTTCATGTTTGTGCCAATCAATTTTTAACAATTCTTTAATTTATAAAGTAAGTAAAATGAAAAAACAGTTATGCAAAACTTGCTGAAATATAAATGCATCACATTCATTTTGACACCGTTAGCGCCCAGTGTAGCCATACCTGACCACGGGTTATTCAGAGGAAACTGTTTGATGAATGCATCACCAGAATATTTGAAAAGGATAACTCTTAAGATGACCGTAGGAGCCAGGGGCGCAGCAAGGAATTAAGGCTGGGGGGGGGGGAGGGTTAAGGTGCAACTAATACCGGGGTGTGTGGGGGTATGGAATACCCACCAGGATAAGCGGTTGGTGCGAGATTATTAAAATGTAGAATTTTAAGATAAATGGTTCAAAATGGTGAGTGTTACGGTTTTCTGAGGGATAATTTTTTAATCCTTACACTATTATAATAGTAATATCAATCCAATTAAGTAAAATGGATTAAACTTAAACATTTCTCTGAGCTCTGGGGGGGGGGGGTTTATCCCGCAAAACCCCCCCTCGCTGCGCCACTGGTAGGAGCGACACACCTAAATATCTTCGAAAACGCAAGCAGACTTTTCTCTGGGCGGAAATGGGGTAAGGAAAAGTGACACGGCTGTAAAAATAAAAAATAAAGACCACCTGGAGGAAATTCGGAAGGTGTTGTCTTCCTAAGCTCGACTGTTGGGTGCACGCAGTGCAATGACCCTCCTCTATACACACCTTTAAGAGGGCGAGAGACACAAACGACACGACTCGGTCCAATTTCTCCCCGCGAGAAAGAGAGTTCTGGGGTTCGCTCGCCTGACTTTTCGCCCTCGCCCCTACCCTCCACGGTTCGATACTCGACGAGGGCACTTCAGCTCACCTCCACCCGTCTTTTCTCCCATCATGCAACCCACCCACACGAACCGCGAACGTCCTCCGCCCGAACGGGTCGATTCCTCCCTCCGAAACAATAATTCCCATGCCGCTTGTTTAAATGAGGTCGTCACACCCAAGGGGACTACAATCGCGTTCATTCAGGTGAAAACTGCGAAGGGACATCTCACTGCCACTCACCAAAAGCATTCATAAACAGACATAACAATGCTGGGGAGCTAGCATACGGAGTGGATTTGTACATAAAATACCAAAGAAAACATAAATACTGCCTTAAGTGTTGAGAAAATGAACTCCCATAAAAACAGTTTGTTCGCTTATCCCGTACATAATTTATGTCGCCAATTTCGGCGTATTTTAACCTGTTTTTAAAAATGTCCACAGAGCGACGATGAGTGCGAAAGCGATCCTATTTTTTTGACAATATTTTGCAACATGGTATTCTTAATTTGCAAGGAATAGCACTGAAAAGTTATGGACTCGATAGATCCTATTATAAGGAATATAAAGTTTGGTTCCCATGCCCCAATATTGCTTTTTTCTCCGTGAAATTCGGATTACTTTACCCGTCTGCGAGAGACTTCGGTAAACCCATTTAAATGCGTGGTGGGTGACAAAACACACAGTGGCGGATCCAGGATAGGGACGAGGGTGGGGGCTTAGTGGAGGGTAACCAGTAGTGGGGGTCCGAACAAAATTACCATTCAATCCAGCGTAAATTGGATACCCAAAGGGCGTGGAGGCATTAGTTCCTCTCTGAGTCTTCTACAGGATTGTAACATACCAAAAGCTTGTAAAATAGCCCCTAAGTTTAGGGATAATTTGTATTTTAATTCGTTAATGCAGTAAATATATATTGGAAAATATAATAAATACTTTGTTACAAAGCGCCAACATCGAAAAATTTCGATTTTATTTGGTGTGTGTTTCGACCCGGGGGGGGGGGGGGGGCTTTATATGTATAGTCCCCCTACCCCCCACCTCATAGATCCGCTACTGACAACACATACAGGGGCCAAATTGAGGATTTGCATTTGTAATAATCGTGGTCACACTAATCACATCGTCAAAGGGGTGTTTAGATATTATTTCGCGAGGGATCCAATAGAGCTTAAGAGCGCCCCCACCCACCCTACAAATTTAGTCTCCTGAACGAATGGTCAAGGAAAATAAGAGTGATACACTTCGTAAGGTTTACTATTTATCACATGAATCGTCATGAGAAAAATATTCTTCTACACCGAGAATTGAACCACGGATTGGTGACTTCCGAGCCCGCTGCGCGGACCACTACGCTATGCTTTGGGCATTGTACCGAGGCCCACAGTAATAGATGTTAGGCCCTCGCGGTCCATTCAAGATGACAACGAAAGGGAAAAAGTAAGCCACAACCTGTTGAGAGCCTTATTTCTACGCTAAGGCCACGCGTGGTGGTAATGTAAATCAGGCAAGGGCCTAACATCTACAACCATTAGCTCTCTTACTATGCCGCCACTCTTCCAAGCTCGCTGATTAAACCTTTAAAAAATGAGCGGAGATTAATGCCAAAAATGCGCAAAATAAGTGACGAAACGGACGCCAAACGCTGCGAAGACACGCAGAGAGCATTAAAAAGATTAAGGCCGATTAAAAATGGAGGAAGCACCGCCGTGACGTCACCTTATCTTCCCCACGAATTGCGAGTGGGGAAAAAAATCGAAAGATGAAATTAAAAGACAGACTGCTCTGACGTCACTCACGCGCTCACCCGACTTCCTGCAGTGGAGTCCAGAAAGATTGGCTTCGAATGCATCTTGCGGCCGCGGTAGAACGGACATGGTCAAGTATCCCGTAAAAGGTACTGTTTATGTATCAAAGTACGAACAACTAGATGAGCATCAAGGGTGCGTAAAAGCCGAAAGCTTGGGCCGATACCGAAGCCACGAGACTTCACGATCATAATAATCATTATAGGTCAAAAAGCCTAGGATTAACCGGTTCCAGCTAAGCAAAAAGATTTTTTTTCTGCGGGTCAATAATGTAAATGTCAAAGGCGTGAAATCTGTTTTTTATTAATACCCTCTAATATATTAGCCCTCAAATACATTTACGATTGACAGTAGGAATCATACGGCCCACTAACTACGGCGCACTGATGTTTTACACCCCTGCGACATTTATAAAATTGACCTGCTGGTGACTTTCATCCATGAACATCATATTAGAACCCCACCATATTTCCAAGTCCGGCAAAAAACGATAAATTAAGATAGATATTTTGCCAGACTGATTGGAATAGGAATTCGTTTTTCATGCCAACATTAAATGACTAAAATAAATGCTAGGCGGAGCTTCGTCAGAGAATTTCCTTTTTATAAGTGAACGTATGGTTTCCTAACATCCCCCGCCACACGCCTGTTGAAGCGACTGGAGGGTGAGCATGAGGATGTAGATCCTTGGTGTGAATAACTTTGCACCCGTGCGCGTGACTGCGTGAAATTACGAGCAGTACTTCAAATATTACAGTATATTAATGACATTGTGCCCTCACATGCAGTGCTGTAGTTGGGAAAAAAAATTTGGCGGTACTCACCAAAAATTGCCCACAGCTGAACATGTATTACATATCCGGCCGCGATTGAAATGACAAACTCCAACTCTTATATTAGTTCCAAGTTGTGCCACGAGATAACTCTAACAAGTAAATAATCATTTCCGATTTTGCTTTCTGAAATACATTGGACAATTTACCATATGGCTATTTTTTACATATGTAAAACGGTAGTTTAACCGGTACGCTTATAACGAGTTTGGATTTTAGGGGGTACGCCGTACCGGCCCAACTACAGCATTGCTCACATGACAATGCACGTCCTCGTAAACGTTTTTTCGTGCGCAATTTCGCCGAGAGTAATTGGGGATCAAGGAGAAGAGCTGACTGAGTAACCAACCATTCATTTCTTAGCTCTCGGAGGGCGCTGAAAATAACAAAGAGTCACTTATAAGACATTCCAAGAATTTTAAACCCTACTCGAGGGCAAAAACTGTACAAGCTGCCGACCTCTGTGACGGTGTACTTGCGGATGCCTTGCCTGTCAAACCGAAGATAGTGGGTTCGAAACCCACTTAGATAAGTTACCCAAATGCAGGAAATGCGTGTTTGTGATCGTTCAAAATTAATATTAGTTAGATTCCCCGTTGTAAAGGCCTAAAATGAGCTGTTTTCTGGGAGGAGTAGATAATTTAAAAAACGAGCGAACGCATGCCATATAAAATTCCCCCTCTAATTTCTGCATTTAATGAAAATTTAGATAAGTATTTCTATATTTAGTGAGATAATTAGTGAAAAGCTGCACTATTTCTATTCATCTAGTCAATGATGATACGATTTTTGATTTTCCAATATATTTACTGAAATATGGTAAAAGTTGAAATAGTTCAAATTTTAACGTCATCTTCAACCTTTCCATTGAGTTAAATTTCTCTCGTGTCATTATTATTCGATCGCCAAAATTAGCGGAAGAATTCAAATATAATTTTTGAAATCAAGGGAATGAGGCGTATTGCATACGTAGGACCTGAAGGTGACACAATAAGCGTCGAAAGTAGTTGTGCAAGAAAGTTAAGTGGACAAGTTTGGGAAACCCTTTTATTATTCCAAATTTTCGAAATTCACAATAAAGATAACAGCACCGTGGAACACAGAAATAATGGAAAAAAAGTTAATACGGAAAGATGGGAAGTATTAAATAATTTTTTTAACTGGTGGTGGTATGTTATAAGGAAGAAATCTTTACCAATTATTTGACTTGGACCAATCTATTTAACTCACGTTAACGTGGAACATAGACTGTGATTATAGTGCTCCGCCGACTTTAACTATACGCAACATAAGGCATATTAAAATATTATTTCGCAGTAATGTGACAGGAGTTGTAAGTTAAAAGATGTTTTTAAATTGGAATAGCGCAGAGGAAATAACCCGAGTCAAAACAAAATACGAAAGGAAGGCACGCCCAAGGATAAAATTATTGATTGTAACGACGACAAGTTATTCGAGTGGAAAGGTCTAAGAGTCGGAGCTACGTATTTTGCTGTCGAATACACCAACTTAATCAATATCGAGAAGAAGAAAAATTGCCCGACTATAAATTCGACATCCAGTGAGCGCTCGAGCGATTCCGAAATCTCCCATTTCGTAAATTTTTTCCGCGCAGTTTACGAGGTAGACCATTCACTGAAGTTTAGTTCTTATCTCCTTTTAATCATTCACGGGCGCATAACTGGGGAATCAGCAACGTGATAAGAATCATTTTGTGTGGATTCATGTTCCGGTGAATAAGATTGATTTTTTTTTTAAATAGACGGCGAATAACTGCGCAACATCGTTAAACGTGGAATAACAAGATTTATCCGTGGGATAACTCAATCAAAAATTGGACGTTGAGAACAGGTGCAGAGAAGTCAAGAATGGAAGAATTTGAAATGCGGTGCTACCGAAGAATGATGAAGATAAAAGGGATCGGCCGAGTAAGTAATGAGGAAGTGCTTAGAAGAGTGGAAGAAAAGAGAAGTCTTCTAAAAAACTTAAGAGAAGACGGGATAACTTAGTTGGCCCCATTATGAGGCATACTGGTCAGATAAAAACAATCGTAGAAAGGCAATGGATGACCCCTAAGAATGAATTACATAGGACAGATTATTAGCGATGCCAAAGAGGAGAAGTACGTCAGCATGAAAAGGATAGCGGATAGGGTAGCGGATAGGGTAGCGGAATGGAGAGTTGCGTCTAACCAATATTAGAATTGTTGACTTATGATGTTGATGACTCATTCATTTAAACAAAAATCTAAGAACAGCTAAGTATTCAACTAAATTTGACGAAAGGTAATAACAATCTTAATGTCATCATTTCCATTTACCTACTGAAAAATATACATGAACGAATATTAAAAAAAACTTGGTATAAATAACACATAAATAAAACAGCATTGATGCAGGTGGTAAATAAAAAAAGAGATTGAGAGATGCACATAAGGTGGAAATTTGATTTATCTGTCTTAATAACTAATTAGTCTCTACCCTTGCAAGATTGATCTTATCAATTTGAAAAATGGCGAAATATAAGGAATGGCGACACTACGAAAAACTAAAACCATTGGAGATACTGCCGAGTTGCCTGAACTTCATTCCTTCCAGCGCAGTAAGATTTCCTTCAAACTTCCCATAATACATTTTACTCTTCGTTCGTACCTTTGGTCCAAAATTATTATGCTGAATTGTGCGGGTCATATTAGAAATATTCTGATGAATATGGAATACAAATGATTTATTCAAATACTGAAGATAGAAATAAATATTTCATTAAAATAGATACATATTAAAACGATTTCCAAGTAAATGCAATACAAAAGCGTTAAAATGTGTAGGTAGGCAATTCGATCTTTCTTCCGAATTTTTGTCATGGGCCGATAACTCAAATCCATTCGTGCTTCCAACCTTTGCGTACATCGATCAAAACCGAGAGTTTAAGGTTTCCATTAAAAAAATAAAATTCGATCGTACCGGAAGCCTTCAAACTTACGGGAGCTAATTTTCAGCAAGACCTAAGATCGCTGTAGGAATATCAGACCGTCTAGATTCTTGGGGTTGTAGGTAGGTATACGTAATGCGATCCCTTGAAGACAAGGGACGCGGAGGAAGAAGGCAGACGCCTCAAGAACCTTCAGCCCATTCAAGCCTTCCTCCCTTTCAACCCTCGCAAGAACAATGACGCCACTCCGGGCCCAACATTCCCACAGACTGCTCTCCGCGTCGCTACGCAACACTTTCACCCCTTCCGCTGTTCGGGCGAAACATTCCCTCGCCGTCTGCCCCCCCCCCCCCTTCCCACCCCACCTCATATCCCTTTCCAGGGACATTCAATGCTTGTTGCCACATCCCTTATCTCACTCTAGAGGATAACCCGGGATGAAATTTGCATTGGTAACTCCACCTAGCGCCAACTACGGTTCGCAAATTGCGTTTGGTTAGCGAGAAAGTTACAGACGCATTCTCGACTAACGGAAAGAGAATAACATATTTTCTTTGTTTTGTTTTTTTTTCAGCGAAATTCGCTGCTTGTTTCTATATGAAATTCATCACGCCAATGGCTCAACCTCGGTAACAGTTGCAGCGGATATAGCACCTATCGCTGAATACGGTGTGTATGGTTAGGAATATTTCAGCGGATGCTTTGTTCAGGCAGAGTTTGACCTTAAGTATCTGCAAAATATCTTAAGTTTACTATATTTAAGCTACGAGAACATTCATTAATGCCTGAAGTGACGAAATTTTAAGAATCGTCATCATCACCAACATGAGTCAGCAATTCGAGGATCGGTTAGACCATTCAATTCTCCCATCAGCAAAACTTTTAAAAGTTACATAGTTCTTCTGTTTTACATCATTCATCACCTCTCCCATGTTAACTCATCCAAGGCCTCCCTTGACCGCTCTTCCCTTCCGCTTGTCCTCCAAGGATTGTTTTCATCAGGCTATAGTGTCTCATGATTCGGCCGATTAAGTTGCCCGTAAAAAAAATATTTTATAAAAGTTTGCCACCACCAAAGTAAGGGTGAATTTTAGATCGCGTGCCGCATGTCACTCCTGCGCGAACTCATCCGTAATAATCAAGACGTTTGTCTTTTGCGAGTATTTAAGCTCTTTCATCACGTCCATCCATCAGACGCGATAAGCAATGATGGACTTTGGTATGAATTTTTTTTCCGATTTACGTCCACTGTGCGTGGGTTGAAACTTTAGTTATCCATGATCCTCTGACCAAAGACATAACAGTAGGGTGAGGAGAATAAGCCATAAAAATACTTCGCCCCTTTCGTTCTCTGAGAAACCCTTCCCCAACTCCTCCAGGCTTATGATGAGGGACACTCAGAAATTGGTCGAAGGCCCTCAATTGTGTTTTAAGTTGGCCCGCACCATGGTCAGGCGCCACTGTTACGGCGAGTTTCAACCCCCTGGGCGCTCGCTGCGGTCTCCACGCGTACTCAGCGTGAAACTTTCACACATTCAGCCACTCTTGCAGCTAACATTACAAGGAATGTTTGCGGATGAAAAAGTAAAACAGAGGTGTTATTTCGCACTCATCTGGGCACACCTTGAATGTGCAGCGAGGAAACCTGATTCGGCGCAGAAGGTCTTATTCCGTGAACCTAATATGATACAAAGGAAAGCTGCGCGATTTGTCAAAAACTACTACGGGCGCGACTGGGCGTGCATAATGTGTTACACAGATGTTAAACGAATCAGGCTGGGAGCCGCAACATACTCGGAGACAGCGCAATAGGCTTAGATTGCTTGAGCGATTAAGAATAAATATCATTCTGAGTGACAAGAACATCAAATTAGAACCTCAAGATTTTCCAAGTCCGATAGAAACGATAAAGTAAGAGAGATATTTTGCCGAATAGATAGGTGTTTTGGTATGTGGATTTCATTCCATTATCAGACGAATTTGGCGTAGAAATAGTAAGTTCACTAAAAATAATTATCGCAATATCATGACTGCTTAATTGGCAAAAATTCTCTTTTTAGCTCAACTTTAACTGACCTTAAAATATAATATAAAAGTTAAGTTTTGCAATAAGGCAGTAAGCAAGACGAAGGGTTGACGTAAAATCTTCCCCTAAAAAAATTAACGGGTACCATAAATTGATGTCCCGAATAATTTCTTAGAACAATGTCACAAAAATCATTTGTTACAACAAGTACAATCATCTTTGTACTTAGGGGATGCAATACTTTTTAATTGTTGTCGCGATGGGTTTTCTAATAAATATCCAAATAATTGCGCACATAGAAAGGAGTATTAATTAATTTTGCCCAAATGCTCACGATGGCTGAGTTCACTTCAATGATTCTATTTCATATCGAGAGCAAGGACAACTTTTACAGACCTGTTAAATTCGCTCCGATTAGAACCGTCTACACACTGACATACATATCGATGGCTAATTTTTATCAACACGCATCTCAAAAATAGCAACTTTTCAGGAGAGCAAAATAAACGATTTATATTTTTAATCGTACCCTCAAATTAAAAACCAAAAAATCATAAAACTGGAAAAGAAGCATTCGTTTGCAAATAAAGAGTTTTTTTTTGCTTGAATTTTATTTTTTTAATGTCATTACACTTTGTTTAAGATAGTTGCCCCAAACCGGCCAAATTTTGAGATACGTGTTGTTAGAACTTAGAGTCATCGATATGCAAATTGCGCATGTTAGAGACGACATTTTTGCGTCAAATAGCGTATCGAGTTATCTTGAAAATGCCGAGGGAGAAGAGTGAGATAATATCCGGACGGGTGCCTCCAAGGAGTCGGCGTGACAGGATGCGACTCGGGGGGGCTCACAGCGAGGAGGTTCCGAAGACGTCCAAAACACGGTGACGCAATTTGTGGACACTGCCGTCGGGATTTAATTGGGCAGAACCGCAAAAGAGCTCCATGTTAGGCGAGAAGCGGCCGCGATTTATGTCACGAGGAGGGTGGAGACATCTTTAAAAGCGCGTCGAGAATAGAAATCAGTGAATGCCGCGATCGCCGCACGTGATTGACGAGTCGTCCCGACAGGTGACTGCGGATGTGCACGACCTGCCGATATCTCATCATCCACACTCGTTTTAATCCGACTTCACCAACTGGCGGCGTTTAAGCGACGCGACTTCCGTTACGAAGGTTCAGGTGGGAGGTTAAAGGTAGTGGTGTTGGAAAAAAAACTCAGGTCGATCAATATCGATTGTTGGAAAATCGATTTTTAATCGAAATAAAATGATCGACTTTCCAACAAAAATCGGACTTGCAACCAAAAGATCGATTAATAGAAACAAATGGACGTTTATTAAAAGAAATACAGTTTGAACAACAAACATTTTAATATTCATTCGAAAAGCATTTAGAATACACACTTGAGTCGTAGAAGAAAATCTCAAAAAATTCAATTAGAAGAAATGAAATAATTATGAGTAGTTACAATTTACAAATGCACGCACATTAAAGTTTTGGGATCCCTACTTGGAACCATTCGGCTTCAATAAAACTTTTAAGAAAGACCGACTGATTCAGATGCTTTGTTGATGATTAAGGGCTTGCCTTTCCAATTGTACCGCTATTTTAACTTAAAGGCGCATATAGTACAAGGGTTATGCAACGGACAGGTAGCTATGATATCGAACGATGTCTTTCATACGTGAACTTGAGACCATACTCCTATTTTTAATGTTATGTTGTGCAAAACAACCGCTGCTGTACGCAAGAACGCGACCAAAATCTCAATAGTATGATTTCGTTAATGTGATTTTATCATATTACTTATCTATATCTTTAGAGATTTATATAGCGTAGAAACGGGGTAGTTTTTATCCTTAGAATGAGAATTATGTCAATAAAAATACAAAAAGACGGGAATAAAATAGAGCTTTTCAATGCAATATATTTTTCCATACAAAATATGTAAATGCATATACCTTATAAAACGTTAGCCTAGTAATACATATAATTTATGAAACCATCTTCTAGATGAGCATGTTTTCAAAGCGGTCGTTAGAAAATTGGAATCAATAGACATTTTTCTTAGATTGGATTAATAAATCATATATTTTAAGGCGAACAATCAAAAATTTATAGAAACCGTATTTGGAGTTTTCATAAAACTACAATCTTCTTATCTTTAAGAAAATATGGGTATCGATTACAAGACACGTGGTAATAATGTCCGACTCAGTATTAGGCTATTGCGCGCAAGACAGCGCGATCTTTTTATGCACTATTTACTCAAGAGCCACATCCAGGTTACGGGTTCAAAAAGGAGCAAGCCGAGGCGAATTTCCACCCCTCCCACTTCCACTGACGACAAACCAAACGAGGGGGAGGTCATGACGTCAAGATGTCGCCATTGTTGAGCCTCGACGACAATGGGCGCCCGAGCCTCCCCGATCGAAAATTCGAACTTGGGGGTTCCCTTCCTTAATTTCCTCCCCTCATACTCTCGAACTTTCACTCCATGCTCCAGAACTCCACCACTGAAGAGCTTATTTGGACTACCGGTGGTACGCTCTTCGGATCTACCACTGAACCCGGGCGAAAGCGAGCAGGGGGAGACAGCATCCCCCCACAACAGCCTTCTTCTTATTCTTGCGAGCACGCACTTGACCAAGGTCACTCACTCCAACCGAGTGTCCCCCATCACGCGCTGCAAGGAGGGTTGTTGCGCTCGAGTTTGAATTGGAAGAAGGGTGGAAAACTACTATCCCCCTCCTCCTCCATTCAGAACCCAGCGTCGCATGACGACACACATGAGCAAGCGAGTTGACGCCCATGCGATGGGACATATGAATTTGATCGGCCAGGAGGACACGGGGAGCTTGCACCCTACACAATGTCTAAAGCACAGCTAACAGAAGAACCCGTAGCCGTGGCTCATCGTCACGGTCCAATTATGTCTTTCCCTACGACCCACAAATGTAATGTAATTCATGAATGCAGCCAATGGATGAGAAAATAGATTTTTTTCACCGAAAGAAACCCTTCAGCATAAACAGGGTGCATTTTTTCCTTTTCAATGCAATAAGAATCATTGGCACTATTCTCTTTTGTATTATTCTGACTTTTTGATAGCACATTACTGGATAAGTGGCACAAAAACAATTGACAGTCATAGTGTCAATGGTACTCATTGTATTTCCGAAAACTTTTGTTCAGAGTGAGTCTATATACGTCCCCCAAGACTGAGTGAGCAATGAGGGAGTCTTATGATGAGTGGGAGAAAAGAGAAGTCTCCTTAAAGCTCAAAGAAGGAAACGGGACAACTTCAACGGCCAAATAACAACCTGATGACGGCATGACGACCTGATGACGAAAATCGCAGAATGACGAGTAAATATACTTATGGGAGGAGAGGCGTAGCCAGGGGGGGTCCAGACCCCCCGAAATATAAAAACACAATTGTTGTCCTCCATAAAAGAAAACAAAATAAGGAAAAAACAGGCATTTACAAAATGCTTCTTTAAAAAATTAAGTTTTTTCGATTATGAAAAGTGTTAAAATAAGTTTAAAACCCATTACTTAGTGCCCGGTTTTTCAAAAATATCCCCCCCCTGGTTTTGGACCTCCCCCGAACGAAATTCCTGTCTACGCCACTGTATGGGAGGAAAGGCGAACGAAGGCTCAGAATGAGTTCCATTGTAAATGTAATTTAGAATGCAAAAGAGAAGAAAGACGCAAATGTGAATAGATCATCTTACAGGAGAGCGAATTTGTGAGCCGCGTCAAACCAATTTCTAAATTGTTGACTTATGATGTGTTGCTCTAAAAAATGTTCAATTTTTCTGTCTGTTGGGAACAGTGACTGTTTAAATGAAAGACGATGAGGGGCTGGGGAAGAATAGAGAAGGTGAAGTGGAGGGATAGGAGGAGGAAAGACGAAGTGCTAGATATGATGGGTGAGGAGATGCAGCTTTTAAAGGAGATACGGAGGAGACATAAGGTATTAATGAAGCGAGTACTTAGCGGGGAAGAGATGTTGAAAACAGTGTTAGGGGGTAGAATGTTGGATAAACGAGGGAGGGGAAAGAAAAGAATAGGATTTTTAGATAGAATGATAGGGATTTCGCCGGGAGAACGCCGAAACGGAGAAAGAAAGGGAGAACGCCGTTTCGGCACTGGTTAACTAAAGACATAATACTCACATAACAATTTTATTAATATTTTTGCCTAAAAACTTGTAATATATAGGGTGTCCCCCATTTATCTTGACCACCCGAAATAACTTTTTGTCCAGATGCAAATTCAAAAATGTGTCAAGCAAATGTTCATTAGCCGTCAGGGGGACATTAATCAGCATGATTGCCTTCCTTGTAGCTTTGTTATTTACAAAAATATGAACAGCGGTATGTCTTTTTTAAACGGCACCCTATATTTTTTATTCGGCAATTCATTTCCTCTCTTATAACTCCTCCTGTTCATATCTTTGTAAATAACAAAGCTACAAGGGAGGCAATCATGCTGATTAATGTCCCCCTGACGGCAAATGAACATTTGCTTGACACATTTTTGAATTTGCATCTGGACAAAAAGTTATTTCGGGTGGTCAAGATAAATGGGACACCCTTTATATATCGTTGCCAAAACAAAAATTGTAATAAAATGTAAATAATAACTTGTAATAAAAAAACGCACAAGTAATATTCCACCTCTTAAATAAGTTAAGGTAAGTGCGTTCCGGCACTGCCAATTTTTCCATGACGTCACTGCTTCCTATATAAAAAAATCGAAGCCCAGTGCTTAAAAAAATGTAGATGTAGAACAGTGGAACCATCGAGTGAACTAATTCTGCACCGGAACAGCCTCGTGTCGCAGAGCCGGTGGGTGATAGGAGCGAAGAAAGGCCGCACTCAATAATTCTTCCCACGTTCGCCACAATGGTGGAGGGCCCATCGCCCGGGGAAAGCCCTCGTAATCCGCGCCTTTAATTCCTTACCCCGCACTTTCCCCTTTTCTCTCTCTCTCGAGAGAGAAAGGGATCTCATTTAGACTGCGGAGTGATAATAAAGCGTCGGATGGTCGGATCTATATTTGCGTGAGTGGGAGAATACGATTTTAGAACGAGCGTAACTCGGATTTAGGGTAGACGTTAGAAGGGGAAGGGGGTTACGACAGGGAGAGAGGTGGGTCTCAAACCTCCCAATACCCCTTTACATCCCCACCTCATGACTAATTCCTACGCGAAAGTGGTTAAGGTGTCCGCACGGATTTACCTTTGAAGGTGATTGAAGTAGCGAGCTAACCAAATTCGATCCCTGCAAACCAAACGGTATATCACAATTATTATTACAATATGCCTGTTCCAGCAATCGTTGGAACTATCGTGAATTCACACAACGATGGTTAAAACTTGTGCTGCCCTCTAGTGCTGACATCTAAAATGAACGAGAAATTGACGGTTAAGAAAGCTGTTGAGGTATGCAGGGTCAAGATATTACTGTGTTCAACGTGTATTTAACGAATAATTTTTCTTCCGCCCATATTCTTCCTTCTTTGGACAAATCCATGAAAAAAATAGAGCAAAGGGAGCTTCACGAACTTTTCGTCTTACTCTTGTCGCTTCCTTATCCGGTCTCCCAGCGCCTAACCATCGTAAAAGTGGCAACGTTCGGAAGTACGGTAACTATTATCTGGACATGCATTCACACTGCTAGTTAGGCCAACTATCGTCAGGACGATCGATCGGACAATCGTAATGTGAACGAGGGATTATTCTACCGTTTAAGGTACGTTTCCACGGAGAATATGAGAAGTATTCTGATTGTTGCCTCCCTTCTTGGACTTACCTCTTAAATTCACAATAAAGCCTACTCCCTTTCATTCTATCTTTAAAAAAAAAATCCTGCGCTCGTCCTTACCACTTTCCTAGTTTCTGGTCTGACCGCGTGCGGTTATCCAGAGTGCTTGGGTTGTGTCCAGCGAAGGGGCGTGTGCCTGGAGTGGAATCACCTCGTTCCACACACCCTGGTGTTGGTTTCCACGCTACCTCACAGGGATAGACGAATTTTGCTCGTTTACATAATGTTTATTTCGATAGGGAATTTTATTTCTATTAATTTGTAATATTAACGAAGAAAAGGAAATACCAGGATTTTAATAACAGCAATTTATAAGTGTTTCTTACTCTCTACATTTCTCCATTTCCGATATTAACATTGAATCTGGCGTTTGTATATCTCTATCTGTATTTGTTTACGGCTCAACCATCTCGAGCAACCTCGTAGATATTTACTCTGAGGGAGAGATCGCGTGCTCAAAACAGTTGGGCGAGTATTGGGTATTTACGTCGGCGAGACACTGATTATTAGTCTTGCGCATCGATTCCAAATGTGCCAAGAGAAACACTGGTGTAAGAGTCTCAGTGGCCCTGTTGGAATGGTTTCAATCTTTCCAGTCCAACATTAGCCATCGATCGATCCATTCATTTTGTTCGAGTTGCAACGTTTTCACTCCCTAACTCAGTGGTTAAACTTGAAGGTTGATTACCATAGGTAAGGGCAGGGATCGAACCAGACTAACGCAAAGAGTGGGACATCACACATTTAAGGTAGGGGGCAGTTAATTCTCTGGGCCACCTCGCACTTTCACAACTCTTGTTTTGGGGTGTCCTAAAAAAGGTTAGTGAATCTAGTCTAGTCTGATCTGGAGTGTAGCGCTTCATGATGCGGAAACATGGACACATACGCGGATGAGAAAAGACTGGAGGAGTTCGAGATGTGGGTCAGGAGAAGAATGAAGAGGGTGTAGTCGACGACAAGGAAGAGGAACAACGAAGTGCTGGACTTCGTTCGTCAGGAGAGGCAGCCTCCAGAGCTTATGAGAGGATCGTTGTTTTGGAGTTTGAAGAAAACGATATCGAAGAATCTGATCAGGAGTGTAGCGCTTTACGGTGCGGAAACATGAACACTTACTAGTAGGAAGGAGGACGAGAGAATACTGGAGGCGTTTGAGATGTGCGTGTGGCGAAGAATGGAGAAGGTGAAGTGGTCGGAGAGGAGGAGAAACGACGAAGTGCTGGAAATTGTGGGTGAGAAGAGGCAGTTTCTAGATGAGATAAGGAGGAGATAGAAGGAATGGGAGGAGCGAGTATTGAGTGAGGAAGGGATCTTGAAAACAGTGTCACATGGTACAATGTTGGGTAAACGAGGGAGAGGACGGAAGAGAATAGGATAATTTAGTAGAATGAATGAGAGAAGGCTTTATTGTGAATTGAAAAGGGAAGTTCTTGAGGGGAGGCTCCCATAATGCTTCTTAAGTACTCCATGGAAACCTACCATAATCGGTAGAATACCTTAATAATAATTTTAAGGCATCACCCTGGATTTGAACTCAGAGACCTTCAATCAGCCCAAGCCATTACTCACCAGGACATCCCGCTCCCCTCAAAACTATGTGCTCAAATTATCGTCACTATTTGCTTCCTTGGTGTGGAAATGATGATGGAACAGAAATCGTAAATTGGAAATCAAGGAAAGTGCAGATTTAATCAATTTTAAGACGAGGATATTATGAGGGGAGAATGAATTAGAATTACCAAATCGGTCGTTTAAGAGTCTAGCAAGTTTAACTACGGTGATTACAAGTGGTACAGGGAAATTGAAATTGCCAGTGACAAAAATACAAAAAAAAGAGAAAACGAGTGATTCCCTCCCAATAGGTTATCTGAGAGATTGTCTCACAAAGAATGATCGGGAGGTTACAAAGATGAACAAGTTGGATTCCTCATTGGTACTCTTACACTTTCGTAACATCTGGAGTAATAATTTGCCAAGATTTTCGGGAAATCATGCATGAACTCCTTCACGATTTCGCAGTGAAATACGGAAGTACTAACTTTCCTCTTGCTAGAAGACACAGAAACTTTGCGGATCATTAACCATCATCATTGATGAAATACGGTAAAAAATTGCCACATACTTAAGCTACGTTATAGCGTACTTAATGGTCGACAAACGAACATGATATCACGAATACAGCAGGACGTGAAGAAGAGCATCTAAGAGAACTATGGGAACTGGCTTTGAATAGTGAGAATCGGAGGGCTGAAGTTTACGATAAATTAGAATCACAATATTACGAATGAATGAAAACAGTAAGACCCAAATCATAACTAAAATATAAATAAAACGATCGTGGAATAGTATAAACGCCATGAGTTCATAATTTTTAATATAACTAATGACGAGTAAATATGGCCGTCGACAGGCGGGAGGCAGTATTGATTTCGTTGTTGTCCCGATGAGAGGGCCGTTTTCATAATTACGCCGATCGGTTGGTGTTCGGCCGCTTCAGACGGTCCCCCCCCCCTCACGCACATTCATTCGCCTCGCGTCCGTGACGCAACAATGGACGGATTTTTCCGCGCCGGCGGCAACTTTTCCCCCACACAAGGAACACATGTAGTGTACGCGTCTGCGAGGGAGGACGCGAAAGGAATATGAGAGGAAGACGAGACAGAGGAGAGGAGGATCATGGGAAGGGATGACGGAGAGGAGCGCGTGAGTTCGGGTCGCTCGGTTACGCGAGGGGACTATTTATAAATATAATTTTGGAACGAGCCACATGCAGAGAGTTAAGAGGGAGTCCTTGAGGGGAGGGTGAAAATGGCGCTTCTACTTTTATCGAATGGCCAATTTTTGTCGGATTTTCACGAAATACAGAATTTTTCACTTATTTAATATTATAAACAATCCTAGATATGGACGAAAGCGCTGCGACAACAATGACATTAATTCAATATACATATGGCTAAGTTATAACAACACTATCTCAAAATTTTGCCGGTCTGAGTTAATACCTACTGCTAATACTGTTAACAAAACATAACATTGAAGCAAAAAACAACTCTTTGTTTGCAAAGGTAAGCTTCTTTTTCAGATTTACGTATTTTTGGTTTTCAATTTCAATTGAAATAATATACAATTAAAAAAATAAATGTTTTTTTTGACCTCCTCAAAAGTTTCTATTTTGAGATACGTGTTGTTAGAACTTAGCCATCAATATGACACTTCTCTTCTATTGAGGGAATGATCGGCGTCAATAGCAGATGAAAGCAGGCGATCGAATCAACTGGCGGCTGATTCATATGACATTAGTATACAAAAAAATTTGTACTTTCACATTATGTGATATCCGAGGGAATGGATATCGAAATTTAAATGTGGGCGGGTCGGGTTATCTGGGGTGCTGCATTTTAGGTTGGGTCGGGGAATGGTGTTTGTTTAAAGGACACAATTTACTCTTCGTTCTAAAGTGTATTCTCGAAAAATCATTTACTCGGCTAAAAGTAATTTATATTCCTCTGAAGTTATTCGAAAGTTGTATTTTTTCCTTATTTCCTTCCATGTCGCTGAGCCGTTTGTTGGTTTGATCGTCTGCTGTCGTCTGTTCTGGAGACGCATATAAACGATACACCATTCTCTCATTAATATAAGTACCGTGGATACGATTAATTTAATTTTTATCTCAGCACTTTCGTTCCTAAATAGTACATTCAGAAAGTGAAACAAGTTAAAAATCCTAATTTTGGCGAAAATCCGACAAATATTTGCCATTTGATAAAAGCCGACTGTCACCAAAATGGCATTGCACCCTCCCCCTTCTAAAAAAAACTCGTCTTTCGCTTAAAGAGCTCCCGAAATGCTGCCAAAAAATTCAAAACAAAAACTTCCCTTACGCTTTCAAAATAGATTATTACAATGAAAAGCATCAATCGAGTTTATCATAAAACAAAGGATGCGGGAAATTAACAGCAGAAAAGTTTTAGTTAATATGTTTTCAAGCAGTCGGAGGAAACCTTCGCAAAATGGGATGAACTCGGAAAAAGCCGTCAAAAACACTTTTAAAAAGTTTTTCCAAGAAGTTTAAATAAATTTATTTAATTTCAATTTACCCGTTAACAGCACATAACGGTCTTTAAAACGGTAGTTCC
Source organism: Ischnura elegans (assembly GCF_921293095.1). Taxonomy (NCBI): domain Eukaryota; kingdom Metazoa; phylum Arthropoda; class Insecta; order Odonata; family Coenagrionidae; genus Ischnura; species Ischnura elegans. The sequence goes on along the minus strand of NC_060249.1, from coordinate 114,655,709 downwards.
AACATGAGCTATCCACAACGCAGTTGAAAATTAGCACGCTCATTTTCATATAGTTTGTGCGTGACATCCGTACTTACATTTTTCCTACACTTGTCTAACAACAACGCAGCACGTCGTGCCATTTCATTTTACCATCGCGTTCGGAAGAATATTTAAAATTCAATAAATTCTGCGTACATAATGATCGCAATATCGTGACGCATCGTATAAGAGTTTTGGTCATATCATCACTACTATTTTTGTTTAAATCTACATCTTGATGCAAAGACAAGCATCACCGTAAGAGTCTATACGAGTATTCACACACAAAACTTTAAATACAAAAAAATATTGCGTGGATATCACACGGATTTATTTGCACAGCAATTGGAAGAGCATAATGAGGGCTTATTAGGATTATTTTCAGCAAAGTGGGAATGGCATGAATTTCATTTTAATGAAAATGAAGTTTTTGTTTTATTTTCTGGGTGAAATCTCCTTCAGTGAGGGCGGGGGAGGCAGATAGCCGTCTTTAAGGAAGTGTCGCGGAAGGAAAGAGAAAAAAAGGGAAGCATGAGGCGAGGTTCATTACGGCTGCTTCCTTATTCCCCCAACTGCCAAGGCGATGACGCGCTGATGCGTGCGACCAGCGGGTGGAACACGGACCATTTTGGAGCATCAACGGCTCAACGCCCTGAACGCCTCAGTGGATTTAACACCATTAGATCCCTCAAATTGACTCCAGAATGGTTACTAGCCTTTATAGATCAATTTTTAGATTGTACATCTTGACGTCTTGAAATGCAAGAGAAATACGGAATCTGAACGGGGTATGTTCAGAAAATAACAAGAAATATAGCTTTTTGAAAAAAAAAAATTATTAGGCTACGTTAATATTGACGCCTTCCAAATATTCCCCATTAGATAATACGCCTTTGTGCTAGCGCTTCTTTCGATCCTCGAAGCACTTCTCAAACTCGATCTTTGGGATAGCCTTTGGATTCTGTCAGCGATTTGCTTTTAATGTAATCTATGCTTGTAAAACGACGGCCGTTTTAGGTTCTATTTATTGTTGGAACTAGGAAAAAATTATACAAAGCCATTTATGGTAAATATGGAGGATGGGTCATCGTTAGAGTATTTATTTGCCATTCATGAACAAGCAATAAAGTGTGCCTTATTGCTTTATACAGCCTATTTTCCGGGAAAGCACCAGATATTGAACCCGGGTTCAAATCCCGGCAGTGGCAGAGAATTTTCACACTGCCCGATCCCGGCTTGATTGTTGTGTGGAGGACATTTCAAGCGCAACACTCCGTCCGTCGGATGGGACGTTAAGCCGTGGTCCCCTTGACGCCTTTCATTAAGAGCAGGCTAATGCCGACGCCGGGTTTCTCTCCACCCTTCCTTACCTACCCTTCCCTCATGGAGCAAATGGCCTCAGCTGTCGGTCGCCTCCTCCAAATACCATACCACTAACCAGCACCAGGTCTTTAATCACACGAAATTTCAGTCCGCTTCCCATGGGATGGAATATTTATCCGTAGTCTCACTGCCATCTTCGACGAAAATGGAAGCATACTACTTAGGTTTAGCGGCCTCTTTCCATACTTCCGCTTTTATCTGATTGCTTTTCCTACCAGTCCCAGGCGCCGCTTCCCGCGGCACGAACTTGGACCTTACGCTGATAACATGTGGTTTTCACGGGATCAAATCATACAGAGGACGGCGTTCGTGACCTACGGCGTTTACATGAAGTTGGAATTGCCGAAAAGCATTCCTCGCATGCATTGGTGCAATCGTGAGATTCCCTCTTATGTGGGGGGCGTCGCGCCGTCTACGAAGAAGGGGACGTAAGATTACAGCGCCCTAATAACATCTTCTTTCACAAAAAATCGACAAAATATTTTAGAGAGAAATATCGTTCCCGAATACAATTCTGACATTAGTCATTATTGTTTCGGGGAAAATTTTTAATGAGCGAGTGCTGAGCAAAGAGGGGATGTTGAAGACAGTGTTAGGGGATAGAATGCTGGGTAAACGAGGGAGAGGAAGGAGGGGAATAGGATTTTTTAGTTAGAATGAAAGGGAGTAGGCCCTATTGTGAATTTAAGAGGGAAGTCCATGAAGGAAGGGGAGGGTGCCAGAATGCTTCTTTAATACTCCATATAAACCTAGCTTAATCGGCAGAATACTTAAATAATAATGATGTAGAGTTCAACGTTAATATGTTTGAATATTAAATCACCTTTCTCAGTGCTTCAACCCTTAGGTTGGTTTGGTTAGGATGGGGCTCACACCGAATTAATTATTAAGCCAGGGTCGCGTGAAATTCACACATTCAGGAAAGGGGGGGCTGTTCCTTTTCCTAGGCCTTCGCGGATTGCCAGTGTTGTTATATAATAATGACTAACACTAATTATAATTTACAATTCTAACAAATTAATGAACATCTTTCATTTCTTCCTCTTTTTTACGTAAGTAAAGGAGGTTTTTACCATTCACGTAAATAGGTAATTCAAAGGATTCCGAAACATTAAAACATTACTTACTATGTTTAATCATCTGTGTCGATAACCTATTTTTTGTGATATTATAAATTTAATATCATAAAATTTCATGGAGGGAGACGGGTATACCCTATCATCTACGCCACGGACTCCTTATTCAGTTTTCCACAATTAATCTAATCACAAAGCCCCCCGGCCAACTTCCAAACTTCGCTTACTCGTGAGCTACTACATTATATGAAAGTCAAAGGCAGTGAAAGACTGCTAGGCTACGATAGCAAAATTGACCAGTGGCGTAAACATAATATCGTGTGTAGTCATTCTTATTGAATTTCATTCAGTGATGACCAATAACATTGTCCAATAATATTTTTTTTCACCGAATCAGTCGCAGATTCTCAGAAAAATGTTAGAGAAAGCGGCATTAGAAATACTTTTGTTTATTTGTCTTGGAGTGTATTGGAGACATTATTTTTGTAAATCAGTGACATTATTCTTGTAACATGACAACTTGAGTCATTGTGACATTATTGTAGCATTGAATTGTCTCTATTGGGTGCTTTCCATTCATGCGACTCATGAGTCGACTTGTGTCGGCTCGCGGCATTTGTTTATAACTCTCCTATTCCTGTGCGTTACCGTTTGTTGACTTGTGTCACAACAGTCGGCGACACACACCGAATGGAACACGAAAACCGCGACGCAAGTCGACTTGTGTCGACGTGTGTCAATGAATGGAAAGCACCCATTGTATCAGCTATCCGCACAGGGTGAATTGGTTTAGTTTTGTACTCTTTTCCTTTGTTTTTATGAATGGCTCGATTTTCAATAGTTAATAATTAGTTACAATTATTTTCAAATGGGAAAGGGGCTCAGAAAAATAAATGAATTATTATCATAAGAGTGCGAATGATCGGGTGAGAGAACATAGGTTTTTCTGTAAAACCGTATTCACGCAAATATCTGGATCCGTAAAATAAAAGACAATTATGGAGCAAATGACCCCATTCCGTTCTCCTGAACCATTCCGTGCGTAGGACGTGTATCCTTCAACCGTAGAATGGAATTTGTCATCAAGGTGCTCCTTCAATTCGGTCGGAAGGCTTCCTCTCACTTCCGATGATGACCTATCACGCACAGGCCGACTGCACCTGCACAACTCCCCTCCCGCTCCCTCCCCACGCCAGATTCGTCCGCGCAGAACCACGCACGGCCGAACGCGGGGGTGAGTGGAACTCCTCCGGCTCGGCCGACATTTCGTCGAGAATTCGGTCGATTTCTGAAAGCATGGACACGGATTTATTCCAAAACGACTTTTAGGATTCGAACAGGATGATTTGGAGTTTTCCCTGATGGGGTCTACTAATATAATTAGGGATGGTGGGATCGGATACCTCGGATCCAAATATCCGCGGATATTGCCCTTCATGGGATACATCGGATCCAAAGTCGCGGAGGGAATCGGATCTGAATCAGAAATTTTAAATAATAGCTTCAGCGAATGCAACACCCCATAAGGGCGGAAAGAATTCCGATTCTATCTTCGAATGCGCCGTCGCATGCGATTCTTGTCCTACTCATTAACTGTTTTATTTGAAAGCTCTCGCAGAGGTTACGTAGGGGAATTTCAGCCGTGGAAAATAAAAAAGGAAAATAAAAAAAGGCACATAGTGCGACTCTTCCCAAGAGATTGAACAATCATCGGGGGAATCTCAGCGACAGGAATTTGAAAATGCATTTGGATCCGAAAATATCCGATCCGAAAGATCCGGCTCCGAAAATCAAGCATCCGATCCGAATCCGGATCCGAGAAAAATCCTGGATCCGTCCATCCCTAAATATAATACGAAAGAAAGCTGTGCGATTCGCCAAAAACTGGTACGGGCGTACATAAGGTGTTTATTCTGGTTGTTATTAAACAAAACTCTACTCACTCATTATAAAATTAAACAGGAAATGGAATTGTATAGATTATTTTCCATAATGGAAAGGTTTCACAAATTTAAGCCTGAAATCATCAGATTATGTTAAATTTCCCTCATCCAAAAATATGCATGCCCTGAAGATTCGTCCTTTCTATCAAGATCACTTGTATAAATTGAACAAAATTAGATTCTACCCTCGTTACCACCCACTGACGCTGCATGGCTAAGGGTCATTCTGAAGAAACAAGTTGATGGATCACTCAAATATTTCACTTGAATACTAAGAACGACCATAGGACAGTCGCATAGCCACGGGGGGCTTTTCGGGGTTACAACTCCTACACCTTTCTAAGCCTTTAAAAGAGGCGCCAAAAACTTAATCTACTTTATTTCAATAGGTACTCGTAAAATAACTGTTTTTGAGTCCTAAAAACTACGTTCTTAGCATCATAAATCCCTAAATTTTCCGGGCTTTCCTGGGGTGTTTTCCGTACACCCCGGAAGGGCACCGAAATCTCCGGTATTTCAAAATCCTGGCTACGCTACTGCCATAGGAGCAACATACCTAGATATCTTAAAAATCTATAGCATAAAGTTGTTTGGACAGAAGTGGGTTAAGAAGGAGCGTGTAAATAAAAATGTTATTCAGCAACGATTGGATGTGGAGAAAATGGAGTTTCCTAAAAACTTTTTGCAAGCCTTCAGCTGTTATATTTTTCATTCCGCTTCGAGGGAGCGTTTTTTCTTGATTCCACGCCGACGAGCACGGCGGGCTCATCCGTTCTCACTTTCACCGAATGTATTCCAAAGCTCTCTCTCTTAATAGTCTCCACCCTTCCGTTTTAATCCCTATATCGCCCTCTACCCAGACATCCTTACTCCACGCTACTCCCTTTTTTTCTCCGCTCCGCCTTCCGCTTTTCCATTGTCTTCCTTCTATTTATACGAATGCATGCGCGGGTATATACAGTATTATCATAAAATAATGTTGCGGCTCTGAACATGGTCCAAATGAAAACAGAATTACTCACAGTTTATGTATTTTATTTTTCAAATATGTCTCAAATAGATTTATGCATGATTTATAAATTTCAATACATGCGCCATTAGCCGCTCGACGGCGTAGACATTAGCCTACTCCTGAAGATTGAATTCCCACCCATTGATTCCTGGTGCAAATCCCGGCGATTGCAGAGATTTTTCAGAGGCTGTCCGATCCCTGCTTCAGTAGGGCACTTCAAGTTCAGTACGACCCCGCCGTGGTCACTTTGGCGCTTTCGTTAGGAGAAGGGCGCTTATATTGAAATTTATTAATTATGCAAAATCACTGTTTGAGAGCACAAATTGTAAAAATAAGAAACATAAACTGTAAGTAATTATGTTTTCATTTAAACCATGTTCAAAACCACACCATCCTATAATGATAACCCTGTATAATAATCACCTACAATAACTTATCACTAACAATAATCACTGGCTGTTTATGAATATGAAAACGGTATAATTTTATTGAATTTTCAAAAATTTGGCAGAAAGTATTTGCTCTGAATCTTCGCGTCGAAGTAATGTCATCCTGAGAAAACGCTTAGCTTCCGCTGCACCCATTGTAGTTTGAATTATTGATTTTTATAAATTGTGCAAAAAATTGATTAAGATGTACGAAAAATAAGAAAAAGCGTAAACTGTAAGTAATTATGGTTTCATTTAAATCATGTTCAAAACCGCACCATTCTTTTATTATGACCCCATATTTTAATGCATGTAAATCGGTGTAAACCCATATATAGTGCGGGGGGTTCTTCAACATAAAAAAGAGTAGTTGAGGGGGAAAGGAGCTACTCCCAATCACTGCTTAGAGTTCATTAGAAAATGTTGCGGCGACTGTGCCATCAGCATTTGCAGATTCACCTGATATTGCTGCACTCAAACACCAGGTCGTGGTGATTCTGTAACACTCAGGTAATTCTGTAACCAACCGGAGCTTCCACTTAATTTCTCGGAGCTATTACCACCCTCATCTTCTTTTATAGATTCAAATAAAGCCACAGCTTTTGCACAAATAACTGCCAGTGATAGAGGAACATCATTTGACCGTCAATGAAAAATCCAGGAGATCAGAAGTCTTTCCGCATGCGGGGGGTTAGGGGCGTTTGTCGTGCGCGCCCGTTTCTTTTCCATCGTCATAAATTTACTCTCCTATGTCTTTTTCTCTCTCTCTCTCTGCCTCCTCCTTTTTCGTCTTCATTTTTTTTCCGCCTCTCTTCAAGCACACCCGCATTTTCCCCCATGTCGCCACTTGAAGGCGCCGCGTAATCTCTTCGTCCGCGGAGCGTCGAAAATTATTTCGAGGATTGAAAATGAAAAGAAAAAATAAAAGAAACACGATGTGCGCCCGCGACGACGTCTCTCTCTCTCTCTCTCTCTCTCTCTCACTTGTTTTCCTTTCACTCCGTGCAGCGCGATTATAGTGCGCTAAACTGCGTCTTGTCCCGACGAGACGCTTTAGGTCACACACTCTAGGGATCTTTCCCATCTTTCACTATTTTTTTTTTCGCGCGAAAGTTCTCTCTTTCACATCTTTCAGCCGCTACCCCATTAAAATATTTATTTTTGTATTCTTGAAGACTTTTTAAATTATTTAACGGTTTTAGATTGGAAATGGAGCATGTTAAACAGGGAAGATTTTGTTTTCAATAGATCACATTTTTTTATGTTAAAAATGACTTATTCATATAGCTAAGAAGAGTGGGAGAAGAGAAAAGTCTTCTAAAAACCGTAAAAAGAAGACGAAAAAACTTAGTTGGTCCCACTATGAGGTATGATGGCCTGATGAAGACAATCATAGACGGACCGGAGGAAGGGAAGAAGGGCAAGGGACGGCCCCGAGGCTATTGATTTGAGGAAGCTAGAGTACTATTTGCCACCATCCTTACATTAAGAATAAATGGGAAGTTATTTCCACACGTCTCATTGACCAACTATTTTAGGCCATCGATTTATGAATGAGTTCAGAGGAACCTTATTTGAAACTGACAAATCAATGTTTTCCTCTTGATACAAACATCGTCACGAATGCCCAAAAACATAGGTGGAATCACGTGAAGCCAGAGGAAAGGTGATGATATCCACCACGAATGTTCAGCTGGCACGAGCTATAAATTATCAAAATAGCCAAAGAACTTATATTAAACTTATCATCGCCAACCTTTCGCATTTCCATATTCGATTTTTCAAATTATTTAAAAGGTTGGAGAGTGTCAGCAGTCTTCAAAATTTACAACATATTCACCTTTCTTTCATGAGTCGATTAACTAATAGGTTCAAAGATAGATAATCAAATAGGTTATTTCTTATAAATATCTCACCGTGACACCGAAATAAACCTCAATGATAAACAAGAAAACAAAAATGCACTTATGTGATTTTTTCGATTAAATGTCAGATCTTCAGCCAGGTAAGCGATAGAATAAACGGGTATTTGTTATTTTCAAGGGGAAGGCCGGACACGCAATGGAATTTTCGGGCCATTCTTTAATTTTCCCAAGATAGCCAGCACATCACCTTTATCGAAAACGTATTGAGACATAATAGCTCTTTGCTGTAACCGTTTTTCGGACCGATAGTGGTTTCTTTATCATGATTGTTCCAAAACGCTTCCAGTCAAAATCGATCGAATTGCTTTATCGATTGTGACTTCAAAAGTTAAATTTATTTTCGTCCTACTTCCATTAATCTGTGGTATAGCATCAGAGGCTAATTTAGGGGGGGGGATTATAGGGGTCATGAACGACCCCCAAAAATTTATCAAAAATTTATAATTTTTAGTGGTTTAATATTTTTTGTATCCTTGTAAAGGATCAAAGGAAGTGTATATGGTGACAGTGGCTACTAATGAACGCGAGAGAAGCTTGAGTTGTATTTATCGCAAAACGTAGAACTACCTACAAATATTTTACACGGGAGAACACCCCTTTCTCCCGGGTGTTATTCCATAATCCCCGTACCCAGGTCATGACCCCCCCAATATTTGGCACTTAATGCGCCCCTGAATAGCATGGTTTGTAGTAAAATATGTTGGTTAACATTTTAACCCCATGACAGTCGGCTTCGTCAACCAAGGAGGCATATACTTATACATGCGTGGAGTAAAAAAATAGAGACAAGGTTGGCGTGACCTCCGCTTCCTTTTCACAACCTCCAGCAGCTGGGCCCGTCGCGTCGTCGGAGGGCAATGTCACTTTCCTTATGTTAGAGCTCGGAATAAAAGAAACGCAATGAATATCTAAATGAGAAGGGGGACTCAGGACGAAATGACTCTTGCATGGGGATAAGGCAGAGGACTAGGGAAGACATCTTGCGCGGCCCACCCTTGCCGTCCTCATTAATAAGGACGACTTCTTCTTCCTCGAACCAATCCACTATACGTATACGCACCCCTACTTCCGCCCTGTTTTTGCCCCTGCCCCAAGTTCCCCCAAACATGTCCCCCCCCCTAAATGTCCTACACTGCCTATTCATCCGAGACGCCCCATTTTGCACCACACCGAGGCCCTTTGGTATCCCATTATTTAAAATAGAAGTTACGCAACTGAAGCTATGACGATCACAGGCTTTTCCGGCGCATTGTGTCGAGGAAGGCTATTCGGGATTTCTACCGGGTCAGGGTCTCCATCACGGCCGACGTTTCGATGAACGAGTCGTAAATCGCCATCAGGGCATGATGATGATGACGCACAGCATTGCATTCATTTTTTCGTGCGCTTTTCCACAGTGTTTTGTTAGTTCTAACCGTGAATCGTGGAAGAGAACACATCGGAATAAAAAATGACGTGGATATAATATGGAATTGAGAAGTAAACTCATGAATTGAGGAGTAAAATTAACAATAATAAAAGAAAGTCCCTCAGAGTTGATGAAAACAGCGATTAGGGACGCAACGAGCGGGAAATTGGAAAACAAACCAAACGATTGAAGTGGGAGAATTATTCTAGAGGCTTAGCGTATGTTTATTTTTTTCGGATTTCTGAACAAAAGAACGAGAGATCCTTGTGCCACTGGCAGTTGTGGCGGAAGAAATGAATTTCCCCGAAGAGAAAGAGAGACGGAGAGATCGGGGCGAAAGGAGGGATTATCCGATCCGAGAACTTTGATAAGATTTCTTAGGTCTCCGATGGGGGCGGCAGATGATCCTGCCCAAACATCCTGCCAAGCCTCAAATCCGAATCAACTTCAGAAAAGTGCCTTCTCTCCATATACGCCTCGAGGCAGCACGAGCAAAATTCGGTATCAAAGAATAATAAATCACAAGAAGCCTCCGGCGATTTGTAAGAAATTCTTCTCGACCTCTTCTTATTCGGCACTCGACCGGCCACATCTCTAATACGCAGCGAGAATATGGAATCCGGCGAAGCAAAACTTAATCCTTCAAATTAGTTAATTACTAAGGAAATCCGTGCAATCCGTCAAAATCTGTAACAGGCGTACATAAACCGTTACACAGACGTTAAACGAGTTTAGGCTGGGAGTCGCTAGAGACTAGGAGGCTACGCGTAAGGCTTATATTGCTTGAGTAGTCGAGAATAGATATCTTTCGGAGCGACACGGGGAACATCACATTAGAACCCCAATATATTTCCACGTCCGACAGAAGCGATAAATTAAGAGACAAAGTTTGCCGAACGAATTGGCATGGGAATTCGTTTTCCCATTGAACATTAAACGGCTAAAACAAGTATTAAGTGGAATTTCGTGAAAGAATTTCCCTTTTATTTGTCAACGGCTGCCGTCCTAACACCCCCTAACACATCACAAACACGCCTCGCCATTGTAAAATTAAACAGATCTGAGCATTCCAAAAGTTTTGATCCGTGGGTAAACTCTTCTCGGCATTCCCACCGGGTTACTTTATCCATAACGACCAACGTTTCAAACTCCGACTCGGGGCTCATCTTCAGGGCTGAATGTTGTTTTATTTGTTTTTGGTTGCTAAGTCTCATTGCTACAATAAATTTAGTTTATTAAAAAACATTTAAAAAACTAAAAATTATGATGCCAGTTCTTTTATCGCACCTATTTGTAACTTATTAAACAATCTATTTCCTTGTATGACATTTTAAAAACACTTAAGTTCTTTAAGAGTATTAACGAGCAAAATTGGTCAACTGCATCATGATTGGCTAGCTCAGTGACGTAGTTGTTACGGATTTTCGTCTTCGCAAACTATCCGTCACTCCTAATATCTTTTGCAGAACGGGTTTCCAGGCATTGCTGGTAGAGTACCCAGAATCTCTATTGAAGTTATTTTCCTCACATTATTCGCAGGGAGAACATCAAATCATAGTTTTGGTATGTGTTTTGCGGTTCAAAGAGCCCAGTTAATAATACGCCATACCCACCCATAGGATATATCTAACGCAAAAATGAGAAATGTTGAAGCATGAAACCTTCGTCCTCAAGGGACCAGTTGGAGTACTGGTGAAAATTCTGTCAACAATGGCCGACATACGCGGCGAGAACCAGAAAAATTCCGAGAAAGATATCTAATACTCCACAAGGGTGCTCATATCATTAAGATGAAATGGGCCAATTCTTAGAAGGAAGTGCAAAAAAACTTTGATATAAATTAAACTTGACAACTTGCATAAATCATTCCTCGGTGTAACCAAAATCAAGGAGGTAGAAAAAAGACCGTTTATTACACCCCTGAGGTTATGTTTGGAACGGATGCATGTAGCTTGCCAACATGAAATTCGTTTTAGCCAAGGGGGTGAAAATATAAGTCTCTAGCCGTGAAAATTCATTTTTTTATAGCCATGAAAAGAATTCAAAGATAGACCTTACATTCCGACGAACAAGTTGAAAACCATAGTGATTAAGGGAAAGATGCGTACATTATAAATTACGGAAAAGAGGTTCACTACATGCATTTAAACGGAAGTTACAGTGAGAAATAATCTCACGAAAGTAAAAGGGAAGAACAATCGTTACAAATTACATTCATTCAGTAGTCGAACATTTCAGTTTTAACTTTTACAACTAGGTCATAAATAAAATTACTCTTTTAAATTCGTCCAATTTATAACACTCATGTATATGACATTCTTATCGATTGTATAAAGAGAAAGATTATTTACAGCATAAAATTGAAAAAAATTTTGAAGAGCTAATATAATTTCATAATTCTTGAGTCATGGTGTCGTCAGGTGAGAAATAGCGAAAAAAATGCTTGGCCTGAACGTGAATTTATATTATACGGTTACACATTGATAAATTTTACTGTTAATATTATAGCCCACGAGAGGAGATGAGGAATCAATTTATGCGCATATTTTAAAGCCGTCCTCCACGAAATCATTTTATGACACCATAAAACAGGAAGGAAAAATATGATTCTTTCATCGAAACGACGGTGAAATTTCTGCAACCTACGAATCATTCCAACGCATTGACCCTAAAGACTAGGTTCACAGAAAAAGATTTAATAATTAATTCACTGAAACCCCCAATACTCAGCACGAGACAGCGATCGTCTTGATTGAAAGAGCTTCCTGGCAAACAACAAATTTTACGAGGATAAAAGAGTCATTTTTCCGCCTAGATTAATGGGTGAGTGAACTGCTCGTAAACAAAATACGATAGCTCACTTAGGCATTTATTTTATTCTATAGTTAATTATGCGGTACGCACGTCATATGAAGAGACTATAAAGTATTAATTCATTGTACACTTATATTCCTCAATTTGTCGATGCTGAATTTTATTGGGGTGAAATACAGTAAAAATGAAGAAATACTCGAAAAGTCTGAAAATATGCAAAAAGATATAAACCACGGAAACTAAAATCAAAAGTAATCCAAATAAAATGTCCCGAACGTGATCAATTTGGTCGACTCATTGGCCGATCGAAGAACGTAAAAAAAGGAGAGAAGCCAGGACTTACGCTACCTAATTGTTATTTACCAAGAGGAAAATTTGTCATGCGTAGGATATAGAAAACACCCAAAATACAATAGGAACAAGAAAACACCAGCAGAAAACCGGAGAAAGAAGTGCATATCCCACCAGAGGACCTATCGGGAGTTAAATAACAACCAGAGACACAATAACATCAGTGTGAAGATGAAAATTATCAAGACAAAGCTGTACCATACTTTTCGATGGTAGGTAGTGAGGTTTAAAGAGAAATTCTCCAGAAAATAAATTAATGGTAACTTTAAAAAAATTACAGCAGTTACGTTGGCAACAGCATTTACAGTCGTTACGTGGGCAAGATGATGGAAGGAAAAATTGATGGAAAATTTGCCAGGGGCAAGCATCTAGGATAGACGAAGAAGGATACGGGAAAGAAGAGCTTCAGGGAACTGTAAGAACTGACATAGTACGATAGGGAGGAATGGAGGGCTGAAGCATATAAATCTTAGAATTGTTATTATATGAATGAATGAATATAAATAAGGTGGTGGAAGGGATGTATATGAAATAGATCGAACATGCAGCTGTCTTAGAGATGCTGAGACGTGTGAGATAGCGTAATTCTTGCGGGAATGCAGCCAGGAGGGAGAATAATAACTGAGTGGACTTATTGCGAGGCACTAAGGACTAATGAAGACAGTATTAGAAGGAAGAGTCGATAGAAATAATGAGGGAAAAAACCTTAAGCTGAGTGTGCATTAAATGACGCAAGAGGATGCAATAAGCAACTGAGAAGATACGAGAGGACAGCCTTATAAAGTGAAAAGCACTTTTAAATGAGACCCTACGAGGTTGATGGCCTGCGATGATGAATATGAGAATGACGGAGAGACCTAAGAAGTTCACGGTGAACGATGAAAAAAAGATCTAATTTACGAAGAAAACACAAGAGGAAGGACTCGCTAATGCAAACGGTGAGTCAATAATAATCCTAGTGGAAACTTTAATTATCACTTTATGACCCCTCGTGATCGACCGAGCGGCGTTCTAGCGATGGCGCGCCACTTGTGGAAGCAAATGCAGGAGCGGGAAAAGGAAGCAGATTAGCTGCACGGATCTCGGACCAGTGCTCAATTCGTAACTCACGATATAGACTCACGACCCGAACTTCAATAAAAAACCTCACTTCAGTAACGTACCAGTTGTTCCAATCCACCATGATGATTCAGCAAACAATGCAAAAATCCAATACGGCACTGTTAACAAAGTGAGATGATAAGATGAAAACAAATAGCACTCTTTTTTTACTTTCTCATCCAAAAATCTTCCAACAGACAAATTAAAATAAAATGTAATTGCACTTTTCACTATAATTTTAAAGCATACGACGAGTTTCTGCTCACAGAGCCATCATCTGGTACAAGACAGTCCCAGATGTATCAGATAATGGCTCCGTGAGCCGAAACGCGTCGTATGCGTTAAAATAATTCCTGAAAAGTTCAATTACATTTATTTTGAATAAATCCAACTTCCACTACATCACGCCTGAATCGGTTGAATTTACTAGTGCACAAACACATACTATGAAACGCTAGATAAACTGCATAACTACCGGGTGGCCGTAAAAACTAAGAAGATATTCGTCTCCCGAATTTCCTCTCCACCGACAATATCAAATGCTGAAAATCCTAACTTCGGCGGTCTTCTAAACTCTCACATAAGTCTCTCGTCAACAACTCGCTTCCTTCTTTCTAAACGCCTCTTTTGCCGGCGCTATTATCTCAGCGGTATCTTTATTGCTGTAACTGTTTTCCCTCGACGAACTCACCCCAAGTGATTAAATCCTTCTGCATGCTCAAGCTTATGCCCCCCTGCCGATACATATATATATATATATATATATACATCGCGCCTCACTTTCTTCACTCGTCGGAAGTCCTGGAAAATCTCATGACTTTAAGTTTTCTTAGGCCCTTAAAAAAATGTACAGTGAAAAAAATCGTGAGTCCTCGTCTCGCCCTCTTCTGTCCGGGGCGATGACTTCCCTGTTTTTCCCTCTCTCATATTTTGTTTTCCTTTTCCCCAACACCACGAGGGAAATCTCGTCGTTCTCTTCCACAGCTGCCGCTTCGGCGCAGGGGTACCTCTGGATATCCCTTCGCTCTCCACACGGCATCCTGCCCCTTTATAAAAACCCTTAAGAGTCCTCTACCATCGCCAACTATGCCTTTCCACCGGTGATACGCCCCTACAGAAGGCATTTCGTCAACATAATTTTACTCGAAAAAATTTCACCGATAAATTATATACGCCAAGGATGAAATTCGCTATGAAAAAATTATTTGGCTTTGCCGCGATTCGAACCCCGATCTCCCTATTAGCCGGACAGATATGCTACCAGTTAAACCTCCAAGCTATCTTCTTTCAAGGCGAACGTCAGACAGGTTATACGGTGGGATAAACTAAACGCCTTGGCAAGTTGTATTTTTTCTTTGTTTTCGGATGGTATTACTCGCTTAAAATATTACGCCTTAATTTTGAAATTTTCAGGGAAATGGAGTGAACTCAAGTAAACAGTTATATATGCGCTTGAAATGTAAAAATTTTACACTCAAAGAAAATACCGAGGCAAATTTTTCATTTTAAAGACAAAGGTAAATGTTAGCAAGGGTGTGACCTATATATAGTCCATGTTTGCACCCTCGACGACGGAATGCTGGACATGGCAGCTTATAGATGAGATATCGATGGCTAAGTTCTAACAACACGTATCTCAAAAATAGCAACTTTTCAGGAGAGCAAAAAAACTATTATTTTTTTACTTGTACACTGAAATTAAAAACCAAATGTTGATAAAACTGAAGAAGAAGCATTCATTTGCAAACAAAGAGTTTTATTTTGCTTTTATTTTAAAAAAATGTTATTACACTTTGTTAAAGATACCTGTCTGGGTAAACGAGGGAGAGGAAGGAAGAAGTTTTTAGATAGAATGAAAGGGAGAAGACATTTGGTATAGTGAAAATAAGTAAGAGGGAAGTCCTTGAAGAGATGAAATGAATGGTAGGCGCCGATACTTTGTCGAAGTACATTGTAGAATATGAAGTAAAGATACTTTGCACTTAAAAAATCCACTAAAAATATTGATTTAAATGACGAGTCAAAATGTTTTACTGCACTACGCATCATCAGGGCTCATAAGGAAGAGATATAGGAAATATAAGGAAGAGATTCGTTCTGATGATTCAGCAGTACAGTGAAAAATCTTGAATCATTTTTTAAATAAATATTTATGTGGAAAAGTGCAAAGTATCTTTACTTTATATCCTCCATTAACGGAGATAAGGCTGCCAGAATACTTAATAAATACTCTATGGAATTCTAGGTTAATCGGTAGAATATTTTCATAATAATAACAACAACAACGATAGTAGTAATGATGATAATAAAAATACAAAAATAACAACTATAGAAATACTAATAAAAATAATAATAACAATAACAATAGCAAGAACAATAACTCAATATAATTACATATAACAATTAATATTATCATAAAATATATAACCCATAACATTTGAAGATGAAAGCGTAAGTTTGAAACAAGTTAAACATGACGAGAGAAGGCCGGTGGAGAAGTGATGCGCCCTCTAACTCGGAGACCCATCCGTGTCCTTCCCCTGGGCCTCTCTTCATCCCTTCCCACCGTGACATTCCCCAAGGATTCAAGTCCTTCGGTGTCGGAATCCCCACCATACACCACGCCCCGCTCCAACCGAGACGGAAATATTAAACGTGACAATCTCCCGAGAAAGCATTTCGTCTCCCTTGAGGCGGAACGAACCGTGCCAGCTCATTTCTCACCGGCCAGTCGTCGCGCCTCGAAAATTAATATTGGAAGTAATACACCGGTTTAAGGTAGGTGCTGATGGAAGCAGGGGTATTTTTTCTTTTAATACGGAAGAACACGTCACCTCACACCATCCCATTATTCGTCCACCAAACACGCCATATCGTTCTTCTTCCTGTAAAATAAATCCTGCTGTCTGCCTTCTTATTTTTTACCATTAAATCAACCTTCTCTCTCAGACATTTAAAAGTTTCTCGCACCTCAGTAATAACTCCTAACAGTAGCTCGGTATCTCCCAATCCTTCTTCAGTAATTTTTTCTATTCACTTATTTTGCCGATCTAATCCCTGATTAATTAATTAAAATAGAAAAGACATAGGGGATTAAGTTATCAGACTATAGTATAGGACATCGGTTATAGTATATATATATATAAAATAAATTGGTGGATTAATACAAAGTTTGTTCGTTTTAATTATCAGTTATAGTATAGGGAATTATCAGATTTTAAGTGGATACCAATAGAAATCCAAAAAACTATTCAAGATAGATATTACATAGATTCATCTTGAGATCATACGACGTGCTAAAACCCACAGAGCCGTGCCAAAATAAAATTTTCAAGTTGCGATTACAGTGAGGCGAGAATTTCTTCCTGATGGAAGGACCAAGTGAGGTATGACCATATTAAGTGACTTCACAGAGAACAATTTCCCAGACTACATTCATCTTATTTAAGGCTGCCAATCGCATCATAGATCCGCGACATGAACACGCAGACACGACCTTCGACAACCGACCGCACAGTTTGTTTCGTACATAACAGGCCAACCGACATTCGGCCCACTCTCTTTCTGCAACTCACATTACACATACGTTGGGGAAGTCCTGATTTCTCTTGATTTATTTTCACTTTTTGTGAACACTCTCACGGTAATATCTGATTATAGTTGCGGGTACGAGCCTCACTAGGGTAGATTACCTCCATTCGAGGCTGGATGCGTATGTCTGTGGTATATTGTAGGTTGTTTGAACACCAAATGCAAAGGTGTTTTCAGTAATTGTGAGGTTTATGGCAATAAATAAATAAAAATCAGCCGAAAAGAAAAAAATACCAGTTTGGTATCAATAAAAATTAGATAAAGATATTGGAACGAAAAAAAATCAATTACCGTTCCTAAAATTTCAGTACATGAAAAATGAATTTATCTGCAATTTTATTACTGCCACTATATTTTAATTAAATTTTTCCTGTTCAATTGTCAAATTGTTGGATTTAAGTTTCCTTTCTCACACAAACCTCATTTAATACCGCCAACACAAACATACGCGCTAAATATTATTTCTTTAGGTGAACTGTATGGTTGGGTTGAATCAATGGACCGACCGGCACGGCAATATCAAACGCTACTTCGGTGCGGTCATGGAATCGAGAGTGAAACGGAACCTCCGTGACATTGCTGGGAAGACAACGGAGGTTCCGTTACAAACGAGAATACGTCTCTTGGGTTGACGATCGCGATGCGTTTTCTGTCGAAAATCGATAATCATTGCTGAATGTTTTTTAGTCTAGTTTCTAGTCAGTGGTTAGTGTGTCAGTGTTTCACGACTATCTCATTGGCCAGTTATCGACTATTGGTTACTCTATAGCCATTCACTGACGGTGTAGTCACAATGTAGCCGTCAGTGGGAGTCGGAGCGCGGGTCATACCGGCGCGCCGGTGCTACCGAAGCTCTTCGTCATCCCCGTGCCAACACCGGCGACTTCTCTCCTTCCCGAGGTAGCGGTAATATCGAACATTTAGACTATTCTATACGCAAAACTTCATTGCTTCATATTCGTTCATTAAATTGATTGGTTGTCGTTCTAAATGGGAATAAACTTTGGTGAATACCCTTGGTGTCCCAAGGGTGGGTTTAAGCCCACTTCACAATACGACCCGGGAACGGGACCTTGCAATTTTACAAAGATGTATACCAGGTTCACTTCTCACATAAATGCTGTTTTAAAGGAGCTGTTTTTACGTCACGTCCCTTTTTACTCCACCAGGTTTCCCTTCGCACCGATCCCTTGTTTTTTTTCTTGCGCACCGCTTACCGCGACGCCTTTAAAACGCATCCACACCCTTCAAGCACACCCTTGTGTAAGCGCATCCCTCTCCACCCCTTTTTCCGAACACACGCGTGGCCTCCTGCACACATGCAGCAAAACTTCTGGAGTGAGTTCTGGAGGGGGTTTTTAAGTGGCGAAGAACTCGGGGGAGAAGGTTTAAGGAGACTAGGGGTTGCCTAAAAAGGAGTGAGGGTGGGGTTAAGGGGTCCAAGAGTTGAAGGAGAGCGCCTCCGTCACGGAGAAGGGAGGAAGAGGAGGTGTCGACAAAAAAAGGCAGAAAAAAAGCGAAATAAAAAAAATGGATTGGGGAAAGCGGTGAAGAGAGAGGTGTCTGGTTTCACGGTCGTAACCTCGCTCAATAAGGGTGACATACACCCCCAACCCCACACCCACTACATTCCCTTCCCCTCCTCCCAGGACACTCAAGATATGTCTTTCTTTTTTCATCCCTCAGCCAAGGAAAACTTTCAAGGGAGTTGGTTCGCCTAAGACTTTTCACAAACATGCGACATAAACTCCTACTGAAGGGCTTGAATAAAAAACAAATTTAAAAATTAAAATTATGACGTTCACTACAATTTCAAATCAGAGCAGAGGCTGTAATTAATATATTTGACGTGAAAAACTACTCTTCTTCTTTCGATGCAGCCATTCCCGTTAGGGGTCAATGTTCCTAACTTGTTGCCTCCAAGTCACTCAAACCTGAGTATCCCTTGGAGTCAAACCCTTCTCCCTCAAATCATTTTCTAGACAGTCCCTCCATCCTCTCCTTGGTCTTCCCCTCTTTCTCTTTCCTTCTACCTGCAAATTTAAAATTCTGAATCCCTTCATCTTCCCTTATCACTTCTTAAAATAGTACCGAACCATTGCATCCTTGTCTCTTGCAATCTCCTTGAGATCTCAACTACTCCTGCTATCTCCTTATCGTCTTATTCCTATTCTTATCTCTTATTGTTTTTCCCATCATCCATCTCATGATTCTCGTCTGTGACACACCCTTTACCTTTTCGTGGGCTTTTCTTAGCAGGCCAAGTTTCACTGACTGCGCTGGTCGCACAACAGTTTTAAATACTTTTCCCTTGATCCTGTTCTCAATCCTGCGATCACACAACACCACGGATACTTTTTCCCAGTTCCTCCACCCTGCTTGAAGTGAACAAATACATGGATTATAAAATGATCAATAGATGTTCATTATGGATCAGATACTGGAAAAGATCGTCAATGAAAGAATATTTTGAGGACATCGACCATATATGCCAATCGCTTCGTCTAGATTCTCTCTTCAAATGAGGATTGGGAGACTGCCTTAACACACTGCGTACGACAGTGTTGAAATCTGCTCCGGCTGGTTTTCAAACATGACCACTTTAATATGCACTCATCTCTTTAAATTGCTATTGTTTCTAATTTTTTAATGATTTTAAACGAATTTTTTTGCATTTACTGTGGTTTGATGTTAGCACTCCTTTTTGGTGTGATGCGAATGCGTGAATATAGCAATTTTTAACACATGAATTCATTCAAACAAAAAAATGCATGTAAACATTCTAAAAGCGCACAACTTATTCAAAATTATATTAGTATCAACGACAGTTGCCCTTTAAATACAAACAAAACATAGATAATTGAATTCAATTGGCAAAATAAAAGGGGCTAACGGTCTGAAGGAGAATTCTTGTGATCCAGCGACATGACTCTGGAAAAAACGAAGATTCTCGTGATCCGTACGCAACGTGCATGCGATGGCGCGCCGGTCGTGCAAGAGTTGAGAGTGTAGGGGTCCATGGGGGCGAGGCCCGTGCATTTCACTCCGGGAAAGTCGCCATTTGACTTTCAAGTTGACGCATTTTGAAGAGATAGTGAGAGAGAGGATGGCAAAGCCGGGTGGAAGAGATTTCAGCGGGGGTGAAATAAATGGGAGGAAAACGAAGAGGCGCCGACGAGCAGTAGTACTGAGTGTTGTTTTTTTTCCTCCGCTCCTTCGAGGAAGAAGGACGGGTAGCGTGGCGTGAGGAGGGTGCCAGCTGCCAGCACCACTAGAGAGGGACAGGACCAAGATAGCGAAGGGTGGCACTTAAAAAAGTGCGA
Organism: Ischnura elegans; assembly: GCF_921293095.1. Classification (NCBI taxonomy): domain Eukaryota; kingdom Metazoa; phylum Arthropoda; class Insecta; order Odonata; family Coenagrionidae; genus Ischnura; species Ischnura elegans. The sequence goes on along the minus strand of NC_060249.1, from coordinate 114,635,333 downwards.
GGGAGAGAGAGACAGAGATAGAGAGACAGAGGCGCAGAAATAGCACGACTCCCACCGCAAGCTGCGGTGTGCACCCGCTAAAGTAAACACGCATCGACCGTACACGCAAGCAACTGTATGATACGCGTGTACAAATTTCAGCGTATGATATGCCACAATCTCGATCTGAGCAGCTGTCCCCGCGAAACTTAACGAGGGTTACCGTAATCCTTTTTCATCTATCCTCGGAGGCGGCCCAATGTTTTTGTGCGAATCGGTACCTTTCGGGAAATTCTTAAAATTCGACTTTATACACCAGGGGTTCGTTCATCACATTTCGCAACAATTCAAGCCGAAATATCCTTTTTGACATAAAAACTTAAAACAAAAAAAAACAAAAATTATAAAAAGTTTAAAAATAAAGAAAAAAGAATGTCTTGAATTTACGGTTTGTTGTCCTTTCGGACTTTTGCAAATGATATTTGCCGGTTAGAGTTAGTTCATCTTAGATTTAGGGCTGGTTTTATAATGAATAGTCAGCGGTAACGGGAACATGATACAGTCGAAACGTAAACTTGAGAATATTTGAAAGTTTAAGATAATAACAGTAGTTTAGAATTAGGTTTTGATTAACAGATTACCTAAAGTGGAGAATATTGCTACCTCTGATTTACGCGCAAAAAAAATTACGAGACATTATAAACCCAGCCCTTAGTGTTCATCGCACGCGCTCACTAGTAGCCTGTCTTCCAACTTCTCCTTCAATTACACTGAAAAGGTAACACTGGTTCCTTTACTCTTGTTCGTGCCAATTGTTCCCTTAAAGGCATTCTGGTGCACAAGCACTTCCGCTGAAGAGGTGGAAAATTCTCGCCGGCAGATGGCCCGCTGTACAGGGTGTTTCACGAGGAATTTAAATAGTTTTTCATGTGTATTCAAATTTTTCGACATTTTATTTAATGCTCAGGATTTTTAAATACATTAAATAAATTAGGTCGGCGAAAATCAGCAATTACAACTATCCAAAACAATTCTTTTTTGAGCTTAATTAAACGAGGGTTTTTGGGCGAGTATAAACGATACGATTGCGCTGCTCAACCAATTTGAGTTTAAAATAAAAAATTATCTTCAAATGAAAATCTAAAAAAAACATCATGAATTTTCGCTATTGCAAATTAATTTTTAAAAAAGTCCGAAACAGTACACATTATTATTTGAGTAGAAGTTGCCCGTTTCATACACACTGAAAATTTTATTTTACAGAAGAAGGATAAATGGTAATATTCCACTTTTTTCTATAACACGATGCGACCGATGCAACGATCAGCACTTTTTCGATGCAATACGGAGGATCGAGGAATACATGTCGCAAAGATTTTGAAAAATTGGAAAACTGCCACTTATTTCATCATTAGAAAAATGGTTTTCCGGCGTCTCCGATAAAACAGAGCCAGGAGACGCCTAGACTATACAGCAGTCGACACAAATAGAAAGTAAAATAAGTATAAAACTGCCATTTTCTTTACTAGAAAGTAAGTTGACATTAGATCACACATATTTAGTGAATACTATAGGGGGTTTGAGCTCTAAGGTCTAAGGGATCCAATATGGAACGAAAAAGACTTTGGGCCTTTCGTTGGAAGGGCCATTTCTTTTCCTTCGGGTCGCTGAGGAGGGCCAATTTGGGTGCCAAAATGTGTATTCGACCCGCTCCTCGTCCCTTCCCGACCACCGACTACGCTCATCTTATAGCTAATTTCTCCTGGGGTGTTGAAGCCATCTGTGAGTGAGACAATCTGTGTGTGACTGTTTTCCGAGTGCTTGTGAGTACGTATACCAACAATTAGGCATCCTTAGCAGGGTCTCACCAGCCCTGCGTAGAATCTCCGGTTGTTGACCAGGAAGTTTGTGTCACTTCAGCCCTCACAAAGGATCTTGTTCTGGTTGTATGCATGCATGAACGTGTTTGTTACGCTTAGCCATGCCGGCTGAGATGCTGGGGTATGGTCCTTGCGGTGAAATTCTCCTCTTCCCGCACACCAACCTCCAAACCAATGATTCATTTTTGTAAAGTGGACGAGCGTTGGGAGACATTATACGGCCATTTGACTTTTTCATTCCATATTGCATACTGTCTGGTTATGCGTAATTATGAGAAAGGCTCACTTTGATTGGCTATCTTTTTCGTTAATTTTTTAGAACTTCCTGCGAATCACATATGTAATTATAAAGGATTATAGTATTGTATAAGTAGTCCAACACATGGGTGTCGCTAGGACATCAATTCAGAATCGTCTGCCATCTGTCTGGTTACTATTTTATGATAAAAGTAATAAGCCCACATGGCCAGATGGATTTAATTTCCGGTTTTTTCCGTTTTTGAAACTTGAAACTTTAAGTTTTACTCATTTATGTAATCCTGCAAATGAAGGAAAAACGCGGTGTGGTCACATAAATTCCTATAGACACTCACAAGTTACGGCAACGGCTTTAACCTTGTCCTATCAATAATTCAAGTTGAGGAGAAAATATTATTTTTCAATTTAGCAAGGTAATTATAGCATAGAGGACAATACATATTAATTTATTTGCAAGAGTGTTGATTAATTATTAAATAATTGTAGTGATCCGGAAATGGAAGATTTCCATTTCCAAAATATGCATAAATATTTTGTTGTGTGACGTCTCAGAATAGCCAGCTGTGACAAACTATGCCTCAGGATTTGTACCTTTTCACTTTCAAGAACGCCTAACCTTCCTCTTCCCTTCCTTTCCCCATCCTCTTTGGTGAAAACATCCTGGTTCCACTTCCCTATATAATGGCACGGTGGAGATGCTATTAGGACTCACACAGTAACACACACCCACTTACTGGACTCGGTTACTCAGTCACCAGTAGACCCACCAGTGGTCGGTCAGCAATGTAGCCGTCGGTTGGAGTCGAAGCGCGGGCCGCATGTCCCGTGCGACCTAAGCGCCTCGTGCCATCACCAGCAGCTCCTCTCCTTCCCGAGAATTTTGACTAAATTTTGACTATTCTAGACGCACAAATTCATCATTACTTTATGCATATTTTGGAAATTGAGATCTTCCATTTCCGGATCACTACATAATGCAAAGCATCTCATAAGATACATTGCCCGTTTTGGCTAAATAAATAATTTGCATTGGTGACCAAGAATTTCGAATGAGTGATTCTCAAGCAAATATAGCCGGACAATGCTTGTACTACCGAGAAAGAAACTCATTCATGGATTAAAAGCTGTGATGAGAGAATCACCCAGAGAATCATATGATTCCAAGGTCCGCGGCTGACTTCAAATATAATTAACAACACGAAAAAAAACACTCATTCTTTCAGAAAACGTGGTCATACACAAAAAACAGGAAACGTACAAAAAAAAACCTTTCACAACCTTCCTCAAATGCATTCAAGACTTCTTTATCCTCGTCTCAGAGGGCAGAGGTCACTTCCGCTCGCGGTGAAAAAAGAACCACGAAAATAAGAAGCCAGTGGCGAGTCGGTGAACCACAAGCACGCTTTCAAGGGTAAGTACTGTGTATCAGAAGGAAGAACGTGCGGAGAATGAAAGGAAGCGGACGCATTGCACTAGAATGAAATCATAATTACTTTACATCACCTATTCAGCTCTAAGTGTACATACTAGTACGCAAGCCGGCTCAATAGGCGTTTGGAGGGGGATGCTAGGACACTAGCCGTTATCAATTAAAAATGAAATTCGTATTCGAAGTTCTCCAACCATAAATTAAATTCCTTAATTGTTCAGGGAAAAAAAACGAATTCCCATATCTATCTGTTCGGAAAAACATCAAGTGTGTGCCAGGGATGGCAAGTGAAACGAAATGAAAGTCAAAAACCAGTAAAATTTCAATAGTTTCGTTCCCGGGAGCGAAAAATCGGAGTCAAAATTACTTCGGGTCGAAACTAAAGTAAAACTCTGGGAGGAAACGAAACAGATAATGTTTCGCACTGGAGGGACCACTTGCTTCACCTTCGAACGGTTTAGTTTCGACCTACATACCGAGTACGAAATATGCTTGAATGGAGAAGAGGTTCGGCCTACCGCCTTTAGATGCATCGGGCAATCATATTTTTTTACCACAAACAGGATAACGGTGTACGTAAACTGCACATTCAATTTTTAAGCTCAATTTTTTAACTTCGCTACATTATGTCAGGGAGACCGGGGCACGTTGGCCATGGGGCAGAATAGCCTAGTCGAGTTAATTCTTACAATAGGCACAGAATCGTGCCATGAATCAATCAGAAGGTTGGTGGCACTGTTTCCCTTCCTCTACAACAGTGCTACCAACATACTTGTTTAGCTATTCAAAAAATTACATGGGCCAACTTACCCCGATGTAGCGGCAGTTTGGCTCACTTGACATATGCCCAAGATTTATTTATTTTTAAAATTTATAACCCATCAGTTTAATAATTACCATCCATATTTAGATAGATTGTTCGAAAATTTAACAATAATTTCGTAAAGTTAAATATGTACAAATAAATAATATTTAAAAATTTTTAAAATATATGGCCAATGTGATCCGGTCTCCCCTACCAGTGACATTAAACAATATTTTAGCATGAGAAGCCCATTCGTGATATGATTTCAAGCGTTTTGTAACTGTCCTTACGGGTTACGCAGCGCAGCGCGACCCATGTGGCTTTTGACAAAGTTCAAGCTCCTCATGAATCCTCGTGAAAAATGCTTGACGTTGGGACCAATATTTCTCCCTAGCTATTCATCTACTACTTTTATGACCGGAGGCCTTTGATGTGTAAAATAGAGGAACACACTGAAAACAACCAGCTTATTTCATGAGATGTAAATTAAATTCTCATCACAGTTAGATCTCAAGAAGCAAGGGTGGCGTCAGGGTATAATTCGAAACTATAAATGAGGCTTCAAATTATTAAGACTTTCCAGTTCCCATAATAATATATCGCCTCTCATCTTGAGTCAAAAAATCTGAAGTTTGATCTAAGATTTCGGTTACAGCGCGCCCACGCTGACAAATCTATTTATATCTATTTTACGATGAAAACGCAATCTATATTGGTGTTCTCGCTTTTATTGGCTACGCTGTCTATGGCAACGCAGAACTCCGTTCGAATGACAAAGCAACTTTACATCAAGTTACGCCTCGGCGACCGAGGCCCCCTTCGTGACAGGACCCGCTCTCATTGATATTGGTACTGCTCCAGTGCGAAAAATTCCACCTCTTCAGTAATTTTGATTGTGCCCTAGGCACGAACAAAGAGAATAGGATGGTTTCCTATTTTTTTAATCGTCGAAAGCGAAAGATTATTACTCCTGAAGTACGTATTTCACGATTTTAGATTTTTAAATGACGATATCTATTTTTCGCGATTAAATGTGATGTAAAAATTTTCAAGCGCGCGAAAACGCGACGGCTAAGAATGAATGCAGGGAAAAGTCCGTGTGACGTCATTCTGGTTCCGGCTGCTGCTGTGTGAGGTCACCTTGGTGCAAGGCTATGAGCGCCGAAACGATGCAGGCTGCTAGCAGGTAGCGCTTGGCTTAAATAAGGATTATTAATACCCTATCAAACGAAGGAAACTTTCCGACCACAGACAATTTTATTAGGTGGTTATTAAGAGATGTTTCCCAGAGCTCTGTGCCTCATACATGCATTGGTAATCTCAGACACTCGTATAGCATCTGGGTCCCAGTGATGTCACTTGGAGTGGCATCGCATAGGCGCCAATCTGGCCTTTTTCAAATGAGGTTAAAATTGACCATTAAGATTCGTCTAAACATGGATTTCTAAAACCAAATAATTTGCGTATTATGAATTCAAAAATGGTGGGTAACGAATCGCAATCAATGCCTCTCGTTTTCTTAGATTAAGGAAACTACCCTATCACGCAACAAATGTGTAACGGATCAGTGTATACCTTTACAGCGCAAGTGAAGGAAAAATTGAAGTAAAGGCAGCTTGTGAGCGCGTGCAATACACTCTAATTTAGGAAGACATGTTTAGGAGTACTTTCAACATAAAGAAAAACATACTTCCCAGAAGCATTTAATCTAACATTAATAGAATTTAATCTAATTCTAAAAACACACAACTAATCGGAAAAAAACATACCACCGGCATGAGGCCACATATCGGTTCTCTGCAGAAAAAAATATTTTACAAGTAAAATTTAAAAATAAAAGTTGAGCAGAGTAAAATATTGAAAATTGAAATCATAAACTTTAATTTTTTGGTAGGGTTCATCGAAGAAAGTTATGCAGCCATCCCACCCACCCACGGATCCTGTGAGGGGTCTTGAGGGTTGAGACCTTCTCCAAAAGCACCGCCGCAGCTTAAGCTTCTCCTCTCCGTTTTCCCGCGCCCAGGGCCATAAATATCTTTCGGAAAAACGCGCACGACCGTTCAAAATTCCCTCCTTTCCCGCGCTGCTGCCGCTGCTGTTCGCCGACCGTAAAATGTCCCACGCTTGATTTACGCATCCGGCGTTCACGGGAAAAAAAATCCACCCTCACTGTGCCACGGACGTCTCGAATATGCATCAATTTGCCACTATTCGATCTCTGATTATCGACCGAATGATTACATGTATCGAAAATTGCAGAGGTTCTTGTATTTTCTGTGACAACCGTTCGAGTTTTTCTACACGAGGAGTATTCAGAAAATAACGCGAATTTTTGTTTTTTGAAAAAAAAAACATTTACCTATTCGAATAAATTAATGAAGTTGCCTTCGAAATAGTGTTTATTTCATAACCATTACTTTCGATTTTTCCACTTTTTCTTCGGCTGTCGATGCATCATCGTTTCGTCATCTTCAACGTCTTCACGGCTATCTTGGAAACGCTTATAACACTATTAAATCCTTTTTTTTACTTATATCAGAGTCACTATAGACCTTAGTTAAAATTTCACTCACTTTTGTTTCACTTTATTTGCTGATAATTCTTTGCTTTGAAATCATTCTTTGATCTATTTCTTTCACAAAAATAAAATACCGGAGCTCATAAAAACACGTCGAACCTTAGCGGATACCACAGACAAATAAACAATGAATACAGCTGAAATTTTTATTATACTTCAGGGGCATGCTACCAATATAATAATTTACTTTTGACGATTGGACTCTCCAAGTCCGCGACATTAAAAAATTCCCGTTATTTTCTGAACATAACTCGTATTTTTCCCCATTCATGTAATTGGTGAACACGGCATGGGACTGCATATATTGACAATGTGAGTGAGTGGAGAAAATTATGATACGAAATTTTAACTTTGAATAGGTGATGCCAGTAGAAACCAAAATAACTCATGATGTTTCGGTCAAAAACGCACCATTAAAACTACAGTAACTCTGAGCCAAGCGCTCTGATTGGCAGCGAGTTTGCCTGAATTCTCGGGACAACTCATGACTTCGAATACTTTACCGGCCGAAGATCGCGATATATCCAGCAACGGGAAAAACTCGCTGCCATTTGGAGCGCTCGGCTCAAAGTTTCTGTAGTTTAAAAATTGTATGTTTTCGACATCATCAGTAAATTTTGTTCCCACTGTCATCAGGTATCCAGGGTGAAAACTTCGAGACATAATTTTTCTCGACCCTGTAAGTATACTTTTGGAAATGATTTTACTACCTTCACCTACTACCTGCTGTCATTCAACTCGTTGGCTGAGGAGATCCTCTCAACGCCGCTGTTCCTGTCTCTCTCTCTGTCTTCTTGCCCGAACGGGAAACAACCCACTTCCATTCCACATCGATCGGTTGGGAGAGAAAACCTTCTCCTGCTCCTGTTTTTTAAAGGCTCGACGGTGTTTCTTTCTTTCTTTCTTCGGTTTTGTGGGCCTCGACGTTCGAATCGGATGCGCGGACGGTCACGATTCGCCACCATTGCCTCTCGTGGTGCTCCTGAAGGTGAAAGCCCCGCGGGGAAACAAGGACGTGAGAAATCTCACGTCAGTTTCGCTAATTACCCGCGAGGGAAATGCTCCCGACTGCTCTCTCCGGCCTCTGTCCATCAGTTTCGCCACGGCAAGGGCTTCCGAAAAGGTGGAGATTTCGAAGAAGGCGGACGTGCTGAATTAGAGATTAGTAGATTGGCAAGGTGTTTAGCTCAGTTACTCACCATGCGTGTGCACCAAACACTTAAAGAGGCTTTATTCCCGTTCACAAATACTTAGCGTAACTTGACTTATAATGACCTAAACTAGTAATCACATTACTGCTAGCACATAGTAACTTAATTTATTAGTAGTACCAAGCCAGGAAGTTTTGTATTCCTTCGTCAAGCATAGTATTAGCAAGTAAAAAAAGGAACGATTGAGATGAATATTTTGAATACAGTTAACGAGTTAATGCAGTCGTGACTTTATAAGCCCTAGCGTTAAACTTTTAATCACTTAAAAATTATTCATTCAATTCTTATAACATACATGACTCGCGGACCTTCAGATAACTTTAAGTACATTCTATTTTTCCAGTGTCGGCAATGAATATTTCTTTCCTGTGAACAATGAATACATAAATGGCTTAGGAAAAAGTAATTGTGACTGCCCATTTCGATTATAAAATTTAAAAAAACAGATTATTATAATCATAAAAATACTATCGACCGACATACCTATTTTAAAAAGGTTCATCTTTAACTATTTTCATTCATATATTTTTTTTTATTACATTAATATTGTATTGACTTAGTGCTAGCGAATCAAATACCAATAAAAAAGCAATAAAATAACATATCATGAAATTAAGTGAAGCTTTCTTTAATTTCTTTGCAAAAATGAAATCTCTATTTATTCAGCTTGTACCAACTTGTATTTTTATAGTTCTCAGGTATGACTCCAAGAGCTAAGAATCTATAATGGTGCGCGTTCGTTTTCTTTTCAGAAATATATGTGTGGAATTATTTCTATCCGATGAAAGATAAGTTCAGATAAGCTACTTTTCCCGTCACCGATTCTTTGAATGTTGAGCCTTCCCAAATAGCGGCATTTGGAAGTAATCCGGGATAGGTTGTGAAGGCTGGGAATTGGACAAACGGAATTTGATGAGTGCGTCGTAATATATCGAGTCACAATGAGAGGAGGATGTTTTTCAAGTATCCTCTTATCGTTCTTTTTCGCTCCAGACGTATCTTTTCGCTTTACAAGTGTGTGTTTTTTTTTCAGAGACCGCCGGCGACGAAGAGTTGAAAAAATATTAGCTCGTCGCCGGAAATTTTGCTGTAATCAGCGTGAGCAACTAAGGGAGAAGGACAGTCTGCTGTTTTTCGCGGGTCGACCAGAAAGGAAATCCTGCCCCGATAGCACTCTTGAGTCAGTTCCACCACTGTCTGCATCACGCCCGAAAATACATTTACACCCTCCAAATTGTTTGTCGGCTCTCTATTGAATTATTCGAGTAATGTCGAGACGATACATGCCACTGTTTACGGTTCTTTTAGCGTGCGATATTGGTTGGCAGTAATGTCGCGTGGGATTGGTGGGTAACCACAAGCACAATAACTGGTAATAACGATGTATGATCTTAGGTTTCCCCGGCATATCGGTGCATAAAAGTTTCCCGGGTTTTCCACCGGTTTATGTTTTCCATGTCTCCCGACGTTTCGAACAGCGACTTGCTGTTCATCCTCAGGGTTCATAATCAGAAGATACACTGAGGATTAACAGCAAGCCGCAGCTCGAAACGTCGGGAGACATGGAGAACATCAACCGGTGGAAAACCCGAGAAACTTTTCTGCACCGGTAATAACGCTTAGCTTCTGCCCTACAGGTCCTGGCTTGAAACCCCTTTAAATGTCTAAGGACACCCCCAGCAATAAGTCTCTCATTGCGAGGTGGACCATGAAAAGACACAGAAGGTCGCTGAGCAGCCACGTTGAACGCATCGTTATTTGTTTGCATTTACTCTATTAGGGTATCATGCAGTAGTGGATGAAATACTCGAGAGAAAAGCCCCAGTGTGGCACACGTGGGAGACAGCTGCCTGGACGAGAGATGGTTTCAGGTGGGAAGGGGAAACGACTCGGAAGGGGTCTTCTTCAATACGACGCTCTGTCGCACCCTTCGTCCACCCGGAAAAATTCCGACGCCCCTTGCAAGGGATCTCCTCCGATATTCCCGGAACTTCCACCTCCTATCACCCACGCATGTAGCGACGCGACGGATTGCTACGAACCGTAAAGGCGTATGAAGGCGTTAAGTACAAATCATCAAGCCGTGAGTACAAATGCAATCCAATAAAATGAAAGTTTTTTTTAGTAAATATACGCATAAACGCCTTGTTTTTGATAGATTATCTCATATACAGGTGGAAGAAAATTGTGTCACGAAATTTAAACCACGGATAATTGACGCCAGTAGGAACCAAAATTACCAACGATATTTAGATCGATGCACCACTTTAAACCAATTATAGCCCAATGTTGCTTCCAAGCAACATCAAAAATGTATGCATTTTCAGTTCTATTTAGGAAATGTCTAAACTACGCATTATTTTGTGGTGTAAATTTTAATGACGAAATATTTATTTGCGACGATAACAATGATTTAGTGCAAAATTTTTAAGTTCTCAAAGTAAAAAATCTCGAAATTTGATTTCTCTGGTAAGCAGCTCCGGGTAGGAAAGGGTTGAACTACAGAAACTTTAGGCCAAGCGCTCTGATTGGCCGCTAGTTTTCTCTGTATTCGTATGCTCTGGAAAACTCACTACTCCGAATGCTTCTGCCTGCATTTGCCTTTGCCCTTGTCAGGAGCATCCGGCAGCAGGGCAAACTCGCGGTCAATCGGCAACGCGGCACGGACAACATAATCTCAGAGCGCCATTTTATTTCCAGGTTCGACAGAAGCGATAAATGAAGAGAGATTTTTTTCCGATCGGATATTGGAATTCGATTTTCCTCCGAACCATAAAAGGCTCTAATAAATGCTAGTCGTAATATTGTTTGAGAATTTGATTTTTATACGCAGACTGATGGTATCTTACCACCCCCTGGCAATCGCCTTTTTAGGCGGCAATGGTGTATTTTCAATCAAAACATAATTGGTAATTTTCGTGCCTACTGACATCAAGTATCCAGGATTAAAATTTCGTGACATCATTTTTCTCCACCGTGTACTACCGCGGATATCGATTCCGGTGATGAAGTATTCATAATTAATAAATATACTTATATATTTGGTTGGTTGGCGCCGATTTTTGTTCTCCAATGACAAGCACTGGCCCACAAGCGCTGCTACCAAGCATAGATACAGGCCACGGTCGTGGAATCAGTATCATTACCTGATGACGAGGAACGTATTAATCCTAGAAACGTTAGAGAAAATGGACACACTAACCCGGATGGAAACCCGAGAAAACCTTTCTCTGTCCCAAATACGTTTACTCTTGGTGTTTCCTTGACTCATACCCGCACCAGCCGAAAGATTCCCGAAAGCCTTCACTGCGTAAAGGGTTGCGAACCGAAATGGCCGGGCCGCTGTTATTCTGTTTATTCCTTCGAGAGCCGTTCGCTTGTTTGCTCTGTCGGGTGGGGAAGGAGGGCGGGGAATGTTTCGCGCGGCGAAAGGACACGAGTGTTACAAGAAAGTGGTCCTTCCACACGTTCCGTGAAATTGTAACCGATGATGGCTCCGAAAGAGCACATCCGCGAGATGCTTCAGGTTTCAAGTCGGGGCGAATTTTATCCACTACGATGGCCGCTAAAGTAAGGGGTACTCATTGGCATATTGTTCAGATTACGCGAATCAACCACTCGTCCGGTCTTGTATTGCGACTCGTTTACTTTTAAAACGAGGAAGTGCTGGATTTGGTGGGTGACGAGAGGCAGGTTCTAGATGAGATATTGAGGAGACAGAAGGTATTGTGGAGCGCGTACTGAGTGGGGAGAGGAAGTTGAAAATAGCGTTGGAGGGTAGAATGTTGGGTATACGAGGGAGAGGAAGGGAGAGAATAGGATATCTAGATAGAATTAAAGGGAGCAGTCCTTACAGCGAATTGAAGAGAGGAGAGCTTGAAGGGAAGGGAGGCTCCCAGATACTTCTTTAGTACTCCATGGAAACCTACCATAATCGGTAGAATAGTTTTATACAGAAGAAAAATTTCTCGGGATTCCCACGTGGTGTGGTATTGGGTTAATTCTCCCAACGTTTCAATGGCTAAGTCTGCCATCGTCTTCAGGGGTTCACTTGTAATGGTACTTTTTACGGTACTTATTTATTTATTTATTGATATCCCTGGTTGCCGTTATTGTTGATTGCGGATGTAGCGATTAATTATGGCATTCCAGGCACTGCTCAGTTGGAAGCCTTTATCTTTATTTAAGCTCTTCTCCTCAAGGCTAATAGCAATTGCCTCCTTTACAATTCTATTCCAATAGTTAGAAGTGCGACACAAAACCTTCGTATTTTTAAAGTCCATCCTATGACCCTATATACATTACGTTTAAAATTATAGCTATAATTGTGAAATCCTCGGTTTTCACGATGTGGGCCCATATCGATATTTGACTATATTCATCGTGATAATTTTACGTCTGTGTTTTCTCTGATGTAATTTTTTTTTAAAAGATGCAAGTAAATTCAGAATAAGGACTAGTCTACCAGAATAAAAATTATAAGATGATCACGTTAGTTTTGACCGAGGAAAAAACAGGAAAAATGGGAAAATACGATTGGCGGAGTCTTGTACCTATTAAGGAAAGAGTAAGTATTTACGGATATTCGCCGAGGTTCTCAATTTCCAACAGAAAAATCAAGCATTAGTCATAAATAGCAGGAAAATGCTGAAATGTAATTCTCACATCGCATCTTTGGAACTCTATTAGAAAAATACCTAGACATAAAAAAGGAGCCAATGCGACTATTCAAAACGTTGAAAATATTCAATAACTTCGTTGACTCCTCACCATATCTCTGCGGTAGCAATTCAATAAATAAATATGGACGGTTATATACATACCGCTAGACATCCCCTCCATTAAGAAATAAGTATTAATTAGTGATTGGTACATTCATCCCCACTGAAATTTAAATTTCAAACTCAAAATTGAGGAATCAGTTTTAGTCCGCTCTTATTGGTACATATGCATCTTTCAGCATTTGGCAAAGTTAAACTAATATTTTTTCTTAAACTAATGAAACAGTTCAGCCAAAAAGTATCTCGGATATAATCTTCACTCTTCGACACATCATTGGAGAATGCCTCACAATTTGAATAACCCATTAGGAAAAACCAAGAAAGAATAGTCGACGGCTGAGGTCCACTTGCTCAGAACGTACGAACAGCAAGACAATGAGGGAAAGGACCCTCATCTGTTCGAAAGGATTTCGAGTTTTAGCTCCATTTCTCTCCCGGAAAGCGAAGTCGAATTGATGGCCACTAATTGAGCGAAGCAAGGGCTCTTACACGCCACATCCATTCACTTCTATCGTTCACAATTCGTTACCAACCTCGTTCTCTGGAGTTGGGAGTGAACAATTGCTTTCGTCCAATCAATACGATTCGATATTCGAGCGAGTTCGTAATCTCAGTAGCAAAAAAGAAACCTACTTCCAACATAAATGTGGTCGCCTCGAGAAGTTAGGCAGAACCATGAAGTTCCGTGCGCCCAGACTCATTCAAAATCACGTTTCAAGGAAACTTCGATTGCCTGGTTAGAGACGCCAGCTGCCTCTGTCGTGATTAACAACTAACGCCCAAGGAGAAGCCCAAGGGAGTTCATGGAAATCTAATTTTGCTAGACCTATTTGAGTATTAATATTAATTCCCAAATAAAAAGCTTTCTAATGATACCTTCTCCAAAATTTTAGATTACGATTTATGACTGAGATGAAGGCGTGAAAGTATTTATCTTCGGCGAAAGGAAAAAATCACAGTGGCAATGATCAATGAGAAAGACAAATATATCGATTTGGACTAAATTTATCTGAGGACTGCAGATCATAGTTAGAATGTATTATAAATAAAAAATAATATATAATAGAAAATAAAAATTCCCTTACCTTTCGCGCATAAGGGTACAGACATTTAGATTAAAGAATTACGAATAGAGCAATTACTGATAGCTTAAGGATCGTCATCATCATCATTAGTCAGCAATCCAAAGATTGGTTTGACGCAGCTCTCCATTCCCCTCTCATACACGCTAACCTTTTCATAGCGACATATTTCTTCTCTTTTACATCCTTTATAACCTGTCCTATGTAACTCAGTCGAGGATGTCCATTGCCCTTCAACGATAGTCTTCATCAGGCCATCGTGCCTCAAAATGTGGCCAACTAAGTTGTCCCGTCTTCTGCTTGAGGTTTTTAGGAGTCTTCTCTTTTCTCCCACTCGTCTAAGCACTTCCTCGTTACTTACACGGTCAATCCATTTTATCTTCATCGTTAGCACCACATTTTGAATGCTTCCACTCTTGACTTCTCTGCTGCTGTCGAAGTCCAATCCTCGCTTCCATAGAGAAACATACTACTCATGTAGCATTGGATGAAATGTTTCCTTACTTCTATGCTAGTATTCTCAGCTTTAAGAAGATTTTACTTTTTTGTAGAAAGCCCTCTTCGCCTGCGCTATTCTACTCACTATTTCTTTCTTGCTACGTCCATAGTTGGTAATTCGGCTTCCCAGGTAAGAAAACTCTTTCACCTCTTTAAGCTTATGCTTTCCTAGGTTAATATAGGGATGGCATAATGGATGGGGAAGTTAACCCTCGGTTGAGATCAGAAGCATAAGAAGGAGAAATCACAATACACGAGGTCATTTCACGGCAATGCCAAGGTAGACCATACTTTTACTACTCTATCACATGAGAAAATACAGCTAATATAACGAGGCTATAGAGAATATCAAGAACTATGTAAGGGAACCCAACTATCCTTCTATATTTTGGATGCCCTGAAAATTATATTCCCATAAAACTTCCTTTTTTGACATAGGTTATAAAAAATATTTTTTGCAAAGATCACATCTCCAGAATTTTGTTCCATACGCGAATTTTATATATATTTCACTTTGGCCACGAATAAATGAGTGGCGTGATCGTATGGTGGATACAGCTCTGGGCATCATATAGGGATGTTCTAGGTTCATATCCGGTTGATGCATCTGCGAACCGCCCAGGCGGAGTTATTTTGCTGACGTCAGAACTTTGAGAGGATAAGCAGGTCGCTCGACGGAATTGCATAGCCCTTTTAATGACGTGCAAAATAAGCAAGTAAGTATCGGAGAACGCTCATCGCTGATGTTAAACTGAAATACTCCTTGATTTCACTGAACGACACGAACTGACGGACTGAAATACTATGAGACAATATTTCTTTCATATGTATTATGTTCTTGACCTCTCATTTATATTTAAATATGAACTCTTGCGGTTTTGGCCATTTGTATATAAAACTTATTTACCAACGATTTGGAAATTTATTTTCCAGGCTTATTGGATGAAAACATTACCGATCAAAAAGATTATTTAAACTAATGGTTTACACATGTAAGCACACAAAAATGTGATTAAAGAACTGACATAAATAGCCCAAGAAAATATATTTTAGCCTAAATAATAAATTCTTGTAATTATAAAAATATAAATATTGAAACATAACAACGAACAAACAAACTAAGCAACTACACGAAAGCACCGCGGAAGCCTTCGCACCAACTACATGAAAGGTATGTCAAATTAATTTTCTTAGTTTGTTTTCTAATTTTAAAGCTGTTTGATAAACTGTTTAACTGACATTTTTTGCACTGCAAAATTAATTTTTAACACTTTACCACTTTTGAAATCATTATGCTTCTCATCTTTTCTTATGATAATTTCCTCGGCTTATAATCAAAGCCACTACCAGCGTTCTAGATCATGCGTGGCATTTCCACGCAGTATTGTCGGTTTTCTATCGGTCGCGTGGTTTAAAGGAGACCCCCAAGGAGTGAGACGTATGCGTACGACGAATGAGGGTGGCGAGGGGGTGTCGTTGGTTCGGGAAAGGGTTCCTTCGCTTTTTTTCCCTTCTCTCTCCTTCGACCGGGGAATAATGAATGAATTGGGACGGCGAGCGGCGGTCGGGCGAGATGTTTCCTAACTTATGAGACTCGGTCGCCAAACCCGAGGAACACGAGAAGCGGGGAGAAAAAACACGCCTCACTTTCGGGAGGCGTTGGAGGAGAAATCCTGTGGGGGTGGATATATATATATATATATATATATATATAAATATATAACATGTTTTTCGGAGGAACCCGGTGATCGGGGGATGGGTGCGTTGCGGCCAGGAAAAACACAGGGGTAGAAGAATGCGAGCGTGTACTGCCGGGGAGTGCGTGCGGTTGGAGCGGTCTATTCGGCACCAGGCGTGTGTTTTACGAGGCGAGGGTTTGACCTCCTCCTCTTAATGCGCGGTAAACATCGCGTCGATATTTAAAAAAAAAGCTACGTAAATTTCAATTTTTGCGCAAGTTCGACCACAAATTCTAAATTTCGCCTCAACTATCAGTTCGTTTCGTCCTTTCCGGCTTGATCTGAGGGAATTTCAACATATCCGGAGGAAAATTGGTAAAATTCCAGTAAGTATTCAAAATATTCTTTCCCCTAATTTAGATGCAAAATATCGTAAAAGATCGATGACTAAATATGTATTTGACCAGATAGTGACAGAGAACATTGAAAACGGTCACATTTCAATTAAAAACAGCGGCAAATGATTAGTTTAGCTTTTATGTACGAATATAATGAATTTAGGAAGGGCTTGGGCAAACCAATATGATAGTAAGATAATTTACTTCAATGGTTCAATAGCATATCCTCAATGAGAATAGAAAATATATGAACGAAACAGAAAATTCATTATATTTGTACATCAGAGCTAAACTAGTCATTTTCCACTGTTTCAAGTTTAAATTTGACCGTTTGCAATGTTCTTTATCACTGTCAGATCCAGTACATAAATAGTGAAGTTACATAATTTACTTCAGGGGTTCAATACCATTTCCTCAATGATATATCTTCCACATGTTTCCTGTTTTCCCACTACTCAGCACTCCCATACTCCTATAGTCTCAGATTTCCGATTCAGGTTTCAAATGAGAATAAATTCTCTGGTAACAAATAGTATTTTTGTTAAAAATGGTGAATCTGAGAGAGGAAAAAAACACGGCAATGGGCTACAGTCATTGACCAGCAACATAAATATGATTCCTGGTAAAAACTTGTTTACAAGCAAAAGAAAAGCGAAGATAACGCGATATATCGTCGGTCACACCGTAGAATTCTCGAAGACGGCGTCACAGCCCGTTTAAGGATATTAAAAGAGTCACTGGAGAGGAACAGCAAAAGACGCGACGGCGAGGCGTTGACACCACAGTTTCTTGAAGACGCGTGGGAAAGTTCGCGCCAAAATATTTACCCGCGCTTGTTTTGGCGTGAAGAGCGGCAACAATGGAGGAGCAGCCGCGAACGATCAGGAGAGTAACGAGTAAACATAGACACACCCTTAACTTCCCATCCTCTGGTTCCTTTGAGGAAGCATGTTCGAGATAAAAAAGGAAACGTCTAACTGGCTTGATCTCTGTTTGCGCTTGTCAAACATACACGATGACAAATCCAAACAAGCGATAATACGAGCTGAGCAATGAACCTCAATCGCTACTTCCAGGACGTGAGGAAAGAGAGAGTCGTCTTGGTTCAAGCCAACTATAATCACTTACTCAGTCATTCAACCCAAAGTTTATTTTGGATAGGTGAGGGTAGAACTCACCCCATACTAAGTCGCAGGCGAATCAATTTCACACATTCAGGCTATGGGGGCGAGGATTTCATTTCCCTGGGCCACCTCGAGTTTCGAGGATTTTAATTTGGGGTGCCCGAGGACTTCCCTCGGGGATTCAACCTTCGACCCCTCGATTACCTTCTAAGTGCCCTCCCCACAAGGCTACCAGGTTCCCTCCAACTCTAATAAGAAGTAAGATAAATAAACTCAGATGCCAGGAACGAACATACGCAACTCAACATTTCGCGATTGTAAAAAATATTATAATAATTAAAAATCACTCAACACGAATGAATAATTGAAACGAATTTCATCCAGTTCTTTTATTCATAACATATTAGAAAATAAAATTTCATTTTATCAATTTTTCACCTCCGAACTCGATACACCTAAAGAGAGCCCTAATTACGCCCAAGAAGGAAATGAAATTCTGCATAGAGAAAGATCGTTTTGTCTCCATTATATTACCAGATATGTTATATTCCAAACTAGTCTATTCTTTAAACATCTAGTTAGAATTACTTCATTTACTTGGTGTCACTTCTGGTAGATAATGATACTCATTTCCTACGATCACTTTAAGTGATTCTTGAGATCGACAAACTTTATGCTAACAAATTCAATTTCACCATCCTTTGTTTGAAAAAATACTAAGTATGTCACTTTCCTACGATAATTAACAGATAAACATTATGAAAAAGATGAGCATAGGTAACGGATCTGTTGTTATATAAGTAGGAACTAGAGGAAATGGATTAACTCATAGTTGAATTGGCGCTAAATGAATCACGTGGAATGTGTCAGAGTTGTGTTTGATTGAATGTGCTTTTCAAGTAAGGGCCAGGGAGATAACGCCGATAAAAATTTTGGCCACTAAGTTGATGCGCGTTTTCCAGAGGTAGGGAAGAATGGGAGATTATACTTTACGGCCAGTAAATCACGAAATTTGAAATTTAGGATAACGTTAATGACATCACTTGAAAAGCGAGGCTGTCAGTATGAGTACGCTACTAAAATGTTTATATTTGAGGATAACTATTACGTACATATACATTTACTTTGCATTTACTTTAAATTTTCACCTCATGTGTACCGTATATATAATTGAGAAGGCTACTTATTCGAGTTGAAAAACATTATTGACCAAGAGACAGTATCGGCGGTACGTTCGCGAAAAATATAGCTCCGAAAGAAACTGAAGATATTGCAATAATGAATCAGCCTTATGCATGTTCTACTAGTTTATTTTTCAATTGGGAAGTTGATAAATTTTCCATTGCGACGAGACTGAGCTCTTTGCTACCTCAGGTAAATGAGGGTACTGGTTTTGGGCATAATAACTCGTAGAATAGTCGAGATTTGAACGCATAGGAAAACGGCAAGAGGGCGTGTCCTTATCCCGCCCCTTTCAACATTCACGACGCGACGACTTTCATCGAACAATATTCGATGTAGAAAAATCAACACCGATCTGCGAATGCCACAAAATGCTCAATCAGCTAGAAGATTCTATCTCCATAATTCTGACGGTATATGTGTGCAAAATGAAGAAGCGAGCTTCGAACCTCGAATCAGGTTACATAAAAAAACAAGACCACGGACTGCCCGAGTTTTGCATGCAAGTGGTAGGTTTCTTTCGGGGAGAAAGACATCGCTGGGGAGATCCTGGAATTTCTGCCAGAGGAGAGAGAAAGAGAGAGGCAATGCGGGTCGCCTCGAGCGGCAGACGGCTCCCCTGAGGGAGGAACACACGAGATGAAGAGAGAGAACCCATAATGCACCACGCACTTCCCACAGGACACATATATCTATGGCATGTATTCAAAGAGTAAGACACTTCAGCTCCTTACCATATACATGTATTGTAAATGGTACGGTGCAATACTATCGGAAGAAGCACCACCTGAAGTAGAAATAAAAGCATGAATCCAACCTGCCAATAAGGAATTCCATGCTGTTAATGGTATTCCGTACCCCGGAATGTGTCGAGATAACTTAAAATAAGACCGGTAAATTCATTAATTCACCCTGTAGTTCTTATTGATTTCCAATGCTGGAGCAGAAGGAAAAAATACGAAAAAACCCATTGGTTTTTGAGAGGGGGTGCTTAGGAACAGTGTCGTAACTAGGAATATGCTTTGGGGGATGGGATGACCTTGGGTGGAGACCCCCTGCCCCAGGCAACGAGGGGTTCGGGAAACTTTTTGAAAAATAACTTGGCCAGAAATATAGTTTACGTAATTTTGTCACTAAAAATTTAGCTTTAAGTAGATGCAGTTATTAGATGTCAAAACTAGGAAATAGTTTTAAATATTTTTTTATTTCTCTGAGGCTTTGGGGGGGGGGGGGGGGGAAGACTATCTCCTCATCCCCCTACCCAAAGTTATGCCATTGCTTAGGAAAATATATAGCCCAGTCCAGGACGAATTAACAGCGGAACGGAGAAAACGACAGAATCAAGAACTACATAATCTTTATGGAAACAATATGATAATGGCATTATTAAAAAGCAGAATTTTTAGATTGGATGCGGATGTGGAACGGATTAATACCGAAAGCTATCCTAAATTAGCACATTACATAATCCCGGAGGGAAGAAGACCGAAGAAAGGGTAAATGGATGACATAGTAGATGATATGCACCAAGCCCATGTTGACTGGAGGGAATTGGTCAGAATATGAAAGGGTGGAGAGCCTTGACGTCGCGCGGTCCACGGGTGCTAATCGCGTTTAAGTATGTAAATGTGTACAATACATACAAAATATGTACCATACACATATGTATTAAAAAGGCGAATGTCCCTGATTTTTGGAGGGTAACAAAAGAATTGATAATCTAGAACTTTAATAAATAAGACAAGAGCTAGAGGTTTCACTCCGTCAAAACTGAAATTTTGGGCGATGATAGTGCTACGAGATGAAACCATCATTTGAATTATCATCTATAATAAAAAAAATTGAACAATAAATTAAATTTATTAATAATGTAAAACTTGTGTATCTAAGACAGATAAAATTATTGAAGAGGTTTTACTATTTATCGTTTACCCTGTTAATTTCAAGATGTTTACGAAAGTTTAGTACCCGTAAGTCGGCGTTAAAAAGTAAAAATTCCAAAGGTAAAGGTAGTGGCGTAGGTGATGTGTACTTATGTAGTCGGACGCTCTACATGCGGCTATTGTACAGAATTTCGTATTCAGATACAGACCAGTGAAATGACTTAAAGCTTTTTAACCAATCTTCTTCATGAGCATCTTGAGCAAAATCGTTCATTGATTGATGTTTTAGCAATCATTTTCCTCACCACTGTTTTATTCGCACATACTTGCTGCTTTATCCATCCCTTTCTCCCAAAGAACCCTTGCGGTCTCGTGCGGAAATCGAATCGGCTCCCAGATCAATGGCGATAAATATTTCGACCCGACTTCAACGCCCACCGATCCATAGTTTAGACTGGGTACGGACCCACATATACCTTTATATGCCCCCGGAAAGTATATTCCCCCGCAGAAACAGCAAACCACCGCGAATGCCCTCCATAAATATCACTCGGATTGTCCGATCTGATAAAAAATACACCACGCGGGGCACGGATATAAATTCTCCGGCGGGAATTCCACGCTTTTTGGCCGCTTCATGGCGAGAGGCGGAAGGAAGGAAGAGAAGTAAGCGTCATCAAAGGTCATCCAAAGCGGAGGTCATTTCCAGAACCTCTGAAGGCGAGGAGTGAAAGGATGAATCAATCCTGCTCGGTCGGTAGAATGCCGTCTTTTCACCAGGGGTGGCAAGTGAAACGACACGAAAGTCAAAACCAGTAAAATTTCAATAATTTTGTTCCCGGGAGCGAAATATAGAAACGAAACGAAAAAGAATGAAAACCGGGGAGTAACTATATAGTATAAACTCAGGGTCGAAATGAAATCGGAGTCATAACTACTTCGGGTCGAAACTAAACTAAACCTCTGGGACGGAACGAAACGCAGATAATGTTTCGCACCGGAGGGACCACGTGTTTCACCTTCAAACAGTATAGTTTCGACGGTTTCGACCCACACACCGAGTACGGAGTACGACTGAATGAAGTAGAGGTTCGGCCTTCCCGCCATTAGATGTATGGAGCACTCATATATTTACCACTGACAGGAGAACGGTGAACGCAAACCGGCCATTTGATTTTTAAGCTCAATGTTTTAACCACCTAACGTATATATCAAACGTAATGGGTCAAAACCATTCCCTCTTATCCCTCTCCACTCAACTTCAGGGATCGAAACTTAACAATGAGCAGCGGAGTTTCGATTAATTTAGCTTCATTCCCGGGAGTAATGTTTCGTCCCGGGTCGAAACTAAATTCCTTGGTGGTATTAATTTCGTGCGGACACGAAACTAAACCCAGGCCTCGTATTTTCGTTTTGCCCTCGGTCGAAACGAAACATCTTCGTTTCGTTTCATTGGTCATCCCTGCTTTTTACGCGAAGTGTAGGTTGTGCGTCCGTTAAGGCTGGAAGTGTTTTTATGAGCTCGAATATTTTCGGGTCACACTTCACTACCTACTTGTTCGAGAAAATGCTGCGATATAATGTTTGTATTTTAGATACAGGAAACGGTCCACCCAAAAATCCCTGAAATAGTCAAGATGACATCAAAAAACTCAAACTTCACGAAAATGACCGCTAAAACGGGAGTAATGTGTTCTTTTGACAAAGTGGACCCCAAGCAATTGAATAAAATGGGAACAATTTATACCTATATGTTATATTTCTGCGGTTAAATGGAAAAATTACACGGCAAACAGCGGCTAAGCGCAAATTGAAGATGTGGCAAGATCAGTGGCGTAACTATGGGGGGAGGATGAGGGGATAGATGCCCCCCCCCCCCAAAGCCTCAGAGAAATAAAAAAAAATATTTTAAACTAGGTATTGTCTAGTTTTGACATATAATTACTGCATTTATTCAAAGTGAAATTTTAAGTGCCAAAATGATGTAAAATGTATTTCTAGGCATGCAATTTTCCAAAAATTTTCCCGGACCCCTGTTGCTCGGAAGGAGGCTCACCCCCAGACCCTCCCATCCCCCCCCAAAGCATCTTACTAGTTACGTAACTGGGCAGGAGATTGTCAAAGAGGTCCAGGAACGTTTTGAGGTAGGTAATTTAGGACAATATGAGTTTCGGATAATGCTTTCTAAATAACATGCACTGAAATTTATTCATATAATGACTATTAAGTGTGCTTTAATTTAGTAAAGAAATCGAAGACTCTTAAGACGGATGATATTTAAAATAAAAAATATCACAAAATTTAATTTTAGCGGAAGTAAAACCGAAGCCAGTAAAAAATGGTGCATAAAAGGTATTCAAAATAATTCCAAAAATTTTCGGAATCTGGCGTTGGAACAAAAAAAAATTTTCTCGAAATCCTTAATCCGGCGACGCGATACTCGTGTAAAGAAGAACGAGGAGGATTTTAAGGTAGTCCAATGCAGAGAGGTCATTTTAAGCGTTTCTGTAAATAAAGCAGTCCCTTTTTTGCTGACCCCATTCGCATATCGACGAAAAGCTGTTCTGCAGCTTAAGGCCTTTTCACGGCAAAACAAGCGCGGAACAAAATTATCAAAACACAGAAGGCGTCATTCGGATAAATCCCACCTTCAAGGCGACGTTTTCTCGCCTTTCCGTATGTTTTCGTGCCACTCCAATTGTGTCCAATTGCCCTAAATCTGAGTGATTTGGAATTTTTTAAATCAAGAAATCTATCACAAAAAACAATACAAGCAAATTGGCTATTTAGCATCACAAAAATGTTAGCCTGGTTCAGTTTCGCGCGAGCTAAATGATGTCACTGTTGCTATTTTCTTGACCTTGGGTTGCGCTGGTCTTTTTTGCTTGCAAGTCCATTCCTAAAGGCCGTTTTACACGAGACACGGAATTGCGCAGATTAGAACTGCATTAATTTCTAAAATGGCGTGGAATTGCGCGAATGCATGCACGAAATTAGAACAGGGGCTATTTTGCTACCTCACGTACACGCATTCTCGCATGTGTTCTAACAATTCACCGCTTTACACGACGCAATTTTGACTGCGCCTTCGTACACGCGTCAGATTGTGCAAGTACGTGCACGTGTAAAACGGTCTTCAGAAAAGAAACTTATTTTTAACGGACCTATATCTTTATTCATTCAATATTTTCCCAGGAATTTAAACATAAACTGATGTTCGACAAAATTAACATTAGGAATTTTACTTGTACCACCAATCATAACGACACGAGTCACACGTAGAAGATATACGCGATACATATGTTTATACTCATTTTCTGCAACCTTATGGAGTTTTAAAGTGTCAGACCTGTATTTCGGCAAGTAATAAAGTATACGCAGTATTTATCACGGAAATCTACTTGTTGTAAAATGCTAAAATGTATTTAGGAGAGACAGGAAAGGTCACTTCTTAATCTCTTTCCTTTTATGCAACTCTTAATTACAAAAATCAAAAGGTGGCCAACAGAATCTATAGGAAAAGGATACTGCAGTCAATGAATCTTTACAGTTAAATGTTTCGAACTAGCCACCTTGACTGAACCTTGGCCAATGCTCTTTCACCTTGGTTTCCAAAGTCTACACTCTCCCAAAATCCCTTTGCTTCATACGACGAGAGCATACCCTTTAGCTCCCTGCGGGAAGGATTCGCACAGGAGTTAGACCCCAGACCCTGCCGCAACCCCTCAAAACCACACGAGTGCCCTGCGAAACCCTGGAGGGTGTGAGCAGGAGCGAATTCAGCCGAATTTACGTCCCATCCCCTCTGCGAAATTCTTCCTCTTCTCCCTTTTGGTCGCGTCTAGTTCCTCGGGCGGTGAGGAGCCATGGAAGGGGGTGGAGAGGGAGGAGCTTTGGGGGGAAAGACTCGGGATGGACCAGGCGAAACTACCCCCGCGCAGCTCAGGTAACGTAGCGAGTAGCTATGCTAGGGAATCAGTTTTACCAACAGAGATACACAGACTAGCACGATAAAAAATATCTGAAGCACCATCATCATCGTAAGTCAACAAAATGAAATCGATGTGAAAAATCAATCAAGCAAGACTATTCATAATCATCACTGATCAATAATCCTAAGATTTGTTTCAGGCAATCCTCCCCTCAATTTTACTAAGAACTCATCTTTTCACACCTACTTATTTCACCCTTTTCACATTCTTCTTTCCATGTTCCATAAATTCGAGGTCTTCTTTCTTTTGTTTCAGCCATCTACTTGCCCCTCAACGCTTGTCTTCACCAGGCCATCATGCGTAAATTATTATGCAGACAAATCAAATTTCACCCTCATGCATCCAAGCGGAAACAAATTTTAATGCCTCTCAATCTCTTTCATTATTTACCAGTGTCTTGAAAAAGGCAACCAGTGTTACGTTTCATTTATTTATACCAGTTTTTCATATTCGCTGAAGCCTATTTTTCTGTAGGAAAATGGAAATGATGGGGTTAATGCCGATCTTATGGATCACTATGAAGGGAATTCAGGATTTTGATAGTCTTCGGTCAACTTAGTAGCATACCAGGCATTTCTGAGATATTTCTTTAAATGAGCGAGTTATCATCATCATAAGTCAAAAATACTAATATTCTTTTAGGGCAGATCTCCATTCCGCTCTCCTATCCGATAGCCTTTTCATAGTTAAGTATTCCTCTCTTTTACATTCTTTACAACCTGTCCTATGTAACTCATTCGGGGCCATCTCTTCTTGCCCATCTTCTTGTCCATCTGCCCTTCGACAATAGTATTCATCAGGCCATTAACGTCTCATGATAACGCCCAATAAGTTACTTCGTCTTCTTCTTAAGGATTTGAGAAGACTTCAGGAATTGCCTACGTCAAATGTGAGTATTTCGATTTCTATTTAAAAAATTATAAACTGGAATACTTCTCGATCATTTTCGCCCTATTCATGTTTTTCCATTAACTTACAGAATCACAAAAATTCACCACCATCGTGCGAGTTTAAATTAATGTACCCGTAATATAATTGCATTGCCCAAGAGGAAAATAGTTTACAACATAAATGGAGACGAAACATGGTATTTTGACTTCCTGCCTACGTGTTGATACAAAAGGTAGGAGCAATAAAAGAGCCCGTTTAAGGTAGGAAACTTTTACCTGCGGTAAAACTAGCCCACCAAAAGTTGTTATCCATAAGCGAAAAAATAAATTACGGGAAGATATCTTCGACCCTTCCGGAATCATGGTCGGTGGTATACAATAGTTGCCTCCCATTGTTTCATGAGAGATATGAGGTATTAAACTCTCGTCGGCAAAATGTTTAAAAACCTATTGATAAAGTAAAATCATAACATTGCTTTTTTCAATAGTTATTTTGATGAAAATTCTGGATACGGCCCCGGAAATGAAATTAACGGAAAATTTTGCTGAACGAGGTTTTTTTGAAATTTTCATGAACTATGATTCGCTCTGCCAGGTGTTTTATTCAGCCTAAAGAGAGGGATGAAAGGAGTTGTGAAACTCTTTATGAATGAATCAATTCACATTTTTGAGAGGGCATCGAAGATTAAACAAAGGAAAAAATATGAAATAAAAGAATAATAATGTTGGAGAACATCGATGACGAAATACGTGAGGAGGTAAAATATTAATTTCATATTTTCACTGATACACCATAACGTACATAATATATATATCGCATTTATAAAAACTATAAAACTACCCACCCCTTAACCCATGATCATTATACAACAAAACCGCATGTGTTATTGTGCATATAAGCAAAGGCTCTTCGAAAATTAAATGGTACACTTACTAATAGTGAAAGTCATCACATTTCACGGAATAATTTCTAAGTTGTTTTTAAAAATATGTTGACATCGTCTCTATGACCTTTCCTGAAAGGAACTGGCGAGTATTAAAGACATAGTATGATTTGCAAGGAAACAAATGATGTGTTAACTTTTTTGTGAGGCGCCAAGTCATTTTCGGGACATTGGAAGTTCAGAAAAAATTACGACAAAACTTTCCTCGCTTCGAAGATTTTACTTCATGTCTCGCCAAACTTTGCCGGGATAAGTAAATAATTTTTCTAATGTGAACGGATCCAGTATATGCGCTGTGTTGATCGAGTATCACAGTCCGCGAACTAAGATGAAGCTATTTACAGATATATACAGACGATACGGGCATTGAAAAAGGCCTCAAAGGTATATGCTAAAAGGAAGCTAATTTTTTCGTGCATGCATTTCCATTTTCTCCTAATGCACCGAGTCGTGCTCATGCACTGCATCCACGAACGTGGTCTGGACGTTGGGTGTTATTCATTCAACTCCAGATCCAACTTTGGTATTGGCAAATTAGAGGTTTATCATTGAAAAAATATTGTAAATAATGTCATAGCAATTGATTTTGCATCAATTTTGAAAGAAAATGTGGATATTTTAGTTTAAATAAATTAGCTCCATTATAAGTGAAGATGGGATCGTATTTGCTAAGGGTAGGGCTATTGTTCAACGAGTTCTCGGTATAAATCAGACGTCGAAAACTTAAAACAAAATATTCCCACGGTGGGAGGTGGCCCGAGAAAAGAAAAGAGCGCCACTAACTTAAATTTGTGAACTTTTTATGCCTTCAGAAGGTGGGCTCTACCCTCACTTAACCAAACCAACATTCAGATAAAGGCAGAAATTGAGAAGTGCAGAGAACATAACCAAAATATTTTAAAATGAAAACTCCCCTTCCCCCTCATAGTCGGTTCCCAGCTTAGCTCCTGACAATCACCCATTGTCATGGAAAAAATATGCTAGCGCATATGCGTAGGGAATGCGACGCGTGTAACGTGGTCCCAAATAAAAGTAGATCATTCTTAAATGGCTTGTTTGCGGACAAAACCGCCGGCTCCGCTGAAATGCTGACTACGCACACTGATACACGCAACGCATTAAAGTCTGTTTATTCACCAGGTGTGACTGGGACTTGAGGCGTGAACCCACAGCCAGCCGGGATGTGATTTCTTCGACTCAAACCAAGAAGAAGTTCAAGGGTGTTCCTTTAGCGGGAGTAAATCAAGGTAAAGGTCTGGAGGTGTACCTCGCGACTCTTACTTCCTTAAATGGTAGGGCTCTCTACTTCCTGCATTCCGGAACCATTGGGAAAGAGAATATTATTCACTTTCAAACGGAAATCCACAGACGCAAGCAAAGGGCGTTATCTCCCGTTACACGACGCCCTCAGTGATTCACTCCCAACCGAGGAAATGTGAGCGAAAGAAGAGATAAAGGCTGCGAAATTGAGAGATGTAGGCGCGCTCGATAAGGTTACTGCACTTCCATAAAACTCACAACCTTAACGAAGGATATATAGACGCTTCATTTGAAATACTCCTCCGATTTATGACATATGTGTATTGTGATTGGCTTAATCAGTGAGTTCGAGAACGGACAGCGAAGAGCGGCTATGTCTGCACTGTCATGGAAGAGAATTTCTCGGCTGTACGTTTAAAGTATAGGGAGAATTCGATGATTTTACCGTGGTTGCACACTGTAAAAAATCAGGACAAGGGTTACTGGCTATCTTAACCAATGCTTGAAAACGTTACGAAACTGGACAGATATTTAAAATTGGTAAATTGTTTTCTTAATTACTCCATTACGTAAAATTTAAAACACCCTTTAGGTTAAGGAATCACGATTAACCCTTTCTAACTCAGAGCTGTTTCTGGGAGAAATCAAATTTCAAGATTTTTCATTCTGAACAATTCAAAATTTTACACTCAATGATTACTATCCTGGCAGCTAAATATTTCGTCATTAAAGTTTACACTACAAAATAATATTTATTTTAGATATCTTCTAAATAGAGCTGAAAGTTTAAACATTTTTGATGTTGCTTGGAAGCAACATTGGGTTATAAAGGGTTTATAAACCTATCTTCATCGTCTTTCAGGAATGAGTTCCAGTAGCATTTGAATGGCCTCCACATCAAATTAATATAATTTTACAATTTTACGAATAAAAATTGCTAATAAGAAAATGTTAATGCAAAGTCGCTTCCAAAAATATTCGCCGACAAACAGTGCGAACAGGAAATTATAGAATTTTACAATATATAAATCAGGTACAATAGCTTCAGAAAAAATGATGTATTTGACTATTTCCAATTTCCAACCTTTCGTAGATTCAGCATCTAAATTTAAACATTTTCATATATTTTTACACATGAATATTTAGACTGCCCCCTATATCAAATGGATCCCAAATTTCCAAGACCACGCCTATGCACACCCTTGACCTCACTTAGCCTCCGACTCTTCCTGACAAGTTCTGAGAACTGCCTCCGATCGGACGAAACGAAGTTCCAACTCCAGTTGAACACATCTAGAAACTATAAGCGTGAATATTCATGGTTGCCGCTAAACCATGAGGAAACACAGGCGGTCTCTGGGAAGAAGCTCCTCAAAATACGCCACTTACACTCATTTTGAAGCTAGAAAATAATGTTAATATTTATTTCTCCTAAAAAATTTTAAATGAACATAGATACAAAACAAGATAGGAGCGTTAGCTTGCCCCTCAGGTTTTTGTATGCTGGTGGGATCACATTCAGACTACAGTCGTAATTATGTGCGTAGTATTGAATAACAAAAATGCCCTAGCGATAAAATTCTGATGCATAAGTAATGATACTATAAATAAAAACAATAGAATTGAGATTAAATTGGAAAAATTAAAATAAGAATATAGTTTGAGAATACTTATATAAGATACCCAAGATAATGTTTCTTGGTAAATAGTTTCACATGATTTAGGAAGTTATATATGTAGTTATTCCCTTTGTTTGTTTTTGGAAAACAGTTGTAATATTTTAGCCCCAAGTTAAGAAAGATTCGTTGAAACAAATGAAAAACTTTGTTTGGGCAATACAATTAAAGCATGTGATAAAGCATGCTCGTACATAGCATTATCCAAAGCTTATCCAAAACTTTTGGGCTATTGACACCACAAAGGTAGAATAACCTTAGACTTCAGCGGAGTCTAAATCACTTGACACTAGAAAATAAAGCCTACCGTAATGGAGTCAGTTCAACCGTTCCCTTTCCTTAGGTTAATGAACTTCTCTCGTCAACGTTAGTTTCTCCGAATTCAGAGAGTAAGATAAAGATAAGAAAGAGGGAAGGCACCAGAGATCTTAGCCGGAAAAGATTTGCCAGTGGATGAAAAATCCAAGCGACTGAAATTCCGATCTTGTATTACCGCTAGTGCGTTCCAACCTTGCCTTTAAACATGAAATAAGGCGCTAAATTAAAAACCTAAGTAGCATTATTTGAAGTTTCCTTGGCGTACATATATATGAAATAGCTATGTCGTTTGGAAGTTGCTTCAGGTAGATATTACCCCTTTTGAACTAGATCCCCAAGAAAATTAAAATTTTTTTTAGGCGTCACGGAGGCACGGAGGAAAAAACTGAGGCATTACATTTTTTTCAGCCAAGACACTACCACATAAATCGGGATAATGCACAAATAACGACTCATTAGTGCTATACACTACTGAAATAAATGCTTGCAATTTTCCACGTTTATAAAATTTATTACGACCTAGGATTCACTGCTACTACATCATCTTTCATAACATTGAAAGCTAGATTGTAATATTTTTTATAATCGTGGAAATTGCAAGTACATATTTATATCCATATGAAAAAATTTCACTCGATCATCATCTTCGGATTTTATATGTTATTCACTATTTATTTTTTGTCACAGAATACGTCGTTATGCAGCGGCATATTTTACAAAATTCCTTTTTATTCCATTAATTGTTTGGCAAGCATCATTCATTGCCAGATATTCGTGATATTGTAGAGAATCGGGACGCTCGAGATAGAAAATTAGGAAAAAAAGTATTTGTGAAACCAATAAGTTCATTTTAATGACTTTTGAACGAAAATTATAATTCCCAGAAAAAATGCATAGAAAAATTACTTAAACCGGACATTAAAAGAAAAAGGAACATAACATTAGCAGTAGCAATAATTGAAGAGTAAGCCCTTCATTATAAGGTACATGTGCTAATGTTACAGGTTAAGAATAAAACTTGTTGAGTTTTTGTTCCTCTGGTTGCAAAGACGGTAACTAGATTTGCTCACATAAAAGTCTGATGAGTAGGTACGCGTAAATTTGTAAGAGAAAACAACTGCAAATCATCGAATATTTACTTTATTTATCATAAGCTGATATTCTATAAAAAGAAACGGCGGCAAAAATAAGAGGACTTATTTGAAAATATTGAGAGTAGCTGCGTAAATGTCAAGGAATCATGAATGCTTGATGCGAACAAACCTCGAGCACAGATATACAAGAAAGTGAAAGTGAATCAGTTCATATTTCTACGGACGAGAAGAATTCGACGGATGTATGGTGAAGAGGTTTATGGACTCCCAATGACGATTATTGCGATCGAAAAGAAGAAATTTAAAAAAATTAAATCAAAATAAGGAGCTTCAATGCTATATTACGAATTTGGATTGATATCAACCCCACTTAGGTATTTTTCCATCAACTCTCCCTCACCCTTCGAAGCGAAAAAGAAAACAGAACAGCGCACAGCCACAGATGACGTCACGCACGGATCCCTCCCGACTATTCAGATGCAAAAGAAGGGGATTTTTTTGGAAGTAGGCGGTACTAAAAATAAAGAAAACGGGTCCTTTCTCCCCGTGGTCGCCACGACGAAGAAGGAGAGTTCCATTTGGAGAATTTCGCCATCGAGTCGGAAAAAAGAAAGGATCTCCCCTCCCCCTCCCCCAAAAACCCACCTTCCCATCCAATCGCTTACCCTCTCCACCCCCAAAACCCACCTTCACTCCTAAACGATTCTTCCGCCATGGTTTCCATGGAGCCGAAACATCCCTCCTCCATGGCTACACGGTTTCCAGTTTCCACGGCAACGTCTTCCCCTCTCAACACGCACCCCCGCCACTTCCTCAGTTTCCACAGATTTCCCCCACCATTCCCTCCTTATATTTCTTCATTCCACTTCAGACACGCCTCCTCCACGCAATATGTATTTACTCTAAAATTCCCTTCCTCCATCCAAGCGGCCAGTTTCCTCCATCTCGCTCCGCTTTATACCGAGGATACACAAGGACGAGAAAAATGCGGTTGGAATGGCAACAGAATCAGCTATGAGATTGTTTAAGAGATTAATTGAGTCAGCTTCAAACTGGCTACAGGGTAAATACCCACACATTGAGTTCTAAACGCTACAATACCTCTTTACGTACTCAATACAAAACACCGCTACCAATATTCGTTTTCACCCACAAAATTTACTAATAATTATTATTAATGACAATACATTCCTGCTTGGATTCTGATAGATACTTCATGATACTATAGCTAATATAATACTGCTCTACACTATCATATTGCTGATCAAAATTTGAGATACTCAAGGATGAACGAATATTGACTATGATATACTCGAACCCCTGAATTATCTTTGATATTTCAGACGGCTTCTTAGATACCTACAAAAAAAATAGGTAGTCTCATTTTCATTAGCTTTCAAATATTTGGGAGCATTTTGCAATCTCGCGTTCGTCATATCAAGCCAAAGTTTTTAAACTTCTCTAGGGATTAAAACACCGTATTAATCCATAAAATATTCGTAAACTGTTGATCCTGTTATGATCTGGGCTAGTGCGCTCCCGTCACGCCAAATGTGAGCCGACCTCTGTTTCCAAAATATGCTCTAACATTTCACATGCTAAAATCAAGAAATTAAAAAATTTGGGATCAAACGCATAAATCAAGATCTGAGAAGGTACCCGGCACGGTATCATGCGGTGTAAAAATAATTAAAAGATTTTCTTTTTTTTTTATAAATTTGTAACTGCCTCCCGTAGTAAACCTTGGACGTCTGAGCTCTAAGCAATATTCCCGTAAAAATTTCACATCGAATTCCCTGCGTATATATGCACACGGGTTTAGTACGGCTGAAATTTGATTCGACCTCATCAAGGAACAGTTTTATCAAAGATGAAAGGAAAGGAATGCGGTATGAAATTTTCGATCTCAAATGTTATCTCCATCACGTCCTTTCTTTATAAAATACTAATACAAATTTTTATTCGTCCTATTCCTGGCACGGTA
Organism: Ischnura elegans; assembly: GCF_921293095.1. NCBI lineage: Eukaryota > Metazoa > Arthropoda > Insecta > Odonata > Coenagrionidae > Ischnura > Ischnura elegans. The sequence continues at coordinate 114,602,408 of NC_060249.1, read as the reverse complement.
AAAACACTGAAGCTTGAAGAGATGCCATTTCTTCTTGCTTTTTTCACATGAATTCATTCAAAGGCACCAATTTTAATGACAATAGAAACTATGGATACACTTCCAGAAAACGCCATTAAAATATAACTTTAGAAAAACTGTAATTTCTTCGAACGACACAAACCGGATTTGATTTCTCGTAGATGCTTAGACGAGAGGAAAAGAGGAGACTAGTACAAAAATGAAGATAGCATATAATACTTCGAACGCTCGAAGACATTCCGTAGAGAAAAAAGTAACGACGAAACCAACATGAAAGTCAACAGATTCGAATGCATGAGAAAATAGCGATGAGGACCTTCGTTTTATTTTCCTCTTATTGGACGGGGATGTCTATTTATTTTCCGGGAGAAATGAATAGATTGTATGCGAATGAATGACCAGAGTGAAAGTGACTTTCTAAGAAAGAAGCAATATAAGTGAACTCGAGGAGACGAAAATGGGGAAATGATTTATTTTTTTTTTCGGGCTCCGAATCCTGGGAAACGCTTTTAATATTCGAATGCGAACACAATCTATGACACACATCAAAATGAAAAGAAGGTCGTGATTGACAGTCGTAATACCAAGGTGAGTTCATCACCCATGCGTGCCTAAAAAACATGGATAGGTAACAAAAAGCTGAACCAGTAGCATATTTTCGTATTGAAGAAACTCTTGTATTTACCGAGCCCAGTACATAGTCAAATGTAAAGTAACTCACGAACAAATAATTTTAAATAATATGCGTCCTTAAAATCATCGATTTATTAAGACAAAAATTATTGCACTAACAAAATAAAAAAATCTTTGAAAATAATATAACTTTGGATTGCAGCACTTCTAATACAATATTGTCACTTAATTGTTATAGACTATATACTTGAAAATCATGTGCGCCTAATCATCAACCCAACTACTAGTAAATGAGTAAAAAATCTGCAGCACTATATCAGCTTCACAATAATATATGCATCAATTTGGTACCAATTTTTATGGTGATAGCAACAAATATTAAATTATTAACAATGAAAACACTCTGTTACTTCCACAAAATACACAGTTTCTATTTATTACCGGTTTCGGCTATTACACCATTTTCAAATACAAGTATTTGAAAATGGTGTAATAGCCGAAACCGGTAATAAATAGACACTGTGTATTTTGTGGAGGTAACATAGTGTTTTCATTGTTAATATGGAACCCTTCCACCACGTAAATGCTTCAAGTTTTGATTAAACAAATATTAAATTTCAAGAGGACGCCAGTAAACTCTAACTTAAGAATATCTATAATTTTTTTGAACTACACGATCAAGATTTTATTACACTGCTATCTTGGATGTTAGACAAGAGAACCTGCTAGTGCACAAACGAAGATAGTATGTAATGCTTGTTCTTTCATTCGTGGACCTAAGAGCATAGGGAGGAATAAATAGCTTTCGGATGCGGGAACTTCATGTAGCCACCACCACTTTAATACCTGTGTGTGCATGCACAACAGCGAGGGGGAAAACGGACGAGCATATCTTCCCTAGGGGATGGAATGGGGAATGGCTGAAAGGGAAAAAACAAAAGCTAATCGCGGATGTGGTCGTGCCACCAAATCCGTTTTCGCCACCTTTCCCCTCCCCCAACCATCGTTTTCCCGGTAAACATCCTCCCTCCTCTCCGGATTCCAGCGCCCTCTAAACGCCATATCGCGCACCGCACGCCCTCTCCTCGCGCCGCCCTGGACACGATAATATCGCACCATGGAGACGACACGACATGACATGAGAGGCCTTGCGGTCACCACTACCGTTGTGCATCCTTTTCCCTTTTTATCTCGAATAGTAAATCCCGGAAAGGTTTCAAATTCGTATGGTCGTTGAAGACGACATTTTTTTATCATTTTCATCAGAATTTTTGCCTTTACGCTCTAAAATTTAGGCCAAAATCAACTCTAATGTACTTTAATTTCTTCTTGGGGCTGCGTTAGAACTCATTTTGAAGGCTTTAAAATAATTCCTTTCCGATATTCCAATGGGGCTAATGCAACACGCCATTTTGGCTGTGTTGGCGTGATTTGGCAATTTTGGATGCCCTTCAAAAACATTTTTAATAAATATTACCTTCTAATTTAATTATTATTATATTAATATAAGTTGTGAGAATTGGAATTAAAATAAAGAAACCAGAATAACGTAAGTCAATCTTTCCGAAAAAATTACATCAGTTTTCTGGCCCGAAATTTGGAAACGTAAGACGTTAAAATAAGAGCAGAACATAATAAGCCAATCGGGTAGAGGCATCGCATCTCTGATATCGATGCGGGTAAACAACCTTTCCATGGGACTACGATTCGCTTGAAGAAAAAGAGTGTCCGATTGAGAAACCTAATCAACATTCCTTCGCGCGTTGCTTGGTGACGGGACGATACAATCCGCCGTTCACCATGGAGAAGACATGACATAGCCGCGGTCACCACACGGGTAGGTAGTCTACTCCCATAACGGAGCGATAATCCCGTAGGCTATTCTTTCCAACGTGACATCTCCTTCAATAGGGTAGTTTCCTTCATCAAAGAAAACGAAAGGAATCGTTTGCGATTCTTTACCCACCATTAGTGTATTCATAATATACAAATTATTTGGTTTTAGAAATCCCAGTTTAGACGAATGGTAATGGTCAATTTTAACCTCATTTGAAAAAGGCCAGATTGGCGCCCATGCGATTCCACTCCACGTGACGTCACAGGGACCGAGTTTCTATACGAGTAGATAGGAGTTTTACATCGTCTGAGATTACCAATGCACGCATGAGGCACAGAGTTCAGGGAAACATCTCTTAATAATCACCTATTAAAATTGGCTAAAGTCGGAAAGTTTCCTTCGTTTGATAGGGTAATAATAACCCTTATTTAAGACAAGCGCTACCTGCTAGCAGGGTACTCTTTAAAAATAATAGAACTTTGGATTCTAGCTCTTCTAATACAATATTGTCACTTAATTGTAATGGACTATATACTTAAAAATCATGTGCGCCTAATCAACAACTCAAATACTAGTACAGAAATAAATAATAGTACTCTGTTACCTGGTAGCAGCCTGCATCGTATCAGCGCTCAAAGCCTCGCTCCAAGGTCACCTCACACGGCGAAAGTTGGAATCAGAATGACGTCACACGGGCCTTGCCGAGCATTCATATTAAGCCGTCGCGTTTTCGCGCGCATGAAAATTTTCACTCTACGTTTAATCGCGAAAAATAGATATCATCATTTAAAAATCTAAGAGCGTGAAATGCGTACTCCAGGAGTAATAATCTTTCGATTTAGGCAATAAAAAAATAAAAGGAAACCACCCTATCCGGATATACAATAATAAAACGCGAACAAACAAATGGAAGGGAACAAAAGAGAGCGGATGGAGCGAGGCGGCAAACGGTGGGTACGCCACATCCCTTATTTAGCTTCCCCCAAGTCACGGCGGCTTTTCCTCTGCCCAGACCCATAAAAGAACCTTCTCAAAGAAAATAATTCAGCTAAACTTCATTTAAAAATACTATGGCACTGACAATGATAAGAAGTAAAACTTGGTAAAATCCAACAGCGGCATTCAATAGTCACAATATACGCAGGTGGTTACGTGGCTCAGCCGATAACCTGAGAACATACACGAAACCAGTCGCGTGTTAATCACGTTGATGGGTGCGCCGAAGGCGTGTATTGTTTTGCCGTACCGGTGAGCTCTTACTCACCCCAAAAAGCAGTTTACAAAGGAATAAAATAGCTCATGTGTATTGCTGTTGGTGTAGAAATAGAAACTTAAATCTAAAATTTTCACAAAGTTCACATTTAATAAACATTATACATTAAAAATTGGAACACTTAATGTTTTATACATCTTCAGTTTTAGAATTTTGTGTGTGCATATTGTTGCTATCGAATATATTGGTGCAATTCGTCACAATTGATCTCATTATTAATATAATACTAGGATGCAAACAAAGGTTAACCAAAAAGCCATTGAGAGGACAAGTACTTTTTTCCACGAATAACTAAGGAATATAATATATACTATAAGACATAGCCATTATATCATACACAGTTTTATGCGGAATTAATTAGTTTTACTTCCAGCGATTTTAATAAGTCCCGCCGCAAACCATTCATTTACAACGCTTTATCGTATTTTTCCAGTCGTGTGTGTTGTAGCTATTAAATAGGTACATCGGTGGAATTCGTTACAGTTGCACTCATTATTATTACTGTTATTATTATAGATTCTATAAAGCGGAGACTGATGTATTATAAAAGTACTTCCCCATTAAAAATCAGAACAATACAGTAATACTTACATAATAGTGTACAATATAACAGACATATTCTAATACAGTTACCATCATATCATCCACAGTTTCATATGACATTGCTACGTTTTATTCCACGAATTCTCTCTGCAAACCATTAATTTACAATGTGTTATCCTATTTTCTATCCCTAAGTTCTTACCATGAATAAAACTCGTGATGCGTTTCACAAAGGCATTAATCTGGTAATATTCCACAAAAGGAAAATACTGAAAATGGATGATACCAAGAGCTCAAGAGACACTGATAATGAACATACATCAACTAGATCCAGCGAAGTAACAAAACCGGACATTGACTCATTAGTTTTGAATGGTGGAGTTCGATCGAATTCTCAGATGGCGGTGATTTCGAGGAGGAATACCGAAGTGGAAATCAGAATCGGAGCATCAACACTGGAAGCCCGATGAGCTTTGCTGCCACGGCTGTCCGTCGTCAACAGCGACAGCAACAAAAGGAGGGAGAAACCATTGTTTGCGAGCACGTGCACCGACATTTAAACACACCCCATCACCCAACAATGAGCCGCCTTGGTCGACTCCGTTCTCAGAACCGGCTCACAGCCCACAACCTCATTGGGATTGCTAACGTCAGAGTCTCCTCTTTAGTCGAGAATGCCTCGGAAACGGTAAAACCATTTTGATACGGAAAAAATATGCACAAGATGTTTAACTAAGAAATACCGCAAAGCTACTTTATCACGAAGTATTAACATAACTTAATGAAACATAAAACATAGTTGAGGAAATAATTCATTATTGGAAATCGTATATTAAAAATCAAACAGCTTACTTGATAAATTTTTACACGGGTAACCAGGGTGATAGCGAAAGTTGAGGGATAAAAATAGGCAAAAACAAATTCTTGTACAAGAATACTACTTACCGACACCCTTCTCCTGAACTTAAAACAACATGTATGGGATTCACTGATGGAGACTCACCTGAAAGAAATCAAATAGAAAAGTTGATTAGGTGAAAATATTGTACATATTTTACATTAGTTATTCGATGTTATGAATTTCTTAACTAATGCTAACCCTTAATAGTATTCGCGTGAATGCATAAATTTCAGAGTTTTGGTGAAAGCATAGTTAGTGCAAGCATTTATCAGCGATAGGCAAAGTATAGGTACCTACACTATGTACCAAAAATCAGAAGAAGGGACTCGTTTATGACATCCATCATACTATTACAAAATTAATGATAGATATACAAGACAATGGCTACAAAAAGCATAAGCACACCATTAGAGCCGTAAATATTTAAATTTCAAGCAATACCTCAATACCGATAAATTATGAAGTATTTCATAATAACGTCAAATTAGAGAGAATGAATACGGGCAGTCAACTTAAAATTTCCACAATAATAAATTGAAGGATAAAAGATTGAGTAGCTTCTGAAAAACACCAAGCAAATAAGAATGATTTTCAGCACAAGAACTACAAAAATTCCTTTAATTAAATAAAAGGTTCCCCGTGTTTAGGCACATAAAATACTCTTTATAATAGAGGACCACGAAGCTTCTTTTAATATCCTTTCACCTGTGGACCCTAGCATGATAGCTGGCAAAACTGTGGTGAATCTTTGTCAACGTTCGCGGACGGAGCCCGAAAATACATGCATTCAATGCCGCAAAAACGTGCGAACGAACAATATTACTGACCCGATCAACAACACTTTATTTTGTCACCCTAGGCTCATTTTTTAAGGATTTGCGCAAAAGAAGACTTCTTGATGCGCCGAAGTTGCGCATAAGCATATTAGTGCCCCGGTTGATATGAACCACTACTACCAGTGTAGAAAAAACTGAAAATAGCGCCTGAGAAAACTGTCGACTGTAATGAGTTGTTTGTGAGGAAGGGAAACTTAGAAACTGATTGGCTTCAGATTAAGCATTGAACAGCTAATCAAAAATAAAACAAAAAGATCATAAATTTTTTTTTTCATTTTTCTACATCAGCAGCCTTTTTTATTTTTCTTGTCCTATTTTACGTCCTTTTCTCGTTTTTTTGATGTTTGGCAGGATTTTCGTAATGCTTCGTCTTTTATTTTATAACACGTACTTTGACTTGTTACATAGCTTTTGATTTTTTTCTTTTTTTTTAAAACATAAGAATGAAAGACTTAGGATAATCTCATAGAAGAGTGATATGCTTAAGCAGTGGATCTATTGTCCTCAGATTTTCGCCGTAATTCCTGGTAAAAACCCAAATGGGGTTGAGTGTGGCGAGGCGAGCCAGTGGAATCCGCAAGAGACTGCGAGAAGAATCGACTTCCATCCAGAGTCGCGGAAGACATTCCGCCATCAACTTGGAATCCTTTCGCCGCCAACGCTGAAGAAGCCTTCGGGCGCTTCGCCCTTCGTTTGTTTAAAAGCACGTTCCGCACGTATTATTTGCCAAACTAGCACTGTGGCCGCTGAGAAACTTCCGCCGAAGAGTGAAGGAAAGGAGCGATGAGGCATGCAAGACGTGCACGAAAACACCGCAGCAAGATGGAAATCTCTCTCTCTCTCCAGCAACGTATGCATAGGCAAGCAGCAGATCACAAGTCCCAGGGGACCGTCCCTATGCGGCAGCAGGAGACAAAACAAATACACAAAGAGTTTTGCGTATTCTGCTGGATTCGAGGAATTATGGCTAGCCCTTTCCAGAGCGATAAAATTTGGTTCTATGGAAGAAGCCAAGGGTTCAAGAAGCATTCAAATTGTTGCGCAATAACAATATTATTTATTCAATGAGTAGATCAACTAGATATGAGAATCCGTTTTTCCCCCGAACCATAAAGGACTTTAATAAGTGCTAGTCGTAATTTCCTTAGTGCACTTCCTTTTTATGTAAGAAGGGCTGGTGTCGTAACACCCCTTTGCCACACGTCTTTTGTCGGCTAGCGGGGTATTATGTAGATGTAGATAACCATGCAATAACGTTCCATCAATGGTCCCATCTGTACTTACGGAGCTCCCCATGCATCAGCCACGTAGACAATAGGATTCCTCTTCTAAATATTTACCACAGATGGGATTTGAACCCAGATTTTGGGCTGGGAATTACGTTTTCTATCTACTATTCAATCCCGAGCCCTTATCCATCATCGTAACTCGTAGGCATGGCCAGGATGTTACCGACATTATCTTAAACGTCATAGCTTACTTTCTTTGCTCATTTACATTTTATTCTAGCGGCATTATCTTGTGCGTTATAGAAAACTTGCAAGATGCATTTTTTAATCAATTATTCGCGCTATCTGAGAATTCGTCTAACTATATACATGATGCCATTGACCAAATAAAATACACCCAGGCATGAATAGCGGTTGTTAAGTAAATGAGTACTGCGTGTTGTTGATAGCGTAATTTGAAAATGAGTATATTGTTTTTTTTTTAAGCGTTCCATGAAAAAATGAATAAGGAGTGGATACACAAAATGCATACATAAACTGTGATTTATTCCAAAACCTGAGAATGAATTTAAAAATTACTATTACACACGTGCTTGTAGTAAAGTAGAAAAAACTGTGAGAAAGCCTTGGAATATTTTGAAGTATTTTATGAAAGTTTCATTATCGATACACTACGCAGGATAAAACTTCAAAATTGACTACATCCACCCATTGCCTTTATAGCATCATTAGACAAGAAACAAGACGTGGAACATAACAAATTAATATACCATAGCATCGATTAAGATCCTCTCGAACTTTGGCGACCTCTTAAGGAGGACTCTTTGACTACCTACTTAAGGAGGTAAGATCAATGAGAACCATCAAGCAACGATCTAATTTTAGGGCAGGGAAAAAAATTCCACCACAGAAACGCGACAATTCCAACCCGGAGGATCCAAAAAGGTGGAAAGAAGGCACCCACGTCAAAGACTGAAGCACATGCCAGTGGCGTTGTCTGAGGCGGTTTTTCTACCTGCCTCAGCAGCGCGGCGCTGTCACTTTGCGTAGGGCGCAGTCCCGTGGGTTTCCATCCCGCATTCAACCAGGGTCTCAATTACCTAATTCAATTTGCATGGGGAAGGAGTCCGCGGCGGAAGGGAATTCGAAAACACTTTCGCCCTCTTGCGAGCAGGAGAGTCTTCCATGCAGGTCTCGTGGGCTCATTCAGCGATATTTTAAAAGGCTCGTAAGCGAATTACAGCGGGTGGAAATTAAGTAGCTCCGGGCCACTTTCACCATATCTACAGGCAGAAAAATTCTCTAATTCGGAGACCAAAAATAACTCTACCCGTGGGTCGCACTGCATAAAAATAAGGAAACACAGAAAGGTAAAGCGGGCTAAACATAGCCTCAGCTAAGAACGCTGCAAATGTAGTAGATAGTTACGAATCCAAGAGGTGTTGTTGATATAATTCTTATCCCTCATCCTTTCCCATGGGCTTAATATAATATCTCTATCATTGAGAATACGGGTCATCCCACTGAAACGTCTGAATATTTTTTTTGCAAATGCATATACTATCTTGTATGAATCGTTCCATCGAAAAATACATAAGGATTGAATAAAGTAGGTACGAAGTAATAAGTGTCATTTCAACCGCTTGGATTCGTCACTATCTTCTTGATTGGTAGCGTTCTAATTCTGAGAAAGTGAGCGAGATGTGTTCAGGATAAATCGGGAAGTTTTAAATCTCGCGGGTTTCGAGAGTTCGATTGTTAAATTTTTTACTATGCTGGCATACACGCCACTGAAGTATGGTAAAATTTTCACCTGTATTCTTTGCATACTTTGTCCTTGACAGCCGTTGAGGTTAGACGTCTTTTTATCAGCTAGGCGATTTTCGGCACACACTTCCTTGCCTGCTCGTGAACATTTGGCCAAAAAATACTGTAACGATGCAACAGACACCATATTCGCTACACATGGCTCCGTTTGACTTTTTCCCATTTCCAAAAATAAAGGGAATCTTAAGGGGCCGTCGTTTTACAAGTATAGATGATCTTATGAGCGAATTTCTGATCATGCTACAGGCTATTTCAAAGATCGAGTTTGATTAGCGCTCTGAGGATTGGAAGAAGCGCAGGCACAAAAGCATAGTATCTGATAAGGACCATTTTGTACGCGACAACATTAATTTAGATGAATAAATAAATATATTTTCCGAAAAACTGGTATTCCTGTTATTTTATGAACACACCTCCTATGAGGAGTAACATTTGCCAACATTTACCTTTTTAGGGTAAACTTTTCTCGGGATTCCCACCGGGTTAATGTTTTAATTTAAAATTTTAATGGAGAATGGAATGAATAACGGTAAATGAGGAAAACGTTTGATCCCGAGAAAAGTTTACCCACATTATTCGCCGGGAAAGCATTAAATCATATTTCATTTACCTTTTTCATTTACGTAACCCATTTCTGCCACTAATTACGTGTCTCCAGCTATGTACTCGCCCACCTTAATGTGACGCATAACTTTCAGATGGCCGTTTTTTTTCAATACGAACTACTTGTTAGCTATTGGAAAGAAGGCTTCCGCGGAGTGGTGTCGATGATTGGCTGCTTTCAGGGTCTTTCCACTGTCTGTTCATCTCAGGCGACGACATGTTTCGCAAACGTTGCAGTTTGCTTCTTCAAGTGTAGGTGATTTCCTTATATACCTTTCCTTCAGTCTTTCTTTCAGCTAGCTAGCTTGTATTTAGCTTCTAAGGCTATCTCAAATATCAAGTTCGAGAAGTGTTTCGAGGATAGGAAGATGCGCCGGCAAAGGTGCATAATATCTAATGGGGACTGTTTTGAGGGTGACGACATTATTGTGTACAAAAAAATAAATGTTTTTCAAAAAACCAAAATTCCTGTTATTTTCTGAACACACCTCGTATGGATATCGTAAAAAACTACCTTAAAATCTGGCTTTTTGACACTCGCTCCAGTAACGGCTGTAAGAACTCTCTCAAGACTCCTCCGATTTGTTTAGTAAACGAGAACGGGGACAAGCGGATGGAAGACATCTTGCTTTCCGCTCTGCGAAATTCCGAACGTCCTGCCTCGCGGCCGCAAAATGAGGAACGGACGTTTCTTCCACGATGACGGGAGCGAGTAAACAAAACAATATCGCAGCGGTTGGCGACAAATTTTCCAGGAAGGCGTCGGCGGTCGACTCACGAGAAGAGTGGCCACCGCGAGATTTAATAATAGAGACGCCTTTCCGAGAAGACCAACGGCGAAAACAAACTTCTATGCATGTATTGTTACTGTCTTTACATTTCAAATAATATATTACGCTGTGCCTGTCTCCGTTCAGCTTTTTTTAAATTTATTTTTCGCATGCTCAAATCTATTTACATCAATATAGTAGGTAGTAACTCATTTTCCTTATTAGTTTATTATTATTATCTAAATGTACCATTGGCCTCGCGGTAGCGTGAACATACGAGTAATAAGATTGAAAACATAATAACAAACTCTGGAAACCTACTTCTTTTACTGAATTTTAAAAATACATAACCTTTTCTGGAAGGGCTGAAATACTTTTGCTGCGGTAAATCGTTCCAGTCCTGTTCAAGAAGAACAACTGATCTAAATATTTAATTTGTTATCGGCACTTATTCTTTAACTGGTGAATATTTTTACCCACAAAGTTTAGTTTTATTATGAGTATGTCCTTCCCAAGTTCATTCCAAGCTTTTTCCTCACTCGCCATTTTATTGAAAAATATGCAAGTTTTTTGACAAATATTACATTCGGTGGTGGGTAGTATGTAATTAATGCATCACTGACTTTTTTATGTTAAGTCTTATTCCCATTTTTAATTATTAGTTCCAAATAGTTTAAATTAGCAAATAGCAGTGACGAAGAAATTGGGGAAATGGCAAAAGAAGAGTTGAGTATGAAGAGTATATTTTGTTTTTAGTTTGAATTATAATGGATTAAGATTATTTACGCATGGATTTTGTATTACTATTGTATAAGGTCACAAAGACATGCATAATATATCTAAAATACCATTTTCAGGTCTACTACAATAGGGTAGTTTCCTTCATTAAGGCATTGATTGCAATTCGTTACCCACCATTAATGTATTCTTAATATACAAATTATTTGGTTTTAGAAATCCCAGTTTAGACGAATGGCAATGGTCAATTTTAACCGCATTTGAAAAAGACCAGATTGGCGCCCATGTGATTACACTCCACGTAACGTCACAGGGACCTAGTTTCTATACGAATAGATAGGAGTTTTACATTTTCTGAGATTACCAATGCATGCATGAGGCACAGAGCTTAGGGAAATATCTCTTAATAATCACTTATTAAAATTGCCAATAGTCGGAAAGTTTCCTTCGTTTGATAGGGTTTTAATAATCCATATTTAAGCCAAGCGCTACCTGCTAGTAGGGTACTCTGCTACCTGCTAGCATCCTGCGTCGTATCAGCGCTCAAAGCCTCGCCCCATGGTCACCTCACTTGCGGCAGCGGGAACCAGAACGACGTCACACGGAGTTTTCCCGGCATTCATATTTAGCCGTCGCGTTTTCGCGCGCTTGAAAATTTTCACTTTTCATTTTATCGCGAAAAACAGATATCGTCATTTAAAAATCTAAAAGCGTGAAATACGTACTCCAGGAGTAATAATCTTTCTATTTAGGCAATAAAAAATAGTAGGAAACCACCCTATTAACGAATAATATTATAATTATGTTTCAAGAGCACTCCGAAACCCATGCAGGAGGTAGATACACCGCGCGAGTCGGCTGGGAATGTTCGCGTGGCTGGAAGTGTTTTCTGGGTCGAACTGTCGAGTGAGTGATTCATTAGGAATGCCACCAAACTGTGCTGAGTATTTCGAGATGGTCAGAGTTGCTTCTGCGTATCCCAAACGCATTGAACATCGTCCAACCATGGCCTCAACCCGGCGGTTAGTGTGGATAGGTAAAGAATGAGATCAGACCACATTAAAACACAGAGGTTTTATTTTAAAAGAAATCAGAGTAGAAAGCCACATTATTTCGCTGAGCTTAGTTGGATGAGCCTGTAAGTACTCAGGATTTGAACTCGGAATCCTACGGACAGGGGCCAAAATCGGGACTTCGGAGAAAAAGACGCAAAAGGTTAGGAAGAGTTATGTCTACTAAACTTCTACTACCCTTGGTTGATTAATGAGTGAATAATTCTCGAAGCATGGAATTGCCGGCAAATACAGATTTTCACACAAACATCATATCAGCTCGGGGTGTTATGAGCCACACATTACATATAACCTGAAGCGGAGAAAACATTAAAATAAATCTTGGAATAAATAAACGAGACATGGAAGACAAAAGAAAGGATTTTATTCGAGAATTTAAATGAAATAAAGAGGGTAGCTTGACGTCATATGCGGATGAAATGTGAATAATATTTTATCATATATAGCAGAGTTTTTCACGAGAAACTGTTTCTGATTCATATCACCCATATCGTTCCCTTCCTGAAGTATTCGAGCGAATTATCGAATAAAGAATATGATTGGTATATAATTTTACACCAACCAACAACTTAAGAATTTACGTTTTACAGTTATTACTAATTGCACCAAAGAAAAAATATCTTTCCGCCGTTTAAATTACTCATTCATGGTGCAGAGAGAAACATTTGATTTTCATTATTACTAATTTCGCCAGGATGCCGGAGAAGCAAGTTTCAAGCATGATTCGGTGCTTTCCCGGCGAATGCTGCTGATGAAATCTTCACGGGAAATCAGCCGGGTAAGGATGGACATTGCTGCCTTTTTAACGTTTCAATGACCTTCCCTGCCATCATCTTCAAGGCGAAGAAGCCTTGGAGAAACTTCCATATACCTAGGCCGACGACTGAAATTTATCGACAGTCATACAATTACTTAGGGCCTAAATTGTTTAGTATGTTGCCGAGTAATGTAGCAAACTCGGAAAAAAGATGGGGATTTGCATCCGCTGTAAAAAATGGCTTATGAGGTGTGAGGAAGTAGAGTTTCTACTAAGAAAGGTGGCTTAAAAAGTTTACAATAAAAGGTATATTGTATATTCTATGTATTTAATTATGCGTTTATATAAGAAAAATAGTTACCCTTGGGCAAATATTTGAAATACCATATTGTAATAATGAATGCAATCGGCAAGAGAACAAATGACTGAATCCAAAGAAATTTTACTTCTCATGTGTGCTAGCACCAGACCTATGTAAAAAGTTTAAGATGGTAGCCCCATAACTATTCAATAATGGGTACCTATATATTCCATAATTATTTAAGTATGTTCTAATGTAATATATTTGAATGTATATGGAATAAATTTATATTATATTATAAAAAAAAATATGCAGTAAAATGCAATACAGTATAGTATGAGCTTCGGAAACTCATTGAACCAGTCTCGTCCGCAAAGGACAGCGAGGTCGGCAAGGTCCTCGAGGTCGTGAATATGCTAAGCCCTTGCAGAAGAGGGGAGAATACCAGAATACTCCTTTAATACTCCAAGGAAATCTACCTTAATCGGTAGAATATTTTAATGATTAAAATTCTGTAATGCCCACACTTTTTGTGTTCCCGCACTTTTTGTTTTTACTAGAACTCAACTATTAGGAGCTGCAGATAACATTACCAAGCAATAAGAGCAATCGTAGCTAGAGTTCGCTAACTTGAGTTATCGAGAGCCGATAACATCCAGAATAAACTCTCTCTTTAAGCCGAGTACCCGTACCAGTTTTTAACGAATCGAACAGCTTTCCTTTGTAATTTATTAATAGACAGCCGTCAGTGAACTCTTTAAAATATCCTGTCATATTTTAGCCGGTGTCATGCCAGTCTTAATACAGTTCTTTTTCGAAAACATTAAATACTCCCGGAAACCTACCTTAATCGTTAGAATAGTTTTAAAAAATTATTTTTTTTATTAAATATCAATCTACTCCTGCAGAGTGATTGAACTTAGAGTTAGAGCTAAAAACTGACGGTGAAATCAAAAACGCATTGAAATTATGCTTCTACCGTTAATGATATTCATTCAACATTGTGCCACAGTGTTTTGCCCCTTGTTCACAGGAAACGCTCAATGAAAAAGTCTTCATACTATGTTGCATCCGGGTTACGAGTCCAACGAGACAAGAAAATAGAAAGAGGTGAGGAGGGATTTGTACGGAGAGATTCGGATCGATGTCGTAGTAGGAAAAAAGGATCGAAATAAGTGCAAAAAAATAAAAGCGCACAGAAGCGGCCAACGACTCTTTTCTCCAGGCAGAAAAGAGGAGAAACTTGGAGAGGGAGAGATTAGACCACGGATGCCACCACGTGGACCACTTCACCCCTTAAAGGGGAAAGGCAGAGAGAGAGAGAGTTACCATTTCTTTAAATTTCTTCCCGTGCTACCTCGCGCATCGAGCCACCAAATCGGTATACATTTTGCAAGGAAATGAATTAGATATCACTTTGTTCATCGATTGCGGTTCTCTTATTTCATTCATTGGCTAAAGGAAGAAGGAGCCGAAAGGTTCAGCCACATTTACATACAACCCCGCAAGCCACCTCAAAGGGCGTGTGGTGGGGAGTTGTGGAATAAAAAGGAAAAATCCACCTAGCAATTATTAAGTCCTTTATTTGCTCCGGGGAAAAATGAATTCCTGTACCAATCCGTGCGGCTCTTAATTTATGGATTCTATCGGAACTGGAAATATAGACTATTCCACAGGTCGCGTGTCATTTTTGACCTCTAATAAAGGCCTGGTTAAACGGTGCATTAACCCGTACGGGTTAATGTATGAATGCGTGTCTGTTTGCATGTCTGAATTCATGGACGTTTGCGTGAACGAGGAGCATGAATGAGCGGTTACACGGTACATGCGTTCGCACAAGTTTTCACACATTTTCTCGTAACGCGAGGCGTTTAGTTTTTGTTTATTCCCTTTAAAGTGCGCAAAATTTAAATGTGAAAACAGTATCATTAGGTAGGAAGCAGACGATACCTACCAGAAAATAATTCCCTTTTCGTTGTTTCCTGTAGGACCAGGAAATTTCACATACTGGTAATATATTTGCGCTGCCGTGTAAACAGTGGTTTTCTTTGTAGTTGCCGAAGTTGTTTCATTTCGTGCCAGTAATATTTATTTATATTTAATATTTATCGTTATCGCTCGCTTAATGCCATATGTCAATAGTACTCTATTTATTTCAAACCGTTATCAAAGTCAATACTTAGGCCGAAAATTTGTAGACGCATCTTGTTTTTAAGCCGTGTTTACTAGACATTTTTCTGTCATCTGTTTCACTGAGTGTAGATGATGTATGAGAGTAGATATTTTTAATATTTAGTTCTACTTTTGTCCGGGACGGTTATAAAGTTAAGAAGATATTTGCTGTTGATGGATAAGATGTTGGTTTAGAGGTCTTGTCGATTTATGAACTTGCGTAATGTGAGTCATATTTTTGTGGTGGGCCAGCGCATTCCCACCTCGGATGTATAACAGGCAGAATTGTCGTTAATTCGTAAGATATTAATTATGTTTAAATGTGTTCTATAAGTCGTATGATAGCCGTTGTATTTCACAAATGTCGTGTTGAAAACTCTGTGACAACCTCATCGATTGTTTTGTTCCGGCATAATACAACCAATAAGATACCATAGGCATAAACTTGCTATGTCCGGCATACATGCAAGGATAATCTATACGAATATTAGTGTAGATGCAAATGGTGAGTTTGTGGTAGGATTCAAGCACTTACGATACAGTACAAATGAACAAATACGCGTAAAGAGTTACTGAGTAGCCAAGACGGCCGTGGAATAGCCCTGCAGATGACAACTAAATGTGTCGTTTCCCACCAGGTGGCTCTGTTATCAACTTGTGCGAATGCATGAACGAAATTAGAACAGGTTCTATTTTCCGTTCACGCGTTCATGCATTTGTACATTTTGGGGTGGTTACACGGTGAATTTTTCCGTTCATTCTCGCGTTCATACATTTAGACATTAACCCGTACGGGTTAATGCACCGTGTAACCAGGCCTTAATTGTTGTAACTTCTTCTCGAGCAGTATTCATGAAACTCGGCATACTTATGGGGAAGGCTCCTAAGTTTAGTTGATCGTGAGCAAAATATTACAATTTCGACCTTTTGACATCACAATTTGGGTCCAAACCAAAATTTTGAATTTGCCTTACGATATACCTAAAAAAAAACGATATAGAAAAAATTCTGAATTTCATAGATCAAGATGTCAATTCTTAGGTTTTTGGACACGAGAAAACCGAAAATAAAACTTTTATTTACGAAATTTCAAATGTTGACCCAGTAAGGTCAAAGGGGTGGCAAAAAAGAATGCATACCAAAAAAGGTGTCGTTCCATAGGCTTTAAAGGGTGCCTGAGTCATTGGCATTGTCCAAATACTTGTTACCACGGTTAGAGGTCAAAAATGACACACGACCTGTGGACAGTCTGTATATATCTCAACCTCTCGCGCAATCTAAACATAGGGCATAGTCCCTAGCGGCTACTAGCCTGATTCTTTTAACATCTATGTAACGATTTCTGTACGCCCTCATCAGTTATCGACGAATCACTCTGCTTTCCTTTGCATTTTATTAAGTTCACGGATTAAGCCTTTCAGCGCAGGATACCATGTGCTTGTTGTATATTCGAGGTGTGGCCGGACGAGAGCGAAATAACACCTTCCTTTTACTTGTACATCGAAAATTTTTCCCACAACACGCTTGACGAATCCTGACTTCTTCGGAGCTCTGCCAAAAATATTTCTCGATAAATATTTCGTATGATTCTTATCAAATAATCAGTTAGGATATTTAATGTCCATCCAGGTGTAAATCCGTTAAGGTGCAAAAGATAGGGTCCAGTGTTGGCTATATAGGATAGGTAGCATTCATTTTTGGAGTAAAGAGGAGGCAAGGGAATGGCTAACTTTTGGGCAAGGAGACTCAATTCAAAGAGGCCCAAGAACATGGCGGTTAAGCGTTATAACTGTTCCCGTTTCCCGCTCATTTCATTGGGCGGCACCACTAGGCAGCTGCACCTCGTTCAGAGGGACTTTCGCCATTAACCGTTGAGGAAAAGGTCTTTTTTAGTAGACAATCGTGTCTCATGCGTAAAATGTGGTAATACCAATGATTTATTGGCTCTTCGTATGAAGATTTTCACAGCTTCTTTTATCATTGTTGGTGGTTGTTTTTGGGAATTGCTGAAAGAATTCTCTTGAGAACGCTCCCAGTAGGAGGAGTGAAACGTCGAGTAAGAAAATGTTACCTACGCCGCAATTCCCGAAAACAACCACCAACATTGATTTATTGGCCCAGTTACATATTATTACGATGTATTTCCTCGTGAAAAGTGGATATAGATGACTGGTATCGTCGCGAGCGGCGATTTTGAAATCTGATTTTATTGACTGACAACAATTCTAGCGGCGGAATGAGAGAATCCTCTGATATATTATCCGTGCTTTTAGGCAAGGGCTATAAATACGGCCCAATTCCGATCTTCCTTCACCTTTGCTCCTCTTTCGCTTTCTTCACCCGATAACCCTGGAGCAACCTTCACCCCTTCCCTGGATTGACACTCTCCACCGTTCACCACAGGGACCTCATAGGCGCCCTCTGCGTCGTCGAGAGGAGCTCCTTACGACCTCGCGATGACGTCACATCCGCCCTTCCCCCGTCATCCGCGCTTTGTCTGCCGCTGTGAAGAAGAGTCAGTTCAGGAGTTCTCCTCATTCAACCCCCGGTGCACACTCCCTCCAGAATGCCTTTCACTTTCGATGTCTGCGGGGGTTGTTTGAAGAGGCGCCGGCGCCTGCCTTTCAACTCCGACCCCAACTCACTCAGGTAGATTCCCACCCGTTCGTGCGCGAACATCGGGGAGCATTTTCTCAGGAGATAAGTTCCGGCTCCATTTGCTGGAATTCCATTAGGGCCACGTTCATTTAGAAGTCAGGTCATATATTCTCCTCTCTGGTTCAACGGAGGGACTTAACGGAATATGCGCCGCGAATGTGTCCATCTTCGCAGACGAAAGTTTCCTCGACATTGCAGCTGGCTTCTTTAGGGCACTGACTGTCTGTCTGTCGTCTACGATGGGTGATTTCCATTCATGCGTATCATGCGTCGACTAGTGTCGACTCACGGAAATTGGTTATAACCCTCAAATTCCTGCGCATAATCGTTTGTTGACTTGTGTCGCAACAGTCGGCACAACACATAGAATGGAACACGAAAACCGCGACAAAAGTCGACTTGTGTCGACGAGTGTCGATGAATGGAGAGCACCCGATGATGGATGATACATGCGGTGAATATACCGAAAACCCCTCTTATGTATCTTTAGCCTATCGCAAAAGCCTTAACAAGTTATACTTTTATATTAGATTTTTCCCTTTAACCTAAAATACCCGTGTAACCAGACTAGAAACTAACCGTTATCGCTATTTAAAACAATATTTCTGCATACAGGAACCGAAATCGTACCATTTATTGCCAATTCATTGTGTAGAATATAAGTCAGCCCGTAAAAATTCGTGAAATGCATACAGCATTCTCAATTGATTCAGGAAAGAAGAGGGAAAGTTGTTCGTAATTGAACGTAACGACTTGAATTTTGATTCTGCTTGGCGTACTCATAACTCGATGACACTTATCTTTTTCAATTATTCGTAAGTCTACACGTTATTAATTATCAAATTATTCCAGTCTAAATATAGTTCTTTGTTTAAGGCTATCATATATTACTCATACTTTAAAAATAAAGGCTAATACGTTGAGTATTATCATTAATATGCTATTAATATCGCTCAAAGTTATAAACAATGTTTGTACTTGCCCTGTCCTTGGGCGAAGACTATTTTCCCCATGGTTACCCACTTACCCGCGAGGCCATCCACAAAGTAAACGAATATTTCAGCTGAATTTAAGGCACTAGTGAATTCATTACTATCAAGTAGATAAAATAATTGGTTAAGGTTTAAAAAGAGATTAAACTTAAATATGGTGCAGTGAAAAACAGGTACATCATACTTTATGGGTTGGAATACCTCTGATAATGCTAAAATAAATCTCGTCAAACTTCAATACAATAAAACAAGCTATGTCTATTTTTATTTCGGTGCAATGTACTCGGTGAAGCTTTTCATCACTGAGCTTATTCAAACTCGTGTGTCAACACTTCCGAAAAGCATGCTGCTACGAATTTTATAGCGTACTACGCACGCTCTGTACCCAAAATGATAAATACTATCTCACACAGATTTTCAAATTCCAAAAGCGTATTACAAGTGATTTCGAGAAATAAAAAAGAAATATATTTCCAACACATCCCAGAAATCACCAAGTGCCTTCTCTAATGCAAATTTGCCAGCATGAAGCGGAGCCTTATTAAATCATTAGCTCTCGGGTGAAACCTCAAGTTTCCGTGAAGGAACGGATCTGCGCAGACTTGGAGTCTCAATGCACACGTTAGTCTTCCCTCGGGCTAAAGTCGTATTTTTTTTTATAACAAGAAAACTCAACACCAGAAACGAGACTCAGAATTGAACATACCGGATGGAAAATCTCTCACTGAGGGAAATAAAGACGCTTCTCCCCAATTCACCTCTCAGAGAAATCTTTACTATACGCTATCCTTCAGCTCACGTAATCGACTGAAAAGTAGAAATAATGGTAGGTAGATACCAATGTCATAGAAGAAACGACAACGCAACTGTTGAAACTGTCAATAGAACGGGAAAACAGGCACTAAGCTACGCAAGCGAAGATGAAAAAAGATTAGGAAAATTTGTAATTTCTTCATAAAATGATTCACGCAAGGGAACGTCCCTGAAGATTTATAATCGCGTACGTTATCACCTGATTCTTATTATGGAATAAATATGAAACGAATAGAACAGTTGGAGATAAATGTAAAGGAGGAAAAAAAACAAGTATTTGGAGATAAATGAGTTTTTTTTACTGGAAAATAGCCTTTTCGAGCTGCTAATTATCTCCCATATTACTGATGCCAAGCCAAAGCGATTTAATGAGAAATAACTCCAATTGGCTGCCATTTCTCAAAGCAGGTACATCGCTACCACAATGATCATAAAAAATAATTTACGTGAAACTTCAACCTTGCATGCCTATTCTCATTACTTACATAATAAAACGCGGTAATATTTTTATCAGAAACCTCGAATAGGGGATCCTCTTTAACTTTAAATAGTCCATGGACCACAAGGCCATACGGTAAGGTTGAGATGCTCCATCTACTTTGAATGCGAGGGAAGAATAAACAAATGGGAAATCTCAGCAAACTGCTGCTTCGTTTCGAGATTGAACCGCATCAGCGGAAAAAGTTATGCACGATTCCGAAAATTCAACTCGTATCAAACGCCCTAAAGATTGCTTGCGGGTACCCATAGAGACGTAGGCTTTCCCACGTCAGAGTTATTCTTCCGTGCTCTCAGATTCGTAATGGCAATGCACTCCACCACATTATGTTTGCTTTTCCGTGCTTCTCGGGTTTGCTTTCGACATCAAGCGAGCGCAGCGCGCTCCTTCGGAGATAGGAAGTTCCTCGCCGGCGCGTTTCTTTCTCCCACGGGGGATGCCGAGCAAGGAAGTATATCGTTCGTGAAATGTGGCAACGTCACGTGCAACACCGCGGGAGCATTAAAATGTATTAAAATTTAACGCCATCCGTCACTACTATGGAGGGGTAATGGATGAGCGTGTGAACATCATTTTTAAGACGTTGTGACGAGGTATAGAGACTGTAATGGTGGAAGGATATAAGATGGAAAATTCACTTTGCAACTTTAAATATTTATTCACACGTTATAACCTATTTCGGATAACCTATCCTTTCAATACTTGTGAAATTCATGTATGATGCGTGAAAATCGCTTTCCGTGGTAATCGAATTCGCCTTTTCGGAACGTTTTCCATGATTGTACCAACGAATTTCTGATGACTAATATTAGTGTCATAAGGTTCGATGATTGGCCACGAAAACATTTAACAATAAATAGTTCCACAATGAGTATAAAATTATTCTATACGTTTCTTCGCACGCATAAAGAAACCAGATAGCGAGTGGAAAGAGCACTACCTTCACGGACAAGTATTCCACAAGTACCTACCCGAGAAACAACCCTCATGAAATCCTGTAAGTATAAGTTAAGGCGCAAGCCTGACCTCTAGCTAAGGCGGCGACCTATATAATATGATGACGAATCACATATCATAATTTTACCGATTCGCTACAGGTAAAATTGAAAATATATGCAGCACACAAAATAATTTATATTAAGGGTGGGCAATGCGAGAATTTTCTCAGAATCATCTCCAGCCACTAACTCTTCCGGTTGTATCTTTAATGATTCTTTGTTTCAAATTACGGCTATCATCTTAAAATTTTGGAGATGTGTAGAGTAAACGAGTATCAACATTTACCTGAATGCTAAGCATAAGTTTATCTGTATAAGCACATCTGGGGCAAAAATACTGAAGAAAAAATTTAAAATTTGAGATATCAACTTCACCCGGTTCCTCTATTACATTCATTTGTCGCAGAGACTATCAAATTTTCTAATGAATGCATCCAATCGATTGTTTCATATGTCTATTTCAGCATTTTATGTGAGCCAGATACGATGAATGTTACTCGTAAAAGTTTTCAACTCTTAAGACGATGAAAAAGCTTTCGATAAGATCGCTTTTCATAAAAAAAAGCACATTCATTATAAATTTAAAAGCTTATGCCATGAATATAAATACATAATTAATCAATTGTGGTAAAAAAACTACCCACCAAGTAGCCACGCCAAGCTGAATATGCGCTCTGTAGTCTCTTAAAGGTTGAAGACCCATGAGTCGCTACAGGCGTCACTGGCGGTCAAAGCGATCCGAATTCCACGGAAAATTAAGCTATAATTAAGCTACTAACATGAATGTATACTCGAAAAGATGTGATCTATTAAAACCCTAACTTTTCAATGCTATTTCTCGCGATTGAAAATATAATTTAATACATAAAACATCGAGCGTGAATGGATCCCTCCGTAAAAATATTTGCACTGCGGGCAATAACGAAAACCAATTGAAATACGCACTAAGTAATGAAAAAAAAACAATATTCAACGGGAGGCACTGCTGCACCTCTATGTAAAACAGGAAAAAACCCTACAGAAATGTCCATGCAGTTCGTCAAAAGCCATGTTGGGAACCTTGACCTCATAGTCGCAAGCGATCCCACCCACTGCCCCCATTTCGCAATCGGAACAGTAAAGCTTCCTGTAACAACAGCATCGGCGACAAGGAAAACTAACTAGACGGAAAGGGAGGAAGAACGAAATGATTCGCATGTGGAATCACTCACTCGAATGAGGAGGAAAATGATATAAGCTCATGTGTCCGCTCTTCCAATGAAATTGTTTATCCAAGTAACGGGGCCAGGCTCTCTTGTATCAGCTTTCGCGGAAAACGAGCACGCCAAGCCAGATTGTCAGTTCAAGCACAAACTGCAACTCAGATGTGGAAGATATTTTCCATGGTATCCAGTATGCGGTGAAATTCCATTAGATGTCTAGCTGGTACAATCTCTCATGACCGCTAAGAGAGTCAAACTGTGCGAAAGCATCATGTCAGTACAAAATGGCTAGCTTGTTCGGATAATGCACTAGAAGTAAGAGCTGTGTTCATAAAAAATGGGAGTCTTAGTTTTTCGAAAAAGAATTTATCAATTCGTCTAGACAAATGTTGTCACCTTCAGAAAAGTCCCCATTAGATAATATTCACTTGTGCCAGCGCTTCTTCCAATCCTAGAAACTCTTTTCAAACTCGATCTCTGTGATAGCCTTTAGCTCTGTCAGCGATTTCTTTTAATGTCATATATGATTTTAAAACGATGGCCCCTTGATATTCTCTTTATATTTTGAAAAAGGAAAAAGTCGCACGGAGCTACGCCTGGCGAATATAGAAGCTGAGGCATCGTTACAGAATTGTTCTTGGCCAAAAATTCACCAACAAGCAATTAAGTGTGAGGCGACAATGGAGCATTTAGAAAGTTGAATTTGAAGTAAAGAAAAAAATTAAGATTTTTTTAGCACTGAAAAATGTGTTAAATAATTTGACCGACGTGACATGAGTAATGAATCGGACAAGCCAGCTCGGCTGCGGAAAAAAACAACCTGATTCTCCCACCCTGATTGTGTTATACTCTCTTGTGTGTTTGGAGCCTCGGGGAGTAATCCAAAGCTCACTTTGATACACGTATCTACTACTGATTGACCTGCCTCCATAAAAACAAAAGCAGAAATAAAATAAGGTAGGAGGGACAAAAATAAGTAAAAAATGCAATACTGGAGAGATGACAACAAGCTGAAAAACATTTTATAATGGAGGAAAATCTTGACCACAATATTATGTCGGGTTATACAGGTTTTGTGGGGATGATCAACTCACATTATTTTATCTTTCCTTGGGCCAATGTTTCGCACCTTCACTGAGGCATCAATACGGCTTTGGTAATGAGTAATGGATGTTTCATTACCTAAGACCTGATGATACTTCATTGAAAGAGCGGAAATTTGGTCCAAAGAAAGAGAAAATAATTATTTTTGACCAACCATCCAAAACCTGAAAAATCTTGCTGTAAAAAACGTTTTCGGGAAAAAACAACAATAATCAATGGCACTATGTTTGTCAATAATTACTGCGTTGCTGATCCAATAGCGCATCAACAAAATTTAGCATGAAAAACATTTTTGGATCGATACGACAAAATCACTGCCAATAAAATCTTTTCTAAAGTGCAGTGTCGTATGCCAATTGCCAACACCGGGGAAAGCTCAACCCTCAAATGTAAAAAAACCTCAGGGTTAATATATTTAGTCTATACTTTTTCGATAGCATAAAAGCCTCTCCCTCCCTGAAATATCGACAACGATGCAACAAGCTACTCGTCCCTTGGGATTGGATTTGCTGCCTCGGCTTTTTTCCAACTGGGTAAATATTTATTTAATCGAATAATGTTTTGTTTGTGCCTCGTATTTTTCATCCAAAACTGCCAGCGCTGCGGTTGATAAATTTTTAAACTGATGGAAATTGTGACTGTATATAATAAAAACATGATCATGAAAAATTAATTCCATTAAAAATTTCCCAATCACAGTATCTTTCACCAAAATCGGCTCGCGAGCAAAATTTTAATAGCATTTAATGCAGTGATTAACCCTGGAAACCTAGAAGTCTATACTCTGTACACAGACCTATGTGATTAATAAAATAAAAATCAAATTAGTAAAATAAAGTGTGATATCGTAAAGATACTTACTCAGCAGGAACAAATTAGCTTCGCCAAAAAACTTCAACATCCAGAACAGTACCCTCAGAATTTCACAGTTTCAACGGGTGTTAGCTAATTCTGAAGCAGATATGCACGACCAGCTACGCTACGCTGCGCTGAGTGACAGTTTTTTTTCTTTTGGTTAATCAGGGCGTGACTTTAATGCGGGATAAGGTCACCCACTGCAAAAAGAGCTCCGAGGGAGTCAGCATATGGCAGAGGTCTCAGCTGTCGCCTTCAATCGCGACCAATAAAAGGTGCTTCACGCAAGGAGAGAGAAAAAATTACAGACGAAAACGAATAAGCAACACCCATATCGGACCGCGAAGCCACGCGCTTCCCTTTACACGGAAGGAGGGAAGGTTCTGACTGTTTGTTCTCCTTAACCCATTTAGAACTAATTGACGCAACTGCTTGCTAAATTGCGTCACCGGTAGCAACAATACATTAACATAATGTGCGATGGAGTCACACTAAAAAACAGTGACATTGTAAAACTGTATATTGATAGGGGTAAACATATTTCATCACTAGGTACAGATTTGCAATTCAACAGTCCAATGGCTGGTCTGACGCATTTGTCTCTAATAAAGAAAATATTTTTGCCTACAAACATTACTTCCATCATATATGCTTAAAAAAGTGCTCAATTAATGTGTAGCATCCACTTCGTCCCTTTTTTTTCATCTTTCCAATTTTACCCCTTTTTTCTAAATTGTCACTTTAGTTGAGTAGAGGATAGGCTTCGTAGCGCAAAATAAATTGAATAACATAATATTAAACTACAGACGAATTGAGATAGTGTAACAGCGAAGATATTTTAATATTTAAATTGACAAAGTTCTTATTCGAAACACACGCATCAAGAATTCGCTCTATGACACGTAAATAAAACTGTGTTATTGATTTATTTCTTTGGTGCCCCACTAAATGAATGGAGACCATAAAAATTTCTCCCTTAGAGAATATACGATTAACGCTATCCGTCGATGAATAAGTGTATATTGTTTATCTTTCCTTAGTAATGAGTACAGAAATATTTTCAGAACGCCTGCCAACAAGAAAACCAATTCATGGCGAGTGAGCGTTTGACACCGATAATTACCAACCCTCGCTTGAACGGAAGCAGACAGATGTCCGGAAAAAAATGGAAACCCTCTTACGTTCTCCGTTTCGTTATTTTTTTGTTAAACGTATGTCCTTCGCTTGTACCCCAGTCGGCTGACTCCTCCTGAAATGAGTCAACCCGTTAAACCCATTTCGCGGAAAAAGTCGCCCTTTTGTGTCTTCGCTCATTTCCTGTCCCTCTGCAAAATGAGACGAATGAAATAAAAAAAGGAGAGTTACACGGAGAATCCTCACCTGAGAATCGATTCTCTGTAAAAAAAAGGGGAAATCCCGCGATAGATACTCGGTGTCGCGACCCCAAAGGCGGCCGGTGATACTAAGGAAATGCACCCAAGGAAGAGTGTAGTCAAGGAAAAATTGTCTTTTGAAAGGCTAGTGAGACCATAGGATATCTTAAACTATTACCGGATCTTATGCGTAAGTCTTCTATTTTCGCAAAGACTCATATTTATATTTTTGCATTCACGGTTTAAATAATGCAAGGAATAAATGTTTTTGCAGCAACACCAAGATGACTGGATAAGTAAGATACACGTACATTCTGTACTGAACATCTGAGAGAACAAAAAGCAATAAGAACATATACACGCTACAGTTTACATCGAATCCATGCTTTTAACACTAAACAACATAAAAAACTGACATTTTTACAAGCTGAAAGCAAAAGTATTACAAAACAATACTTAATCATAATCAAGAAAACAAGAAAGGTGAAAGAAATGCAAAAAATAGAAAAAACAAAGTTTTCAATATGTGACATGCTTTTATAAACATTGAAAATAAATTATTCACCTATTAATTGCCTGATACCGTTCTAAGAGAATAAATTAAGAGAAAAAATTTCACGTGATGTCACAGTGGCCCAGATGATATATGAGGAGTCAGGAGTTTTACATCGTCTGAGATTACCAATGCATGCGTGTGGCACAGAGCTCAGGGAAATATCTCTTAATGTTCACCTATTAAAATTGTCTAAGGTTGGAAAGTTTCCTTCGTTTGTTAGGGTATTAATAATCCTTATTGAAGCCAAGCGCTACCTGCTAGCAGGACACTCTACGCTACCGCCATGCTCGGCAGCAAGCAGCCTGCATCGTAGCGGCGTCCATAGCCTCGCACCAAGGTGGCCTCACACAGCAGCAGCTACACGTTACAAGGGCTTTTCCAATCATTCATGCTGTGCCGTCGCGTTTTCGAGCGCTTGAAAATTTTTCACTTTTCATTAAATAGCGAAAAATACATATTGTCATTTAAAAATCTATACGTGTGAAATACTTACTCCAGGAGTAATAATCTTTCGATTTATGCAATAAAAAATTGGAAATCACCCTATTCAGTACAAAACACAACTGATTTTTTAACCCGAAAAACGGCCGAGTAAGGCAAAAATACGCTTCATAGCATGCACATTATGCAATTTACCTATTTAATTTTCCATATTCCACTACTTTGACAGTTTGGATCGACTGTACATGATCGTCAATTGTTATTCAGCTAACATAATTTTGACTGACGAAGTAAATGCATTTGCTAATAGCTCCGAAAACAGCATGATAAGGTCTCACGTGATATTTTTACTATTCTCATTAAATAAACAGCCTTAATCAATCTATTTTCTAAGCAAATAATTTTCTAAGTTGCTATTCTCATTCCATAGTTATAATCTACACTTTTTTCTACGTACAGACATGCTTTTCCATCAGAGCGTTCTATTAGTAAATTGCCGATCATAAAATATGACTTCCATAAAGTTAAATGGAAAACTGAAAACATTTTGCATGAAGATTCCCATTCTGTCTGTGGCTGAAGAAAAACAGATATATCGATCAAACTGAGGGAAGAAGATATAGGACACTAATAATACGTAATACCTACCCAAGACGTAACCTGCCGAATGTCATGTGCTCTATACACGCGGGCCCCTTGCATTACTTCCGTAGCATTGGTATTGTGTAGCGGTGGGTATGTATTAAAATCATACAGCTGATTTAAAAACTTTTGCGCTGATTCAACGCACATACGATTATGCGACATTCATTAGCATTATTAAAAGGGGAAGGCAAAAAATTGAGCTGGCACAAACGGAACACAACGGATATGGAAAAACCTCATTCGAACTTTGAAATAAGCGTTAGCTAACTGAGAAACATGTGCACCCGCTAATTAAGTTCTACAAGCTGAATGCACAAAAGAAATACCGCAATAAATGATCTACTATAATTTTTTCGCCTCAATGATATCGAATGGCGATAAAAACTTCGGATCGTGTTCTGAATTGGAACGTTCCAAGCGTAAGGATATCTTTTCTTTATTTTTTTATGAAATAATTTGCTGAAAACATGCTAACGATAATTAGCTCGCATTTGAGTTATAAAAAAAACTACGGCGGGGCATAATTATATTCCCACTCTATAAATACCACGATTAAATTCAATCAAAAATAAACTTTCCCGTGACTACAGAAAAAAATCAACGAAAAACCCGGAAATTCAATTTATGTATATTTGACCCAGAAAACAAATAAAGCTTGAAAATTATAACAAAAACGTATCGTTATTCAGGGCATTCGATTTTAATCGGACCATTAGCCTCGAAAACATGCAAGTTCGCTCTAAAAATGCATAATAGACCAAGAGAATCATTCACAAAATACAAATGAAATAAAACAAGAAAAGCTTATTATTTCCGAAGATGAATGTACTACAATAGAGACGCTAGGAACTATAAAAAAACACATAGCGCGATGTGGACTGATTTTAACCTCAAGGTATATGCGGATAATTTTAAACTTTTATAATTTTAAAATTTCATGATTTCATTGTTATGAAACCATAACAAAAAATTAAAACCAGCCCTATTAATCGCTAGTAATCACGGCTTTATCTCCCCCTTGATCAATAAAGAAGCTTTACGAATGCTACCGATGTTTGTACAAGGCCAGGCCTTCAAAATATTCATCTAATTTTTTGAAACAGTCCCTAAAGACATAATATTCATGCGCGCTTAACGGGGCGAAGCAAATTGATTGTTTATCTTCAAGTCATTGTTGCGTCGATGGAGGAGGTAACGGTAAGCAGTCGCTGAACTTTAGGGTGGGAGTCCAGCGGAGTCATTTGTGTACTCTTTAAGGATGCAAAACAAACGAGAATCGCTTCCTCTCGAGAACAAAGGACAGCCCATTTGCGCTGCTGTGGGAGAGAAGGAAAAGGAACACAATTCAATGACAACTAGCCTCCGCTACACACCCACCTACTTTCATTTCGTACTCCACTTATATCAGCAGCAGCGGCATTTGCGTTGTTTTCATTTCCATCTTCAGAGCAAGACAATGCTGCCGAGAAATACACTGGAATACCGGCTTTCACCTATTTTTTTATATTACTTTCGACGGCATTGACATGGAACTTTTTCTGAATTTCAAACGAGCTCGCAGAGTTGCAGTTCTAAACTACTCGCCAAGGTTACTTTGGAAGAGAAAAGAGAATATCTCCAGGTAGAATACTGGGCTTACTTCATTCATCCGACACTAACAATAAGTACATGCCAGACGTCATCTTAGTATCCATGCTTGTACTTGAAAGAGTGATTTTGTCAATACGGTGACCTACATACACTCAAGTAATCATACATGATCACGAACATGGTAATCACATCATTTTTTACTTAAAAAAGGCGTATCAGAGAAATCGACCACGTGTATATGGATCGTCCTGTATTAGAATATGGTACTTTACTATGAGATCCTCATAGTAAGTCAGATATTTCAAGAAGTAGAAAACGGACATTTTGAAGGAATCCTTCCTGCTTAGAAGAGGACAAAGGGAATGGAATGATCTACCTGGAGAGTGTATCTTCCTTGAATTTTGGTTGATACCACTGTGGCTCATAGGCGGATCTAGGAGGGGGAGGCACGGGGGCATGTCCCCCCTTAGACCCTTAATAAATATGCAAGATTTTTAATACGGTCCCATTATCATTGCGTTCATTTTTTATTACGAGGTATCCTTGTGTCCCCCCAGAACAAAATCCTGGATAGGGCCTAGCTTGTGCCCCCCCCCAGAAAGAAATCCTTTATCCGCCCCTGCTGTGGCTTGATAGGGAGCGTTGGAAATTGGGTTATTCGATTCAAAGTTCATTTGTTAGTGGTATGGTATGCGTATTGGAGTATTCTTTAAAAATAATATAGGTATTTTTTTTCCTTCGCTTTGCTCTTAAGTTCACTTAAGTTAAGGTTTACATTCATTTATTTTAATTCTCATGTTACCACCAGGCGATAGCCTACTTGTAGCAATATGTATTACATAAATAAAAAGTGAATTAAAAACTTTGAATTTATGCGTAATCTGCGCGTTTTTAGGATACCTCTTAATTACCTAAAAAAATAGAGGTTGAGGGTGTTGTGCAAATCTCACCATCTGATGAACATTCTTTCACTCTTTCAATGCGAAATATTATCTCAAAGTCTTGTTGGGCTCACCATCAGGTCAATATTAGGATGGCTGCCGAAAGTTTTGGGTGGCAGATAGCATTACCATTTTTGAGGCCAATTCCTTGAAACAGAGTAACGAGTAGGCCAATTAAAACGTCGATAGCAATTGATATGCTTAGCCCGGAAGCGAAATTGAAGACTCCACCGATAATATACGTCCTGCGGTCTGATTCGATAAATTCAATGCGGGCCTGTGTTTTCATGAAAGTCGTCAGAATCGGCTGATTACAAACCTTATTTACTTAATTTGTATTCAGTACAGTTCCTTATGCATTTTTATAAATGATATGAGCAAAATTTTTAGCAATTTTTTACAAAACTCGGCACCACGTCAATGAACGTGATCCGTATTTCACGAACGCTACGCTAAAAATATGAGCGTGTTGACTAGATTTCAGGATAAAAACAAATTTTCGCCGTTCTTTCTTTGTGGCGTATCATGGCTTTCCATGGCGCCTGGATGGTATGCAAATCCTCTCAAAAAATGAGGATTTTTGGAGAATCTCCCGAATAGAAACCAAGCTGAATGGTATAAAATGAATATGCGACACGCATAAATGTTGAATTCGCTCTAACTCTTTAAACATTTACCAGCGTTGAAAAATCACGCAAACGATTACAATTTTTACACTTTTCCAGAGGCGTCGCTATTCCTTCTGTTGATTTTATCATGCTCATGGATCATTTTTCTAATAGATGGAGGTTAAGTAGTCACTCACACAGCGAAAAACGAGGTTTTTCAATAGCTCTTTTTCTTCTTGTGGAATAAACTTGCAGGGGTTTACCTACCCTAACGATAAGTCAAAATGAAGAGGGAAGAAAAAAAGTCTTGAGGAAAGTCAAGGTTATGCCTTTCATGGGACGGATTTCTTTTCACTAACTTTATAACCGATGGAAAGTTAAGCTTAAAGCACGCCGAAGAATTTTCTCTTCGCTCATCTCTCCGAACATGGAATATGAGGTCGCAACCTCCAACCTCCACTTCCAGGATAGGAAAAGAAACACCACGACGCACTAATGGAGAATCTCATGGTAGCAAATAAGACCAAGTCCATGAAACGGGACCGAGCTAACTCGACACCTATGGCTGAGGGTGGATCGATCGCTATAAAGGGACTTGAGAAGTATTCCGGTCGACCACTCTGATTTTTGACTTCTGAAAACGTGGCC
Organism: Ischnura elegans; assembly: GCF_921293095.1. Classification (NCBI taxonomy): domain Eukaryota; kingdom Metazoa; phylum Arthropoda; class Insecta; order Odonata; family Coenagrionidae; genus Ischnura; species Ischnura elegans. The sequence continues at coordinate 114,570,971 of NC_060249.1, read as the reverse complement.
AAATCTACATTGGGAAGAGTAGGCGAACGATAGCCACCAGTATTAAGGGTCATCGGAGGCATTTTAGACTTGGACGGCCCAATAAGTCTACTACGGATGAACATAGCATCAATAGGGACAATGAGATAAAATGAGATAGCGCCGAATATATTTGCCGTTCCAACTTTCTGGGAAAGGCTCGCATTGGAGGCCATTGAGATCTGGCTTACTAAAAATACTTTTAATAGAGACACGGGGTATAAACTTAACAATGCGTGGAACCCATTTTAAATTTTAAAAAATGATAGAACTGTTCCTTTTCATCCGAATTATCTAGATCTTTCCGGCCGGTTACGAGAAATCTTATTGTTGTAACAGTTTAAAGTTACATCTCAAAGTTTTTTCCCCATTCAAACTTATTAATTTACCCTGACCACGATAGACGACTCGTCCGTTGAAATGTTGGTGATATAATACAGCGAATTAAACCGGTGGAAATCCCAAGAAGATATCACGCAGATAGAGTAAGTTTAAAACCAGGATTAAACCCGAAAATTTACGGGTAAATTGTGAGATTTTTCGTGTGTGCATCAGGGTTAACACATGTAAAAGAGCATTTCAACACAGAAACTGAGGTCAGAGTATGTATGTTTTCTTTAGTGAAGAATTTCACGTCATTATAACTTTAATGTGCGAAAATTGAACTCAATTTTGCTATAATCCTCTGATTTTCCCTATAGCCACCACGCTCCCCATGTTTGACATGGAGAACACCCAAAATAGGTCATACGGAATGACCTAGGAATCTCTGAATTGCCTAGAATCCGAAATGCTACTTTATTTTGGCACTGACCTTAAGATGGAAGCTGAAAAGGTCACACGGCGACGGGCTGAGGAAATTGACCTTAGCGGAATAAAAATAAAATCTTCAAGCTCCATTACTCCCTTTCTGTATGAATCTTTTTTTTACAATTTCATGGATCTAAGAATAAATTCTCTCAGTTCATTGGAAAATGTGCATTACTTATGTTAAATTTAAAATTATTTTCAATGAAAATAATGAAATATTCAAGAAGTACATTCAAAACTACTTTTCACTATCAATTTAGTAGCTGGAGATGAAGCAAGGATTCCGACACTAATTGCAAGAAAATAGATAAAAGGGAGGACATTTATCAGCTGAATCTTTCATTGTTATCGCCAAGTCTCGCAAAAACTTGTTGATTTAATGTTTATATAATATATAAGTGAAATTATTCGGTGCGCAGGTCCTTGCCGAAGCTCCCTACTCTTTCCTCTCCCTGAATATTTTTCGCCGCGTAAAGAATACCTTTGATTCACTCGCTTACACATACGGACGAGAGTTTGTGTACTTGATGACTTATTCAAAGCAAGTACACGGTTAACCAACGTTATGCTGAAATTTCTTTGAAGTAAATCGCTGAACGTCTTCACGGGGGAAGGGGATTAATCACCCTTTATGAAGAGGAAATTTGAATTATTAATGAATGAATGATGTTTAATTATGCTGTGGTTTTTCCCATAAGAGCGAATACACACAAAAATGTCTGCTCACGCAATAAAAAAGATATATATCCCTGACAGTAAGAAGCAAAAATATTACACCGAAGCAAAAAAAATACATTAAAACAGTACATAATGAGAATATACAGCAATAATCAGGAGTAAAAAAATCAGACAAAAATGTCCTAGAAAAATTGTAATAACATCCCATAATAGTACATTCAATTCATTGACGTAAGGTCTCACTGAAGCAATATTTATGCAGCTTTTCTTTGAAAATAGACAGAGAAGAGGATTTTTTAAATAGATAAACGACATGGAATTCCAGATATTACAACCAGAGATTTATGATACGGATACATCGACAGTCGGACAATTCAAACCGGCAAAATTAAAAAATTAACGTTATTACCTGAACACACTTCTTATATAGTTAAAATTCCACGCAATGATATATTATACGTAATCATATTTCATTCGTATCAAAGTGCTGGCCGGTCTTCAATTGTCTGCAAGGAAAACGTTTTCTCTTCAACCTCTCTGGAATTCTGGAATCCATTCTCCTTATTCGAGCGGATGAGACAGGAGAAGAACGTGCTCTAGTTACCGTCACGGACAAAAAAGGTTATTCCTCGCTTTCCCATTGACCTCGGAGCCTTCTGCTAGGTGAGCGTGCTTACGCTGAGGCTTGCTTGCCAGCCGCTTTCCGCTCAACGCTCGATGTGCCATATCCGCTCGTCCACTTACGGTCTTCGGAGGCCATTTGGAGTGATAAGGATAATATAGGGAATGAGCGAACTTGGGGATTTGAAAAATTATGCAACTCCACCTTATCGGTGGGAGATAATGAGGGCGATTCGTTGGTGTCGAATAGTTAGGAACCAACTTCTTCAAATTTCAGCTCTTTGTATTTACCTTCATACCCTCATAACACCCACTGTCTGGGCTACATTTTTCCTCGACCTTCGTAAAGATGATTAATCTCCCATTACCACCGCAAGTTTTCATGGCTTTGAGCCTCCTCTCGGAGGAAATATTTTTTATTTATTTATTTTTTCACTCTCTTTAAGAATGAAAATTTTGCATATCTTTTTTCCAGGTCCAACCCAAAATCAGCTTCTGATTCTATAACCACTATAACTGACCCCCTCTACCTCATACCTCCTATTCCTCGGACAAATGTTATTAATACATTTTCGATAAAAACCTACCTTACGATAGAATGACTGAAATAAAATACACCACGGATGAAATCCACCAAGAAAAAAGTTATTGTACTCCGCGAGGATTCGAACCCGAACCTCCCGATAACTGGTAAAGTATCCTCTGCCAGTTACACAACCAAGCCACCAATCTAGTTTGGTACACCACTTAGTAAGGCTCAGTAGCGGAGGAAGTAGATTACTTTGTTTATTAACTGGCAGCATACATGATCGGCAAACGGGAGACCCCAGTTCCGATCACGGCTACACCAAATTATTTTTTCATGATATATTTCATCTACGGTATGTATAAATATGCAACCGTGCCCGTAAATGAGTACAAAGTCACTTGCTTCATGCAGTGCTTTAAATAAAATCCCTGGGAGAACCATTGGCCACCACCGCGGAGACTTGTTTCTGCTTCTCTGCTTTTTCACTGTGCCTACTTCTCCGCAATAAACTACGCAGATTTAGGACGCCTTGAAATGGAAAGAAGAAAACGCATTGGAAAAGGCGAGAAAATGGCTCTTTTTGGATGAGGAGGGAATCTCCCAGAAGTGCATCCCGTCTATGGGAGTCAGATATGGTGGAGTCTCTTTCTCTCCGAGTTTCCCTTGACGTACCTACACACCGCTACTCACTTAGCTAAGAGAGAGAGAGAGCCACTCGTCTTTAAGCGTTGACGGGAAGAACCGCGCGCTCGACGAGAAAGGGGAAGGATGCCATGCGATTGGAGAAAAAACACAGCGCAGCGGAAAACGCTTTCATGCGATCTTTCCCATTCCCCGACTTTCTCGGAGGACGACGCCGATCCTGATGCAAAGATTACTCCATTACTTTAAAACGTGAAATCCACTCAGATGCCCTAATGTGGAAAGTAACAGAGAAGCTCACCATTCTCTAGGTCTTTGCACAGACCGTAAAAGTAGAAAAAAATATTGCTAATTTTTTTTTTCAGGAGAGACCGCGACCAGCGAGCAAACGTTCTACTTAGAGCAAGGAGTTTTACGAAATAGAATGGAGAGTTTGAAATACCCCGTGGTATCTGATTACTTGAAAAGGGGATTTTAAAATCATATGTTCCCGAAATGAAAATTTATCTAATTCAATGGCGTCATTAAAGATAATTTCCTCTGCAATCATGCTGTCTACATGTTAAGTATCGAAAATGTTCAGGGTAATGACTTGTAAGCAAAAAAATCATCATTAAATATTATCCTGACATGTAAATCCTCCTAATTTTACGGTTATGAGCTCTCAATTATTAGCTTCAACGGATGCAGAGGGAGGAAGGAGAAGTCGAAGGAAATGTTTGGAAGGGAGGAATGGGAGGGTAACCTACGAAGCAATGATTTACTTTGCAAGTATTCCATCGTATAGATGGCTAAATTCCATTATTTGCGTAATTCAGCGAATTATATCGGAATACACTACTGGAGAAACCATAAAATAAATTTTCCTCAGCCTATCATCGCCCGCTTTTATTTTTCACTGATTATTGCGGTTCATATGATGTGAAGGGAGTATATGCTCCTGGATAAGGATCCTTTCCGTGGGCAGAGGGACTTTTAACGTTCCTACTTTTGCTTCCGAATAAGGTTTCGTTCAAAAACGATTGTAGGCATACATTATAAGAATATGATAAATTAAACCACATAATATAATATGACATAAGGAGCATATGTTTCGTCAAAATCGAGATAAATAAAAAAAGAGACTTTTAGACTATTTTCCAGAGCTCGCAAAACCGCGAACGGTTGAATTTCCCACACCGGCGACCTCGGCATGTCACTCCCGCCGAGTCATCAAGAGGAGGAACTTGCAGTGCCTTCGGAGAGACGGCCCGCGGTTGGCGTGAGGGACGGACAGACGAACGCTCTACTGGGAATCCTCCTCTACCGTCCACTTCTACATTTCTCCCATTCCTCCCTCTCTCGGGGTTAGAAGAGCGCCTTCTTCTAGGAGAGTAACAGCACGAGAGTTAATTAGGGACCATCCGCGGCGAGACGAAATGGCCTGCGCAGCAAGAATGGATGAAACTGCATTTCTTCCCTTCCCAAGGAACTCACGAAAACTAGAATGCTACCACCGGTACGTGTAAATTTGTTAAGTACATTTCGGGAGGAAATTTTACAAGTTAGACGTGAAAAAAATCAAAGGGAATACCTGAGAAAATAAGGGTAAATAGGAGATATGGCTGCTAACCTACAATATGCGGGTACGATTTTGGATTGGAGTTTCTAAAGGATTTAGTTTTCATTTTGAAGCAATAATGATAAAAATGTAAATGATATAAAAATAAAGAGTGAAATAAAAAAGCAGCTGGAAAGTTGGAATCCACAAAATATCTATCAGATAAATCATTTCATAGAGAATTTCCGTCGCTCAATTCAAATGGTCGTTTGTATCACAACCGTCTGAAAGGATCCCATCCCGAAAAGGAGTTTTGAGCCCGTGAAAAGCATAGAGGGCTTGGTGGCACCAAAAAGACGAGAACACATTGAAGAGAAAAAGGTCGCGACGAAGGAAAGACGCCTTGGAATCCCTCTGTCCGCATTCTACGCGTCAAATCTCTGGACACCGATCAATGTGAAAAATGGACCCATCTGGATCAATGAGATCAGAGATCTGAGGAAGACTGAGAGGCTTTTCTGAGGAATGACTGAGGAATGAGGGAGAAGCTCAACCTTTAAATAATTGCGTCAGATAAAGTTACATAACTACATTGACCCAGAGCTTTCAAGTAATAGTGGCCACATGATTGGAAATAAATCTGGGTTTTAGTAATAAGAAACTGAAACTATTTTAAGAATTTAATATAGTTTTATCACAAGATTCAGTGGTATAACATAGTGTTTTACAGATAATTTGCAAATACTGTCTTCGTAAATCAAATTTCAAATGCGCTAAAGACTCTCTCGCGACTAGTTTTAGAGCGGTATATTTCAAGACGCAAACACTCGCGTCGCGTAAAAACGCTACATCATGATGCATAATGCATACATTCGGAATGAAAAAATGGACTGGAAAGAAATAGAAAAGTACGTTATGAGACTAAATGGGACGCAAGTAGCTGAAATATTTAACTGAATGTAAGTTTTATTCACTAAAAAAACTTAGTGGGTCATATAAACCCGACACGACGTGACTGCTTAAGGGATGAGAATATGCATCTCACACGCTAAAACGACCTCATTTTGCCTTTTTTCCTGGCTTGTTAACAACACAGATAGCAGGCGTGGGCACCGAAAGTAAAAATTCGATAAAGCATTTTTTAACGGCGTACGACGAGCCCCAGCTCTCAACAGCACGAAACTAAAGATTAAAAATTGACTTCCTTGGATTAATAAGTGCGAAACTGAGATTAAATATTTAGTATATATTCTAGCACGAGTATATTCTCGGAGATACAGATACATCATGTTGCGTTGATGTACCTATTGTACTGAGGTTTCTGTCAAATCACGGCGTGATCATTCTACTTTGTATTATTTATAATATGCAATGTTTGATAGGTTTCCATCATGCCGTGTATGGTTCGAGCATGATTTGCCTCCTTAATGTCTGATATGTAATCTTGTCTCTTCTTCATTTCCCCAGCACCCAACTCAGCATTCTTATATCTGCCATAGCCATTTTCTTTTCGAGGGCTTTGCCAGCAAGCCAGGTTTCACTGCCATATGACAGAAAATCGGGAAAATCCAACGATCATATACCAATTTTAGACCTCGTTTCCTTTAACATAAAAAAATAAAACTACACACGCTAAACTACTATAAATAAAAAGCATGGAATAAAAATGACAACTTGATTTCATAAATTATCTCTTCCGCGTATAATATAATCGTGTTTTACCGCTTCTTAAACTCAAAGACCATTCGTAAAACAGCCGTCCCGAAAAGGGCTGCTCTTTGACAGAGAGGGTTACTTGGTGCCGCAGGACGAGTGTCTCTTGAAGAAAGAGAGGGACCTAAGAAGGGAAAACCCCCTTGGAATCTCTCCCTCCGCATACTTTGCGTCAGATCTCTGGACACCCATCGATGTGAAAAAAATCCATCTCGGTCAAAAGAGTTCACGGGGAGAGGAGAGCGACTCAGAGGAGAGGGAGGATGTAAGAGGCGGCGTCAAAAACTCTGACCGAACGCCACGCGGCTCACTCAAAAGACGGGCGGCGCGGCGTCTCTTTCCCCTCTCTCCACACGACACCCAACTCCATCTTCAATTCCGACACTCCAAGACCACACTCGTCCACTACGAAAGGCATTTTTTCCCCTCGGTCACATTGGAAAAGAGAACAAAAAAAGATCACTGACCGCTCTCTCCTCCCACGCTCCTCAAGGGTGCGGCCTCTCTCTAATTTTTCAAGCCTCAACCGAATTCCAACGAAAAAAAGGTTATTTCCTTACTTTATTCATGAAAATAACAGCGTTTTTTCCAAAAAAATTAGAGAGTGATACAAAAATAGAATTCATTCTAGCATTGAGTCAACCTGAAGGATGGTGTACCGGATTGGTCAGGGTAAAGCTCACCCCAGACGAAGCCTGAGGCATGCGACTTCCACACATCTTATCTACGTACGCGATTGGCGGGGGGTTTCAGTACATCAGTCGTCAACAAATAAAAAGGAAATTCCCCAACGAAGTTCCGCCTAGCTTTAATTTAAATCCTATATTGTATGGGGGAAAATGAATTCCCATACCTATCCATTCGACGTTTAGGGTAAGGGCGCCAGATTAGTTCCCCGAGCCACCTCATACCGCGAGGAGATTTTGTTTTGGGGCTGTCTTAAGACTTCACTTAGAAATTGAAATCAGGGCTCTCAGATAAGTGAGTATGCTCTACTCACTGAAATACCATGCTCCCACATAATATAATTAGATTACTAAAATATTAATATTCATTTCAACATTTGTGGTAAATTATGTAGCTACAATCAGAAATAATAGATACTTCCACGAAGTGAGGCCGGATTTGTCTGATATTTCACGTTTTTATATCTGGAAAATAATGAGGCAACCAATTCCGTGTCCGCTTTCCCGTATAAAAAACGATATAAAATAAAAATATATAATACAAAAATAGAATTTCACGTGGTTACAAAAAAACGATGTCTTTACCTGTGACACCATTCCTCTCCTTGTGTAACTTTACGCTTCAATCTCTCTAGGGGTGGATATTTTGAAATTTTTGGAATTTCTAACGGCCCTCCATTAAATGGCAAGCTTCCTAAAACTCATAAAAATCAACCATACCTACTCAAATGATTCATATACCTGATTTCCACATACAGCGCCCCTACATTGCATCGTGACCTAGGACTTAAATCATCAAAATACCGATAACACTAACCATCAGGACATGATGCGTTCTTTCTGCGACATTCTTGACTCTTTATTCCCAGGGCCGACCTTAGGGCGGGGCGACCGCCCTAGGCCCCGCGCTTTGGGGGGCCCCGCGTTCGTGAAAAAAAAATTAAAATATACGATAGTTTTGAAAACGCAATTTCAACTATTACTGTATTGAAAAAGCGCGCTTTTTATGTTTATTTTACGTTATAATTTTATGAATAAATATAATTATACATTTTATTTGTATTATACTATTTTGGACTCTACTGCGTGATGGTGTCATAACGGCGTAATTACGAAGTCTGAATTTGGGAGGGGAACATATACTTAGCCAGAGAGTGGTAGGGATTCAAAATGCTCGAGTTTGTAGATGGGGTATAGAGTTTAATATTTTAAGTAAAGGGCCCCGCACTGAAGGTTCGCCCCTAGCCCCGCACCTGCTAGGGCCGGCCCTGTTTATTCCCGCTTATGAAATATTTTACCGTTGCCGCCAATCGTATTCAAAGATATCGCAAACAGCTCCTTCACCTGGGGCGTTTAATGTATTGGAGTAGGTTGCGTCACCATTTCATCCATATTACAATTGATCGAAATGCGGCGCTTCCTGAGAAAGAAATATGGGACAAAGTTCACTGCGAGCCATGTCTTGTCAATTTAATGGTGACTCAAAAACTCACATCGTTATCGTAAAAAGCATCTCAAGAAATTGAATTTCAAACTTTGAGACCACCTTTTAAAACGAATGGCCGCCTTAATCAGTTACCTACACAAGAAGGGCTTTATTAAATGTTATCGTAAAAATGATTCCTTTCATGTGTCATATTGAGTCGTAAAAAATATATTTTTTTATATGATGTATTTGACTATGAAAATAAACTTCTTGCTTGACAATGATAATGATGTTTAGGTTTTTTTTTCAAGGATGGATTAATGTTAACGGGTTACCACTAACTCAAAAGTGAAATTTTCTGGCTTAGCTCTTCCCATTGATGGTTAAAAGAGGAGACTAAGGAGGGATAATTTTCTAGGGAAGCTGATGCATTTAAGGGTTAGGAGGTTTACAGGGGGCAGCGAACGAGGAATTTTACGAGAGGTAAAGATCACTTCACACTTCCGATGAAGGGCTACGGCAAAGAACAGGGGATGGAGGGATCGCAGCTCAAGGCCGACAAGTGGAAACCAATTGAAGTGCTGTCGGAGAGCGAACTGGTTCGAGATGCAATCGGGCGACGGAAGCGCGCGGTGGGGGGTTGTGAGTGCTCGCTGAGCAAAGCGCCACAAAAGATCCTTTGTGAGCGGAGAACCCTGAAAAGAGACGCTGGAGAACCCTCACACGAGAGCCTAGCTAGCCTTCTTCTTCCTCCGCGACGAATGAGAGATATAACACGCAAGAGCACTGAGGACAACGGCACTAAAAGTCCACTCATGAGAAGAACTAACAATATATATTTCACTGCAATCTTAGGCGAACGATGCCGCACAAAAAGCATTAAATCATTAACACCGTGTTAATGGGTGTGCATTACGTCGAAAAATAATTAATCTAAAATCGCATATGCGTCCCAAAATAATTTGAGTAGGTTCTACTTCCCGCATGTCTAATACCAAAGCACTCACATTATTCAAACTTGTATACCGTGCCTTCAAGAAAGGAAAGGCGATATTTAATTTCATGCGATAATAATAACAATATTACTGTCTTGTTTAAAAGAAAATAGCTCCCTCCTTCCAAATAACAACATTAAATCAGATTTACTAAGCACTTATTTGCCACGGGTTCATCAAAAACTTTTTGAATTCCCTCATATTCAAATTGATCAGTGAATGTTATCGCTGAATATTATTGGAAAAATATACATTTTCAGACCAAAATATTCGGGGAAAACTTATCTATCCATAAATCATATGACATCTATCGTGCCGACGAAATAAAAATTATATTTCCCAAAAAAGGCTTCGTAATATGAGTGGCCATATAAGCATGGCAAAAATGTACTTTATCATTTGAAAATGGAATAAAGCCTTCTAAATTGCTTGGATTTGCGAGACATGAAGACCGTTTAGATATTCCGGCGATGAGGTCACTATGTTCTATGGTAATAAAAATAAAAAAGCCGAGAAGCAATAAGAGAGTCTTAAGAGGAAAATTGCAGGAAGAACAATTACCCGGGGCGAGTTCTCTTGATCGTTTGATATAAAGAATGCAAAATTTTCCGCTAATACGCTTACCTACACGGAAAAAAATAATGTCGATTTGACTGAGTCATCGCTTACGCCGTCCTTGAAGGCAGAAAAGCATGCCATTGTGCATTACTAGCGGCTGACTCAGGAATGGAAACCGTCGCTCATTCCACGCTCTCAAAACCTCTCAGGCGACAAGAACGCGAAGGGAAAGAAAGTCGTAATTTCAATGAAACGCAGAAAATAAAATTCCAATCCTCCGTTGGTTCAATAGAGTGGATTACACCGACGTGAAAATATTTTATCACTATTAGCATACGTATTTTTGGAGAATAAGTTGCCTAAAGTACACATTTCCTCGATAATTACATTCAATTCATCATTACTCTTTCATTTTAGGTTTCCAAAATAGAAATTCAAGTGGGAATAAAGATATGAAAAGACAAGATCATCAAAAATGCTTTCTGAAAGAAATACACCAGAAATAAAGACTAAAAACAGGCAGTCGAAAATCGGAGCTCATAGACGGCAGTTGCATCGTGTCAGATTCAAATAAGCAATAATATTACGGAGCAAAAAGCGTTAGAAAAGGAATAAATTATTCATTAAAAGAGAGCTTACGAAAAAAATCATCAAGAGCAAAGGGTGGAGTAAAACTTTTTGCAATGGGAACAAGAACTACGTTTAGAAATACGTTTGAGGTGTGAATAGGAAAGACTGGAGAAAATGCTATGAAGGGAGGAATTTTACTAAGCACTAAAATGAACGCGGAGGAGACGGGGCTAATGTTAAAAGGATATGATGACGGTAGTGGTGGAGTTGGTCATCATTTTTCCATTCGCTTATCAATCAAAATTTATTACTATTAAAGTATTCTGCCGATAAAGGTAGGTTTATAAAAGTATTCAGACAGTCTCCCCTGCCTCATTGGAATTCCCTCTTACATTCACAATAAGGCCTACTCCCTTGCATTGTATAAAAACATCCAACTGTCTTCCTTCCTCGCCTTCGTTTACCCAACATTCCACCCACTAACGCTGTTTTCAACGTCCCCTCCCCGCTGGCTCCATCGATACCTACTGCCTCCTCCGAATCTCATCTAAGAGCTGCCCCTCCTCATCCACCATGTCCATATCTTAGTAGTTCCTCCTTTTCTCCGTTCTTCTCCAGAACCACATCTCAAACGCCTCCAGTCTTTTCTCATTCTCCTTCCATGTTTCCGCACCGTAACGAGCTACACTTCTGATCAAACTCTTCAGTAGGCTTTCCTTTAAACTATTACAAAACGATCCTCTCATCAGCTCCTTCCTTTTCACGGGGACATCTTTGATAATGCAATTGATAATACATAAATTTGGAGACGGAAGGAAGAGGATTCTAGAAAAGTTGTAGAAAATAAGAGGATGATGGATAGAAAATATGCAGAATTTCGGAATGAAAAATATGTCCATCGATAGTTCGCATACTACCGAAGGCATAAAATAAAAAAATTTCCTCCAAAAAAACCTAAACCGGTAGATCACTTATCGAAAAAAGTGAGGTGGTCATTGATAAAAGGAAAGCTCTCAGCATTGGAAGTCACGCGACAACGGGTAAAATTTCTCCCATTTAGGATGGGTTGATGGTTGAATTAGGGGGGCATTACGGAGATAAGAGTCTGGAACATAGTGGCTCCATCTCTCTCTCTTTCCCAATTGGAAGAATTGGAGCGATGGGGAAGATGCGATAAAGCCCCGATACTGACCGAACTTTCACGTCAGTCGCCTAAAGAAAGGGCAATTACACATCCGGTGCAACGGGGCTTCGTGCCGTGATCGAAATACTAACTGGTTTCCGTGCCTGTGAAACGAACTCCGTATTTGTTTTCTTCAATTACATGTTTTTAGCTCATTAGCGCCGACAAGGGGGCGTGGACGTCTGGTGGTGGTGGTTTAGGGTCTCGGGTTCATATCCCGGTCGAAGCCTTCGGACGTATACAATCGAAAACCCTCTAAGTGCACCGTTGCCCGCTACGGAGTATTTCGAAGTAAACCCAATTTTCCGATGTCCTTTCCGCCCTAAAACTCCTTTAACATAAACAATCAATATCCAACTAGTAAATAATATCAATTCCAGGCTCGGGGAAACCAATAATAATTAAACTGATTTCAGGAATTTGAAATTATTTATCCGAACAAAGGGTAACTTTACAAGATATTATGTCCGAAGTGTGTGGTCATAATTTGGAATTATGACTACACACTTATATGACATAATATCTTATAAAGTTACCCTTCTATAAGTCTTTCCTATGTATTTTCTTCTTCTAGTTTTAATAATTTAGAAGATAAAGAAGAGATAAAATGAGAAAAAATTGAAAATAGAGAAAATACATATCAACCTTGCAAACTATATTCACGGAACTGTTAAAAAAATGCTTTAAATCATACACTCAGTGGCGGTCTGGCCAGGTCGGCTGGTCGGCTATCGCCGAAGGCCCCGACCTTATGGGGGGCCCCTAATAACGCTGGCGTCTATCGTGAAGCTTATATGAAAGGTGTAAAAAAAAGACTCAGATTACTAGAATCAAAGTCTTTTTTTGCAATTATAAAATTCTACGTTTTCATTAGTTGGTTTACAGTGCATGCATGCAATAAATTTAGAAAATAAAATAAAGGTGTCTGAAGATAAAGGAAAACCTGATGATTTTTTGAAAAGATCATTCGAAAAGGTTACCTCAGAGGTTTTTTTTAGATTCAAGCGAAGTTTCAAGGAACAAATTCACTTAAAAAAGATAATAGAACCATAATACATTACTAAAATATATATCCTGTGAAATTATCACTTTTCATAGTATTTTCATTAAGTAATTTGCTATTGTTTAATAAATTTCATCTAGTTTTTAAGATCCAGAATAGCGTCAAAATACTTTTTCGGGAGAATTTCTAAAACTTTCCGGGGGAGGACCCCCGAATCTTCAGGAAAGGAGGCCCTAATCATAAGCCCCAGCCGAGGGCCCCTAATCCCCCAGACCGCCCCTGCATACTCTAAAAGTAAAACTTTACGCTTCTGCTCACACACAACATACTACTCACACAACACAGACAAATGCGCATCAAAATTATTGTATTGCCAACTGGCTGGTTGGTTTTAACATGGTTCACCGGGATAGCTTTTAAACGCTCCAACTGCATAACGAATGAGAATGAGAAAGAGGAAGTTATTGAGTGTTTTTCACACACTTAGGTCCCAGTCTGGGTTGACCCACACCTAACCAAACCTACCCACGGGTTAATGAGGGAGCGTCTAAAAATCAGCGTAATATGAAGGATTTGACATACGTTGGAATTACTTTGAATACCATTCAAAATAAAATTCTCGCTCATCAATATTTCTTCTGCAAGAACCTTAATGAAAAATGCATGGCGGCATAGGCATGAAAGATTACTTTGCATCGCATCAGTCGGCATGCTAAAGAAACATTTCAGCAACACAACTTTTATAATAACCATTAAGTATGACAGAGCATATTCTGGTCTACAAAATGTGTTGTACTGGGTTGATTGTCAGGCCGGATGGAAATTAATTTGTTACTTCAATCTCAAAAGAACATGTATTCTCCATTGAAAAGATTCACACACACTGAAACTTATATTTTTTTAAATCAACAAAGACAACAATGCACATGGTAAGACATAGAAATTAGCATTGAAAAATGCATTCACATTTATATAACGACAAAATTTTCTTCAATAGTCTAAGCGCCCCTCAAACTTAAGCGACGTGAATGTACGCGAATTCTTTGAGAAAAAATTGAGTACAAGTAATACTACGGGGAAAGTGATTTGTTAAAGTATATGATCTAATGTAGATCATATACTTTAACAGATCTAATAAACGGTCTCCCTTACGCTTTTTTCTGCAATGAAATCTGTTTCTTCGTGTAAACTAAAGAGCTCCTAAAACTCGAGTGTCTTTTTGTACACAATCGTAGTAATTACGACGCAAACAAATACTTAAAAGCATTCAACCTTCACCTTCATATAGGTATATTTCATGCTCCTGCTAACAACCCTACTAAAGACTAAAGGCTCTCGCATTAGATAAAGGTCAACGGTAGAGTGCAGCCATAAATAAGGTAGTAAAATTCGTCTTAACGTCAATTAACGGCAATCAATGATCGAAATCGGAAATGGAAGCCATCAAGAGGTAATCTCGACGGTGCGGCGGACTCAAAAGGTCAAAGACATTCGGCTCGTAGACTGTTGGGCGTCGTCTCACCCTCGCTTGATGTCTAGAGGACACACCCGCTAATGCCCAACCCACCTGATTTCCCCCGGCGTATCCAAGTTCGATATCTGCCGAACAGAAGGCAGTTCGCCCTATAATATCGGTTTCTCAAAAATAACCACTCACTAAACGCGTACGATTTCAGTTTTCTCGCAGATTAGCATAAGGGCCGAAATTTTCCTTCCCGCTTTGTCTCCGACGCAGAATATCGCCTCGATCGACATAATCGACGGAACACACGAGAAACAAATAGGTCAGCGAAATAAAATGCAAAGCAAGCGTATAATCTAGTTCCAGGCTAAGGTCATTCAGCGAATGTGGCTGCTGCTGATAAAAGAAAAGAGAAGAAATTACGGGGAGAAAAAGTAGGGATTGTATATTGATTAACCACCGTCAAATGCAGCCTTTATATATATGTAGCCTTACATTAGAATCCACATATTTATTTCGTTACAGTCACTGAATATGATTGAAGCGAGGGAGCATTTGCATATGTAAGACAATGTTTTAAACTCTTTGAAGGCTCTCGGATTAAACGCATGGTTATTTATCCATTCACCTGCATTAGCACACCTGCTTTCATTATGCTTCACTCTTTTTGATTACCGTATTATTAATAGAATCGATTTATTTTATCATGCCCGCTAAATTGCATTACCAAAATATAATATTATTGGCAATAATACAATATACACTATCATTTATTTATTTTTCAGTTAGAAGGGCTTGAGGAGAGAAGACGAGTAATTACATGCTAGTAACAACACATAAATACCCCAGTCTCAAGCAAAACATTCGCTGGTATGGATTAATCGGTGGATATTGGCCTTGCCCATGCGAAAGAAACTGATGTACACAAAAATTACATAGAGAGGGAGAAAATGGAGTCATTTTAAAGTCTCCCTTTTCCCAGCACGGACTGATCGAAAATCAATACCGACTGAAAGGGTGAGGCCGTGATTATGACTGGACTGTATACTTTAAACACCCGTCACTCAAGCGGCGCGTAAAAAAATTACATTCATAACTGATAAGATCCACGTGAATTGTGGAATGGAAATAGTCACGAGGAAAAAAAAATCCAGAAAACAGAGGAGATGACAGAGTGAGGGGAAGGTTACATTGACACCTGTCTCTAGCTCATGACATAGCATTACTTTCACAATGTCACAGTTGGCAGTTATGTAGCTCTGTCACGCGGACGAGACAAATTCCGTGGAGCGATAATTGTTTTAATTTGCTCAGATTACAAATCGCAATTTTTCAATATTTTTCACATAATTTATTGCTCTCAGATTATTATATTTGATTGCAATATTGTCTTCAAAAAGTTTAAATCTCAATATTCCGTTTAATCTCTTAGTATAATAATAATAATTTGAAATCAGTAACACATGAAAATCTACAATAACTATGGAGAAAATACATTTATGATAATACACCGTTGAAATTGTTAATTACATTGGGCTAGTTAGGAAACAGTATATTTCTTTCTGATTTTTTTTGTAGGGATGAAGTCTTTAATTGGTTTACGAAGGTTCTCCATACTTATGAGGGGGCACTGTAAATTATTTTTGAAAAGGTATACCTATAATGTGATACAATGTATCACTGATACATGTAGATAGTTGGGCTCAGCCCTAGTAACAACATTAGATAATGTTGGGATAGAATTCAATGATGTACTGTTATATATTATTTTTTTAAAGAAAGGAATGCTTGAAACTGGCCGATTAAAAATGTTCTTCCTGTTTTGACGTCTATCCAGGATGTCCATCTTGTTTAATTAAGTCCTCACTACCAAAGAAAAGATATGTAGGGTACATACATATATAAAGGTTCTTAAATTTTATTTGGAAAACGTTTCGTCTCGGAGCTGTTCGGATTAGCGGGACTCAACTGTACACGGACATTATTTACAAGTGCTAAAAAAATACCTGAGAAATAGATACAGCGTTTCAACCTGAATTTATACCTGAGTCGCCTCATTTCTCCCGCATGAGACAAAAAACGCAATAATAAATAGGCGAAAAAAGGAGAGACACGCGTGGGAGAAGTTGGCGAAGGGCATTTTTGACCGACGGAGCGATCGCCATTGGCACGTCCGTCTGTGAAGACCAACGTGCGCGCGGTGCTGGCTTAATTGCCTGAGAGTAACAAAAAAAAACGACGCTCCCCTTGAGCGCGTCAATTATTTGCATCAGGGAACGTCAGCTTTCGCCCGGCACCTCCTGGAAATGGGACAAGGAAGTAATTTCGACGTCGAAATACTCCATTTTACTAGTAAAGGAAGAAGGATGGACGCCTTGGAAATTCGAGAAATAGTCATAAATGGAAACCTTGTTAACGACATAATCTTTCCCAACCCATCCCCCTCTTACTCATCCCTATTACTCATCACCCTCCCAAATCCTCCACCCCAACAACCCACCTGACAAACTGTGTCCCCCCCCCCTATTCTTTTCCACGAATTACCAATCCAGCTTGAATCCAAACCTTTTCCCCCACCACACATTAATAACCACTATATATATACCTGCCCCCACCATATATTATATGTATTTGAAAATGGTGTAATAGCCGAAACCGGAAATAAAATAGAAACTGTGAATTTTGTGGAAGTAACAAAGTGTTTTTCATTATCAATATGGAGCCCTTCCACCACGTTAAAGCTTCAAGTTTCGATTTAATCCCTCAAGGGCTTGAATGCGTGCTTTGCTTTTGCGTGTTCATCTGTTTCTTAAATTTGGAATAATGGGATCGCTCGCCATCTTCTTTCATATTATTATCGATTGAGATAGAGAGTGAAAAATGAAGATACGAGTACAATGTATATGTATTTTTCCATTATTCGATCCTTTGTCCACTTACTTCTCGAGCTATTCGCTTCACTACCTCATGAAAACTGGGCGGCAACTTACCTCTTTCGCAGATAAATTCATGACGTCACTGACTCTTGCCGAGCGGCTCACCGTTTTCTCAATACTTTACGGCCTCGTGCATCCGTCTCACGTGGCTCGATGTCAAAGGCTTCATTGGAAGAGCGTATAAATACTGTCTTATGGGCTCCGAGTTCGAATAGTGGGTGAAGCCTTCAGGCACCCCGATGCAATAATCCTCAAATTTTCGAGGTAGCCAAGGGAAATAAACTGAGCCCCCGGAAATACACACTCCTATGGCTTAGTCTGGAATGGTCTTAGCCATCACATATCCACAACAACCTTAGGGTTTAGGAACCAGATAATGCAACTTTAATTCAAATATATTTCAATCCCATCGTTTTTAACCTCGAAAACGGAAGAGTCGCCTGGAACTGGTTACGGCATAATTTTCCTTAAATTTCTAAGACTAGCAAAGCAGAATAGAGTAGTCATATTGGAAATTTGGATTCAACTGCAGCAGTTTCTTATGGACAAAAAGTCTGACTGTGACCTGCAGAAATCAACTAAATCATTTTACCCTACCCATAAAGAAGAGCGATGAAATGTGCCATAGGTTGTCATCTATTGATATATTTATTGAAGCACATGCTTGGAATATTTACATGGAATTATACTGACCCATTGTCCACTCAACGGTTTCATGCTCCTCCTCTTTCAATGAGCAAATGCCGTTAGGAATTCTATGCCAAGAGCGTGTTATGGGGCGGAATTCAGGACCTTGAAAATGTATATATACACACACATCAGTACATGTATAAGAGTGCCAGGAGAGTTAAACCGTTGGGTGTCCACGGAGGACGGCGACCATGACGACACACGGCACGCAACAATGGCCTCCCTTTGAAGGCGCTGTCCGGAAGTTGAAGCCCACGAGCCAAATCCACGCCCCCGACATTCAATCCTTCGAAGAACTGAAGAAGAAGAAGATCGTGCCTGCGTTGCGTCACTTATTAACGCGGCCTTTTGATGGCCTCCAGCCAGCCATAAACTGCCCACCGCCGAGCAAAAGAAAGAGGAGAAAAAAATGAGATGGAGGACGCAACGCCTCCTATGATTGAAAAAACGAACGACTCCTCCACGCGACATCGCGTGGGTGAGATTGCCGCACACGTGGTCTCGCTTTTCTCATGGGATCACTTTTTCTTCAAAAGGGATTGTATTTTTTTTCCTTCCGAGAGAAAGAAAAGTCCACATGTCGGAGCAAAATGAAATTAAAACGGAGCGAATCGAAGTTGATATTATTGCGAAACCACTCCCTCGTATTGGGAAATGGTGGAAACTAACAGAGCGCAGAATTTTCATGGTATGAGTTTTGCGTTCGACATGGTTTCATGGCGATGCAGTCCGTGACATACCAAACTGTATACATCATTTGGAGAGAAAACATAAAAAAAGAATATTATAGTAGGGACGGGTCGCTGTAGACAGCTGCGAGCCGTAAAAAACAAAGTACTCACTATCATTTCTTCAGGGGGGCCGAATTACAAAAAATATTGGGGGGGCCCAATCCTGGGAATAATGCCCCGGGAAATTTTACAAGTAGGAATTTTTTTAAGCATTTTAGAAGAGTCATATGATCAACATTAGAACCCTGATGATTCGAATCTAGATATCTGGACACTTCGGGAAAAATCGGCAAGCCTGACACATTTTTTCCTCACACCCATAACGAATCTTTTAGGGGCCCCATCAGGCCCCATGGAGTCGGCACCACTGCATTTCTTTAGATACTAAACTAAACTAAATAAGTGAGACATGCCTCACGCTCCTAATTCAATCCTTAACAGAGGGATTCAAATCAGTAGCTCATTATCCATCACCAACATGCATCCATTAGTGCGAAGAAATTGGAAACAGAAGGGGAGGCGATAAGCATCGACTAGGAACTCCCATCGAGCTGAAAGTCGACGCTTTAGAGAATACATACAGGATGTTTCCGGAAGAATATGCAATACCTCAGTAGGTGCCACGGACAATTTTACTCTTTTTGGTCCATAAACATGGCGTCGCAACTCCTTATTCATTGAGCAATGGCAACGATAACATTTTTTGGACTTCACAGTTACCATGGAGACGGTTTTTCTTGGATATCCAGTCGTTTCGGCATTTAATTTAATACTCTGTATTTGTTAGGACTCTAAATAATTAAGGTTGGACGAAAATGTGCGATTATAATTGCCGGAAACAATTAATCTTTGAGTTAAATTAACCGAGAGCTTTGAGCGATTATCAACAATACGCTTCCGCAGCCTCAGCCATTTTGAGATCCGTGGATATTGACACCCAAAATTCATGAATCTACACTTGACTGCATTAAGATTCTACCGAAAAGTATGTAGTTTCTTTTATCTACTGTGAGAAGGGGTATATTAAGGTCGTGGTTTTCTTGGGGAAGGGAGGTTTATTACCTTCCGCGGCCCCGCGGTAGCATGCAACACCTCTCAGGAAAAATGCATCTTATATTTGATATGCCTAAAGAAGAAGCTTTTTTTATATTCATACATAATTAAAAGCTTTCATGGAGTAACTGCCGCTCATACCCTTTAGTCCGCCACTGATTGAAAGCAAAAATTTTATAAAACTAGAGTATAAAAAATAATATAAGACCAGGAAGACGAGACGAATATCCATTCGAATTTTTTTGCTTGAGACTTTCATTCCGATGACGATATGAACTCTCGTACTGAGTTGCAGGTTTGAAACTTAAAAAAAAAAAAAAAAATCCGATCACCTCGAAACCAATCCGAATCAGCCGTTCGTAATGAAAACTGATTTAAACTGAACGGAATAATTCCGAACAGTATCAAGCACACACATCCCCCAGCACTGAAATACGCTACTCCTAGCAACACTGCCCTATTGTAGCCTCCTAATCCCTCCAAGGGGAACCAAGAAAGTTTCCAAATCCTTTTCTGGGCGCCTCCTCCTTATCTTTTTTTCCTTACGTCACATCCATCAACGCCTCTCGCCCTCTATCTCCCATAGAGCCTCGAATGCCAATCCACACACTCTGAGCGCCACGTTTCCCACTCTCCGGTCCTTTTCTCCCATCCACTCCACTTTCTATCGGTCTCTCTCCCCAGCAAAAAAAAGAAAGGTCTTACATATAACTTTTTTCTCAAGAGATATTAAAGCGGAACATTACGGCGAAGGAGTTAATTTCACGCAGAGATGCTCTTTACATTCCTACTTTCCACGCATTCAAATTAGATTATTTCGGGAGGCGTAACGTACCGAAACGCAAATATACTCCAAACGGGTGTCCTTCCCTTAACGTTGTTTGTATATAAGACAAAAAAAAAATAAAAGCCGCAAGCTTAATATTATGAAACAGCTCCTAGATGTTAGTTGTGAATATCTATGAAAGAGTACAAGACCACTTAACCCTTTAAGGTTCATAATGATTGCAGCCATTAGATTTCATAAGAAAATGCCTTTTTAGGCTAATATTGACGCGTAGATTCCAAAAAAATTTACATGAAAGCCGATATCTCTAATGGTTTCTAAGATAAAGTCTGGGACGTGTATAATTTTCAATTCTCGATCCCTTATCATCCATAGGGACATTTATATCCCACGACATAAAAACACTAATTTTTTTTAAATTAAAGCACAAATGCGGAGTTTTTCGTTCTAACTCCACAGGCTAGGTAAACATAATGGATGAACCGAAAGTCCTGTTATAATTGACCAGATCATTGATTTGTTATAAGCAATCAAATTTCCACTTCGTAAACAGCATTTGAAGTGAAAATTCTTAACAATGTGGAAACTACAATATCGAAAGGATATGACAAAAAGAATTTAAAATTATAAGCCAATAAATAGCCTATTCTTC
Organism: Ischnura elegans; assembly: GCF_921293095.1. Lineage (NCBI taxonomy): Eukaryota > Metazoa > Arthropoda > Insecta > Odonata > Coenagrionidae > Ischnura > Ischnura elegans. Next base: position 114,549,688 of record NC_060249.1, on the reverse strand, counting down.
AATACAACCAATTCTTACAGTCATAAACCTTCTCATGTAATTTTCAGAGAATTTAAAAAATTTGGGACATATATTTCCCTTTGACCTTAAAGGGTTAAATGTGTTTCAGATTAAAAAATTGAATAAAATCAAGAACCACATGAAATAGTGGATTATATCCGAGAGCTCATCACAGTTGCTCATACGCAAGTACTCATAGCGGTGGTCTCTCAGGAAATATACTTCATTACTAAGGAGCTTACATTTAGTGGAAAAAATCCAGCAAATAAAAGATGTCTAGCTGAAAGCCAAGCAGAAACACGTACAATGCAAAATGTTAAAATGGGCAGAGAAAAAAAATTCCGAAGATTAAAGTTTACGACTCTCCTTGATGTAATTTCTCTCATTGCTGAGACTATAACTCAGGCGCGGTGGTCTGTCCCTACGCCTTACCTTCCAAGGCGAAGGGAGAAATGACATCACATCATCTCGTTAACTTGCCATTTCACCAAACTTTAGGCTTTATGCCAACCACCTTTTTTCCGGCACATTTTGGGATTCGAATGAGTTTTTTCGGAAATGGGCATTCTTTTAGGTACAAAAAGCGAAAATCTTGAAAATCCGCCATTGACCACCATTGTTGCGATGGTAATTTTTCCACCAATTCCACCAAAATCTCAAAAAAAAAAACGAAATCATTTTCCTCTTCCCTTTCCTTAGCAATTCATTTCGTTCGCTTCCCTTTCTCCCGATTCGTGAAAAGATTGCAGAAGGAAAAAAAGGGATAAATATGAGACGAGCACAGAACAGTTGAAACAAAAGGCCAGGAAGGCGGAAATCATGAGAGAATGCCAATCCGGCCGAATATTCATTCTCTTTTTAGACCAGCCGTATCCGTACCAATCGGTAGAACCTCAGAAGCGAGGAGAAATATGAAGACCCCTGGCCCTCTCCATACACTCCACCACCCCATACCCCAGAGCAGTTAGCAATCGAGTCCTTCTCCTTCCGTCTCCTCCGACAGAAATAACAAAGAACAACAATGAACGGCAGGCATACAAAAGAAATCTTCAGTTTGCAGTGAAGAGCAAGAGCCTGAATACATACAAGCGGTTAGCAAAATATGCGGCCGCGTAGGGTGCCTTTGCGCTCAGTACAATGTATACAACTCGTTTTCAACCCTTTATAACCCAATATTCCTTCTAAGCAACATCAAAATTGTTCAAACTTTCAGCTCTATTTAGGAAATATCTTAACTGCCCATTATTTTGTTGTGTAAATTTTAATGACGAAATATTTAGCTGTCACGATAATTATAATTGAATGTAAAATTTTCAGGTTTACACAATGAAAAATCTTGAAAATTGATTTCTTCCAGAATAAGCTCTGGGTTAGAATGGGGTAAGCTCTAAAAATATCACACTCAACATATAAGAACAAGCACTTTTTAAGTTCTCGCTGATATTTAAGTCTCGAAACTTATTCCTTAAGTATTTTATTTATGTATGTAAAGTGCATTTATTTTAATGCATTCAGAGATTATGCATTTAAAAATGCAACTACTACCTCGCAGGTTATTTTTGAGGGTGGCGGGGGGGGGGGGGGGGGGGGGGGGAATATTGCTCGCTTACACTAGGAAAATGTCTTTGAACCGGCCTAGGATACAGACGTGATGTTCTCGTGTTTTTAATAGCTATTTTTAGAAGGGAGATAAAGGCTCAGGAAATCATGATTGAAGTAGAATTATCCATCTTCTACAGCATACGTCTTCTAAAACGATTTGATTGTTCAACCGCCATATCGAAGAGACTCCGACAACTTATCTTGTCTCGTACAAATTCAACAATCGCAGATCAACGAAGGGGCCTCCGATATCCAAGATGTGATGAGGGATCTATTCTTCCCCCAATATTTTTGTTAATTCCACATTTTTCTTTACATCCACTTAAAGTTCACTTCACACCCACATTTCACAGGCCGCAGACTAAATACACCCTCCTTCCTCAAATACCAGTATTTTACAATACGTCGAGGTTTTAGTAAAAATATTATCATAAAACAATAATTTTATGCTTTCATTTATGATCTGCATCATATATCATTATGCTATACATTATTTCTAAAGAAAATCATAATATTTTTCATGGATTTAAAATTGCTCGACATTTCTTATGAAAATACGTCATTTCAGGCTCAATAATACGGTTAAAAGCCGATGGCAAGGAATGCTGATACATAATTACTTATTCCATTTTGATGTGGACATTTTCCTTTTCCTATCGGTTAATTGTTTTCAGTCAAGACAGTAATTTTCATCGCTAACATATATATCTTTTATACATATACTTTTTTTTCATTGTGCATATTTGAAAATTTTTATGAAATTTATTTTCATAGAGCGTTAGACGGTTACAACACACACGCTTTTTGTACCTCCCAAAATAGTACTTGGGAATTATTAATTATGTTTACCCTGCCTGAAATAAGAAATTTTTGCTTGGAAAATAATCTGAAAATGCACATTTGAACCGCAATATAAAAGTGATTCTATACCACCGCGCAAATTGCATGCGGCCCACTAACTTATTTCTTGCGGCCCCCAGAGGCCAAAGAAAATATTGTATCGTACTACACATTATAAAATATATATCGAAACACTCGTCAAAGGGGATCGGGTTGGTGTGGTGGCCAGAGTGTTGGCTTTCCACCCGGCGGGCTCGGGTTCAAATCCCGGCAGTGGCAGAGAATTTTCAGGGACTGCCCGATCCATGCTTGAGTGTTGTGTGGAGGACATTTCAAGCGCAACACTCCGTCCGTCGGATGGGACGTTAAGCCGTGGTCCCCTTGGCGCCTTTCGTTAAGAGCAGGCTAATGCCAATGCCGTTTCTCTCCACCCTTCCTTCCATACCCTACCCTCATGGCGCAAATGACCTCAGCTGTCGGTCGCCTCCTCCAAATACCATACCACTCGTCAAAAATGAACAACGTCAAAAATCTCATTGAATGAACATTTTAACCAATAAAGATCATTGCTTTTTGAAATGATATGTTATTTTATTGATGTGGTGGTAAAGATACATGGAGCATTGTGGCCCTGCGGACAATGTGAAGTCGATTATTAGCCCTTGCATTACATAAGGTTGAAGCCCCTGCACTAGATGATAGCTGGGTGAGATTATTTCCACCAGACCCATTCATCCATTTGCAGTCATTGATCTCCGAACGTGTACAAAGAAAAAAACATGAATTCTCGGTTTCCACTGCTCTTCGACTAATTATAGGAACTCGATCCATTCCGTGCCGTCCGCGACTCAAGACAGTTACGACGAGGTCACGTGACGCAGCGGACAGAGACCGATAGCATCGCAGCGACGACGACGCTGTCGAGACGTCGTTTAATAATAGCGCCCGCCGCCCGTGGCAGCACCCTCGGTTGCACATTGTTACGTAGTAGTCGAGCAAGCGGAGGAGGGTGGGGAAAGGAAGGGGGAGAGGGGAAAATAAGTAGGAATGGGGGAGTGAAATTTCGCAAGGGCGGGAAGTGCCGCCGCATTCCCTGCCCCTGTTCCCATGGAGATGCTACTCTGTCGACCAATCAGAGGAGTCCTTCCGGTGAAAATGAAGAGAGAGAATTCCTCTGTTGTCGATCAAGGACTTTACCACTTGTCTAACAAAGGTATTACTCGCTTTCTGAAACTATATCCATGAAAATACAATATATAACATCATACGCTTATAGATCCTTACTTATGGGGTTGCCGAGAGTATTTTTCTCAGTAACAGCTTTTGTAGCGCCCAATAACATCAATTTTCCTGCAGGACTCTATTTTAATTTATGTCTCCCCATTGTTGCTCTCGTCTATTGTGGCTCCTCAGTACTTAAAGTCATGGTACTTTTGGAAGGTATAGCCATCAACTTCCCTCCGAAAATATCTGTGTTGCTGCTTACCACTAGATATTTCGTTTTCTCTTCACTGACTAAAAGTCCAAGACAGCCGTCGCCTTTTTTAAAAAACAGTTATAGGAATTGTTAATGAATGAATTGTTAAAACATTTAATGACGGAATCAGTTTCCAAAATGAATTTTTCCCATAAACGGATTTAACCGCAGTGCTAAATGAGAATTACTTTCAGTATTACTATCAATGCATCTCAAAAAATCTAAAAATCTTGTGGCACCTGGTATACTCGGTACACGAACAATTTTGGCCGGAAAACTTCCCCCAACTATATTGTTTCCCTCATACGAAACAATGCAGTAGTTATCTATCGAAGCAATCCCGAAACGATTAAAAAAAATAAACGAAGCACAGAGGAGAGCGCCAGGGTTGAGGTGAGCGGAGGTCAGCGGGTGTTCCAGCGAAGTCCAACTGTTTTCAAAAGCGATAGCTTCTCGAGAAGACATACCACGAATATTACAAAAGAAGACCCTCAAGTCGGCCTCTAAAAGTGTTGTCGCTCACCGCGCATTTCATTGGGTTTACAAAAGTCGCCAACCGCGTCGCTGACGGACAAATTGATCCGAGTTTCACGGGGAAACAAGGTATTATTAGCGGTTTTATTTATATACATAAATTTCAATATTAAATTTAACACGAAATAAACAAAAAATAACATTAAATTTATATACACGATGATGTGATCTATCAAATGCATAAAATCTCAATGCTATTCCTCGCAATTACAAACATTATACTGAAAAATATTGGAAACAAAAAGTGGATCGCATTGCACTCATCACCTCGCCGCGGACATACGGACGCAGCGGAAGTGGCAACAGAAATCTGCCTTCTATGAGATTGAATTGGGCCTCCTCCATGCAGTCCCTTGAGACATACATTTAACCTCGCCGAACTCGAATTTCCGCGACACTGCGGCCGACCTCACGAATTTTTATCAGTCCCCGAAGCGACCGCGTCTAATTGCATCCACTTCCTGCGAAGACGTTTTAATTAACCGCTCCTCGCCCGAACCCCCCACGCACTTCTCCACCGCTCGAAGAGCACAACTTTGCTCGTTCTTTTCGGTCCATAAAGCAACCACTGAAATGACGATGACGCACTGCATAATAGCCTGAAAATTGACTCCACGAGATGGCAATTTCCGTTGGAGACGAGATGAATTCGTACGTTTTCGAAAACGAGGAGCTGAAAATTTCCTCAATGAATACGGTATACTAGGACATGCCCGGAACTAGGGCGGGGCTATGGGGGGCACATGCCCCGGGAGGAATATTTAAGGGGGCGGAAGTTATTAAATTTTCTAATTAAATTGTTTACCAAAAATCATTAATTTATACAAATTATAAAATAATACTATTAACAAAACTTCTTAATAGCAAACATACGATGTGCAATTTCAACCGTTGCCTCTCACAAAATTGCTCATAAATGTATTATATTTTAGTACTGGGGAAGGAGGAAGCAGTTAGCGAAGGGGTATGAGGGGAGGGGGGCTAACTGAATTTTGCCCCCACGACAAAACTCCAATTTCCAGCCCAGAACTATGATGACTTCTTAGCTGTCGTCCACAGCAGCCCTACTTCTGTTGAGAGGGGATATAGGATTAATTTTCTGAAGAATTATTCCACAAAATCGTCAATGAGTCAACGGATTAGCGGACTCCGACGTAAAAGGATGGGTTTATTTATTCGGCCACACGAAAGGCATGATGATCTGAAGAAGACTATTTTCGAATGACAACTAAATGGCAAGAGGGGTTAAGGAAAGTCAAATATAACTATTCATTGAATATATGAGAAGGTGTGGTAATCTAATGGGTTGAGCATTTGCCTGCTGATCAAGGGGTTCCGAGTTCAGATCGCAACTGAAGCCTTCGGAAACCCCCAACCATGAAATCCTCGAAGTGAGAGGTGACGCAGGCATAGGAACTGGTCTCCCTACCCTGAACGAGTGAAGTTCACAAGCCTGCGGCCTATTCTGGGGTGAGCTCTAACCTCACCTATAAATCAAACCAACCTTTAGGTTGAATCACTGAGTGAGTCTGAGTACGACTTATCCGGATTTTCAAAAAAATACAGCTTTGTTTTAATGATAGATCTCAAATTAATAATGGCGTTGACTTAATAGAAAAATTTTATAGGAAGATGGAATCTAAACCTAGCAATGTACGATTTCATTTGTAATAAAAAAAACTACGACGCCAACTTCCAATAACCTCATAAAAAGTGTAAAAGAATAGATGATAACAAGAATATGAAATTTCATAGAGATGCAAAATTAAATTTTATGCATCGTTTAACATATTTGGGACGAAATTACAAAAATGGAAATCGGGATCTTACGAGGCGTCCGTTACGTGAAACGGTATGATAACATCAATTAACTGATATGATAATAGTAAGCATCTAAATTAACTCCTAGTTATTTATCAGCGAGAAACCATTCACCTTCATGAACAGCGATTTACATAAGTTTGGATCAATTAAATGCAGCAACGAAGGAAAACATGACTTCCAACAAACATGCTCTGTTCCATTTTACGCAAACATTCATGGAACAATAAAAACGTCGACAAATTCAATTCATAGTCTGATTACCATCTCATTGAACTGTAATGAAATCAATACTTCCCGATAGCTCTTTAAAGTACTTCCTCAAACTCGACACCAATAAATTTGAAAACGAGTTATAATTCCAATGGCAGCTGTGAATTCTGAGGTGTCCATAAAATTCGCTGCTACCCTGAAAGTTGTGACGAATGTCAAGTGTATAATCGTTTAATTGATTGTCAACCAGAATCAGTTTTAGTATTCATGTATTTATCCATCTTTATAACACTGAATTTAATAACGTTCTAGTTTATTCAGATGAATATTCATTATTTTTGACTGATTGCCATAGTGATGAAAGAAAATGAAGAAGCAAGACAGTCGGTAGAATAAACATATTTCAAAACTTCCTAATCTCATATTTTTTCACTCCGTATTTTTCTTTCGATACTTTCCATGTTAAGTTTTCGACTAAGCCGATAAAACATATTGAGAATCCTCTGGATGTCACGAGGAGACATCATTCCCACTCAGCCGAAAGTCTCTGTGAGTAAATGCACTTAATTAAACCATTTGCATTCAGCCATTGGCACGAGGGAGTGCAATTCATTTCATAGACTCTCGTTAGGTGTTTAATAAGTTGCGACTCCGCAGGGGTTTTCCCAGTTTTTCCTTTCGTAGTCTTCAAAGAGCGACTCCAAGTAGCTCGAGGGAATGATTTGCGTGTGGAAACCCTTGAGGACTTTGAGCACAGCTATCTAACCTCAAGGATTCCATCCCCTGGAAAAAAATTAGATGCTAATCCACTACTCAGAAGAATCGATAGATCGACTGATATCAAATCGCTCCTCCAGCGAGAGTGGTGGCACTTCAGTGGGGTGGAACTTCTTGCTTATTTCCCCATCTTTGAAAATGCTCACCAGAATGAATACGGAATCTAAACGCCACATTTTTTCTTGCTAGCCCTCTCTTTTTTTTATAAATTCCTAGAACAACCGGCGACGCATCCCACCATTGTGATATCTACGTTGTTTTTCGCCAACGTGCGTCGAATGCGAGAGCATAGCCAACGCACTTGATTGGTCCCTTCTCCACGCAGATGGAGACGGCAGATTATTGTTGCGTCTCATCCAATTGGGCCAATCTTCGTCGACTCCTTGGTTCTTTTTTTTTCTGCCAGCGTCTTTCACTTCGCTTATTTTTGCCTTCGGCTCCTCCCCGTTTTTGCCTCCCTCGTGAATAAATCATCGGATGCCGGAGTTTCCTTTTTTTGTGCGTTACACCTCGAAGGCAATAATGGCTTCCTTTTTGCGATGTAGATTCCTGATTCCTTCTGAAATCGGGGTCCGGTATTCTTTTTTTTTTGTATCGCTCCCACGATAAGCGTAATCCGTATTCCCATAGCTTTCACGATTCCCTCTCGTATTGTGAATCACTAAGCCCTCGTCTGCGTCTCTTTCTCGCCTCCTTGCTAGATCGCTATCGCACAAAAAAAATCATTCGTGATCCGCATCGGTCGCAGATAATCCTTCTCTCCTATACCATTAATCTTTCTTACCCATATTGCCCCATCCTAAGTCACACCCAATGATAATGTTTGAGTCAATAGGACTATTTTTTTACCTTTCGTCCGAGTTTTTGTTTTCACGCTATACCTGTTGGAGTTGGATTCTCGAGAAGGCCTTTCAAATTTTTACAATTTCAAAATGGAAATATTTCCTCGTCGCTAAACTGGTCAGTAGATGATATAGTGCGAGTATTTACGCGCCTCATAATCTTCAGAAACTGTGAGTGGCCTTAAATTAAATCAATAGATTGTTGATATAATAATAATATACCAAAAAATAAGTAAATATTAAGTAAGTAATACAATTAACTTTGGACTTTTCCTATCATCATTCATCAATATCATTCATTTTTGGCCACCAGAACGTACTTTTAAAACAGAGACTAAGAGGGATGCAAGTTAAAAACAAATGTTAAAAACAAACAAGATGTTAAAAACAAATGTGCCGAAAGTGCTGATAGGGTTGTTGATGTTACTCAAAACTTGAAATTTCTAATCAACCATATTTAGCAACATATTAGTGATAATTATTCGGCATAATGGCAGGTTGAAAAATATTGCTGTTCAACCAATCCCAAACATTTACAAATATCTTAGCATGTACCAGTTTTACCATCGAGAGTGCATGCTCAATTGGTATAAAATTAAAGGAAAAATTGTTATCTTAACTATGCCACCTATATTTCTTCTGAAAAACTAACAGCAAGCTGCCGCATGTGCTGTATTGAAATTTCGGCGCTCTTTTCAGGAGTTTACTAATCCATCCCATATTACATCCATGTCATGTTAAATTCCAAGATTTTTTCTTCCATAATTCACAGTTTTAATGCACAAAACAGGGTTAAAAAGCCAACATGGAACAGTTGAAAAAAAAATTACTACTACACGGCGCGCGTTCCTAAAATTTCACGCCAATTTTCCCGGAATTCGATATCCCCAATGTGCTAGTTTTCCCGCCAAAGTGGATGTTGTTTGTTGGCACCTAGAATGCAAGCGAGCGTGTTCCCTGCGTGGAGAAGTCATCCAATTATTTCTCTCCACGGACCCACGCAGCTAATTTCGAGAGCAAACAACGAGAGTCAGGAAACGATCGAGTTGTGCCCGTTACGAGGAGGATAAACACGCATTAAGCAAGTCTGCATGCGAAAGAAAACGCAAACCCGCGCGCATGCGCGAAACATATTAGTCGCTTTTGTCCAATCATTAAAGCTGAAAATCAGCTGTAACCTCCGCATTTTGTGCAACTAAAGCAACTGACTTGAAATTCTGTGCGTAATTAGAAAATGTGTCTACAAACACTGGTGACATAGACCCGATAGATGGTTCTACCCTGGTGTGGTTTCCAGCACTTCACGAGGATGGAATTCTTTCCTCAAAGTAAGGTCTATAGAGGATGAATTTTCAATAACCGTATTGAATTTTAATAATAATTTAAACTGCACTCTCGATGGCAAAAATGGTACATGCTAAGATATTTTTAATAAAAAAATTATCATCATTTTTTAAAATAAATCTATGCTTTTTGAGTTATTCACATTTGAAAACTGAAACTGTTATGGAAAAAACAAGTTTTTCAAAAGTTCCTCAAAAATATCTAAAAAACTACGCATATTATAAGAAAGAGTTTAATAAAAAGCGAAGCTTACAAAACAATAAAGAGAACAGTTTTGTTAGTAATGGTGTGAATGGAATACCAAGCGAGATATAGTTTGTGGAGGTGGATTTCTTTTGCGAAAATTCGATTCCACGCATTAGATGTCAAAGAGTGGAAATATGATTGATTTCACGAGTAAAATGACGACAAGGTTTTTATAGTGCTTGAAAAGACTTTTAAAATGAACACTGGAAAAGGTAAATTAGAGTAAAATTGAAGGAGTTATCGTTAAAAATAGATGGGTTGCCCATATTTTTATGAAAAAATGACTAGTTAATGCAGCACAATTTCCATTGGAATCAAAATTCATCATATACCTCGCACAATTAATTTTATTGTACTGCTCTTTCTACGATTATAGAAATAAACCGTTATAGAATGCACATTTTTCACGAAGTAGGGTGATACTGAAACGTGCTCCACTTTGAAGCTGGATGTTTGGTAATGTTTGGTATTCGTTGAACAACAATATTTCTCTGCCTACAATGATGCCGAAAAATCATCACTAATAATACAATATTCGTTGACACGTTCTCAAACTATGTACAAAATTTAAAGTCATTTGATTTAGCTCCGAAGAATGGTACGGTATTTGGAGGAGCCGGTCGACAGCTGAGATCAGTTGCGCCTCAGGGAATGCTACGGAAGTAAGGGTGGAGAAAACGCCAGCGCCGGCATTAGCCTGCACTTAACGAAAGGCGGCAAGGAGACCAATGCTGAACGTCCTGTCAGACGGACAGAGTGAAGTATTTGAAGTGCCCTTTACTAACTCAAGCAGGGATCGGGCAGTCTTTGAAAAATCTTTGCCACCGCCGAGGTTTGAATCAGGGCACACGGAATTGGGAACTCTACACTAGCCACCACACCAAACCAATCCCCCAATTTTACACATTCCTTACTGCGTTTTTTGATGGCCAATGGCAGGTAGGGATAATAAAACTGGAAAATATCAATGGCACTAGATATCCCTTAGTGAAAAGCACTGTATAAAATGAATATATAATACTTATCAGTTCCAAAGAAAACAATCTACCGTTTTTTTTTCACCTGGGAAAAAGGAGCTAAAACAGTAAATTCTATAAGTAATATAAATTCATTCACCATCAATCTGGCAACAATATGTAAAAGCTTTAAGAAGTCGCAATGGAAAATCATCACTTAGAAGCACAAATTTGAGTGACCAGTCAGACAACATTTTTGTTCGTTCATTAACGAATGTATTCCGCATCGCATGGTTTCTTGAACTTAAAGAGGAGTAAGGTCGTCGTCGAACTCGTCGCTAGGCATCCGAATGACGCACCGCATTCGAAAGAGTACATCACGCTTAATAGGCAGTGAATGGGGACAACGATTTGAATGCATCACGGAGGACGCGATGACGACGTGCAGGGCGAGATCACGAGATGAAGGAGGGAACCCAGCAACGGCGGATAAATACGTATGCGTAGAGAGCCTCCCTCCTAGACACACCGAGCGAGGTCATGCATGTGATGCAGTAAGGATGCCACACTGGCTAAAAACAAAACATCGAGTCTTCGATTTCTCCTTCGTTTTTACAATATTTTTAATGATAATAAGCTAAATTTCTATTGATAATAAAATAAATTCTCCGAGCACATTCAAGCAGTTAAATCCAAAGCCTCTGCTATACCGCCATTAAGACATTAAAGATACGCAAAACCTTTCCGATGCTTTTTTCTACAACTTTTCTTCCCATGGTGAAAACAGTGTTGGAGGGTAGAATGTTGGGTAAACGAGGGGGAGAGAAGGGAAGAGAATAGGATTTTTAGATAGAAAGAAAGGGAGTAGGCCTGATTGTGAATTTTAGAAGGAAGTCTATGAAGAGAGGGGAGACTACGAGATTACTTCTTATATGCTCCAGGGAAACCTACCTCAATCGGTAGAATACTTTAATAATAATGTCAGCCACTCGATTGCTAACTACTCTAATGTACGGGGAGTACGGGTACGGGTCGAGTATGGGAAGAGGGCTGGGGGTCCTCGTACTTCTGTCTCGCTTTTGGGGTGTAACGAATGTATGGGATACGGCTTGTCTGAAATAAAAGAAATGCTTGGCCAGATTGGCATCCTTCCTGATTTCCACTTTCTTTGTCCTTTGTTTCAGCAGCTCTGTGCTTGTCTCAATAATTTTCCCTTCTTTTCCATTTGCAATCTTTATCACGCATCGGTAGAAAGGGTCCATGAAGGGAGGGGAGTTTGCCAGTACACTTCTTCAATGCTCCAAGTAACCCTACCTTAATCGGTAGAATACTTTAATAATAATGTATTCTCATAAATAACCGATTACAGAATTGAGGACCAACGCTACCACTCCGATCACCAAACCCTTATACCACCAGCCCCATCTCCTGCGAGGTTTTTTTGCGCGTAATATATATCCTCCCTCCATTGCGTTTCCTCCAGTCTTTCCTACCCACATCTCAAACGTATTGAGCTCCCTTAATCGGAGTTCTCGTTTCTATTGCATTCAATTTCACTCCACCCTTATCTCTTGATGACTTTTTTCATCAGCTCTCTTGTAATGATTACTTCCTCTTCCCACGCATTTTTCTTCGTAATATTATGGCCTATTTGAATTTGACACGATGCAACCCCCATCTAAGGGCTCCAGTCTTTGACTGCCATTTTTTTGTCTTTATTCCTGATGTCTTTATTGCAGAAAAATAGTTTATTGTTCTTATTGTTTTATATATTTATTCCCACTTAAATTTCGATTTGGAAACATAAAATGGAGGAAAAATAATGAAGTGAATGCAATAATCAAGAAAATATGTATTTTAGGCAACTCATTCTCCAAAAATATAAATTATAATAGAAATAAAATATGTACAGCTTCAGAGAGAAGCCATATGAAAAGCTTGACTAGAACACGGAACAACATTATAAGCAATATATAGAGACATGATGGCCATATATCATGAAGACAATCGTCGAGGGACAAGTAGATGGCAAGAACGGAAAAGGAAGACCCCGAACAAAATATATGTAGAACAGCTAAAGAAGGATATGAATGAGAAGAAATACATAGGAATGAAAAGATTAGGTGATAGGAGAATTGAGTGGAGAGCTGCGTAAAACCGAACTTGTTTTCTAGATCGTTGACCAGAGATGATGCGCTTCAGAACCTGATAGACACGATGAGAACCTGAATCAGAAACCAACACCCTCTATGAGCTACTTCAATCGGTATAATACTTTGATGCTTATATACTTGCGAAAAAAATCGAGGGTTCCGATGCATTGAAGTCCCTATGATGCAGTCAGAGCTGGACACTTTTAAAGGCGCCGATTCGTAAGATGGTGGAGCTAAGGATAGCGAGATAGGGTTGCGTTAGGTATGTATCCGCGCATTCGTGTAGGAAAGGAAGACGGTCCTTTCGGGTTCTTCCACTCCACGGTCCCCGATGGGAGCGAGGCTCGTGCTGATGTGCACTCGAAGATGCGTATCGCCAGCGCGCGCTTCCGGTGCGCCCGAAACAGATGACTGGAGACGGGCGATGAATAGAGAAGGGGGTGGGCGAGAGGGGGCCAGGGAGTGATATGGGAGGGATATCGTGGAGGGGGTGGGGGACGTGGGGAGTCGGACTTTGAAGGGTTCGTGGCGTATCTGAATAAGAAAGAAGTGCGTTCATTGACCCTATCCAAACCCCGAAAGATACCTCCACTCAAATGTGTCGAAGGGTGCGGGCATTGAAGAGGTCATGGCGCGGGAAAAAAAGATAAGACTAGTAGAGCCTTGTATATCCGGACCTCAATGATCCGGCTATAAGGTTTATCCGGATCAAAAATCTAAGCCAATATTCCACGAAAAGTGCCGTGTAATTTTACACTTTTCAATGTAAAAATCAACAACAATCGTAATAGCAATAATAAGGATAATAGTAAAATTTAAACATATACGTTCAGTAAATGCCCGATCATTCTTTTAAAACAAATCTGTTTTTTATTGCGCAGTACTACTCGTTTGATGACAAATTGGGACGCGAAAATGTAAGTTCCAGCCGGGCGGTACATACATGATGACTCAAAGGAAGAGACGATTTATTTGTAAATAGAAACTAAATACACTTCTCCTTCATTCGCAGTTAATTTTGGAGTAGTTGTGCTTATGGGCGATATCATGATAAATAAAAGGTAACTTTGTAATATGGCATTCATATTAATATGGACATCAATTGGAAAATATTCTGACCAGATTGGCTACATACGCACAGGACTGCACTAACCAAATGCAAAAATGTTGTATTTCTTAAAAAAATAGTATACTCGTCGAGATCTCAGGCCAAAAATTCATTCGATCCATGTTTAAATTCTATGCTGAACTAGGGAAAAATAAGGAGAATACAAAATTCAATGTTCTAAAAAAATAATTAGCAGTAAGTGAAACAGTAATCCAGATTTTTATGGACTCATCACCACAGTCTCTACAGTCAGTATCGAGGACAAAGTGCTTTCTTTGATTTCTACATGTTAGATAGATACACTTTAATGTGAAAATAGCGGTGTGCTATGGCCATTGATACGCAAAATCTGATTCCTACTGTCAAAACAATGAACTTATTTTACACAAAACCTGTGAAGGAATAAATGGTTAACCCACTCAACACGATGAAAACTGTTCTTTGACAACCGAGCAATAACAAATAATCGACCGTTTTGCGGATTAAACATTCGCGTTTGAGACCTCTCCGCCACCCTCAGCTGCTCCAAACGAATTTAATGAAAAAAAAACTGTCGAATTGAGCGCTTGGAGGTGTCAGCGCTTGTCTGCCAATGGAAGTTCAGCAGAGAAAGGGAATGAATAACGCATGCTCCACCCATAATCACCAGCCTTTTATGCACATAGAGAATCCTCTGATTTGATTGCGTTTGGGAGTATTATCATGGGAGTCAACAGTCGAGAGGGAATCCAGAGAACTTATTGATGAAGAAAGAAGGCGTTTAGAAGGCGAAGATGTTTAAGGCGCTAGGAACCGCATTAATGCCGCTAAAACCACTTGCGCCACCCTGCCTCCATGAATAAAATATGAGAAAAAAGGGGGTTGGTAAAACGGATTGATTCTTCAACGTTGATCAATTGACTCGCAATTTTCCGCGGTGCTGATCTGCGGATGTCTCCATGGCTTCTGGGTATCACCGCTCGGGATTGGTTGGTGAACACAGTTTCGTCGTACTTTAAAAAATAGTTTTACAAACCCATGGTGATCGAAGCAATCACAGAGAGCAAAACATCGGTAGGATGTGCATTACCAGCAGACGACACACATACCTGAAAAGAAAGAAATAAAGCTTTATTCTCACGAAACGTACATGGCACTTTATATATATTTTTCCATTGAAGATAAGTATTGCTCTTTAAAGCACTTATATGTAAGGATATTCTCACGAAATATTTAGGGTGAATCTAATTTTCACTCGTATATGATAGGGAAGGTAAACCAAAAAACTATTTCTTTCCCCCTCCATTGATTTTATAATAGCCGGCGATAATTTGATAAATACGTAAGGCCATAGTTTCATCAAAATGCACGCGACTACCGGACTTAAAAAGATAGTTTAAAATAACTGATTTGGCATGAAAATACTCATGAAAGTATGCGTCGTTTGAACCATGAAGTTTTAACATTAACTAGCTGTAACTCGGTGGCGACGGGGTGAAGTTCTCGCCTGCCAAACCGTCCGTGGGTTCGAGTCCCTTAACCAGAGCATGGAATTTAGTGAAATATTCTTAATTAAATAAGGCTTTGCAATATTTCCACATGTTTTTGCACGACGCGTTTCCTTGTTACAACAACGGAGATGACGACAATTGAAAGTTTTGTTGTAACAACGAAATGCATCGTGCGAAAATAAATTCAGAGGGAAATTTTCAATAGTTTATTTCACAAATACTAATTCCCCCACGTTGTACCAAGTATCATACAAGGCACGAACTTTTATTGTCCACTTATTACAAAACCCCGATGTTTGAGACAAAAATAGTGCTAATTTTGGTGACATGAAAAATAAAATAAATACATTAGATGCTCGAAGACGCCTGCATGCATTGTTGCTTTTAAGTCCCCTCATATCTCGAGAACGCAACTGTTTCTCGGACCCGGAATCCAAACAAGATTTTTGGCGGGGGAGACGGGTTGCTTTTTGGGGCGCTTGGTGAGCTTTCGTGATGGGTTGAAGGGTGGGTTTAAGGCGAAGTGGAACCCTTTTCAGAGAGAGAGGCGCGTAAATGATGTTTGTAAATGGCTTTCCTCTCCCGTCACCCGCCCTCTCCTCCTGACGCCCTTTTCCCAAAACGGAGGAAATGGATCCGGACACATGGGGGCGAAAACCCTTTTGGACTTCCACCCCACCCCAAGAGGAGCGGCTTATCATCTCGCCCGTCATCGGCTTCCACCGCACACGCCTCCTCGCCCCTCGCCCCCCCCCCCCCCCCCTGCGTCCCAGTGGAGATGCCGGCGATGTTGTACCCTCACGTCAAAGGCGATCGAAGAGTGACCGAAAATCCATCTGCGCCGCCAGCGATATACAAAACGGCAATCAAGTTGGGAGATGGAGGGTGGAAGCAAAATTATGAAATGAATGAAGTTTATATATGCTCCGCGGTTTCACCATAAGAGCGAACACATATACGTATAACAATTTCTGCTCAGGCAATAAAAATAAAAGTGTACTTGGCACAATTCTCTTGGAAATAAGAAGCGAAAATATATCACCGAAGTAAAATTACTTTAAGTGCACAGTGGGAACATACAATAATAATCAGAAGGAGGAGAAAAAACAGAAAAAAAATCCCATATTATTTGATATAACAAATCATCACATATAAAATTGATTCATTGTTGTAAGGGTAACCAGTGATGGGAAAAATAAAGGAAAAAACTATGGAAATAGGGACGTTGATGTATGTGATTTCTGCCTTCCAAGAAAATGATAACGTCCGAAAGCCATTATTTGAAGTGCCAATGATACCATCCATGAACTTGCACGTGAAAAGTGACCGTGTGATTCAGGCTTTACCAACACATTTGACAAGGGAGTGATTGGAGAGATGACGAATCCGCGGGTGACAAATAAATAACGGCCATAACTTTTACGAAAGAATTCATAAAAATAGGTTCCAGTTACTTTTCCAGTGTATCATTTTTTCCGACTTAGATGGATTCCGTGCATACAAAAAATTTTCAACACAAACTCCCATGATATTTTCTCTCTCGAGTTGCATAAGGTAATACCGTTCTCTCCATTTGCATGGCCAAAATTATTATCTGCATCAATGGCATCCTAGCCGTTATCCTTAGTATCCTAAAAGGAGCTATGGTGATCTCCTTCAGTATTAATATGAGAACACGGTAAATTGCCTCTTACCTAGCAATTCGTTTCCCCAAAATTTTACTGATTAACATCACGTTTACCATTTTAATGATTTCCAAGAATTTACATTATACTTTTTCATCCTAAGCCTGTTCTTTTTTTAAACGCCTTTTAATCAGGGAAATACGAGGACTATTCTTTATAAAACATAAATAAGACGCTACTTTTGTATCAAGAAATTAATTATTAATTTCGCTAAAGCGAGGATGACTTAAATCCTAGCAAAAAGTTAATCGTGATGACGAGCAATGGCAACATTATCAACGATCGACTGTAAAATGTAAGCATGCGTAGAAAATGCGTAAAATATTTATCAAATATTTAAAAAAAAAATGCTTAATTCCCAATTATTAGGCCATAATATTTGAAGTTGATGATAATTCATGATTGATTTCGTGTTTATGCGCACTAAAACTTCCAAAACTGCTCGAAGTAACCACATATATGAACACATCGCAACAGAAAACGAGCACTCCGCTTAATCACAAGTGAACATCCCGGCTAATGCAAAGCACGAATGCTACATACATAATTCTTGTCCGAGCGCAATTATAGTTCAATTAGTTACGAATGACATAACGTTTTTCGAGGACTAATTGTAGCCCTGTTAGCACTCGAGACGGATAATTAGGAGGACAATGCCGTCTCGAGTGAGTGCATAATGCACTTTCTCTCCCCTGCACCGTGTACATTCGACTCGAGCATCGTCGTGTGGTGAGGTGCACGCGAAGCCTGTGGCTGTGGGCTGCACCTCCGAATGTACCTCAACGGACGAGCGAGACATTTAAAAGTGAGAGGAGGGTAAAAAAATGAGGTGGAGAAATTGCGTCGCGAGAGTGGCTTTTTAGCGCAAACAAGCTGTGGCGTCCGTCCGTCCGCCACGCGCACAATTATCGACGCCTCTTACAAGACAGAGAGAGTGTGTGTGTGTATCTCTCTCTATTCACCCACGGATATGTTTTCCGGACGTTCAAGAAGAGCTGCTCGTCCGAAAGAATTTTCACACTCTCTTTCTTAACTTGCCTCATCTACGTGTTTCATCGATGGAATCTTAAATTGAATTTTAACTCACTTCCTTGTGTCGAATCGGCTTTAAATTTTCCCACAGTTGAGGAACGTACAATATTCAATAATTATAAATTTTGTCCCACCGGGCTCTGATTAATTAACTATATATCCATATAGGAAAATAGTTTTACATTTTCTCGATAGATGGGGTTAATTATAAATTTTTGCAAGAAATTTATTTTGACAGCCTGGCCTAATCGATTAGATAATTCACCACTAAAATGTAGTAAACGAAAATATTTTGAGAATATTAAGAAACACATTTTCCTAAAATAGAAAACCAAAATGCACAAAAAAGGAATTAAGTAATACAATTCTCACCACAACCTGCAACCAGCCAGTTTGCAATACTTTAAATACAGTGTGAATAGTGCGAAAAATCCGCAGAGGAAAAATCATTCGCCTTGACCGGGATTCGAACCCGGATCCCTCGAT
Source organism: Ischnura elegans (assembly GCF_921293095.1). Taxonomy (NCBI): domain Eukaryota; kingdom Metazoa; phylum Arthropoda; class Insecta; order Odonata; family Coenagrionidae; genus Ischnura; species Ischnura elegans. The sequence goes on along the minus strand of NC_060249.1, from coordinate 114,531,082 downwards.
TTCCGCACGTGAAGTTTTTCGCACTATTTGTGCATTGCGGGTGACTCCGTAAAAAGTTATCACCGTGGCTAGTCCCGGTATACTTTCATAAGTCCAGAGCGAACACCTCTAGTGTTCAAAGTTCGGACTTTGCTCTCCGGCTGTGGCGCCATGCGCACGACCTGGACTGCTAGTCGCATCATATGCTCAGCAGTCCATACCACCTTGTCCGGTATAGTCCACAAATTTCCACAGGGGAGAATGACGCCTCGGTAGCTTAACTGGCTAAAGCACTCGGCCGGAAATCGAGGGATCCGGGTTCGAATCCCGGTCAAGGCGAATGATTTTTCCTCTGCGGATTTTTCGCACTATTTGTGCATTGCGGGTGACTCCGTAAAAAGTTATCACCGTGGCTAGTCCCGGTATACTTTCATACATACAGTGTGAATTTTTCTGTGTATTATGTGAAGTTTTTTAGCGTTAGCAGAAGCTACAATTAAACATTGAGAATATAACTTAGTTTTTTTTTAAATTACATAGAGAATATGTTTCATAAGTTCATTCATTTTAAATATTTGTTATTTTGTTTCATTTTTTAGCACTTATTTACATTTTTGCTGCGAGTACCAAATTTTATCATTTTTCTTTCTTTTCCATTTCATTTCAAATACGATAAAAACATCCAACCTCATGCAATGATTAAAACTAGAAGAAGTAGGAGGACACAGAAAAGACTCTTAGAAGAGTAAGTTGAAGAGGCAGTATGTAAACTTATGAAATTATATTTTAGAAGATTATCAAAATATATTAAACATTACGATATATAGAAATAAATCACTCAGTAAAGCATCACAGAAATTAATTTCACCGAGCTCGGTTTCAACATACACAGTCATTACCGTGTAGTGAGGTGCACGCGAAGCCTGTGGCTGTGGGCTGCACCTCCGAATGTACCTCAACGGACGAGCGAGACATTTAAAAGTGAGAGGAGGGCAAAAAAGTAAGTAATGTACTTACTTTTTTACCCTCCTCTTACTATTACTTTAGCCACCTTGACACCTTGTGGAACTTAACAAAATTATTTTATTCCTATCGGAAGATTAAAAAAGTCTTATTCGAGATTATAAAGGCGATAGCGTAATGAATCTTAGCCTATCACCTTCAAATTGTGATGGAATGGAAAGTAGAAACTGCTATATAATAGCTTGTATTTCTAATATGAAGATTTTCACTGGGTACATTTCCTTTCTTTAATAATTGAGATGCAGATGATTGAAGGCAAGGGTCAGTTGTTAATAGCCTCAAAATTAAGAGATGACAGCGTAAGTTTAAAAACAAGCTCGACGCGGCAGGAAAACTGAGACAAAATATGACCTGCAGAGAGTGAGTGAATGATGCATTTCACGAAAGATTGTATGGCTTAACATTTAGACATTTAGAATAGTTTATCAGCCATATGCGGTGGCTTTGAACACCGTTAAAAAATTATTTCGCACGCGACCTCTATCAAAAATAAATATAATGGCAATATTTCGAGCATTTAATGTGTATTTTTAGGATCATATCATTATCGTTCACAAAAATGGAAAATACGTGTGGTCTTTGAATTTTATTCAATAAAATGATGTCTAATTCGTATCAAATCATTTACTTTAGCTTCAGCAATATTTTTAATTTTTCAACAAACCTTTACTACGCATTCCCACTTTCACTGGTTCATAACTTTAATTGAAGCAATACTATGATTTAGAGCTGAAAAAAACAAACAGAAAAGGGAATATAATTTTTCGAGTTTAGTGGTATTTTTTAATGATAACTGTGACTGAAGCAAACAATTCTTCTGCCTTTAAAATTTTCCTACGAAAAAGTTTTAAAATCAGCAATTTTACTAAGAAAAAATTTTAAATACAGCAAAAAAAAAACTTTTAAGAGAGATTTATAGAATCGATGATTATTTCATAACTCCTTCCATTCTGACACACTGAGAGATTACAATAAGGATTAATAATTAACTTTTTTCTTCTTATCTTGACCTCATTGATTAATGGTAAAATAATTCTTGGAGTATAGGTCAAATGTATATGATGCAAAAAACGTTTCAGCTTATTTAAAAGTATCATCAGGGCTATGAATGAAAACATGAGAACAATATAAAATACAATGATATAAAATATTTTTATATAAAAAAGAAAAAATTATAATATTTTTTTATTTTTAAAATTTTATTTATGTAAAAATATTTTATACCATTGTATTTTATATTGTTCTCAACTTTTCGTTCATAGCCCTGATGATAGTTTTAAATAAACTGAAACGCTTGCTAACAACGTTTTTGCATCATACATATTTGACTTAACCTCCAAGAATTATGTTACAAATAAGGATTACTATGGACTCATCTGTCAGCCCATCGACCACTCATCATTTGAAGACAAAAGACCCCACTCAATAGGAAAGGCCGCATTTTGCATTCGCTCCGAAAATTCCCGAAAACTGTCGAGTCAAACGGACGTTAATTGGACTTCGGGATCTCAACAATGGCCGAGGGGCGATAAACGTCCGGGAGCCCCCGACGACCAGATGGACTGATTGTTGCACCATTGTTGCCGCAGGGATCGGACGCGCGGGGACCTTGAGGGCACGGCTCAATGATTCGCGGCAATTCGAATGACCCAAATCAGTCATTATTCATCATTTCCCCCCCCCCTCCCTTTGGCTCTGTGATGAATGAAAGGAAGGAAGGAAGGAAGGAGGAGAAGTCGATTCTACGATCGAAGCGACATCCACGATCATCAGCGTTCCCGCCTCTCAGAAGTCAGCCTCTTTATCTGCTACCCTCCACCTAACCCATCGAGAACGAGGGAGCGAGTGCATTCTGGGAAGTTATTGTCAACACGTACACTGCGCTGCGTATTGCGGAGTTAGTTGACTCCGAATCCATTGTTGTGTGCCCCTTCGATCGCTTCCTGGATGATGACGTCGAAAGATGGAAACTACATTTGCATATTCTCACGCGGGAAGAATCCCGAGTAGGGAGATAAAGAGCATCGCGGCTCTGATGAAAGAACACAAACGAGTTAGGCCTCCATTGCTTCCAGATAGAATTCTCTATCGTGTGGAGGCTTTTCGAATCGTGAAGACTTAAGACGCCGCATTAGTCGCAAATTTTTCTTTAAAATGAAAATACCCTGATATGAAATGTAAACAAGAACGGTTATTGGCATCTGCGCATACGATCAAGATATGAATAACAAATTCCATGTCAAGTGATCCCTGGCATTGTTAGGTACATCCTACAATAAGACTTGTGCAGTTTAATTCCATCGGAAATAAATATACATTAAATTTGATAGGAAGAATGAAAATTGCATGTGAATTAATAAAAATATTAAAAATAAAAATCTATTAAAAAATATATTTCGCATTTAATTTATTTTCCTCGATAATTTTTCCCTGTTCCAATTATTACACTGGAGTCTGGGGTTTCAATGTGAGCATACTGTGCAGCGCTCATCTCTACATTTACTCTGAGAGTGGACCCTCCTTCGATGTATAAAAATTCGTTAAGAAATGGAATCAAAGCAGAATTTATTCATCACATCTACAAAACTGGTGGCAAAAATTACGGATTCACCGGCGCATCCAGACGAAACGGAAGCAGAGCCCTGTAATAAAATAAAAATACGATGCCCGAATAACTAAAATCTCTCGTTAAAAAGTAATTAAAATTTCTACGAACAAAAACTTCCATGCGGCCTGGTTACTCTAACAGAGGGGTATGTGATATCGCACTCCGAACCGTAATGCTATGCCACCTTGTATTCTGAGACTTCTATGGATAGCTTTATTAGAAAACAACTTAATTAGAGATGACCGCAAAAATGAAAGGCTCGGAGGCTAGTTTGGTCAGCGAACTCCGTCAGTAGCACTTGCACGAGATTTCTTCCATGCCGCGAGCAATGACGTAACGATGAGTAAACGAACCTTAGCTTACGTAAGCTGAATACGCACTGGAATTTTATTACAGAGAAGAGAATGAGCTCTCTCTCCAGACTTTTTCCCGTGAACATCATCCATTCCTTAGTTTTCCAAGGGATTTTAAATAGTTGACCAACAGTTTATTGCGCATGTTGTCATGAAAACAGGACGGCGCTGATTTGGGAGCTTATTCAACCTGGGGGAACAATAGAAGTTGCCTGAGAAAATAAAATGTGATCAACAATGCTCTGACGCAAAAATTACCATCCAGGCCTAATCTAAGAGCTGTTAAATCTGATCGAAAGAAAGCTTTTAGAAAGTTAATTTCAAGAATATTCACCATGCTTTAAAAATAAATAGTATCAGCCATCAATGGTTGGAATTTTTCCATCAGGGAATTTCAGAGGTCGCGGTTAACAATGCAATTCCACAATGATATTTGATCAACGACTTGATGGTGTGGCCACGCAGCGAAAACATGGTCGGTAACGAAAATATAATTTCATGCGAGTTCCTTTTGCTTCGAGTCTACTCCAACCACTAACTGTCACTCCCTTTTCTCCTCCGATAGTTTCCTCTCTTCAGCCACCACGCCGCGCACTTCGTCGATAGTTTTCCTCTCCACCCATTTCACCGTATCTATTATTATTTACACCCAAATATGCACGAAAAAGTAGCTTAAAATATATTAAAAGAAAGTAATTTTTTATTTGACGATTGTAATAGGAATAAAACATTTTTTTTGTTCTCATTTAATTTGCTTCAAAAAGAAAAAAAATTGGGAATGAAGATGAAATCATACCAAAAAATAACTGCAGGAATATTCATCATATTTTTAAACGAGAATTATATTAATTGTTCACAGTTATATGCTTCCATTATATATGGTGAAGTAATAACTCAAAATATTTAAAAAAATATATTATATTATCTATTAGCCCTATTACGGAAGGAGAAGAAAGCATGATTGCATTGCAAAAACTTTATGATCACCATTCTGTGGGAATTTTTATTTGGTGAGCAAATCGATGAAAGGTCCAAATCGCTATGGAATTCATGTCTGGAATTGGAGCAGTGTGTTTTCGGGTAAAACTGCATTTTTCAACATCTGTAATCACCGAGAAAGGGAGGACATTTTTGGAACACTTTCCGAATTTTAATTAATGTGAAGTACGGGCGAATTATAAGAACCTTTTCGTCATAAATATATTCTTCATTAGAGCCAAATGTTTCTCAAAGTGCTTGTGAGGCCCACGTGACCTATATTTCTTCATCTCTTGAGTTTAATTTACCACTCATTCACAACGAATAAATCATTCATTTTTGTGGGAAATTACTGTTGGCCATAGCTTCTAGACATAGGAGCTTTTAAGAATTTCCTACTTTTTAGAATTGATAGTTTTAGAAAAATAAAATAATTTAGGAGGAATTTTCTCTGCTAATCGGGTTGGTGCTGTAGTACTTTACCTTGGAAGAGTAGAAAATTTGTAACTTAATCGAAATTTCAAATAAAAATGAAATTGCAGTAAAGCGGGAAATAAGAAGTTACAGTAAAGTAGAAATCTTACTGAGTGGGCGTCAAAAATTACGCAAGCAATCTGGGGGAGAATAAAAGAGGTATTTATGGTAGATGATGAGTGTAAATAAAAAAATTGGTTAAAACACTAATGCTTCTGCATTAACGGCAGCAGAAACTAACTTGATGAATTGTGAAACAATGTCACTTTCTTGTGGGCGAAAAATGTTCTGCCCATTGTATTCAAGAGAAGCCGAAAAGGGAAGGCGCATTAATTCCTGAAGCGTCTCGGCTCCCGTCGCGCGGTTTGTTTTTTTTGGCAGCTTCCTTTCCGAAACTTCTTTCATAACTTTCGCTCTCTCGTGATGGCACACATGGGCAAAGGTGAATTGGAGATTCTCACTCTTGCACGCTATTATAGTTTCTGGCTTGAAAAAATGTTCTCTTGAACTATATTCTAACTCCCTCCCGTTTTGAGAAAGCTCCTCGCGGATGTGGAAGCGTGGTTAACAAAGCATAGGAAGCCGTTGCTCAGATGTGGCGTTCCCATGCGACCGAGGCGGGGGGTCCTACGATTGTTGCGTCGCTGGATATGCTGACGCCATCTGATTGCTCTATTAATAACTAGGAATGACTCAACCAAATATCCACAATAATGCGATATCAATGTAAAAATGTACCATAAAATATTTAAAAAATAATTAGTTTTTCAGCGCTAATACGTTTAAAGGAAACCAAAATATAAGTGAATTAAGGGTCCAGATCAAAGTTAATATAACCCATTCATTCAGGAATACTTTTGAGAAAGCCGAATTGTCTTCGATAATATTTAACAAAAAGCAGTATGATTTACCAATGAGAGGAGAATCTAGCCACCACATAGAATACGCAGAACGTGACGCTGATGGAGGAAACATGAACAAAAGACAAAGCCGAAAACATTCATCAGTAGTTCTCCAGGAATAAGTTGGTATTTGTAACTAGCATTGAACGTAGCAGAAGAAACGAGAATGACTATAATTAGCAGTAATCAATGATTAGTAATTATAACTAATTACAAATCATACACAAGAGCAGAGTTTCAATAGATACATAGAAATATTTACTACTTCACAAGAAACGATCTCTTTATATGATTTCATACTTCATCTCGGAATACATCCCATTCTCTTCATCATATAATAAAAGAGATGTTTATACCAGCCAGACGCCATAATCCCCTCCATGGATTTCATTTGTCGAGCATTAAAATATTATAAAACAATACTCTAACTAATTTGACGCCATTTGTGCCTTCCAAAAATTATCGAGAAAACAGATATTTTGTATCTATGCCTCAATGAATTATATTTTGTGTATGTTTTGTACGTATTTTGAAATTTATTTTTAAATACGACAAACTCATTATTAGGAAAAAAGGTAATAGTATGTATTCATGATATATCAAACTGAATCACACAGATACAAATGGGCGCAGAAAATTGATATCCAAGCCAATATGAAGAAAATCAGGGAACAATTAAGAATATAAGTAGTAAGAAGAAGTAATTTCCGGGAACAACGCTCGAGCGTTATTACTGGTGCATAAGATATGACGCATATAACATTTTAGCAATATATTTTCAATTAAAAATGCCACAAAATTTTTTGATGGATAAATTTTTCATTATGACATATTATTATTAATCGTCAATTTCACGAAAAATATCGTATTTCATTCGATTGAGCCTGAATTATACCATAATTTTTTCCGCCACTTCTGAGCGTTAGTTCCGAGGATTACGGAAAAAGTACCGTTTCACACAATCATTTTTCGTGATGGCGCCAGGCATGGAAGTCGCATACCTTCTCCAACCACTCGGTATGTGCCTTTTTCTGTCGCTGAAACCATCGCAGGTACTGTCTTTCAGCCGATCAGAACACGAGACCGCTAGCAACGCTCGGCCCTTAATTTGAATGGCAGTTTCAAATACTGAAACTGACGGAATAAGCGAAGGAAAAAGGGACGGTGGGAATGACCGAGTGATTCAGAAAATGATGGGTCCAACGATCACTCTTTTGGTCCCTGAAAAACTATCGCTTGAGCTATCACTCTGAGGGACGGAAAAAATGATCGTGAGATTTAGGCTTCTTACATATTGTTCATATATTTTCCAGTGATATTCCCAAGGGATTTCATAAACAATTGGCACAATAATATTCATTGACAATTCCTTCACCTCCTCAAATTTATGGTTCTCTTGTTTCTTCGCCTCTTCTACTAAGCGAATACCTTTGTTTTCTTGGCATTGATATGCAGCTCTGTTTTTCAGCGAAATTTCTCATTGTGTTTCCCATAGTCAATAGAATTTTCTCCAGATATCTATCTCTCTGGCACGGTTTTGACTGTTATGTAATCGGAAAATCGCATTATGCTTAAGTTATCATTCTGAAATAAAATAATCAGTGTCTATTTTGAGAGGAGACCCTGGCCAATATCAACTTGCACCTCAAATACGGAAATTTTACTCCTGAAAGTAATTATTCTTTTTTTAATAATGAATCTTTAATTTTTAAACAATTATTAATAATATAGAGAATCAATTTAATTTTTTAAATCGCTGCACAATCAAAAAGCATTTTTTTATTGGAGTAGTTAATGCCGGAAAGCATGAAATTTATAAACCCTGACAATTTCAATATGATAGCTTAAGTTTTAAGCAAATGATAGGCACGTTACGATAAGTGACCGATGGAGCGGGTTTGTTGCATCTTAAAGATTAGATCTTACATCGACCACTGCATCGAGGCGCAGCGGTTTTTAGAAAGGTGAGTGGGAGGGATAAGTAGATGGAAAGAACGCAAAAGGATTGCTTCGAAAAAAATATGGAATATGCATCAACTCGGTGGAAATATAGTAATGCCAAATTTTACTAATATTAGGAACCTCCAGCGCATCGTGCCTCACATCATACAAGATAATGCAAAAATGCTGGAGAGATTTCGAGCCACTAAAAAAGGCAGCGCACTAGCTCTACGAATTCCAACTCTGGGAGGCAAAAAATCTCTATTGAAGCCACTATTACAAAGGCAGCCAAAACTACCCAGGCGGTGCTAGAAGAGATAAAATCACCTTAGGGTAGGAAATCCGGTAAAGCTAAAGCGCCGTATCTTTCGGCAGCGTAAGGTCAAAGGATGTGACCCGGTTTCTATACTACTGGGGAAAAGCAATTTAAAATAATAAATTAGTCGAATAAAAAAAAGATCTAACGAGAGGCATACGCTAGCACATCATGCATTTAGAGAAAAAACAATAATGACGTAACAGAAACTCGCTTCAAATCCTTTTTACTATTTTTTTTGTCGCACGAACACGTTGTATCTCGAAGCGGAAGTCAAAGAGGCAGCAGTCGCTCTTTTCATTATAAAATAGTGTTTTTTCCCTCGCGAAATAAAAGCTCGGAGACACACAAAAGTTGAAACAATAGACGGATACGAGTATCGGTCTTAAATTTTTTTTTAATTACACATAGGTCGTCGAGAGGCGCTGGTGACACTGAGCTGGTATTCCTACGACGTATATTTAAAAAAAGAAACTGCCACTTCGTCACCCTGGGATTTGAACGAGGATAGTAAAACTGCACTTCAATTCAAACGCAACTTTAATCATCGCATCGGTGATGAAGAGGGAATTGAGAAAAAAAGAAGATTAAAATAAAATCGCGAGCTTGGTTCAATCGATTTCCAGGCTAGCGTACTGTGAAAATGTGAGCGGATGGCTTAGAACGTTAAAGAGGTCACTGATTAAAAAATAGCGATGAGATTCATCAATTATAACTTATAACACAGTATAAAAAAAGGCTAATGCAGAATCTCGAGCGCTTTTCGGTGCTGAAAATATGGGCACTTAGGAAGGAGGACGTGTGAAGATTAAAGGCTTTCGAGATGTGGGTATGAAAAAGAGTGGAGAAGGTGAAGTGGACGGAAAGGAGGAGGAGGGAAAAAGAAGTGCTGGACATGGTGGGTGAGTAGAGGGAGCTTTTAGATGAAGTACGGAGGAGACAGAAGGAATAGATGGAGGGAACACTTATCGGGGAGAGCATGTTGATAACAGTGTTAGAAGGGAAAATGTTGGGTGAACGAGGGAGAGGAGGAAAGCGAAGAGTATCATCAGATAGAATGAAAGGAAAAATACCTCATTGTGAATTTAAGAGGGAAGTCCAGGACGGGATTGGGGACTGCCAGAATATTTCTTAAACACTCCATGCAACTCTACTTTAATCGATAGAATACTTTAATAAAAGTAAATATTTGAATGACAGAAGTGTACCATCACTTTTGCCTGTTTGCGCTTTAATGCCAATAACTTGATCATTGGATTTCGATTTAACTTAACCAGCGATTTTCTGAATAATCACCGGTTGTCAGTCATCACGAACAATCTGCTTTTAGGTAATATGATTTCATGTTTTTAATTTTAGCTAATCTTTTTTTTCAAATTTCATCCCTGGAATAAAGTAAATTGCACATGTGAAACAAGTAATTTTTTTCCATAAAAGAATGGTAATCAGTGAACATTTGGCCAGCTAATATTGGCATAATTAAGGATGAATAATGGTAAAAGCCTTCAAACCTCATTTCTTTCTCTTTTAGTGGCATCAAACTCACACAGGAATCAGATGGTACATAACTAGACAGACAAGTCATGGAAAGCGTATGAATGTATGGATCGCCTTTATCTCTCCAGAGCCTTGGATGGACCTTTCTGAGTACCAGGTTGCGGAGGCCTGATCTCATAGGGAAGCAGATGGGAGTGGATTTTCGACTTGGGTGAGCTGTGGTTTTCGCGATGCGGTGAGCGGGATGAAGACTAATGGATAAGGCTGGGAGAGAGAAGTGAAGGACGCCGCCGCCCGGTAAGATGAAGGCTGGGCAGATGGATTGAACGGGTAATATGCGCTGATGGGATGCTGAAGGCTGGCATCTTGTCTGCGAAAAGAGAATTTGCGCTTCCAACGTCACCCGCTTAAGGATATTTGAAGGATGCATGAATTCGAAAACGTCTTGCCCGAGTCAAATTTTTTTGACCTAATTTAGCATAAAAGGTTGTCCTTAATAGCGCCCTCAGCTTCCAATAACGCGTAACAATAGTATGCACCGACTCCATGCAGTTTATAAATAGTGAAGCCGTATCAAAGCTTACATTTTCAGCAGTAAAATGACTTCTCTTTTTGAGGAATGCCCTCTTATGGGATATTCTACCGACTTCTATATTCTATTCTATTCTTCTTCTATTGACAATTGACTTCTCTGCAACTGCCAACGCCCAAGCCTCGCTCCCATTGAGATCCATGCTCCATATCTACCTTCTGATGAGTTGTTTCCTCACTTATATAATACTTGTAATTTCAGCTGTAAGAGTTTAGATTCATCTTTTTGTAGAAAGTTATTTTCGCCTGTTCTGTTCCTTTCTTGCTTCGTCCATCGCTGATCATTCCGCTAACCAAGCAGCATGACTCATTCATCTCCTCAAACCTCATTTTCCTGGATTTTTCCAAAGCTTTTGACACTATCAATCATAGCCTCCTCCTCCACAAATTAGGTGAACGATTTAATATTTCTGGTAATTTCAAAAGTCTCCTAATAAAAAAGTCTTCCTCAACAGCCGAACTCAAAGGGTTATTCTTTCTGGCTCATCTTCTCCTTGGTCTCCTCTGACATCTGGGGTTCCTCAGGGGAGTGTCCTTGGTCCTTATCTGTTTAACTTGTATATTGATGATCTTGCCTCTTTGCTACCTTCTTCCCAAGCTCAAACTCTCCTTTATGCTGACGATTGTAAATTGTTCAAGGAAATTCAAAAACCATCTGATTGCCAAGACCTACAAGATGCCTTACGTCAGACATCGAATTGGTGTAATGTCTGGAATCTTGCATTAAACCCAGATAAATGTAGTGTGATGTCCATTTTCCTAAAGAGGATAACTCATCAATTTGACTACAGTATTTTTAATCACTCGCTGAAACGTGTATCAACATCTAAGGACCTAGGCATTATCACTGACGATAAATTAAATTTTTCTCCGCACATACAATAGTCTAAAGCAATGTCCCTCTTAGGACTCCTGTTCCGTTTCACTGAAATTAAAGACCCCCCAGCACTTCGAACTTTTTTTTCATCTATCATTCTTCCAATTCTTACCTACTCTTGTCCCATCTGGTTTATCTCTTCACAAACCAACCTCTCATCCCTGGACTGTGTCAGCAATTTCTTTGCCAATATAGTAAAAAAATAGAATACCGCATTTGCAACATGTCCACTAATGCTATTGTCTCCTCCCTCTTCATCCCTAATCTCACTACCCATAGGCTCACAGCTGATTTAAAACTTATTTATAAGATTCTCAATTCCACCATCGACTGCCCAGCATTGCTCTCTTTTATCAATTTTAAAGTTCCACCCCGCCCAACCCGTTCTCATCCCCTAATCCACATGCCCATTCCTAGACTTTCACTCACTAAACGTTCGTTTTTCTGCCGCATTACTTCTGTGTTGAACTCACTCCCTCCACACATCGACCCCTTTGCACTTCCATTGAAATCCTTCATAAGCCTTTCCCTATCCTATCTGTCACCGAAGTAGTCTGTCACTGCAGTTTCTTGTTGTCCTTTTGTTTTTGTTAATGTAATTATTGTTTTCTACATGTTATATTGCGTCTTCGTCCTCTAATTTATGTATTGTTACCTGGCCACTATAAAATGGCAAGTATATGCTGTATGTGGTTATATTTCTTTAAAATAAAATTAAAATAAAATGAAATAAAATTTACACTTCTCTACTTTCAGTTTGGTCCTCGCCTCTTCTCCTTTACTGCAGACCAATACCTTTGTTTTCTTTGCATCGATTTTCAGCTCGAAATTTGTCATTGTATTTTCCATAATTAATAGAATTTTCTCCAGATCTCTCGCTCTCTCTCTCTGGCTCTGTTTTGACTGTTAGGTATGTCATCGGAAAATCGCATTATGCTTATGTTATCATCGTGAAATAATCAGTGTCTATTTCGGTATGGGATCCTGGCCAATATCAATTTGCACCTCAAATACGGAAAAATTACACCTGAGAACATATCGAGAGTAATTACTCTTTTTTAAAATATTCGTCGTAATTTTTTAAATAACTATTAATAATATTGAGAGAAAATGTACTTTTTAAATTTGCTGTGCAATCAAATGGCATTTTTATGAAAACTGGAGTAGTTAATTCTGGAAAGGATGAATTTTATAAACCCCGACAATTTCAAGATTAAGATTCCAAGATTCAAAAGCTTAAGTTTTAAACAAAAAATAGGTGCGTAAAGATAAATGACCGATGGAGTGGGTTTGTTGCATCTTAAAGATTAAATCTTACATCGTCCACAGCATCGAGGTGTAGCGGTTTTCAGGACAGGTGAGGGGGACGGATAAGTTGACGGAAATAACGGAAGAGGTTTGCTTCGAGCAAAATATATGGAATAGGCATAAGGGAAGTATACGAAGGTAAGGAAATACGTTGGTGAGAAAAGATTAGCTTATGCGAGAATTTAGTGGAGACCGGCGTCAAACCATGATGATGAAGAGGTGGAGGGAATTTAATGCACTCGGAATTCCAACCAGTTGACTGCCATGACCATTTACTTAATCGGCCAGACTAACCGAAGGAGAGATATCGCGTCGTCGTCTGAATTGCAATTGGAGAGAGAGAGAATAACGGACTAGAAGAGGGAAACCGACACTCTGCTAATCACCACATGTAATAACCCTCCCTATTCCCATTCTTAATTCCTCCCTCTTGCGCTCACTCCAGGAGGGCTGTTTCTATTTTCGGACCCTCTCGACAAAAAAAATGACGCGCGCTGCTGGACTCGCGAGAGCGTGACGCCATGCAGGGGAGGGGGCGGGGTTAAGAGAAATTGCGGGGTCAAGTTGATGGATGCCCGCATACCTCCCCATTACCTCTTCTTTAGACAACTTCCTGGCCTCCGAAAGTCCCGGGATCGCACCCCTCCGAGTGCACGGCGTCGCAAAACGACTGTATGCAAGGAGACGCAGCAAATGATTAATGATCTAACAACATCCCTAAGCATCACGTAACCAAAGGGCAATGCACGCAGTCACGTACACGTGTACCTATATATATCAGCAACACAGTAGGACATTCACGAAAGATAAATGATATGACCTGACCGGTATTCGAACTCGGGAAACGAATTTCCAAATATCTTCCAATTTGTATTGCGGTCGACTTGGTGGAGATGTTCGATAAGCGACTAGAAAGTTTTCCATATGTATGGCAGCTTGATTTACAAGGTTTTTCTTTATTGACACGTCATTTTTAAGCATAAATCTTTTCACTCTATGTGCATTTTACTTAATTCCAGCGATGAAAATCTGGAAAAAATATTTTCTAAAATTAAAAAAAAATATAAAATCATATCAATATAGGGGCCGATTTTTCATGATGACGACAAGCACTTATTAATCAGAAACTCCCTGATTAAGTTTATTCGAAATCCAATGATCACATTTTGGGCAGAAAAGCGCATTCAGACAAATGTGAGGGCACACTTTTGTGATTCAAATATTTATTTTATAAAAGTATACAAACGATTTAGCTAAGTTTAACGTAAGCCATCTGTTCCCATCTTCAGAGTATGCCACCATGGAAATCAAGTTACCCAAGATCGCGATTAAATTTTGATGTTTATTTTTTCTCATTTCGCTCTTCATAAAAATTTAATCAACGATGCGATGATTAAAGTTGCTTCGTAATGAAGTGCAGTTTTACTTTCCTCGTTCAACCCCTAGGTGACGAGATGGCAGTTTCTTTTATTTTTAAATCTACGTCGCAGGAATGCCCGTGCAGCGTCACCAGCGCCCCTAGAGGATCTATGTGCAATGAAAAGAGGAAAAAAATAAAAGACCGACACTCGGATCCGATTATCCTCTTACATAATGTTCCTCCCATCAGCTCTTTCCATAGACGCACTGAAAAACAAGGCAAAAAGAAACAGGAGCAATAGTTCCGTCTAAGGAAGAGATTCGCAATACGTTTGCATAGTTAAGGTTCCCATCAAAGAGTTATGTTTACCATTTCAAGACAGTAAGTCCCCGAGCGCACAAATATGCCTTCGCAAACCCATCCTCCGCCACTGAATCATGAGCGGAAAAAAAGAATGGCGAAAGTCGTCATAGGAGCCATGCGAGGGTACGCCGCTGGGCGGTGATGTGCGGAAATATAGACGGAGGGAGGGAGAGAGAAGGGAAGGCTAAACACGAAACGAGCCAAATTGAGACAAATTGCACGGCTCCTCAAAAAAAAAAGAAGAAAGAAATTGGACACACAAAGGCGCGGGCACCTCCCTTCCTACTCCAATTACATCAAAGATCCCCCCCCCTTTCCCTCCAATCATTCCCACCGTTCCATTCCTATTGCCTCCATTCCTAAGCCCCTCCCAACCCGTCCCTCCAACTCCTGAACTACACAGAAACATACGCTCTCGACACGCAGTTTGCCTCCAAGGCCTTCTGCGAATTCGACCACAATTTTACACAATTCCTCACTTTCCTTGGAGTGGCGAAGTTAGTTTTCGGGATTTCTTCTGCTTCGATTCATGCTTTGAATTTGAATGATTTTTTTTGCCCGCTATAACTCATGCATGGATCACTTACTACGCTAACTTTTCGTTTTTCTATAACAAACTAGTAGTTTATATTCCATAGAAGGAATTTCGAGTCCTTAGCACTCTCTTAGTATCAGGCCTGACAGCGTGTTGCTATCCTGAGTGTCTGTGACCTCTGCGTCAATTCATTTTTAAATTTGAGTGAATTTTTTGGCATTTTATAAATAATGCATAAATCACTTACGACGCTAACTTGTCGTTTTTCTATCACTAACAATAAGTGGTATTTTAAATTGCAGAGCAGCAATTTGGGTCCTATATCCATAAAAATATTATTACATTATAAAACATTAATGATTTTAATCATTTTCCAAGAGAAAAATTAAAAGTAATAACAATTTTACTTAAATCTCTGTTGATATGGTTCCAAAAGAGTAATTTGAGCAAGCAATCAGCTTAAACATATTCTCTCAACTATAACCGACCCTAATTACTCATTACTCCCTCAGCTGTAACTGAGCGAGTAACGTGCATAATCCCATCCTACCGTTCAGACAAACCACTTCCTCCCCACTATCACCGGAGCGATATTGGGAGATTCCTCGAAATCACTAATCGCTTACACCAGCCCGTTGATGAGTAAACATCATCCCAAACCTGGGAGCCGGGAGGAAAGAAAACGAAGTTCAATCGCTCTACCAGAAAATTTCCCCGTCCGCCGACGGCTGCGCAGATGACGACAAAATGAAGCCAAGGGGTTGAATGCAAGCGGAAATTTTTGACTCGAGGGGAAGAATAGAAGTCGTGTAAGCGAATATCACCCCCCTCTGGACAGGAAGCATCTCGAGTGCATTATGTGAGGCAGTTACCATTCCATTGCTTGTTTCGCCCTGACATCACGTCACGTCACACGGTCATGCAGGCCAGGCGATGATCACTGCAATTAGTCGAAAACCGTTTTCGTACGACAAGGTCACAATACGAATAACGACATTTTCGACACTTTTTATCGGGAAAATGCTTGGTTATATTTAGCCCCTCGCCTTCTTAATTCTCCACTGATACACAGCTCAATTTTAATACGAGCAGATTGAGAGAGATAATTAAGTCTCGTGACAACCTAAAAACATTGGAGTCACTATAATCCGAATTAACTGAGACCGAGCCCTGTTAGGGATACTTGATTGTTCGGATTAGCCGAAAAAATATTTAAAAAAACGCTTTAAAACCAAAGAATGGATCACAAGCGGCCGGTGATGATGATGATAAAATAAAGAAAAATGGTTAGGCGCCAACATCAACTGCTCTAGTTAGTATGGAATGGTACTTGGAGGAGGCGACCGACAACTAAGGTTATTTTCGCGGCAGGAAAGGGTAACGAAGGAATGGTTGAGAGAAATTCGGCATCGGCAAGCCCTAAACGAAAGGCGCCAAGGAGACCACGGCTTATCTTCCCTTACGACGGATGAAGTGCTGCGCTTCAACATCTTCAACAAGGGACTCGAGCAGAGATCGGTCAGTCCCTGAAAATTATTCGAAATGCCGGGATTTGAACCCGGATCCTAAGGATAAGAACCTGTAACTGTAACCTCCACACTGAAACCTCCACAACATCCCGATAACCATCTCCTTAATCTATAATATTTTTAATAAAATGACAATAACATTTCTAATCGGAATATACCACATGAAAACAAACGCTATTTTCGCGGTCAGCCAATTCTGGAGCTCATATCCTCAGCATTTTCATAGTTTCCTCCACACATCGCTCAACACAGGTATTGGGCAAAACTTGAAAATCATCAACCACCTGGGATTTGAAACCGGGCTCACGGCGTGCGAAGCCAACAAACAAGTCAGCAAACCAAATCGATCCGTCAAATAATATTTATTCCCGGGTAACGCAGTCAGGTTAGGAGCAAAGAGTCCGCCTCGTCGACGACACTCGGATTCAAGTCCATCGCCCAGCTAAGCGACTGCGTCAGACAAACGAGACACCGGCCGGCATCCTGATTAATCAAAGCCTCATTAACTTCCGACGGGACTGGCTCATAGGAAGGGGCATTGGGAGCAGGTGGCATACCCACCATTTCAGCGTCGCTAATAGGACTTTAAATACCTCCCACAATCAGATGAGTGGAGCTTCAAGAGTTGCGAACAATAACATTTGAAGAACGACGAGAAAATAAAGATGATGCGATATAAATAACTGACTTTACCCATGCAATACCGAATGTTCAAATACAACTGAACTGTGAACAATGGAATTCTGATACCCTTTCCCCGAGTGAGACCAAGAAACGGTACATCTGGCCTAAGAAATGGTACATCTTGAGAAGCTTGCGAACTGCGCTACATGCAAGGGAAATAAATCAACTTTTTATTATTCCTCAGCTCATGTAACCCGAACTGAACAGTTACCCCCTGTGATTTTAAAATACTGGAGCCCCGTACGACAGTGTAAATACTTCAATCAGCACAATCCTCATGTTTGAATTTTGACCATTGTGTCCACTTGAAGGGAAAGCGAAGTGGTCTAAGTATTTTTTTCCGGAATTGGACATAGTCAGTAAATGGAATTTCTTAATGAAAGATTCACCTTCTGCCAAAGAGAGCTCAAATGGAAGTTCAACTGTCGTGCCAAATATCGCAGAAAGAAATAAGTAACCTGATACGAATAATGCTTTTTTTGGTAAACTATAAAAACCTTTCCCTTGCCGTTGTGGAAAGGCTTGCGCGTTCCTATGATCCTTACAGCTGCGATGGCGGGATTAATTGGCAATTATTCCCGGTGGTCTACCCATGCCAGATAGGTCGAAGGGTAGGAGCTAGACGAAAGGTAGCCCAGCATAAAATATCACAGAAGTATGCTTTTAATGATGAACACCACTTTTTCTTTCGCCCATCCATTTAAATTACATGGTCGTCGGTCACGTTGTAAAGTTACGGATTGGCATCAGCCATACTACAATTGATTTCGTGCGCGCGAATAATGATCAGCGACCATTTTTTAAAAATTCAATGGGGTAAATCAGTCTTCGATACTGCTTGAAAGAGTTGAAAAGCAACCATCGGAAACATAAATGTCATGAAGTGGTCAATTAATGATGGACTTGCCGGACTCTTTGACGGCAAGGTTTAGTGTATGCTGGCCAACCTACAGTAAACGAAACGTATGTGCAGGGAGGTTTAAGGAATATATACCGAGTGGATCCATCGGTGTAGACAGGTGTGTTTCTCATAGAGGTAGTATCGACCGTAGATACGTTAAGTGACGCAAAATGGCATTTGCTGTGAATCATTGCTTGACATTGGACTTGTCGGCGGTATATCAAGAAATTTATTCAATTTTCATATCTTATTATCCAGTATTGGGTTCATGACATGCCATTTGAGAGAAACGTGCTGATAATCTTTTACCATGGATGGTGCCCGAAATATTTGTCTGCTGCATGAGCATTAAGTACTTTATCATCTTGCCAATGTGCACTTAACGACCTTGTAAAAAAACAAGGTTAGCGTCAGTAAATGAAATCGCTTTATCGCTGCTAAAGTTCATTGTTTGCGGATGGGAGAAGGGGTAAATTTGTCTGCGAAGGTCACATTTAACTTTCCTTCTTCACCGAACGACCACAATTCTCACTGGCTTGAAAGTCGAGCGTAATCTCTCTCGACTGTCCATTGGACAGTCGAGAGAGACTACGTTAATGGACAGAGTCCATAGACCATTTGGGATCACTTTCCTCTTCACCTCTGTTTGTGGCAGTGTCTATTGTAATATAAATAATAACTTTTTCCTCAAAGAAATGAAAACTTACCAACTTAATGTACAAGAGAAGATCTCAAAATTGACTATCTTGGATACAACTGCTCTGTGACGATAATCTACAATGATGATCTACATCAAGATAAATACAGTGGAACTTGGTTATAACGGCATCGGCTGTAACGTCAACTCGGGTTTAACGTCGTATTTTATACAGACCAGCCAAAATTGAACATTTTATGTTGTACGAAAACCCGTTTATATCGTCAACAAATATTGCGACGCTCGGGTATAGCGTCAAAAATTTTGCGATTCTTAGGTTTCAAAAGTGGTAGTGTGATTGTATTATGTGCCAAAGTTCATAGAAACCATGTGTAGAAAAATCTAAAGCAAAAACAGGTCACAAGCTGGACGTTCAAAAGAAGATCACAGATTTTTTTCGACAGTAAAGTAAGATTTTTATTAGGCTATAAAATATATAATTGTGAATATCATTCTTTTATTAACTTTTTTTATTATGCATATTACAATGTACTAGTCGATTTCAATAAACAGTGTTGTGTATAGCAGAACATTTGCGTTTTTACTTTGTCCTTCCATTCAGATTTAAGGCTGCTTTTTTATAACGTCACTCGGATATAACGTTAAAAAATCTTCTGGTCCCTTTGATGACGTTATAACCAAGTTCCACTGTATACCATAAATGATGGAAGATTTACTTCAAAGCGAGCGAAAAAATAAACCTGTTTTCGCCTTTATCTTCAGTTTCTATTTATTTTATGAAGCAAATATTACGTCTAAAGGACAATAAGAATGTTTTAATTCGATAGGCCAATATTATTTGAAACAGCTACCTTAAATTATGTTTTTAATGCAAGATATCATCATAGAAAGGTATAGTACAACAAGTATACAAAAGTATAAAATAATATTCGTGAATTTACCTTTTACAACTTGTTTACAATTCACAATTAGAGTTTAAATAAAGGAATAAATTTCTTTAAAGAGGGCGAAAGCGCTGATACTACAAAGAGGAGCTTAAGTATTCAGGGCTATTCCGTACACTGCAATGACACTTTGTTAATTTAAAGCTTTTAATTTTCACAATACTTATTTACCTAATTATTCGCGCAGGATACCTTTTAGTATTTTTCAGAAAATAAAAAAATACATATTACATGTTTGAATATGACAGGCAAAAATTAACGCTACCAATCTACGCCCAGAACACCAAGAGATAAAAGAGAGCTCCATAGCATTGCCATGGGGGGAAAATATATGGCAAGTTTTATGACCTCTGTATACGAAATTTACCTACATCTTCGTTATTCATCACGCCAGTTAAAAATCATGTCCTCCTTTTGAGCTGAAATAGGATTAATTCCAAATATGAAAATTATGTAACAATTAATGTGCCTCCCATTATTGACAGTGATTGTCAAACACGAAAAATGGCGTTAACTTGACCTATTAGTTTTCCTTCTCAGAAATTTAATGCAGTTTGTACCATGAAACAAACTCACCCAATGACGAGGTGAGATTGCCCGAATATTTCTTAAATACACTAACCTTCATGAATTAAATGGAGATTCAAAAAGTGTTACTGTACATCTTTTATGATGAAAAAAATAATTTAAGGCTTTTTAGCGTATTTGATAAAATTTACACAAAATTCAGACAACGTTTCTTAACAAGGTAACAACTAACGGTACAAGTGTAGTGTCCACCGAATTAAATTTAAATATTCTATTTTTCAATATTTTTTCTTTTTTACTCTCAGTTTTATTTGCGGGGAATTTGGCGAAACAGGTTTGCGCATGCGCTTTATTAGCTTTTATTTTCGTCCCACACTCTTGAGTATGCCCTTGATCTTCCTGTAACGATTTTGGAACGATGAAGTCTATTCCCGAGCGCATTCTAAACTTTTCACGCCATCACATTCCCAAATGCGTAAAAACCGTGAAGAGTCCTCCCCGACGCTTCCAACCCATTCTGACGTTCTCGTACATCGTATTTTTAATGGTACATGACAAGCGCGCCCAATCGATCCTGCACCCATGTTTTCCCATAGGATTCAAATTGGCAAAGGCCAATGTAGACATGTATTACGGATCATTAAAAAAAACACTCAGCCATTATACAAGTAAAGGGACAGGGAAAAGTATAATGCACTCATTGCCACACCTTGTGCTCTTTAATAAGCCTTTATTCCACTTAAGAAATTCAATACTACCCCTCAAAAGTACACACACTGTTGCTGGATCTTTTGAACTCTCGTTACTCCAAATATCATACGAATTTTAATCTTAATTGAAGGTGGCTCAGCCTTCTGGCCAGATATATTCAAACACATAAAAATCGCTTAAAAATAAGATTACCATCGTATTCGTTATTTTTTATTATTATTCTCTTTTTGGCCCAGGAATTTTTCAATGGAAAATTTTTAAACTGAAGGAAACTTAAAACTTAGGTAGAGGCAGTAGAGGAATTACTGAGACATGCTGTGGGGAGACAGGTAATTTTTACTAAAAATTTACTGTATACACGACTAAAAGCTGGACACGTATATTGAGCCGCCATGAGTAATAGTATGTAAATGTAGGTCTAGAATTGGTTTCCATGTTCATGCAATCTCTTTATTCAATGTGAAGAAAGGCTAGAAATAAAATTGGATAGGGAATTGTCTAGTAGTCTTTGAGCTTTAATTTAAATTTTCACTCTATTAATTTGGACTTCATTTCGTTCAGTTGTATTCTTTTAGCCTAATTTCAAAGCGTTAGGTTATAGTAATGGAAAAAACACTAAATGGAGCTTTAGAATGAGTCATTAAAAGAAACTGATGGAAAAAGCAAGGGGGTCCTACTTACCCAAAAACTTAATTAGACACGCCCTCTAGAGGCGGCTCTAAAGGGCAAACCATGAACGTAAATACAAAAATTTCACGGTTAATATCGACGGTCTAGCGTTTGACGGTCCGTACGTGCCTTCCTTCGACCCCTATCGAATCTCACGCTTTGTCCTTCACGAGAACAGAGTGGGGAATCTAAGACGGGAGGAAAAAAACAAATCACATAGTCATCTGGAATCGCGCCTCTTCTTACCACGAATGTATCATCTCAGTCTTCGCGGAGACAGCTGAAACCTCAAGTAAAGTAAACGCAATATTCATATTTAAAGAATTCGCGGCATCCGCGAATCCTAACGTTCCATCAATATTAATTTAATCTATGGCCGAGCCTCTTTCATCACCTTTAAGTCTGCTTTTGTTATTATTTTCGTAAGTTATCCGATGGCATTAATTTTTTCAAGAATTTGAACCGATGCAATACACCAACACCCTTAAATCTTAAGTGGAGCAAACAGTTGTACAAATTCGGGGATCATTCAATGGGAATGGAAAATTTTTATACTAAATATTTTCACACCTCTCACTGAATGATATAATTCAGAGACTCAATTTATCCGATTAATTACAAGGATGAGAGATACCACGGCATTTTCCTTGTACAATATAAATGCTTATAAGATGAAATTAATTAAAATATGAAAACGTCCCTGGGAAGGGTGGGTGGAAGAATAGACAAGATGATTTCTGAGCGTCGTCCTGGAAACCACAAACAAAACATTTAAATATATGCGATGGAATGACTTGTGAAAATAATGATAAAAGCGGATATCAAAGAAATGAAATAATGAGGTACAGCGATAATTTAAATAAACATTAATTATTACCACGTCTGTCTCGGTGGCGGTGGGGTAAAGTGCCAAGTGGTGCCAAACCGAAGATCATGGGTTCAGGTCCCGCCTAGGTAGAAGTCACAATTCAGAGAATGGACGTTTATGTAGTGAATTGAAAATGTTGGATCCCCCGTTGCAAAGGAATGTTATGTTCTGTTTACGGGGAAGCTAATACATAAACAAATAATAACGATGGAACGCTACAATTCGCGGATACCGCGAATTTTTAATATATGAATTTTATGTTTTCATTATGGCTTCAGGGCGAAGGCAGTGTGACGCGTAAATTACGAAAGAAAGGCACAGCGAACAGGCCATAAAACATATGACCTCGCAATGTCTCAAGAAAAAAATGCCACCACCAGAACAAAGCCATTATTTGAATGGGAAAAATACGCCCTCAAGGAAAAAATCATGAGCATGTCCTCTGATACAGCAGCAAAAAAATTATATCAAAGCTGTCATGTGTGTGACTCTACTTGAAAATTAAAATCGGTGAAAAAGTCGACAAAAGACAGGCAATGTGACGCGACACAACCGAGATAATTGACCTTTTCCGACTCTGCATTTCTGCTTTATGGCCTTGCAGACCGATATGGTAGCCGTAAATAGAGTGAACACCCATTTTAATGTGCCATGAAATTCACTCACGTGCCAGAGAAAGCAATTTAACGACGGCAAACTCTTTTCAATTAAAATGAAATACATTCAAGAGAGAAAGTCTTATTTTATAAAACACCCTATAAGTAGAAATTGATTTGCGATTCTCACACTTTTGATTTTTTTCTGGATCTACTCTGACACGAACGATTGGCAAGTTAAAATAATCGTCCCTCGGATATATTAGACATTTATAGACAACTGTCCACTCACCTAACGTTTTTCCATACTTTGGTATTTCGCATATATGAAAGGAAAACTTTTTTCAAGCAAAACTTTTTTCAAGCAAAACTCGAATAATAAGTATTTGCAATGAGTTTTTCATTGGAGAGTCGAGAACAGTAACTAAGAACCTCATCGTATTTATAGGCCCGATAGAAACGATAAAATAAGATGAATTTTTGATCGAATAGACATAAGAGATGAAAGAGTTAGTTTTCCCCCAATAATGACTTTAAAAAATGATAGTTCGAATCGCCTATAACGTGCACTCTTAAGATGTTTTAGTTTTACTTGGATAAGAATGGAGATGGTAAAGTGGACGGCGAGGAACAAAATGACTAAGTACTGGACATGGTGGGTGAGGAGAGGCAGCTTGTAGATGAGATACGGATGAGAAAGAAGGTATGGATGGAGTGGATACTGAGCTGGGAGGGGATATTGAAAACAGTGTTTGAGGGTAGAATGTTGGGTATGAGGATGGGAGAGAATAAATTGTATTGATAGAATGAAAGGGAGCAGATCTCATTGTGAATTTAAGTGGGAAGTCCATCGAGGGCAGACTGCCAGAAAAAATATTAAACACTGCATGGAAACCTACCTCAATTGGTAAAATAATTCAACAATGCAAAAGTTATTTTTATAAATGTGTGACAACCTGACGTCTGCGGATTATTCAGGGATGAGTTATACATTCACCTTTCCAGACTAACTTGTGATAGTTGAAATTTACTGGTCACTCTTAGACTTAAATTGCTAAGTGAGTGCCCACTTAATTTAGTGATGATGAAATCCTAGTACGTATGCGTAGATGTAGCCTCCTTAAAGAGGCAATAAAGGAGCTCCCGTTGATGCCCTTCGCACAGATCGAGAGGGAGAGACAAAGAGAGAGAGAGAGAGAGAGAGAGATGATCTTCACATCTGGTCGCACAGGACCAACTTGTCTCCACTCGACTCATCTCAGCACGCACCACAAATCCGAATCGCTTTTGGCGGGGGGGGGGGGCTTGTGAAGGAGATTGAAAATAAAAATAAAAGGGAGGAGGATCCGAGGCCGAGGAAAGGTCGCAGGCTGCACACTCCGCTCTCTGCATTGGCCCGCTATAATCTCCTCTGCCTCCCAGGGAGAGACGCTCCTTGAGGTCCATCCACGTGACAAGCATCAAACTGCCACACCTCATGTCACAGCCCTCGATCGATTGAAATTGCCAATGATCGATAGTGAGGTCGTTCCCGAAATCGCAATTCATTGGAAGAATTCGGTAGATGGAAGGAAGAGATGGACAACGGGGAAAAAATTCTACTTCATTCAGCTGTTCCTTCATAATAATATAAATAAACGCCAAATTTTCCTTTAAGTTAGTTAAAATAAGACATTGGAATATTTCCCCAGAATTAACCTACGCTCGACAAGTTTATTTGTAAAAAAAAAGTAATTTCCAAGTGCCCTTGAAATAAGGTGTTTCGTGAAAATGCAGATGTAACAGCGAAATGAGTCGTTACAAAATAAATTCAGTGAAAATATTGCAATGCCTTATTTTACTGAAATTAAAAACTTCCGCCACATCGTATCATACAAGATATGCGAAATTTTACGCCCACTTTTAATTAGTTTGTGACGTCAAAAAGATTTTTGCTTGTTAATTAGCTCGTTGACGGAAGGAATCTCTCACAAGAGAGTAAAGAACAATGAACCACACCAAGACGTTACGTGAGGCCAAATTAATAGGGTTTCAGAGATTGGAGGGAGTGTTAACCACAACAGCCACGTCCTCCAGCTTCATTAATTCAGAATGAAGTGAGAGAAATATCAACACCGTAAGCATATTTTTTGGGCCCCGGGTTTTCTACACTTAATCGAAGATAATTGAAGTATTATCAATAATTTTACGCATTTGCGATTGAGAAATATTTCACCATCACAATAAAAAATTAGAATTGGAGATTGTAAGATGAATGGCTTCAACAAACATGTCCTTCTGCAGGTAAAAAACACTCGCATGACGTGATAGGATGACAGAACTCGGAATGTAATATTTACGCTATAGACATATTTTTCAACCAAGGGTTTCGTCTCCCGGAATAAAATCACGGAAAAACATGGCCTCTCTTTCTGGAAACTCAAATCTGAATTCAGCGGGCAAAATTAAATTACCACAAAGAGCGGTATAAAAGTTAAAAAAAAGGCACGAAAATGTGGTTCAAAGAGATTATTTTCCTTTCATCGAGACGAAATAGCGGAGGAATCTGAGGGTTCGGCAGAAATATTTCATCTTCACAATTCGGAAATGGAGTTATCTCAGAAATGGAAGCCGTATCCAAGCATTAGGTCGGTTCACTTTAATTCTGAATTAGTAAAAACAGAAAAAAATATCACTACTGTTTTCCTACGGGAATCGGGCTGAAAAAAAAACATTAGATCGTCAGAGCAGATCTGCATCAAGAAAAGCAGTTAGCGCAAACCGATACAGCGAACCTTAAGGCTAAGAGGATCAAACGGATGCGAAAATTGAAAGCATTTGATGGGAATGAGAAAACATTTTAGTAGGTACAAAATATTTGAACTCATCTCACTGTCAGATATAATCCAGAAGCTAAACTTATCCGAATAATTTCACGAAGGAGAGAAAACACAGCATCTTCCTTGCACAGCATAAATACTTATAAGAGGCACGAAATTAATACATGAAATCGTTCCTCAGATGAGTAAATTACGTCTCCGGAGATTGGTAATAAGTGATCCCCCTAAGTACTCCCATCTGCCTAGAGCTTTATGGGTAACATTACACGATCCACAGCATTCTAATACCAACACCGATCGTTTTACTTGTTATTTGTAATCATGCCAGTAAAATTAAACAGGAAGTAGCAGGAAACATGAAATGAGAGCGATATTATCACATACTAAATTATATTAACGGCGAATATTAATTAAAATTTTTAATGTAAAATTTAAAACTAAGTTTCTTGTACAAACGCACTAGAATGAGTATTTACGCGAAAACTTATTTTTTGCCTGACGAAAATTTACGTCATAGTCACAAAAAAATATTAAAGACTGCTTTATATTAATTATGAGATTGGAGAATAACTTCTTATAAACGCTATTGAAATATTCGCAACTAATGAAGTAGTTTTGTGCTTAGCCACCGGGTATTAAAATTAATTATAGAGATATTATGGTTTCATTTTAAACCTAGCTTTATCAGTAATTAACTCTGATAACATTGGCTTAGACACATGGCAGAACAACGGGTTGTAATGAAAGACTTGAACCTTGTCCTTGGCGGCCAGATGCCGCTTAAACAGCGATGCAATTCCATTGTGACCCCATGGCGGTTAACAGGATTAAACGAAGCCAAAGCCCAGCGGGATGTGAGCGAGGGGAAAGAGACGCGCGGAATGAACCACCTGCCCTCGCGGCTTCACAGCGGCAATCGGTCGGAATTAAAAAAAAAGAACCGCAAATATGATGGGAGGATTCGAGCCGAGAGCTCGGAACTGAACACGAATCTCCTTGATGTAACACGTGCACTGCACGAATGGGCAATCACTTGAGGCAGCGCTGGAATGGTGCATGCCATCGAATTCACCATGCACTTTTGTCCATTAATTTGAAGCCTCTTCGTATGCGGAGAGCACGATTCGACTTTACGTATCTACAGCACGAGTCCGTTATGGGGAGAATATCTCGCAAGAGTCGATATCACCTGCAATTCTATCGACACTAAAAGAAATATCAATTAACGATAAACGATGAAGTATATTTTTTGAAGTAAAGGTAATTTATGATTCTCTATAAATATCCATATTTAATAAAATCCAAGTTTTTTTCAGAAAAAATTGAACTCACATTTGCTATACTCGAATTTGAAGAAAAGCCTCTTTCGTAACTACGAACCAAATCATTGCTCTGGTATTTTTCCAAACGGCCACTTTATAGTCAAATTATGCGTGGGCAAATAGGTTATGAACCTACGCTGGGAATGAAGGACAAAGGTGAATCATGGATGTCTAAACTAAGATATTCTTGCATGAATCGTCCCAATTTACTACCGCACTGATTCTTGGTCAACTGTTAACTTGTTTTCAATGCCCAGAGTCAATCCACCTTGGTTTAACGAATAATGAACATCGTCTGCCTTGCGATGACAGCACCTCAAACGCGAACGAGACGTTAATAATGTCGAGCAGTCAGAACCTGAGATACCCAATCAACGTTGAGATGTTCACTGCACATAGTCAACCGCGAGAGAATTTCTTGCATGTAACTGTCAGTACATTGTCAGCGGTTTCACCAGAAACCTCCCCTCTACTCCCCTACGGCGCGGTAGGTTGGCGTATAATATTACGTCTGTTTTAAATTGCGTTGAGGGTATGAATATATACTTAAGTGTTTTCCTCACTCGTAACTGAATACGGGAATATTTTTATGCCTTGGTATGAATTCAATGGGGGAAAATGTTTATTTATTCACTTACCACTGAAATTTACAACGGACCAAATCATGAAAATGGTAATAAAATTTTTCTGAGGGATAGGATAAATGCGTTATGCGAGGAAATGAAAATATTGAAAAAGGACGAAATTTTACTTAAATTCAGGCAGTATATTTTTAGAATTTAATAATTTTATTAGATCAATTAATACATTTCTTCGCCTTCTGGCACATTTTTTCTTATCGTCTTAGTTACTAATGAGAAGAATAAATATCTCGTTGACCTCTGTTTCCGTCATCTCACGTAATGACACAGCCCTGATTCCAAGAAGATTATACAACGGAAGCCTTATCTGCGACTTAATGCGGCAGATATCCCCTCGGGATGAGATGGGAATTCGCAGAATCATATTAGGTGGAAAAGAAGCCAGTTCCATCCAAAAATAAAAGATGCCTGTGAATCGATATATTTCAAGCCAGCGGCGAATATATACGGAGGAAAATATATAGAAAGGTTGCATGAAGTTTAATAATAACTGGACGCAGAAAATATCTTAATAAGAAAAAGGTAAAATTAAACACATTTTATTGGAAGAAAAATAACTACGCAATAGCACCAGAAGAAAAAAACTAGAAAAAAACTGAACTTATTATTGGTTAAGCAATACCTCCTAAAGATTTCTACTCCTGAAAAGTTCTTGAGAGGATTCCGTTCATCCCTTAAGTACCTATTTCCGTCCCAGCTTCTGGTCTATCAAGCGGAGCGAAACTTCTTGCATCTTTAACATTATGGTTGTTTACTAACCAAATTTTTGTAACTTTACTTTGTTACTTTTTTGCAGACTTTGTTAATTTTTTTATACATTTCTTGATAACAGCCATTATTGACGAAATAAATATGCATCCCCAGAATAATAAAATGTGATTGTAATTAGAGTTTGGCTGCATATAGCGAAATGTATCTGGAACGAAAAGCCTAAATTCGGAGATGATAGACGCATTCCACCATCTTTGGCCTTGGAACTGTCACTTTAAATTAATAGGAATGGTTAGAGGCTACCCTCCCCCTGCATCAAAAATGTAGTAGAACTTCATGTGTGCTTGTAGAGAGTGTTGATCCGACAACTGAATAGGAAATTAAAAAAAAGCTTGTAGGTTTAATTGTAACTACACCGGCCTCTTGGCCAACAACTTGCCGGCCCCTGTGGCGGTGGGGTTAAGTCCTCGCCTGCCAAACCAAAGGTGGCGAGTTCGAGTCCCGCGAGGTTGCCCCTACCCAGGAAATGGTTGTGTCGTGTGATAGTCGTTGTTTCATGTTATTTCCCCCGATGTAAAAGGCCTTAAAAGAGCTGTTTTCGGGGCGATGAAAATAAGTAAAATAAATAAATAAACATATCATTAAGGTCGAGTCGTTTCAATTTAGAAACGGTTACAAATAAATCTTCGGTGAACTCTACCCTCACCTGTCCAAACCAAATTCAGTGTTGCGGGTGCAAAGAACCGAACATCAAATATTAAATTACCACATACGATAATGCTCACTTCGGCTAAAATTTCCAGCATGTCAACAAGAGCGTCAAATGAGTAGATGCGTGGAGGTACTTTCAGTGACGTTTCATGAGTTGATTCGTTATTCATTGCGTTACTTTCAGTCTTCACAGGAGCTTAACTATACCTAAAAATATTTTTTGCGCATTTTCTGTGATTTAACGCTTATTATTATCCCTGAACGTTTCAGGTAAAATAGATATGAATAGACACGGTAACGTACATGGCACCTCAGATAAGCTGGTTGCCTTAAAATTGGAAAATTCCGATGTCAAGGCCATTGCAGTGCTGTTATCGGTGGCATGGTAATAAAAAAACTATTATAAAGATGTAACACTGATTCCATTGTAATGATTACTTTAGGGGCAAACAATTATTTGATTAGTAATTATGAGAATTTGGTATATTAATTATAATTTCCAAATTTTTGACCAGCCTTATTGTCTTACGACGCAAAACTTCATGCTGTTCCTTAATGGCCCCGACAAGGTTGACGGAAATGAATCGAGATAAAATTTCAAGGCCCAAAAATAACCTTTTCTGAGCACTCACCTTCATTTTGAGCACCTCAGGGGAACACAATTTTCTACGCTGGATGTGAAGGCAACTTCAGAAAAATTATGCGCTTCAAAAAATTGGGATAAATTGGGAGAACGTTGAAAAATAAAATTCGGGAAAAATATCATGAAGGGTGGAAAAAGGAGAGGACATTACGATGACGCCAGACTCGTGGTGTTAAGGCGAGAGAAATTGGAGTTGATATACATATTCGCGTATCTCAGGAAGCGGTGATATTGAGAGGGACGTGATGAGCTGCTCCAGCGAGAGATCAATGGGCGAGCGAACCATTTCCTCGTCCTCAAGGAGGTTCATAACGGAGATGGATCCGCCTCTGCTTCAAAGGCGATACGGTCACAGAGAGGCGAGGGAGGGGAGGATAATATGGGAGCACTGTATACGTGGAATGATCAAAGGCCTATAAGCCACTGCGTGGGCGCAGATTTAAAAAAGAAGACCAATGACTGTAACTTGAGGTGCATGTACGGTACAGGATTTCCATAGCATATACGTGACTTTTCCAATTTTTTTTATCACAACAGCTATTTCTTGCTGGTCTTAATGGTCTTAATGTATTCACCATTCCAATAATATTTCACCTTTAGTCTGAATCACACGATCGTTTTTTTCATCACTTCCGATACTTCCAATGATGGCGGAAAAATTACCCTTTCAAGCAATAATATTCCGCGATGGCTCAAGGGATAGGAATCCCATTCCTTATTCCACCACTCGGCACATCCCTTATTCCATCGATGAAAGCATTGCTAATACCAGTGGCGCAGCGAGGGGGGGTTTTGGGGGATAGAGGATCATGGCCATCCCTGAAGAATTAACTTATATTTCATTGCTCTTTCAATGGATTCCGAGAAAAATATCCAGAATCTTCCCTTTTGTTTGTTTAGGAACTACCGGAATGCAACCGAAAATATTTCCGTAACAGACCACGCATTTCCAGGCTAAATAATCGCGACGGTAAATATTTTCATCGCATACGCCGAATTTTGGAAAAAAAATACTTGAAAAATCCAACGGATATCGGGTCATTCTCTCATCATTTGACATGGAATCGCCCTTCAACCGCTTCAGGATACTCTCGACAACTTCTTGCGTTGTGGGGAAAGTATCGGTTTGCTTGCCGTGTGCGTTGACCCGATATCCGTAAAGTGATGTTAACCTTATCGGATCGACTTTTTTTTATTCTTTTTACGCCGTATCTGTACTGATACCCTTTTATTTACGTCCGAAAAGAAGGGATCTTTCTTTAAAAAAAAAAACAAGGCAATCATGTCAATACGGGTAGATAGCAAGTCTATTAGGGATTATCTTTGGGGGGAATGTGGTAAGGTGGATAATGTGGATTAGGCATTTATTAATGGAGGTTATCTTATTCTTTTATTGACATCTTATTAAGAAGTAAATTGATTTCTTTTATTGGAGGTCTTATGTTGAAAAAATTTTTATGTCTCAAAATCATATCCATGTTCATTTCAAGCCTTTTTTGTAGGTTTAAAAATGACCAGGAATAAGTTCAACATATTCAGTCTGCAATTGGTGGAAGTTAGGCATATTTAAATAAATGAAAGACAGAGTACAGACAGTACGCCTGTTCCCACCCCCAAGATGTCAAATCGTCCCCAAACCCCTTTCTCAAGGGTATAAAGGTGATTTTCAAATGTTTTGCAGTGTCTTGTACCAGAAGATGGCCCAGTGAGCCGAAACGCGCTATACGCAGTAAAAAATTGAGTGCAAAAGTGATACGATCTTTCACTTATTCAAATTTGAACAGGAATGTTGCAAAAAAATGCGTTTTAATTTTTTAAACTAAAGACCCACACCCCAAGAAACTGGTTTAGTATTAGATACTTATTTCACGAGAAGAAAGCCCGAATGCGACAAGGACTGACGCACTCACAGGGTTTCGTTGGTAGGGATGCAAAATATTTATTCACGGACTGTCATACGCAGAACCTTGATACACAAAGAGTGAAAAGAAAATGGCATTGGTAAAAATATGCAAGTCGTGGAGCTTGTCGAGATTGACATTATAAAAACAGGAAGTTTCACAAGAGAGAGTTAGATGGCACCCAGATAACCGCAATGAAACGAGGAAAGGGAAAAGACAGGCGATAAGCGAATTAATTGAAGAATACGCCAAAGGAACGGAAGCTTCATTGTGATATACAACTTATTTTTGTAACACAGAGTATGATGGGTACGAGCCAGAACTTAAAGTGATAGATTATTGACTACACGATTCACAATAAATATTCTTCGCGCATGTAATTTAAACAAAGCCATTCCATCATAGACAATTTACATCGTGGCTGAAAAATAAAATAAAGGAGAAGAGAGCGTGGATAAATAATTCAAATCCTTTGTTAATTAGCTAGTATCACTTTCCAGCTATTTAAACTGACTGTAACGTCGTTTTCAAGTTTCAATAATACCGTTTCTTGACTTCAATAGTGGCACCCATTTACTAATAACTCCAAAAGTAGTGCGGTGATAAGCCTTTCATTTTTATCATACAGCTCAAGGTATCACGAACATTACATCAATGTTATGTCAAAATGATACATAGCATCCTGCACGGCAGATGGGCAGATTCTATCCATATCATAAAGAAACTGCTTAGGAGGCAGAGCAGTAAAAATAAAAATTGATCAAATGTAACGCACGTCATTAAGCTCTTTTTAGAGCAGACTAAGACTTAAGACTACTTAGTCTTAAGACTTTTGATTGATTGGTGGATTTTAGGTACTGGAATTGATTACGAATGGGTACAAATCCCAATATATCTGGGTTCAAAAGTAATTCGCATCCTAACCCACGAATAAGGCAATAGTATCGTTGAAAAACAATAAATGCTAATAAGAAATAAAAGTGTGTCGGCTTCCATGACAGCTTACACTGAGCATTACAGTCGCAGTAACAATAAGGGGTTTGTCATTGGATCTTTTTGACGTGAATGGACGACAGACGACAACAGTAACCACCATGAATTGAGGAAAAAATACAAAGGAGGGTGTTAAGCTGAGGATATGACTCAGGTGCACTGGGGAGGCAAACACATTGGGACGGGAAATTGCATCACTGTGGACGGAAACAGTGGAAGGGCGATATTTAGAATGTTTAGGTCATCCGTCGGCCAAAGGAAATGAACGAAAGGGACGAGAGCTATCTGCAGGCAGAAAAATATAACCCCCCCAATGAATATAAAATCAGAATGCTCAAAAAAGGGCTGTGGTGCGGTTAGTATGACATACGGTATTGTTCAAGGGTTGGACCGAAAACATTAATAAAACGGAAAAGAGGCATGTTAAACCATCTCTAGGGAAACCATATTCTCTGCTGCGTCTTATTAATTTAATTGTTCATCGTCATTTTAGCTTCACATTCTACTTTCAATAAGAAGAATTACTCCGAAAAGAATTCACCGTGATGCTTAAAAGCCTACTTTGCAGAAAAATATTCAAACTTACAATTAAATTTAATTTTTTTTAGTTGCTAGCCTATTATTCCTTCAAGAAGGAACAAAGAAATGAAATAAAGGTAAGGTAATAAATACGTGGAATATAAAGAATTTTAAAATATCTAGAGAAAAAACACTTGACTACACTGGAACCTCAAACGTTTTAATTCCAGGACACAACTACAAACGTTAAGGACTAAAACTAACGAAAGGTAAACAGATTTTAATGGTTTTTGAAGCGATTTTTATGGGAAATGCACAAATTTGTGCGAAACATATCACACATGCGTATTTTGTAATGTCAAAGGGTATAAAATGAGGGCAAATGTTTAATATATTTTGAGTAATATAGAGATATTTAGCACAACTTTGAACATGTAGTATAATTAGATTTGCATAAATTACTGCATAAACCATTTAAAATTGAGGAAATCCTCCACTAAGTAAGATGTAAAATGTGAATTATTATTATAGCGGTTCGAAAGGAGAACCATTGGCGCTTACAGATTTTAAATACCAAAAGTAAATGCTAAACATTTTTTTATTGACATTAAGGACCAGTGGTAAGTAAAATGTCGCTTAAAAGAAGAAAAAGGTATTGAATGTAATGCAACGAATGTGGCTCTCACTGATGGGAAATCAGCGAGTCCCAACTCGTGATTATCTGCCCTGATAAGTATCACGGGCCCCGTGTTTTATCGACGCAAACGTGAAAATTATCACCATGAGCTCTGAAAGATTGAAAATATTACCGCTGCAGCCACCTTGGAGACCGGGTTGAGTAGGAACTCTTCTCCTGCCAACCGGTGCGGATGAAAAAATAATTAAATGGCCCAGCCGAGGGGCATCGCGTAAAAGGATGTATCGGAGAAAGCAAGGGAGCGGTGAAAGAGGAAGTGAGGCATTATACTCCGCGAGGAGAGCGGCAACATTTTTGTCACCCGCTCAAGAGGTGACGAGGATGCGAAAAATTAAAATAAAAAGTTTGACAAGAGGTGAGACTTTACATCAAGAGTCAATGACGTAGAGGCCTTTATCACGCTGTCAAATGAAGGCCGGTAATGAGGTGCGGATACAGAAAAAATGTTATTGTTATTAAAGTATTCCACCGATTAAAGTAATTTTCCATGGAGTATTTAAGAAGTATTCTCGAAGTCTCCTCTCCCTTCAAGGACTTCGCTCTTTAATTCTCAGGGAGGCCTATTCTCTTGCATTCTATCTAAAAGTCCTATTATCTTCCTTCCTTTCCCTCGTTTACCCAACATTCTACCCTCTAACACTATTTTCAACTTTCCCTCCCCGCAATGCAAACACTAAGACTTCATTTGAACAGCAAACGCATGTTGTGCATATTTAAATCAGACTAATAATAAATAAGAAAATATTTTAAAATAAATAAATATACTAATTAAAAATTTTACCAGTAACTTGCCGGAACTCAATGAAAACCAATGGGGTAAAAAAATGCTCAATTCAAGCATTGTGAATATAATATGTGTCTAGTAATCTCGATACATCCAAAAGAAAAGCAGAAGATATATTTAATGGTTAAAAGCTATAAAATTATCTGTCCGCGATTCTTCCGGGTTTTCTTCCGCGTTATCCATTTTACTGGACTGGTGTCCAGTAACCTGGATAAACCCGGAAGGAAACCTGCGAGAATAGGGTAGTTTCCTTCATCAAAGAAAACAAAAGACATTGATGGCGATTCGTTACCCACCATTAGTGTATTCATAATACACAAATTATTTGGTTTTTGAAATACCGGTTTAGACGAATGGCAAGGGTCAAATTTTATCCTCATTTGAAAAAGGCCAGATTGGCGCCCATGCGATTCCACTCCACGTGACGTCACAGGGACCTAGTTTCTACACGAGAGGATAGGAGTTATGCATCGTCAGAGGCTACCAATGCATGCATGAGTCACAGAGCTCAGGGAAACATCTCATAATAATCACCTATTAAAACTGGCTAAGGTCGGAAAGTTTTCTTCGTTTGATAAGGTATTAATAATCAATATTTAAGCCAAGCGCCACCAGGTAGCAGGGTAATCTGTTACCTGCTAGCATCCTGCGTCCTATCAGCGCTCAGAGCCTCGATCAAGGTCACCTACCAGGCGGGAGGGGGAACCAGAAATGCGTCGTACGGACTTTTTCCCTTCATTCCTACTTACGCGTTGCGTTTTCGCGCGCTTGAAATTTTTCACTTTTCATTTGATCGCGAAAAATAGATTAAATCTTTTCAAAATCTAAAAGCGTGAAATACGTACTCCAGGAGTAATAATCTTTCGATTTAGGCAATAAAAAAATAATAGGAAACCACCCTATTGCTGCCGACCATCATAATCTCTGCGGAAGCCTCTACTTTGGTAAGCAGCAAAAAGCAGAAAATTTAAAATAATTTTAAAATACAGTTTTTAATGCTAAAAGGAATATCGAATCTGCAAATAAAAAGACATAACTAAGTCGAATTTTCTTATACTGAAGTATAAGGCACTTCTTTAATGACTTATTGCTAAGAATTTAAAAAGGCATACGATACACAAATGAACAGTGATGGCATACAATTTTTCGATGACCAAGCTATTAGAATATAAAAGGACGAAAAAAAGCATAAATATATTTAAAGAAGAAAGTTTTCCATTCATTTTCTGAAAATAAGAGCCTATCTCTTCTAAAGACATTCCTTTCCCTTGCAAGAACGGGAGGCTCACAAAATAACAAGCGATCCCATATCCTTCAAGGTTATAGGACCCACAATGCGACGATTCCAGGAACATAATACATACAGAAGAAGAGCCCAGGGCAGCCATTTAGAAAGGGTTACTGCCGTAGATAAGAGCCAAACGGAGCAGAAAAGATCATTACAGAGTCATTTGACGAATAAAATAGGGATTTTGCGTAAAAATATGCGAGTGAAAAAAAAATAATTTCGAAGAATAGGGAAGTCATCGAACTAGATAATAGAGGAGAAAAAGTTGAGGCTTAGAAAGTGGGAGGATTCGTTCCCAGAAAGGCAGACTGAGGTGATAAAATGAAGAAAGGTGTTGCTGGAGGGGACAGGATGGATCAATAGGGCGAGAGATATTTTCACCTCTACTGAGCCGCTGCAGAAAATAAGGGGTAGATAAAATAGGGGTGAGGGAGGGAAAGAGAATAAAATGTAGAAAGAGGCGAGCGAAATATTCCTCCAAAAAGACATAATCAACGGCAGGGATGCACGAGAACAATGAAAGATGTTTTTTTTATCGTTGATCCTCCGAAGGTAACAGCTGCAAATTGCTCACCTCCACAGGAATTTTTCAGACTTCTTTTGAAAAATTGCCTTTCTCACAACACTTTTTACGCAGCAAATATTCGTACTCATCGCATGAATAAATCCAGATCTTTTCAATGAAAATGAGAATACTTTACAAATACTCCTTATTTTGGCAGAGCAAAGGAAATACGGAATATAAGACTTAAACTCTAATGGCGAGAGGGGATCAAGAGGATCATCACGACCGTGCAGCTCTAACATATTAGCGATGGGGAAAATGAATTAACTCCGAGGTAGGAATAATGAGCAAGGATAAACCTCGCGTCAGGTAAAGCTATATATCTTGGAACAAAAAGCATGACAAAGAAAATGACAAAGCATGACAAAGTGCTTCATAAATAACAACAATCGGATGATGAAGAAAGTAATTACTAGTTATTTCTATTAATCCAGTAATCCTTTCATTATAGATAGTAGAAGTAACATTAATATGTATAGCTATAAATAGGTAGTCTACTTTAGAGAAATGATACAAAAATAGGCAATTTTCCAATAAAAAAAATAATTTTAGCAATGAACTGTTTCAACTTGCCAATTCTTTGGATCGCCCAAAATTAACATGCTCGTATGCAGTGATGCCATTCAACTCCTCCCCCAGGTTCTTACCTGAAAATAAAAGGAAACGTTTAAATTCACTCATAAAAAATTATTTCCTTATTAGCCAAAGACCAATTTCCCATTGAAATTATCTTTATGACACTCTTCATCACTAAAAAATACTAAATACGATGCAAAGCGAATACAATACATGTAGACGTAATAAGCTCCATGCCATGTAAATAGCTAACATGATTATCGCATCATGAACGACATATTCTGACCGAAAACAAGACATTTTGCCATTAACTTTTTTTTCTGAAGTGATATCAGATAAACAAGAGCGATCTTTGGAGGAACAAATGAAATGCACCTCTGATGTAAATTTCAAACCCGGCGTAATCCGTCACAATGCGGATATTGGGCCGTGGTTCAATGGATCATTCACCGAGCGATACTGGGGTCGGATACGCGCAGAGCCATTCATTTGTTCGTGAGGGAGGAAAGGCGCCGTTGTCCAGCGATGAAAATGCGTTGAATCGACCACTCCAGCAAATAAAAGCGTGCCCAACGCTGTGAAGCCTTATTAGCATGTGGTGACCTCGTTAAAAATTTTAACACACGAAATGAGAAAACGAGACAAGTTCGAGATCGAAAACATTCATTTGAGATCGGCTATTATTACGGCTCGTGCATGTAATAATGGCGACAGCAATTCATTTTACTCCTAAAGGAAATTCTATGGAAACGGTAAGTTCATCATTCCACTGATGATAGATGCAAATTTCTATTTTGAATGGTGTCATTTCCGGTATTCCTCTACAAACAGTCTAGACAATCAAAATGTAAAAACCACTGATTTGCAAATTCCAAATTCACAAGATAATTTTACGAAAAGCTGCTTAATCTATCTGAACCGAGCGCCAATGACCGCAATTCAATTATATCGCAGCGACGCATCGAAAAGCCATTGAATACAACAACCCGGAGGGGGGTAGGGGATGCTATGAAGACGAGCGATCCCAGATATTGAAGTTGTGGCTCACTTCTTAAGAGAAACTGCCCGATTTGCAAAATATTTTGCGTCTGCATCCCAAGCGACTCCGATCTAATTTTGAACGTTGCGCAAATATTTTATTCGGAGAAGACGGAACCCAGACTTACCACATTATATAGAACAGAGATCAGGAGATATTTTAATTTCTCCCTTTACATGGACAGGACTCGATGACAAAAATTAAAAGACTGTTTCAGGAGTGCAATATGAAATTAAATGCGAAGAAAATAAAATATATGAATGCGGAAGAGAGAAAACAGTGGCAGACATTCGCCAAAAAGGAGAGAGATTGGAGAAAGTTGAGTCATACACTTACCTAGGGAGCAAGTTTACTAGGACGGTATAAGCACGATATATATCAGTCGTCGATAAGCCCAAACAAGGGCGGCGTTCATGGCAAAGAAGCCGTTACTATGCTCAAAGAGCGTAAGATTGGAGATCAGTAAAGGAAAAAATTCGCGTGGGCAGAGGCACTCTATGATTCAGAACAGTGGCGTAACTATGGGGGGATAAGGGGATGTATCCCCCCCCCCCCCAAAGCCTCGGATAAATCAAAAAAATATTTCAAAATCTTGTCTGGATTGATATATAATAACTGCATCTGCTTAAAGTTGCATTTTACATGCCAAAATGATGTAAAATTTATATTCAGGCATGTTATTTTTCTAAAATTTTCCTGACATCCCTGTTTCCTCGGGGGCTAGCCCTCCACTAACCCCTCTCATACACCCCCTCCCCTCCTCAAACCCCGATCATTCCCCCCCAAAGCCATTCTCATCCCTCCAAAGCATATTCCTAGTTACGCCACTGGTTCAGAAGCTTGAATCATCGGGAAAAGTGATCAGAAAAGAATTGAGGCCTTCGAAACCTGGTGCTGAAGGAGGATGCTGTCGATAAAGCGGACGGGTAAGGTGAGAAATGACGAAATATAAAGTTTACGCCAATGAAGAGCACGGCGAATTGGCCACGTAATGAAACACAGCAGTTACCTGGGAAACATAATGCAAGGAAATATTGATGGAAAAGTCCCCAGAGGAAGAACAAGGGACTAAGTACCTTGGACAGATCAAGAAAAATACGGGGAGGAAGGACCTCAGGGAGCTACTAGCTTGGGACGGAGGAAACGGAAGGATGTAGTATACCAATCTTAGAATTGCAATATTATGTCCGTATGTATATAAATATAGGGGCCGAAAATTTGGGGCTGGGAGGACACGAGATTTTACCCCCTCCCCCATGATATCTGGGGGTTGTTGCGCCCTTCCATTGGAGACGATACTATACAGTGATACCTGCGAGCGAGAATGCGCTCTGACGGGAATCCGAAGAAATCTATTATTTGAGGAATATAACGATAATAAGCTCTGATAACTACTTGACAGTATGCCAGCACTCGCCAAAAAAAATGGACGGAAATCAGGTAAGAAGATCATTGACACCTCTCCAATCAAAGACGGAAGTTTCCAGCCTCATTAAAATTAACACCATTTAGAACACCTAACAAGGTGCGGAGTTAGCGTTTGATGGCCTTCCGCTGAAATTCGAAAGCAAAAAGAATGAAATACCGAATTTGACACTCACGCTCCACCTCT
Organism: Ischnura elegans; assembly: GCF_921293095.1. Lineage (NCBI taxonomy): Eukaryota > Metazoa > Arthropoda > Insecta > Odonata > Coenagrionidae > Ischnura > Ischnura elegans. The sequence continues at coordinate 114,491,068 of NC_060249.1, read as the reverse complement.
TTCGTTTGTTTTATTATTTTTTTGATACAAATGAAGAGTTTCGACCGCTACAACGAGATCCCGCGCCCGACCCGTCTGATTAGTCCATCCTTTATTAACGAGGCGACGGTCGCTGCTTTGATAATGAAGAACCTTCCCAGAGTAGTGAGGGCTCTCTCATTTTTATGACGACGCCAATAAAAGCACGTCACCACCACGGAGATATTTATCCGTACCTACGTCTCTCGCGGTTACACGATGTTAAGTTTTCAAGGAAGTTTTTTTAGGACCGAGATAATTACGAAAGATGAACGTACTCAACTCCATTCCGTCCAAGTGCTGCCTCCTACGAGGTGGAGTCCATAAAAATAAAAATATCACCCATGAAAAAAGAAAAAGCTAAGATTCTAGTTCTACGCCGTAATATCAGGACTCTAATTAGATCTTCTCAAAGAGTAATGAGACTAAAAATCGGGAAAAGAGCAAGCATAGAGAAGGCTCCAGATGATACCTCGTTAGAAAAATTTAAATGTCAAAACATGGCAGATTAGGAAAGAAGACAATCACCCCACGTAAAATCAGTTTTTTTATAATGCACCTAGGAACAAAGTGGAGAAAGTATCCACTACTTTAACGATTCTCGTTAAGTTTTTCATACAAAAATGCAGTGGCGACATATTCCGCGATAAACCTCGAGAGAAATAAACCGAATTTTACTTCCTTACCTCGAGTCGCTAACACTTGGTTTGAAGTGGGCTTCAGATTTATTTTGCAGCATCATTAATTTCCTTCAACGTACAAATTTACTACGATACTTTCACCCTGGTAATTCGACGAAGTATGAAATGAATAACGAAACGCCAGATGTATTGGTACATACTGTTAATTAATGATGTAAGATTGGCCAGGTATTATCCGCTTTTTTATCATTAGGCTGAATTGGGAGCAATTGTGCCATTGTCAGGAACTTCAATGTTTTCGGATAAGTAATCGAGTAACAGTGGAAACGAGACTCCAGGGCGGGCTCGCGAGGTTACACTCCTGGGGCAGGGTCTATAAGCGCGAGCTTTTCACACCTGCACCCAGAAGGGGGGAGGACGGGAAGGAGAAAGGAAGGAAGCGCCGCCGCGATAGGAGCCCGACGACGCCTCCTGAGAGTGGATAGGGAAGGAAGGGAAGGGACGAGGAATCCCGCGCCGTCACAGAGGCGGGCGGGTCCTACTATTATTAGCGAAACCTGGCAAAGCCATTAATATTCTAACGACCTTGGAGGATTATTCTATGAGGAAGAATAATCCAACGATCAGATCGTTAGATGTAATCGAGTAACAGTCATAATTAAATTTAATCCTCAATAAGTGTCGTGCAATATTTCGTGGCTGACTGCTGTGAACGATAGTGAAATTTAAATGAATCTCCATGAGAAAAAAATCTCTTCAAACCACGGGCCACTGCGAAGACCACTGCGCTATCCAAGTTCTTTAATTTCCATGACTACTATACCGAGGCTCATAGAACTAGATGGTAGGGCCATGTGGTCCATCAAGGATGGCAACGCGAGAAAGGACTTCAATGAAGCCAAAATTGAGAGCCTCAAACCTGCGCGCATAGCGGTAATGTGTAAAATTTAGAGCCTGCAGCGCGAACGGCTGTGAATCGATCCATACGCCTTAGTCTTGGATCGATTCCCAGTCATGGGGGATTTTTTCTCTTTTCAATTCATGGAAAAAAAGCAATTATCATTCAAGGATTTATCTACAGAAATATTTCCACACTGCCTTCCTGTACAGATTGCCCCCATTAGGCACACGCGTCTCGTGATATGTCCAATTAGGCCTTATCTCCGGCAAATTCATTTCCTCTCGTTTGCGTTCTCCTTTGTTTCTCTTCTCAAGCTACGCGATCGATCCACTTGACCTGTAGCACACCATTTCACAAGCTTCAGTTGTTTTTGTCTCTGTTGCATGTAACGCCTACCTCTCACTAGAGTCGAGAAAGATACCCTAGATCAGCGGTTCCCAACCAATGGTACGCGTACTCCTATGTATACGTGTCGAACTAGTCGGGGGTACGCCGAAAATAATCGGTAATGGCGGACGCCAGGAACTATATATCTCTTAACCAGGAAATATGTTTACATATTGTCTGGGGTATTTAAAACAAAGTTTCTACGTATACAGTTATTTATTACTAAAATTTCATCTACCCGTAGTGAAATTCTGTAATAAAATGTGCTACATTTTTGGGGGTAGAATATTATCTAGTGATATACATATAGAGGGGTACGGAAGGAAAAAAAGGTTGGAAAACTCTGCCCTAGATGAAGGTTTACAAGGGAATCTTGATTCTTCCATCGCACGATTATCCGCTTCTCGGATAGCATATTTCTTTCACAGTCTCTATATTCTGGTTTACCTAAGTATGCCTAATAATTGACAATTTATTTTGTGGCGGAACAAACTAGATTTTACAACATTTTGAACTCTCACACCAAGAGATAATTAATTTCAATGAAAACACACTACAAAGAAATCCACGTAAGGCAAAAATATTTTCGAAAGAAAAGCGATCGCTAGTATTTAATTTAACAACAAATCTATTTTTTACTTCAAACAAAAACCATTCCCTCTATTAATTAACTCCAAATACTCCTATATTCATGCCATATAAAGCCTCGAATTCTCATTTTCAACGTACATATCCGCTATAAGATGACAAATATTCACCAAAATTTCGCTCAGTTTTCTTGTGTTGGTTTGAAAATAAATGGCGAGGGCCAAAATGTCGGACCAGGAAAAGAGAAAAAGCTTAAGTGGACTTCTGACTGCGACAAGACGCTGCGTTGGTTTCATTATAATGTGTGAAAAGAAAGGACAGAGAAAGACTGTTAGAATGTCAAGTGCCAAGGGAGGAACTTGGATATTAAGTGGGCTGGGGCTATTATAAATATCGATTCGGAGAAACACAAAAGGGCGCTTTGTGTGTTTCAATTGTCACGGGAACGAGAAAAACCGAGAGGGAACGAGACTTGAGTTTTGGAGGTGGCGGTTAAGTGGCGTGCGGTGAAATGAAATATTGAGAAGTCAGTTTTATTCCTTTGAAATAAAATTAAGTCCCGCTAAATTTTTATCGAGTGTAACTTGGGTTTAACGAACCATTAAAAAGAATCTAGGCTGCTACAAAAAATAGTATTTGGCTGCGAAACGATCCACGTCCGTTTAATTGAGCCAATAATAACTAAATTCAATGCAAAAAGTAACAATCTTCGATTGTAAATTTGACTAAAGAATGAATCAATTTAACTTTTACTCTCGAACCACCGGAATAGCTCGAGTTGTAAGTTTTAGTGAGGTCTTTAGGTCGAGATTAATAATCCGCTCAAATAACTTGACCAGTGAGTTCCAACAATAAATAAAGTCATAAGCACATGCCAATAAACGCGAACCAATGGCACATGAAGACGCTGCAAGTCTGATAAGTGAAAAGATTAATGAGGATTAATCATATTTTCATTCGTGCATAACCTCGGAAAATAAGATGACCTATAACTGCTGATATGCCGGAGAGTTTTCGTCGTAAAATCGTATCGTTATTAAAACAAGCATTATAACAAAGAACAAGGGCGAAAGGTAACAAAAAGTTATTGTGTTGAGATTTCGTATATGAAATAGACGTTCTTTTCCCAAGCGTTAAAGGTAAGTATAGACACCTTTCGAAAAACTAAACGATGGACATTTAGAAGCTAAAGGAGTATAAGATTTTATAAAGCGGGAACGAGTATAATCCGGAGGTAGGCTTGAAGCTCAGGCATTCAAGTTATGAAGTGAAGGAGGAAAAAGCCGAGATGGACAAAGAGAAAAAAGAACATGAGAGTGCTGAATATCAGTCAGTGATTCAACCCAAAGATTTGGATAATATTGAGCGTATATCATTAGTAATGAGCCTATCTGAGTAAGAGAAGATAAGGTTTTTATGGGTTTAAAAGACAGGCAATGAGCAATGAATTTCAAGAATACCAGCCTCAGCCAGTAGATCCCCGTCATTGATGTCTGGTTTGGTTAACCGAAAGACGTCACAAAAATGCTGATAATACGACATATTGGCACGGGCAAATAAATAAGAGAATGCATAAACGCAGGAATGAACACGAATATCCACGATGTAGCTACGAAATTACAAAAATGCATTAACAGAAAATACAACCAATTCTAATGAGGTTGATACGTTAGCAAAAGCCAAGCTCTATTGTAACCGTTCAAGCAACTAAAAATGATATTTCTCGAGTTAATGCATCGTGTACACAGGATTTCAGGATCACTAAAGTGGGCACTCGCTTAGCAAAGAAGAATGACCTGCAAATATTCCAAAAGCACAGGTAGATTGGAAAGGTGGAGGTACAGCTCATCCCTGGATAAACTCCAGACGTCAGAATTTCACAAATTTATAGAAATAACTTTTTATAATAAAGGTATTTCATCGATTAAGGTAGGTTTTCATGTAATATTTAAGGAGTATTCTGGCAGCCTCCCCTGTCTTCATGGACTTCCCTTTTCAATTCAAAAAGAGACCTATTTATCTAAATATCCTATTCTCATCCTTCCTCTCCATTGTATACCCAACTTTCTACTCTCCAACAATGTTATCAACATCCCATCCCCACTCAGCATTCGCTACATCCATGCCTTTTGTCTCCTCATCTAAAACCTGCCTCTCCTCACCTGCCATGTCCACAACTTCTTCGTCCATTTCACCTACTCTTATTCTTCTCCATGCCCACATCTCAAACGCCTCCAGTCTGTTCTCGTCATCCTTCATCAGTGTCCATATTTACGAACCGTAAATCGCTACACTCCAAATCAGGCTCTTAACTAGCCTTTGATTTAAACTCTGCTATATTTAATATTTATTTATTTAGTCCAAAAACAGCGCGAGGCCAATTACAGAGGACTACAATAACAGGAGAAATAATTACATAACATTAATCAACGTAACCAACAAAAACAAAAAATATTCAACAGTATTTACAAATAATAACAAAGAATCTGTCATCAATAAAAACAAAGTCATCGGGTGGTGCGAGGAATAGGGGGAAAATTACGATAGTGATGGTGCAAGTTGGGTGAGGGATGAAAAAAAGGATCAAAATTTGGAACACATTTGGCATAGGAGTTAATGGAAGAAGGAAGTCTGAATAGAAAAGAACGTTTAGAAACAGAAAGGCGGCGGCAGAATATCATCATTATTTTCAATCAATTAACTCTTTAACTTTCCAAGCCACCCGGTCGCATTTTCACAGTAGGCCAGCCTGGAAATCGAGTGGCCCAATCTCGCAGTTTTATCTCACCATGATTTTTTCTCAATTCGCTCCGATGTGATGATCAAATTTCCGTCAGGATTCGCAGTTTTACTTTCCTCGTTCAATAACTGGCTGACGAAATGGCAGTTTCTTTTTTTTATCTATATTGTGAGAATACCCGCGCATTATCACCAGCGCATCTCGAGGATATATGTGTGGATCTTAGACCATATAAGAACTAGACCCGCCATTCCCCACCCCTACCCATGTCTCGCCGTGTGGCCAACATCTCCCCTCCGCTCCCTTCCTTCCCCACCCACTTTTAAAGCGGCGTGACGTCACGGTTGGGACGCTCATCGTCGTAGCGCATGGCTACGAATGGGGATTCACTGTATCACTGCGGTATTTTGACCATTTTCTTCGCGATTTTTCAATTAAAAGTACTAATATTTATTGCGTTATGTATGACAAGTATTCTCTCAGCCATGGTTGGGTTGGTGAACTTACAATTAATGAACAGTGGCATTTTTCGGCATTGGCAGCGACGAAAAAATATTGTGGCAGTAAAATGAAGACAAAGCCCTTTGTAAACTTCCGCAGATTTTTTTCTTATCTCGTTAGCGATCTAGCATCATTCGGAACATCGTTATAAAAACATGAAATCTTGTACAAAAGTTGTAAACGGGGGGAATTTTAGAGAGGAAAAGGGTCATGGTGTAAAGAATTTGCCGGTCATCCACGAAGTAACGCGGCAACGCCTTCGCATATAGTAATTTTTAAACGGTCAATTATGCGATGCAAATTGAGCTGCGCGCTAGCGCTACTAAAAAGGGATGTCAACAAATCAGCATTCATATTATTTAGTTAAGTAATTTAGTTATTTCATAAATGCATAATTTTTTATTTAGCAGACAACTCTCGTGTTATATATATTTTGCGATGGTGGAAAAAGGTCTAGCGCCGGCTTTGCAAGTGACACCTACGATTTACGTACGCTACGGAAAATTCTGGGAATAAATAATACCTATTAACATATTTATAATTAGAAAGAAAGAGAGGATTGGATTAAAATAATTTTAAAAATAAATTTGCTTTATAACAATCAATTATATTTAATATATTGAATAACTTTTTAAATATTTTTATGTAATTTTGTACGTATGTACTTACAGAGTTTTCAATTAAATTTTTTTAAACAATTTACGACATAATTTAATTTTTTATATTCTTGTCACAATACGTAAGAAAAGAGGATGTGGATTCAAAGATCATCTAAGAAGTGAATCTCATTTTATTAAAAAAATCCAGACGCGATTACTCTGTCAAATGTGTGAAATGTAACGGATAAATTTCTATTTTTCACGGCAGTATGATATTTCGAAGCACTTGGAGACGCAAGACCATAAAAGATATTTAAATACTGCTCTATCTTCCTCCAAAATACAGAAATTTTAAGTAAAAACAATTTATGAAAACGAAGAAAAGAAACTAGCATTAGCAGAAGGATGTATTTCCATTCTATTTTTTATAGTCATTCCTTCAGATCTAAGGTCTGTACATCACAAGTTATCAAATCGGTTTTGCAGCGCACATGATACATAAGGCCGTTCAAACAGCTGCTGTTTTGTTGCCCGCAGATGTGGAAAATATTGTCATTAAAATATATTTATATTTCTACATTACACTGTGCGTCTTCAAATGCTGAACGAATTTTGTGAAAATGCGGAAGTCGCATGTATAAGAAAATACTTGGTTACAGTAAAACGCGCTAGTTACCTCTTTCGTCAGCTGTAGATGGAATTTTTAAATTATACCACCCCATGAATTCCTACTTTCTATATCAGGCTTAATGGCCTAGAATTGTAGAAGAGAGTTTTGAAAAAAGAATCCTCAAATTTAGCTAGAGTTTAAAAACAAACAATCACCTTTTTTAAAATGCTATTGAAGTTATTGAGGGAGATAAAATTTTGGTAATCGAAGTAGCGAATGAAGTTTAAAATATCGGAATCAAAAGCGGTCAGAAAGTCAAAGCGGTCGACTAAAATCTCTATGACCTTTGACCCGTATTATGACTTTCGGAGGTCAAAATAAATTGTTGTACGGATGAATGAACTGCGTAACCGACTTTGGGACCCTTCAAAACCTATGGTTTGACACGTTGGTTGTCATGATGGCCAGACATTTAACTCTATGACCTTTGACCCCCATTGAGACCTCGGTGGTCAACAAATCAACAATACGGATCTATTAACTGAAAAATCGACTTTGGCACCCTTCAAAACATATGGTTCGATACCTGGGTGTCACGATGGCCGGACGTTTACCTCTATGGACTTTGACCTCCGTATTAACCTTGGAGGTCAATTAGTGAATAATACGGGTATTTGGACAATACCAATGACCTGAGTGCCCTATACAATCCATGGATCGACACCTTTGTTGGAATGCCATTCTTTTTGCCACCCTTACGACCTTGACGGTGACCTTACTGGGTCAACGGTTGAATTTTCGTAAATGAAAGTGTTTTTTTTTGGGTTTCTTGCGTCAGAAAACCCAACAATTGACATTTTGGTCAATGAAATTCAGACATTTTTCAATCTCGATTTTTTACATTAAAACCACATAAGGCAAATTAAAATTTTTGGTTTGGACCCACATTGTGGGGTCAAAAGGTCAAAATTGTAAAATTTTGCTTAAACTCAACAAAACTTAGCACCTTTCCCCATATTAGTGTGCCAATTTTCATGAATATTGCTCTATGCAAAGTTACTAAAATTACGGGTTAAAAATGACACACGACCGCTGGTACAGTCTTAATATTCATTTTCTAGGAATGTCACCGTTAGGTTAATCTACTAGTAATAAGCAATATTTCTAAAATAATTTTGCCTTTTTATGGACCCCTCCCTTCATCCTTTGTGAGATATCGTGGGATTTTGCTCCACGCCTTCTTTCTAATCTCACGTAGGATTTTTCAAAATGCGTATTTTCAGTGTAAATACGTTAATCTAGGCTTCATTGTACTGGGCTTATAAATAAAACGATTTGTTTAATTATTTTTATTGAAGATTACCGAGATCGCAATAAACTGGTTTTTGCGGAAAAAATTACGAGATACTTGCCAGGACCCCTTCTTTTTACCTAGAGGGGGTGAAAAGGTATGGTCTAGGGGGAGGAAAGTCATGGTCTAGGGGGGGAAGCCATGTTCTAGGAGGGGGGGGGGCAAGCCAAGTTGAGACATTTTAGCATGGAAAAGATGAATGAAGAACATTATAACAGCGCTTTATTAGTTTATGAGATCATTTCCTTGAAAAAATAGTTTTATTTCAGATACTTAACTTATACTAATACATATCATTTTCCGTTGGTTTGAAGAAAATTTGTTGAATACTTTCGTTCCAATTCAGTACTGATTTTGCTTAAAGAATTTTGCGATTTTTGCTTCTAGGGGGACAGCTGCTCCCCCTGGCCTTCGCTGGGTACGCCCATGTTTACATATGACATTCTTAATCAATTTATTTAATACGATCGCTTCTAGCTTCATCTTGATTTATTTAGCTTTTTGCGCACAGTCAAGGCTATAAAATGCCTTAGTTCATCGTAAAAATATATTTATTAAATGTATAATCATTTTGCGTGCCCAATATCGTCACTTTTCGGCGACTTTGCAGCGAATGAGCGTTAAAATATCTCAAGCGCGCATACGGAATATCGTCTGCAGTCCCAACCGTGACGTCACGCTCCCTCATCCCACTCACTTCCCCGCCGTGCGATGTTGGCCACAGCGTTCCGCCTGAATGGCACGTCTACTTACTTAAATGGTCTAAGGTGTGGATAAAAAACAAAAGAGCGATACTTGGGTCCGTCCTGAGCCTTTACATATAAATTCTCACATCAGGTCTTTTCACAGACGCATAGGAAAACAAGAAAAAAAAAAGATATACGAGCAAAAAATCTGTAGGTAAATTATGATTGTGAAATTTATCGTTTAATTAAAAAAAAGTATTAAAACAAGGTATTATTAATGATGGAACTAGCTTTATCGTCTTCATGTCACTGAATAGCGCAAGATGCGAAACTATTTTCGTGAAACGGCAATCGAGAGCAAATGCTTTTAAGTGCTGAATTCGCCGAATTGCAAGGCTCTTCGCACTGGCGCCCCGTGAGTTTTTATTTCTCGCACGCAAGGACAGTCGCATCGGCGAGACAGGGAAGGGGCATCAGAGGTCATCTTGCACCACCACTTGACCCTCGCTCGTGGTCTCCGGGAAGGGCAATGGGCTCGGAGTTCAGCAGTCAACCGCCAGGGGTCACCCGCACGCCGACCGCCTCAATTCCTCGACATATCTACCCAACTATCTCGAATTTTCATCTCTCTACATTCTCCCATGCTCGGTGCCCCTTCATCTCTTTCCGGCCTTCTCTGGAGATAGCTTTATTCGCCCATTCATTCATTCATTCATTCGTTGGGTGGTCTATATCCCTCGACTGCTAGTTCTGGACCGGCCCAACCAAGCTCATTGCGCTCTCATTGTTTTTAGTTTCACTTTTTTGAAGCTGGACGTCAGATGGCAGTAGGGAGCAATCCGAAGCTACTCTGATTGCTGAATTGGCGTATATTTGTTGTTGGTAGAGGAATTTAGCAATATCTAGATTAAAAAGTGGGTAAAAGATCTTGCCTTGTTCCAGAATTCTCTACGGGCTATGGAGCTATCAAAGGAGGAACTTCGCGGAATGAAGACAAAGGGTGCTTTCCAATCACCTTGCGCAGATTATCTCACATCGCAACAGATTGAAACACACTAGCGCAGACGAACAATGGTGCAGGATGTGTTCCCATCTGTTTAGCGCAGATGACGTCACACCTGCGATTGGAACACGCTCTGAGCTAAACAGTTTAAAACAGATCAGCGCAGATACGCGATTGGAAAGCACCCAAAGTTTTTTTCAAGGCTAATGTTAGTACATACCTCGTTGTATTCGATATGTGGTGATATATTATCTTCTTTGGTGATATTTTGATGTGATTATTGTGTAAATATTATTTATAGAGGCAAAATTTTACTGTCATTATCTATCTGATATTAGGGCCATTGATTTTCACAGGTTAAAGTGAGTGCAACGCAGTAAGTGGGTTGAGTAGCTAAATTGACAGCTAGTAAGCAAGGTGTCTATAATGTGGATGCTGTTATAATAAATAATAATACAAAACGATATACAAAATATTAAATATTATATGTATTCACTACATCGTTATTCCTTCTCTTCTATATTCCAGTACTTTACTTGGAGAGAGTATAGTCATAAAAAAAAACTTTGAAATAGTCGGAGAAAAATATTCCGCGACTGAGGATGACGCCGATGACGTAGAGCTGCAGTAATTCCCAGCTGAGAACAACGGAATCAAGGCCACGGAAAATGAAAGCGCTCCCACGTGCTCAAAAGTATCTCCCATTCCCCACGGAATATGCCAGAGATGACGTCACTCCCATTCAAGACCTGTCTCGACCGGGTGAGAGAGAAGAGAGAGTTTTATTGAATGAAATTTTCGAGAGGAGATGGCGGCAGAAGGGAAAGGGGAGGGAGGGATTCAGAAGCGCGATGCGCCTCGGGACGGAACGGAAGAAAAAAATGGCGGGCTACGGGCACGGTCTAACGATTTTCTTAGATGGGGCTAACTACACCAGAAAATGGCTCGAAAATTCATTGCAATTACTACACACGTTTTCGTGATCTGCTTCGTTTGTTTGTTTCATCGATGGAATCATGTAACTGATTTTTAACCCACTTCCCATTATCGACTCGTCTTGAAATTTTCCACGCAGGCTTGCTTCCGATTACAATACAATATTCAATAATCGAACATTTAAAATTTTGTTCCATTGTACTGTACTTGATGAGATAAATATCCATATGGAAAATAGTTTTAAATTTTCTTGGTAGATGGGATTAGTTTTAACTTTTTGGCATAAATTTCTTCAACATCAACGGTTTAATCGATTACATAATTCACCACTATAAAGCAAAAAATAAAAGAAACACTTTTTTCCAAAAACAGTATAAAATGCATTAAAAGTAAAAACTTAGATATTCATCACTAGGAGAATAAAGCATGGATGCTTTGGTGTAAATACCATTATTTCTTTAATACGAGGGTAAACTTATTAATAAGTTCTCTTAAATCGTTGCGTCGCGTCGCCGCATGAAGCGCTGGGCGCAATCCGCCAATACCACCGTGTTCCTTGGTTCCTCCACTACCACTCTGGACCACCGCGAAGCATTGTTGAACGCCCATTGTTGGCATCGCAGCCGTCTCCATGGAGCTTACCCTCACGTCAGGAGTGAAATTCGGTCAATCATACGATTTTTGACCGGGAAAAAGGTGACACCTTTCGACAGTAACCGTCAATTGGTTGAAGTTTCCTGTTAAAATGTATGGATGCTAAAAATGTTCGTCAGTGGTGCCACAAGTTCCTTTCCGGCCACGCAAAGGTCCACTGACTGGTGGGTACCCAAACAGCTCACCGAAGCCCACTAGAGGCAGCGCGTGGAATGTGCGGAAGACGTTATGCGCAGTTTTGAAGAAGAAGGAGACGAATTTTTGGACTCTATCACCCAATAATTTCCAAACGTTTCTCGCCCTGAAGAAACACCTAGGAGGGATGAAGTTCGCGACGGATGACGAGGTGTAAGAGGAGGTCAACTGCTATCTTTGCAACGCGGACGGAAGCTGGTATGACGACGGGATTCAAAAGTTCATCGTGCAGATGAGGAAAGTCACCAAGCTCCAGGGTAACTACATCAAAAAATAGCTGAAACCATGGCCTTACCAGCGATTTAACCAGAAATGTAAATTAATGTCACATTTAATGACAAAAAAATTGGAGGCCATACTTTTAAGTTTACCCTCGTAGTAATACACTAGGTTTAAAACTAATATTCCGCTCCAATCCTTACTCACTAATCAGGTTCCTTTATACTTGTTTCTAATAAACCTTATCAGCACTCACGCTTTATTCTCCACTGTGTGATGAAAATCTTATTTTTTTACTTTTTGATGCATTTTAGTAGAATTTATGAACTTCAGGATAAAAATCTTCCACTACGATTCAGGTATTGAGCTTTCCGTTTTATTCAGTCGAGTAACAACAGATAGATTTAGATAGACAGTATTTATAGAAACAGCTGAAGCATTAAATTTAATTATCTATTAATTAAATCTTCCCTTAATTCTGAGGAAATTATAATTTTATCACACTTTTCACATTATGATGAAAGTCAAATAATTATCCCTCACATTTCAGAATGCAATAAATGACAAATTATCTCACATATCCATTTATATTACACACCACTAGGCAGGGTATTCTGCTGGAGGCGATTCGTCTAAAATGCACAGCTATGCCTGCTATATTATTCCAGATGCAGCGAGGCTAAAGAAACACCTCATATGCGCTAGTGCTCGCCCTCCTTATAGACACACATACTGAATTCATTCAGAAATGGATGTTTTCAAAAGATAAATGGATGGATAGATGTCATTGGAATAAATGATCGTAATAGATCACGCTATCACTGGAGAAGTAGGAGATACCAAGTCAAGATCCAAGGTGGCGAGTAAGAGATTATAGCCGTTACGACGAATCGCATGATTTATGCAGCCGAGAAGCATTTAGAGGAGAGTCGTTTGAGAGTCGGGGGAATTTTTCAATTGGACGGAAGCGACCAGGACGGGGAAAAGGCCAGTGCCAGTTGACCACGGAGAGCACGTGACATATGGGCCCGTGCCAGCCCCTCCCATGGCACAAAGGCCCTAAGACGAGGCACACTTGCCTGTCCTCAAGGAGGTGCGGAGCTAGGGCACGGTGGTCTTTGAAATCACATCCCGGTCATTCATCACCACTTTGAACCCGTCTCCTCACTCAGACCAATCATGAACAGAGCGCTCAATGTGACTGCGGAGTAGCAAAAATTTCCAGTAATTTAAATATTACAATGGAAAATAAAACTTGACTGCGCACGAAGCCAAAGTTTCCAGAATTTCAAATATTGAAATAAAATATAAAAAAATAAGTAAATAAATGCCTAAAGACGGAACAACTTGATCGGCAATATATTGAGTCCTGAAAGCCGTCGCAGAACAAGTAGATGTCAAGATAAGGCATTAATAGTAATTAATTCTTCCAAAAAACAAATGGATTCATACAATATTTATAAATATATTTGGCAACTAGGTGCCCTGGTAGGCAAAGGGCCTGTTTTTAGGGTATCAACAGGCTTTTATATGCATTATAATATGTATGAAATATAAAGTAAGGAAGATATATGCATCACTGTAAATATATAAGAATACTTAGCAGAAAAGAAAACGAACAAAATGTGTAACATTGTACAACTTGACTTAGGCAACAAAATAAAAAAGGCAGACCTCGAATAAAATACATGGAACAGGTAAAGAAGGAAGTGAAGGAGAAGAATTACGAGTGTGTGAAAAACATTATCTGATAGGAGACTTGCGGGCAGAACTGCGTCAAACCAACGTCAGGATTGTTGACCAGTAGTGATGAAGAATATACCCTTTCCATTCGGCATTAAATGCGAATTATATCAACACTAGAAATAAGCGTAACTCACCACTTCAATTCAAACAACTTATTGACGGAACACGCAATCAGCAGTCATCCCTATCTCGCTCAAGCCGAAGGGATTAATACATACTACGCCGAATCCCTCACATACTTCGCCGTATGCATAGAAGACGAAAATTACTCCATCCAACCATAAAGCTGGATAAACGCTGCCAATTTTTGTAAGCCAGTAAACTTCGCAAAAACCCTCGAAAGAATTTATTTTCAAGGATCCAAATATTTCTTGTTTCTTATGGACCATTTCATGCTAAGTTAGCCATTAATCTTCCTTAAATCGGGCCTCTTTTCTTTAAGTCGTTGCTTTGAGCTTCGTTCCCGTCTGTTCGATTCGAAAAGGATTTAAGTTAACGATAAAAGATTCGAAATGTAATAGTGATCGGTTGCTATTTATTATTAAAAAATTACTCTTCCGAAAGCTTAAGGAAAAAATAAAATAAATTTATGCAGCTCCCATCATAAGTCACATTGATAAGGTACCTAACTTGCACAAGAATTTGGAGTAAAATGCTGCATGTACAGGAGACAAAAATAGCTCTATCCAACCATTAAACTGGAAACATCTGGCCATTTTTTCGCAGAAACTCAGGCAAGAATGAAAGTTGATAGGTAAAAGATTCGAAAGATAATATCATAGAGTAAGTATATTATAGTATAATATATACTTAGTATAATTATATATATAAGTAGAGTACGTATATACTATACTTAATATAAGTATAGTATATATTCACTCTATGATAATATTAATTGATTGCCGTTTACTATTTAAAAAAGGCTTCCCGAAGCTTCAGTCAGAAATCATTTACATTTACGGAGTTTCCGCCAGAAGGCGCATCGATAAGGAAACTTGCACACAAAAATTTGGCATAAAATTTATCTTTAATCCGGGGGTCAGAAGATAAACCAGCGAGAGAGACACATTAAGGCCCTGCTCCTTAGGAGATAAGCAGCATAGGATGGAGGTCTTTGAAATCACACCCCTCCCATTCATCACCGCTTTTGGAGGCCGTCCGATTCGGCCACGGAGGCTTGCCCACATTTCCATGCAAGCGCACCATCAATTCACATCAGTGGCGCCACCTTCGAACGAGAGGTCTATGCATCACGCGACAGTCAGTCAAGGGAAGAGGACGCACCAACAGACGGGAACGAAGTTCAAAGCAACGACTCGAAGAAAAGACGACCGATTTAAGGAAGATTAATGGCTAACTCAGCAAGAAATGGCCGTAAAGAAACAAGAAATATTTGGCTCTTGCCTGGCAATTATAGTGAATAAGGGTTTCTCGGGTTCATAGCCGGGTGAGAATGTCCATTTTCTCCAACGTTTCGAGGTACGGCACGTTCCGCATTATAGGGAGAGATGCTGGCGCCACTACCGTGACCTGTATTTATAGCTGTATCGCAGGTTGTGGTCAGTTGCCATCGGTTGGCGCCGATTTTCGTACGATTTGAGATTTATTAACTGACAAGAATTTAACATTTTTCCGAGAAATAAAACAAGTTTCGGGAAGTTTTATTAGGTCGTTTTTTAAAACTAAGTTAAGTGCAAAATCATCTATTAAATAACTGTTTGATAATTAGCGCAATGGTATCAACAACAAGGTTTAGACTCTTTATATTGCTCCATGCAGCGAAAAAATATATTCAGCTCCTATGATGACGCAATAATCAGTTGGATCATATGGAATAGTGAATCCTTAGAGGAATGTAATCCGGTCACATTCAAAATAAGTGTTCACGCAATGAATGCACTCATGGTCGATTTTCCCAAAAAAATATACGCAGGTATAGCAGATTAGAAAATGCTCATTTTTAACTTCACCACATTAAACTACCTGGAGTTAGCTTGCAGGATACCTAGGTACTGTTAGTGATTAAGGGACGACACCCCAGATAATAGATCAGCGGAGAACATTAATCTTCGTAATGAAAAAGGAGGAAATTTTAATGTCCCAAAAAGAGAGGCATTTGTTATTAGGGAGACGTTTCGCCACCATTTTATGCACGGCATCCCTTCGAATTAAGCTACTTACCATTGTGTCCTCGGTGTGAGGCCTCAAGAGTTGGAAAAAAAGAACGGATTTTTCAGGATCCGATGAGGACTAAGAGGAGAGTCAAATGCGATAATCTCGTTCGCGGCAATGTGGGCTAGTCCTCGGGTACGCGCGAAACGCACGAGCAAGCACATGTGTGCACCTACTTTTAGGCCATGTAGCGGCGGGAAGTTGCTCTCGTATTGAAGCGAGGCAGATTAATTACGGCGGAAGGATCATTTCGCACGAGAGGGCATTCATTCTAATTTCAAGGGACCCGGCTAACTGGTGGAAACTTGGCCCCCCCCTACTAAGGGACCGTGAACACCTGAGATTTATCGGCCCGGGCCTTCCCCAGGGGGTAAAAATCGCTCGCTGGAAGGGATGAAAAATATTTCTGGAAAAAACTCGAGCGATTTTTTTTTTAAAGCTAAACGCCGCAGGTTGGGAAAAATCCCAATTCGAGCATTTTTGGGAAAAAAGTTTGAGAGTATGATTTGGGAACATAATGTGTACCTGGAATATTTCTCAGCATATTGCTTGTGAAACTAATACATCGATTCAGACTTTTTATCGTAAAATTCATCAGCTGTATGATAGCAGAGGTGTAATGAATCGTGATAGTAGTCCACTAATCGTTAGTGATTAAGGATGAAGCAAAAGAACTCATGAAAGATAATGTTTGCTCGGACAGGCTCTGCCGTGTGTGCCATGCTAAGTGTGAATGCCGTAATCTACCGATGCCAGAAAAAGAAAGCCCAGCATATTTTCGGTAGAAACAAGGTAGCATAGAGTCCGTACACACAAAACGTGCCAAGAGTAATCAAATAACATTGCTCAGTTCAATAAAACTTACTAAGAATGCAACTAATTTTTTAAATGGGTTTCACCGTATGTACATCCATTAAAATGAGTTTCAAAACCTTAATTATGAACTCCGGAAGTTAACTCAAGATGAATTAAAATTATTTTAGTACTAGGATTGGCATTACTTTAGGATGAAATTCTCTTATCGGAAATATTTTAAGTCACTTGGAGTCGGGAGAGTCGCTACCAATGCTACTATTCCAAAAACGCTATCATTACCTACTTAGGAAATGATTTAGTACATGGCTAAGGAATCTTTTTTTTAGATCTCATTCAAACTACTTCGAGTTAAAAAAAATATCCTGGTGCTATATGTAGCCTTGAATTCTCCGTTAGAGATAAGCTTGTAAGGGAGACCATGGCTATTATTGGGCGGGTTACACCTCCACCACTTCACTCAGCGATTTAAATTGAATCTTACCTAGGTTATTATGCTGTTCACAGCACATCACTGCATCCTGCCGATGAAATCACGGCTTTTATCTCTCAGGAACATCTCCGACGCATTAATTATGCAAGCGGAGAGTGTTCATCGTGCATCCGAGCCTAGGAGGTAGTCCTGCGTCATTGGCTGACGAAGGAAATCGCTCATGCGCTCATTACTCGGAAATGTGCTCCCTCTGACGTGAGAAGTCGGAAGTAATCTTCTTACTTAGCTCCAAAAAGCACACCATCAAAAGATCTTTCTATACCTTCTCGAAGAAAAGGAACGCAAAATTAAGTTCTTAGATTTTCCTTCTCAATAAACGAGATTCCATAGAACACCTTTTCTTCCTCTAGAATGTCTTTTTGAAGGCTTGGGTTAATATCCTTCCCAAAGAAGCCTTTGTATAGGAAATATAAGGCGTTTTGTACTTACCTTTTCTGAATCCTCCTCTGAACATTCCGCTTTAACACGTTCCTACCCGCTCGCCTTTGATCTACGAAGCCTATACTCAGAACTAGAATGTAATAGGACATGGGCATCAGTATTGAGCTCTAATTCTGAAAAACTAGGCCGAAATTTCAGCAACGGTTAACCCTTAATTATCTGAAACTAGATCCTTACTCTGATTTTACGTGACGATGATAGTGATCATTCATGGATATCCAGTTCCTTTGTCACTAAGTAGCGTCGTGGTCCTATGCTAATCTTCCTTTAACTCCGCCACAGAAAATAATCTTTAGACACGACTCGCATCTCGGAACCCTGAAGTTGCGTAGTTCCCCTCCAGGATATAGGATTTTAATTATACATTAAATGCGTTCACTGTCTCGTATCTTTACCCATCGCCCAAACGCATTCCTTCTTTTCTAGAGCTTGTCAAGCAATGCCGAAAGCTTTTTAACTTCAATTTTCCCAGGACAATATCTAAACAGGCACTGAATGAAAACAAGTGAAAATTTTACAGACTGTTCTTTATACACATATAAATATCTCAGCAAAAATTATGATAGAGACTCCACTATATTTTGAGTGGTGGAACAGTGAATTTCATTAAAATGCAACTACTTAATACGCTCCTGTAGTGCAAACAAGGGTTCATGCAGTGCAAGTTATCACACAAGGGGTTGATTAAATAATTACCCAAACAATAAGTTCTGTTTAAACCATTAAAATTAATTTAATGTTAAATTAACCAAATTTTACTTAAAAATAGAAATACTTTGCGTGGTCTCCATCGTGATCGCCATTTGTTGTAACCAACGCACTTGCGGGAATAAGTTGCAGTACAAAATGGTTCCAGCAACTGCAGTAAAATATGGTTTCCAAAAGTTCTGTTCATGATGAACACACTGATTTTTTAATTATTCTTATATCTTTTAAAATAGCTTCGAAATTAAGCTTTATGCAAACCACTTTTTTCATCAAAACTTGCCCAGCCGCCCTTTCAAAAATGGCTGCAAAAAAAACCTTGTAAATTTTTTTCAAATTGTGTTTTGCGATTATCTACTTGTAGGGAACCAATGATAATAAAATCAGGATAATTAAAAATGTTGAGTAACATTACCTGAGTGATTTGAAATGGATTGACCCTACATATAAAGCAGTCTGCTCCATGTTTTTCTATGTTTTTCAATGAACCTGACAGCCGTAACCGGTTGTTCAGCGTTAAGTAACTGTGGATGTCACTAAGTCCCTATTGGTAATATGGAGCCCTTCCACCACATCAGAGCTTCCAATTTCGATTGAAATCCAATATCCTTCAACCCTTAACGCTTTCTAACCCAGAGATTCTCCTGAGAGAAATCAAAATACATGATTTTTCATGCTGATAACTTGAAAATTTTTCACTCAATCATAATTATCACTGCAGCTAAATATTTAATCACTAAAATTTACACCAAAAAATAATGCGTAGTTTAGATATATCCTAAATAGAGCTGAAAATTTATACATTTTGGTGTTACTTAGGAGCAACATGGGGTTTTAACGGGTTAATATCTTCCATACCTCCATAATAATTTCGTCAGCACGTGTAATAATGATTTAATCCCCGTATACGCAGGGGTGCTTACCTTCATCTGATTTAACAGCTTGCTCACCCTCCCAAACCAGACGACACAACCCCCAAAAAGCATAATTTAAAATTCCCTTGCTTTAAATATGTATCTATACGCATAAATTCAACAAAATATTTGTACAGGGGAGGCAATGTGAGTCCATATTTTCTCATACAATGTACTACATTAGTTTTTATTTTAGTAATCCTCGCATATATCTTTATGACACCCCAGAATTTTTGATGGCGCACTATGCATCATCGACCCCCAACCCATTGGGAACCCCTGGTACACTTGGTACACTGAATGCATATAACCCTAACTTCTGGTAAAATTGCTGAGAAAAAAATATTTCAGGCCCTGCACTAAATTCATAAATGAGTAAATTATTCCAAATATGGAGGTTTGGAGGTTCGTGGTTAATTTTTTTCCTGGCCGCTTCAAATTATGAAGAACCACGGCGGCAATTTCATGGGGGCCATTCAGGATAAGATGGCGATCCAGAAAGGGTCCGATGCGGAAGCGAATGATGCAAAATTCCGCGCTGACGGCGCCTATATTTCTCAACCGACCTAGCCAACTGAAGGGCAATGAAATTATATTATTTCCTCTCTCCTCCCTCCTAAAATAAAAACATAAAACTGTTAGGAATTCTCTTTTTATGTAATCCTAAAATGTAATATCGTCACCTTTATTGAAGAAAAACCACAAAAACCAAACTTCTTGACACTAAAACCATCGAAAAGGACATCGTGTGAGACACAATGGTGAAATCCCTTGATATCTAAACCTGGAGTACATGACATTGACTGGAAATGGCCAAGCCTATTCTAAGAACTAAGAAATGGAAACATAATAAAAGATGCACTGTTGTTATGTTCCACAGAAGTTGCATGTTGTATGTTCCACTTGACCCAAGTAACCATCTCTGGAACAAGAGGAACTGGAAGGAGAGGCTGTGGAACATACAACAGCATATCTTTTATTATGTTTCCTGTCACCAAGTTCCACCAAATATTGCCATCAAGCATTAAGTTGAACTAAGAAATGAGCATGTTAGCCGTACGGCTGCGAGGAATCTGCTGGGATGGAGAAAAAAATTCGCTAATCTGAAATGGAAACAGCAACGCAACGACTAGCGCTGTCACATCAACGAACGTCGCATTAAAATGATGCGCAGGACACAATCTAAGCTTGCCAGTGAATGAGAAGCAAGGGCGGTGTTCCTCCACATCCAAACCCACGCCCCCCTCATAATAACCACCTACCCTTAGCGGAAGAGAAGGGTGGGGAAAAAATAAATAAATAAATGACTCCCTTTTGAATGGCGTCTTTAATACCCTTTCATTTCCTTCCGTCCCCTTTCTTTTGAACCCTTATTCTGCTCCCACCCCACCCCTTAACTCTCTCCCCGCAACTACCTTCAGTAGCAACCCCTTGAAAAACCAACCCGGACTGATTCCCCGCGGGAAAAAAACCTGGGGTAAAAAATAAGAATAAAAAATCTCTCGACCTTTTATGCCACATCGCCCTCTTTCTCACTCGGCACTAATGGATCAGCACGAGGAAGGAGGAATGGAATAAAAAGAAGAAGGAAAGGAACCCTTTAGCCCCTATATCCTAAGGGCCTCCTCCCACAGGCCATAAAAGGAGATCTTGCCCGACAAGAAATTTCCCCGGCATTACACACACGGCAGGGTACGCATGAGACGCGATTAGTACTCGTATAAAACAGCCAGCAGCCGAAAAAAAATAATAACTTCACATGGAAGGGTTTTGGAGCCCGTTTCCACCCATTCCTTCCGGCTAAATGTTTACGGCTGAGGATGTAATGAATACAAGCGGGGTTATCTTCGAGAATGTTTACGACGGGAAAGATAAATGGATACTTGGAAATTATTACATTCGGCATCAGTTTTTCCAGGGGATGCTTGACTGAGAAAAAGTTTTGAACCCATGATTTTAGCGGAATAATCCACTTCAGCAAGTTAAAAAGACTCAATGAGGAATATTAAATAAGTCAAGCAACCCTTTCACATTGAATCACGGAATGAATAAAAATTGCCAGGATGGAAAAGAGGATGAAGTAGTCACTTGTGGATACCTCATCTTTTCATGGATGATGGCTGACGATGGTACTGCAAACATTTCGAAATAATGGCATTATTATTCATTATGCCGCTCAGCAGGCTTCGATGTCATTATTAAACATACGTGTATACTGTAGAAATAATTTCTCATGACGATGTACAAGGAAGCCGCATGAAATAACAATGATCAAAGCACTGCATTAAACGTGACTTGGTACGCAGTCACACGCACGGGTCTCTCCATTCTCCATCATAAATATTTGACAAATTCATCCTTGGTGTTAATAACAATGATGTTCACGCGAAAAACTCATTAGCTCACAAATGCATTTAAAGGCAGCCTAACGATCTTTATTTTCTAAAATGAACGAAGAACCCGTAATTGACATTACAGAATGATGACATGAAAAAAACAAAAATTATAGCAGCAAATAAGAGGGCATCCATTGATTACGTGAGGCGTTTAGGAGGGTGTCAATCCGAATCTCACCCAATCTCACGTGGGGGAGGGGAGGTGTCATGGTAATAATCACGTAATATTTTTTCCAAAGGAAACAGTAAATTACGATCTCAGTTATACTGATATAATAATTAAATGCTAATCTTATATAAACAATCAATAACAAATCAAACGGAATGAAGAATAGATTAACGTATTTACACTGAAAATTTTGAACAATCACATGCGAGATTAGAGGGAGAGGTTCGAGCGAAATCCCACAAAAGGGGGGAGGGGGGGGTGTCCAAAAATCGCCAAAATCACCACACGTAATTAATGGACTCCCTAAATGATCACTTTCATATTTGAATTTGGAAAAAGTTGAAGGAGAAGGCAGGAAGGCCTAAACCCAATGTTTCCCCACATAGGTTTCCTCAGGTTCGACGCGAACACAGTGTATTTCTGGATTTTTCACCACGTAGGTTGGTTTTAAAGTAAGTGTATCTTAGCTTGTATCGCAAAAAGTAGATTCTACATGAATACACTCGTTACAGCAGGGGTTAAAGTACTTCGGGTACAAAAATTGTGATGAAGAAAGCGTGGAATGCTATTTTCGATGATGCTGAGCTTAGAAAGTCATCTATGAAGATTTTAAGAAAAATTAACTGCGCCAGCTTCAAAGGATACAAAGAACAAAAGATACAAGCGAGTCACAAAAAGAAAGAAGGAATAAAAATGCATTACATCCACTGCATTACTCCCAGTCCTTAATAACATGCATGCTAAAAAGCAACTGGGAAATATTCATAAGCCCTGATGCTCCGGAAAAAAGCGAAAAAAACGTAATTTTTGCATCAAGAAGCGGAGAGTAACCTAAGATGATGCCGGCAACACGCATGAGGACCGCAACGTGTTCATAACTTTGGCTCCCGTGTAAATTTTGGGTCCTATCAAAAATTCGCTGCACAAAATCGCGATCAAATGCGATATAGTACCGACAAAGTATACGGGAATATGGCCAGTTTCCCCGCGGGAAAAAAGCTCACACTATGACTTTGTGGGCGCAGGTGTAGAAAGACAAAAAAATGGCAAAGATTAGGGCCCAAAAAGGGGAAACAAAGCCGCCCCACAACCGTGAAAAGAACGAGAAAGCATTTTGGAACCCCCTACCCTTTATGAGGGTAGTTCTCCACCATGAAGTGTCCGTAAAAGGAATACGAGAGAAAGAGGATTCCATTAGCGTCATGGGGCTCATTTCTTTCTTCTCCGAATAAGGTGCGGTATATAAACGAATTCCAAGAAAGGTGATCACATTTACAGGAATCCCCCACATCAAATTTCCAAGAATCCGTAAATTCGTAAAGCTTTGGTCTATTTTTTCCGAGAACGTACGTCCAAATCGATTATTAACCCTTTGAGAGCCAACCAATTTTCTAGGTACTATGCTAAAAGTGCCGAGGAACTTTTTGCTGATTATGTGGAGGGTTAGGAATAAAAAATTAGGTCTCAAAAACAACAAAAGGTATAAATTAAAAAACTTTAGGAAATCTTTATCAAATGTGGTTTCACCTTTTTTAATTATTATTTGACGAATTTTTGGTAATATGAGTTAATTTTTATAATTTAAAGAAAATAGTTAATGTTAAAATAAGATGGATATTGACTATTGAATGATTAGTGAACTATCAGCATCCAAGTGTGACTTTGCAGGAGGGGCGCTATCGCGCTTCTGGCACTTTTCGCGAAAAATAGGTGGAGCGCGACGGCGCTTCACGGCACTCTAAAAGCCGCTATACACGACGAATGATTTCATTCGCATGATCATTCAGCATGATCATTCACAGTGTATGACGGAACAATGCGCGAAAGAACCTTCATGTGCATGATCATTCAGTGAAAATTAGAACATGTTCTATTTTGCTCGCATGATCCTGTGAATGATCAGAAGATCATTCAGCATGATCATGCGCATGATCATTCACCGTGCATAACGGCCTTAAGGGTTAATACTGGGGAACGGCTAGCTGTTAGCGAAATACATACATTATTTCTGACATTTTACCCAATTCAAAGTCAACTAGATGACAATAATGCGTGCTAACGTTTATTATTGTCTTTAGTGTCTCTTTGACTGTAGGCCTTTAATAATTATATGCAAAATTTTTGGCCAACGTTTCGGTATATTTTTGTTACTTCATCAGCACTTTTTTTGCAATAAACGATCCCACATGAATAATGTGTACTAACGTTATAAAAAATAAATCCCAGGAAATTAGCTTCCTTACTTCTATATATAGTAACTATGAAAATTGACCAGTGACAATTTTAGAGGCTGATATCACAATGAAAGCCAAAAATGAATTTTTGAGTTCAAAGGGAACACTGAGATTATGCTGCTAGGATAGGCTATGTACGCCAGAGCTGCTAGCTGTTTCAATTGAACAGCATAGCGACCACCGGAATTTGGCAAGGATGCCCTCACTTGGATTCCCTGTCATTGTAATCACTTGGTGATTTAATCCGTAGGTTAGTTTGGATAGGTGAGGGTAGAGATCACCCTATACTAAGTCACAGGCGTGGGAATATCCCTGGGCCTCCTCGCACTTGAGGATTTTGTGTGGGGGTGTCCGAAGCCTTCATCAGGGATTTGAACCCGGAAACCCTTGGGTCAGCAGCCAAGCGTTCGATCCACTAGGCTACCTGGCAACCCCTTCACTCATCAGACGGGCAAAAACAAGTCTTGTAACGAATAAAAATATAAATTACTGGTTTATGACATCGCGGTAGGATATCAATGCAAGTGTAGGCACTGAGAGTAGGGTCAACTAAAGGCATGTCAATCATAATTATTTTGGCTAAAGGGATATTCTGTACAGTTAAATCCAAAGAGTGACAGTGAAAACCAAAGAGGGGTGTTCATGATATCAGGGCAATGGCAACTTTCAAGGTCTAGGTACTGTTTTTTTTTCTCCCATGGTGGATTGACATTCAGAATATCGATGGCTAAGTTCTAACAACACGTATCTCAAAATATGACCGGTCTGAGTTAATAGTGCGAATACTGTTCGTAAAAAATAAAATTCAAGCAAAAAACAACTCTTTGTTCGCAAATGTATGCTTCTTTTTCAGTTCTATGTATTTTTGGCTTTTAATTTCAATGAAAATCACGTACAATTAAAAAAATTAATCTTTTTTATGCTCTTCTGAAAAGTTGCCATTTTTGAGATACGTTTTGTTAAAATTTAGCCATCGATAAGGATATTTTCCAGTGAAGACTTGATTTCAGGACAGCAAGCAGAACCGGATAGATACAGGAGAGGAAACTTTTATTGCGCCAAAACAAAAGGGGTGGCACAAGGTTTTCGATCTCAACCCACGATGGGGGCTCTCCGACGCGCATTCCTGAAAGCCACCACCCTAAAAGCCTCTCTGCGGTATTCTCTTGCACCCTGGTAAGTTCCCATTCGGATTTTGAAACGGCATCTCCCCCTTGAACGCCCGTGGAACGCATGCACCACTGCAAACACGCATTACTTTGTGACACAAGGCATCTCAATGCTTTCGGTGGAGGCAGTCAAACATATCCCAAAATTCCCCCTTCCTCCTCTCTCAGTGAGAGACTCTCTCGAAAATAGAAATGCAATCTCGAAAGACTCGGTAGTCTTGGAAGCAGATTTAGGGACGATACCCAAATGTATGGCGGAGGAGGTGGCAAATAGTCGTCTCCGCTGTGTCTAGATCAAGACACTTTTAACCCATTATTAGCAAATGTATCTCGTGGAATACACTATCTAGCATAATAGATCTCCACGTATTTCATTTCACTTCAAGCGATGCATATCGGAGAAATCCGTGTTATTAATAATACATTATAAACTAACGCCACCTCCCGGAGTTTTCTCTGGGTATATCTGGAGTGTAGCACTAACGGTGCGGAAATATGGACACTAAGGAAGGAGCACGAGAGAATATTGGAGGCATTCGAGATGCGGGTGTAAAGAATATTGGATAAGATGAAGTAGACGGAGAGGAGGAGGAACGAAGAAGTGCTGGACATGGTGGGTGAGGAGAGGCAGCTTCAAGATGATATGCAGAGGAGACAGAAGGGTTGGATGGAGCGAGTACTGAGTGGGGAGGGGATGTTGAAAACAGTGTTAGAGGGTAGAACATAGGGTAAACGAGGGAGAGGAAGAAAGAGAATAGGATTTTCAAATAGAACGAAAGGAAGTAGGTAGATTATTGTGGCTTTAAGAGGGAATCCCATAAAGGGAGGGAAGATTTACAGAATATTTCTTGAATACTCTTGTACTTGTAAACCTACCTTAATCTATGGAATACTGTAATATTAATGATAGAAGGACTAATTTGGAATTCAAGTAACCAAGGCTAATTAAAATTCTGGCATACTCTTGGAAGAGCCATACTTTTAGCCTTTCCACAGGTGCTGTTCAACTTCGTAAATTAGTGCCGAGATTATTCTATTCAAGAAAGAGGAAAAATAGATAAAAATCATCCTCAATGAAACATACGTTTATTTACGCACTTACATAGTCCTAAAAAATGCAATAAAAGGTATCACTTTGTTTTCATATCAAGTAGATACAACTCCATGCAACATATGAGGCGAAAGACGGAATGGATAAGGCAATGACCCTGGCTTATTCGAACAAAGACGAGGATCCGTGCTTTTGTACGAAAAAATGAGAAAAGTCTTCATAAAGGAATGGAAGGGGGTGCGCATTGAAAAGAAGTGACGGAATGGGGGAGGAGTTTAACACAGGGGGGATGCGCAAGAGCGGAAAAAAGGGTAGCAATGGAAGAGAAAGGATTGGAAGGGAGACGACGCACGTGAAAACAAGAGAAGAAAAAAAAGAGGGCCGTGAATAAAGCAGTCAGCGCGTAATCTGAGAATCTTGACTCAAACGACCTTCGCGACCCCATCCACCAAACAAGCATCAGTGGGAATAGGGAAAGGGGTAGGGGCACTCAAATTAACCCCCCCCCCCCCCCGCCCTCCTTCACGGGCACACGAAATACCCTGGTCCCCACGCCCTCCTCATATCCTCTTCCATTTAAGGTACCCCCACCCGAACCCTACCACCCGCTTCCATATATTACTACGCACATTTACTATGTTACGTTTGATTCCGCCCTCATCCCCTGCGCGCCGAGCACGGTCAATAGAGATAAGATACGCCTACTTCAGGGTGGTCATTATTTTTCGACTTTCTTACAAGACACCCATCATTTTATGCCAAACGGTGTAAAAAACATCTTCTGTAAAATATTATTACAATTGGATAATGAGAAGACGTGCCGCATCGCACTCAAAGTTGAGAATTTTTTGGCATTTTTGGCTGTTTTTGGGATATGAATGGCGATAAGACGGCGCTGGTATTTTTCAACTTATTTTTATAATGTAAACAACGATACACTGAAAATTTTACATGCTGCCCCTAAAATATTGCGCCTTTCCAATTTCGACCAATGGTTCCCGAGATAAGACCCCAAGAGTGAGCGCGTGCCACCCCAGGCATACACTTTGGGTGGCACGCGGGTTGCATCCGATCAATATTTATTGATCATTCTCACTTATCGTAAAATCATAAAATTTTTAGATAAACTTTAAACTTCGTCTATATAACCTTGAATGCTATATTTATCACTATTTATTGCCAAAACGGGCTAGTATTTGGGCTTAGTGATTTATTCTTCATAGGTTTTGAAATATTTAACACGAAGAAACATTAGTGTTCGAAGACTTCAAGAACTTTGCGCCGAAGACACCTTTTAAAACTTTTCTAAAAAGATTTTACATTCTACCCCACCACCAGCCTCAATAGACGCGTGGCGCGTGGTGTTAAGACACCAGCCGTTAACAAATAAAAATGATATGCTCTAATTAATTTTTTGTAGAACTTCGTTATTGTCCTTTATTCTTAGGGGAAAAACGAATACCCACACCTATCCGTCCGGCAAAACATCTATCTTAATGTATCGTTTCTGTCAGACCTGGAAATGTAGCGGGGTTCTTGTGTGATGCTGTCCGTGTCCCTCTGAAAGATTTCTATTCTCCATTGCTCAAGCAATCTAAACCTAGCCCGAGTCTCTAGCGGCTTCCAGCCTAATTCTTTTAACACTTTTTAACGCTTTATGGACGCCCGTGGCAGTTTTTGATAAAATCGCGCAGCTTTCCTTTGTATTTTATAAAGTTCAAGGAGTAAGTCTTTCTGTGCCGTATCCCCTATGCTCCCTGCACATTCAAGGTGCGGGCGGACGAGTTCGAAGAAGGGGAGAGGGGGAGAAAGATTTGTATACAAAATACGTAATGAGATCATTATAACCAGCGTTGTTACTGATGGAAAAAATTATAACCTAAACTTAATTTTACGATGTTGAAATAAAACCTCACTTAAGTATTTACAAGCACAATTTTATTCGTAAAAATATGCAGTTATACTTATAAAACGTAGAGATTGTTTTAGTGTAATGCAAAACTATGAAAAGTTCATTTGCGGTTGCATTATCCTCTCTGGTGGATAGAAGAAAATACACCTGCATCTTTCATTACGTAGTACTTGATCTTTTTCTGAGAAAAAGAAAAAATAACTTTTTCTCAGGAAAGAAGGGCTATGATAATCCGCTTTGAACCCAAGATTGCTCCCACATTGGGCCACGCGACTTCACACTTATCCTTGTATTGACGTTAATTTAGTGAACATTAAATTTTCAATAAAAAAACAACATGTAAGCAATTGTTGTCGTTGTCATCAGTCATAGATTGCATCACGAGTCACGGGACCTTCGATTGAGTCATTTCAATCTTGGTCGCATGAACAGACGCCGAGATTCGCTGTCGTTTTACGGCTATTCTGAGACTGCTTCTCCATCTCAAACCATGATGCCCCTATGATTCCGACGCACATGACCGCCTCGCTTGACTCCACCCCCAATCATCCCCCTCGCTCTGAGTCCACTCCCGCAGTGTCGGCGATGGGACCATCCCCTTCAACTCCTTCCGCACTTCCCCCATGCATTTAAAGGAACTCTCGATAATGGGGACGCCGTCGTCACCTCCAACCTCCTGCATCTATATCTCTCCCCACTCCTCACACGGGAGAACAATAATTATCCTCCTCCCCTTTCATGTATCGATATTTGCCCTAAATTCCCTAGCAGCATCAACCCCTTTTATCGATTTTCCGTTTTCCATCAATGCATTTGCGCAGCAATTAAATTTTCCTAGGTAACAAGCATTCTGGAAAGCAAAACGTTTATCGATATTTGTCCAAATTTTCCTGGCAGTATCACCCCATCTAATCAATTTTTGTTTTTCACCGATGCATTTGAGCAACACTATAATTGTGCCTGATATCAGACACGCTGGAGAGCAGAAAGTATTTCCCAAAGGATCTCGATTTTTTTCCTTTTCCATCGATGCATGTCCTTACCTTCTACGGTATATCTGAACCTTAAGCCAAGTGTAGCATTTCTTTCAAGGAGTTATAAAGGCACAGCAGAGAGCGAATATGTTTCAAATTAACCGGAACAATAAGTCGCATGAATTACCATCCGGGGAATTCTATGAATTATCCATAACTAAAGATTTATATTGAGGCCGATAAAATGGAAATTAATTCGATACAACGAAGAGTAGCTACATTCACTAAGATTTGATACTATAAGCAGAACAGCGTTTACATTTTCTGTTGAAATTAGAAATGTAAACCTAAGCTAAAACAAGAATAAATATAACTTCAAAGAATTAACCAAATCGTGTTAGACAGTTTGGATCAGGTTTAATAAAATGATACCATAGGTACCTATATTTGACAGGGTCCATCGGACTGAAGTAGAAAAATAAAAATAAAAGAAAGCAAATAAATAACGCGGAGTTAAAGGAGGATTTAACTCATCTTTTCACTCTTGGTCGAAAGGAATAACGGCGGAATTCCGAAGCCAGTACGTGAATGTTTTCTCTCACTGCAGCAAAAGCACGAAAATTCTCTAGCTTTGAGTTCTCGTCAATTTTGACTGTATAATTACCTCAAATGGTTTCCCTTTTCTACATTACTGCGAGGTTCAGGTTGTATCTTTTCTCTTCACCATTAGTTTTCATTATTTTAAATAATATTTGCACATGGCGCGGCGTCTGTTTTCATCTGTTACTGACTATACAGTTGTAAGTACTACGCAGTAACAACAACATATGAACACCCCGCGGCCAAATTATCTTCGCGATATGCGAGAAAGTCGCAGTAATGTCACCGATCAGCCTGTAGAGGAATCCATTATAGTGCCGCATTCATAGCGTTAGTAATATACCGTAAGCATCAGCAAGCAGTCTGATTTCTAATCGATATCATTTCTGAGCCTTATCTTCGCGAATAATCCCCTTTGCCCAAAAGTTCCAACACGAAAACAGAGCGATTCCATTTCGATGGTGCTAATTCGGTAGAGCTCCAAAATTCACGAGTTAACACAATTACTCCAAGGATGAAAGCGGGCGTTTATGGAAATCAGCGTGAGATAATGATCTTGCGGAGTCCGAAAGCTAAGGAGAAGGATTCGAGGCCTAATCTTGATATCCAAAGCGGTTATCGCCGTTAATTAGAAATTCTCCCCTTCGAAGTCTCCCGTCGCTTCCCGGTGCTGAGTCAGAGAAAAAAAACACAATCACTCGATTTATTTTTTTTGTTAATTAGAATTTTATCCACCTGGAGTTCTCTTAAATCGCAGATAATTAAGTTCTCGATCACTTCAAAGTGAGACCTTAGGATACCTCTCAATATTTTATCTCCAAACCCACGTTTTAGGAAGAAGAGATCAATTCCTTAGCCATTGATTGCTTTCTTGAACACACAAAATGAAAAATTGTAATTCCTTCTACCTAATAACGTGGTAACAGTATTACCATGAAAACAAAAATTCCGGTATCGGTCACGGGAGAGTGGTGGGAGAGGATTGGTAAAGTCTGCCCGCCAAACATAATGCTTAGAACTCGGAACCACGCCGGAGTAGATTGCAATAGCGAGCGGAATGGGTATTTTTGTTCGTCGACCACTACCTAATGAAAACCTTCCAATCCTATGAAAGAGTAATAGTACTACAAGATTTTGAAGAATTAAAAGGAAAAAAATCATGAGCACCCTTCATGAAGAATGTACGAGTACGAAGATACAGCATTATGAAATTAAGAACCAAAAAATATTACAAATGGATGTTAAATTTCCAGAAAGCATTGAGTAACTTCCCGACTCACAGCGTAAGAATGGACTACGGTAGCCAATAACACACAGTAGTTTCCGAGCGTACAGTTATAGTGAAACCAAATTTTTCATGTGGACAACCAATGAGAATAATATCAATTTGTTTAAGAAATTTTAAAACTGGTCTTGTATAAGTGCATTTCTGGTCATAAGTTCTTAGCAGTGCGTATATAAAAGTAGTCAAAACGGATTCTATCATGGATTTTTCTTCATACAGCAGAGAAATATAAAATCTTATCCCTCAAACTTTCCCCCAATTCCCTAACCTTATAGAACAAAAATAAGTAGGAATTGTTTAGCAATTATTGGTAGCATATTTAAATGTCATCGCGTGACTTGCAATAGTTACTCACGTGAAAAAGTTATGGCATGCAAATTGTTGACTTGTACTTTTTTCCACCACGAACCAATATCGAGGACTCCTCTCCTAATCCTGCCAACTTTCCAAGTTCAACAAGGCTATTTTGATGCAATGAGGGTTATACAACTGATTACAACAATCCCTACCCAGTAGTTTTTTTTCGACTTCCCCAAATAAAATTAGACTCCACTTCGTTCATAAGCACATTAAAATGGTATTTTAACTCAGCATCAAAATCACATATTGAATCAAAACAGGCGAAGGTATGCGATTTCTAATGCGGTGCTACTCTTATGAATATCAATTTTCGCACACCACATATGCTGTTCTACACAAGGGCGCCATCACTTGGTCATGATTGCTGGGGTCCGGGTAATAGATGCTCAACACTTGGGACTGAATACGCATTGACAAGCACAGAGCCTAAACGATGGGTCAAGGTAACAGTAAAGAGGTCGTTTGGTAAAGAGGAAATCGAAGCTTTGTTGAGGCTGATCCTAGGAGCATAATGAAAGCCACCGTGATGACAGCAATATGGAACGACATATAGAGGGTAGGAGAAAAACTACTTTCACTGAGACTTCAGTTCTCACGTAGGCGATAAACGTATTCAGAAGTCAAGAAAGACACGATACCTATAAATGATAAATACAAATCAGGACACCTTTCAGAATGGAAAGCCTATGGAATTCAGGTCCCTAACGATACTAAATAAGTATTTTATTATGACCGTTTTGGCAAGTAACGCCGTATTTTACTATGAAGACAAGTACGCACAATAATAGAATTAGTACAACGATATTCATGTACGTCTGTACTCCATTTCTTCCAAAATTATTTTGCAAAGAGTTTTGAATTGATGTGACTTTGCACGGTGCTTTACTTTCATTATTCCTTTATCATCCATCGATTTTGAACAAAAAACAGTAAAAAACAGAAACTAATTATTGTAGTATCAGCATACCGTAAATAGTGGGTATCAAGTATTTAAGATCTGTAGGTAAAATTACATTCATTCGTAACATTACGATTCAAAACAATGATGTTAACGCAGATAAATTTAAAGCCTTTTTTTGCCTCATCCACCCATATGACATCCATCTTACATCTTCGGCACCAAATTTAAAACAACTCAATGCCATTTGGTGCCATCTACTTTAAAGCCTACCCCTGAAATATGTGCTGTAACGCAACATGCGCATGCATTCATAATTTATCCTCTAAAGAGAGCAGAAGGAACATCTTCTCGTGCATGTATTCGCACTACACTCAGTGCCTGCTCCTGAACTTGTTCTCCATCTCATCCGCTTGTTTAATTTTCTAAATCGAAATGAAGATTCTCCATACAAGCGCCAACTGTTCTTTATCACAAGGAACAATATGCGATTCTGAACTGCATCGTAAAACATAAAAGCCTATAAAAATAGGCCACAAGAAGCACCGCAGAAAAAACGACCCTAAGAGGTATAAATATAAATCATACGGAACGCGTAAATTTTGAGAGGAAACCTACCCGCCGATCGTATGGTGAGAGAAGCCGGTTCCAATAACCGTAGAAATGTTAATTTTAACCGATTGTGAACATTGGAACAATTTCAGCGAAAATGGTCTTCAAAAACTCTCTAATATTAAATCACTACTAGTAATTAATCATGTCCTTTGTCCGAAAGTGATACTACTACCACAGAGTAGGGTACTACTTTGAAACTTGAGTCAAGAAGTTTTGATTTTTTCCTTTTTGGGTACTCATAAGCAAAATTCCGAAAATTATCATAATTAATTCTACCAATCACATCCAAATTTTTAATAAATATTCCACTTGAAGGAAATTTAAATTTTCATCAAAATAAAAAAACTACCGAAAAGAAGTTAAAATTAGAGTAATTAATTAATCCGCGTCGATTTCTGGGCATTATCATTTTTCCATTGGAGCGCTCTCTTTCATTGTGGAACAAAAAAAATGGCTCGAACACCAACTACTACGTTTTATGCGCAATTTAAATATGCTTAGCATCCCCATCTCATTGCAGTTATTATGGAATTCCCTTCCCTCAGAATTAATCGTTTACGCTGATTTTTATAAATACGATTAGTGATGACCTGAAAATGATTCCCAAGCAAGAATGTATTGGTTCACTGAGACGCTGGATAGAAAACTATCATCCCATACTAGTACAAACCTCACATTTCCTCCATTTTCTAGACTTTCCAGACCATTATCACACATTTATAGGCAAAAGAATACACGCATTTGACTAAATATTCTTCACTTCGGGAGAAAAATGTAATTAAAAACGGCAAAATAATAATCTTAGAAAATTGAGATAGTTAAGGTTTTTATAAATCAATTTTAGCAGATATGGAGCATTGCCTGAATGACATAATGGTAATGAGTGTTGAAATACAGAAGATATTAAGATATACATACCCATTCGAAAGTTGTCGAGGAAAAATCACTCCTTGTCTTTCATAGCGAAGATTATTTTTCAAACCTTCTTCGTTAAAATTTCTGATACATATTACGTGACCTTCCATACATAGTGATATTACAGGTTTTCCAACATTAGCCACTCAGGAATTCACAAATTAAGGCAATAAATTACCAGTATTTACACGAACAAATTAAATACTCCGGAAGCAAGCTTAGCATGAAATTTATTAATAACATAAAAAAGTAAATACTACGCATGGAAATTGAAAATAAATGCTCCAGCTTTAACGAAATCTGAAGGGGGAAAGTGACATTCAATATCGACGAAAGGAGACAAGCCATGCCTGAGGCTTCATATCGGACGCAAATAACTAACGGATGGGTTCAACGCCGCATAAAAAATTGAATATCGATGTCAATCGGTATGTCTTTGATCAAAACTCAACATCGAACCTTTATCTCGTCGATGAAATCCATTTCGCACACGCCCGAGCAAAGATGAGCCCGGAATTCTTTTTCTCTCTCCCGTCGCCTTAAAGGCGAGCGCCTGACGCTTTCCGCCACACGTTCCCATGGCTTCTTCTTCATTTACGATTCGAGAGATGGAATAACAAAACGAACGTTGGGAGAAAAAAAAAGAGGTAGGCACCGCTCTTCAAACACTCGCAGCGCCTTCTCTCCAAAGTGTCCGCTCATAATTCTTCGTCCCCGGCATAAGGTTTTTAATCATTCATTCTTTTTTTAACTGGCAGCTCTCAAACACAGTTGGCCCGCTTCCCCCGCTTTGAACGGGAGGGGGTGAGGCAAATCAATCGGGAGAAACAGGGGATCAAGGGACGGGATCCTCGCCGCTGATTTATGGACCGACCACCCTCTCTCGTAAATCGAAATGGAAAGCATTAATTTCTCTCTCTCCTCGGGCGTGTGAAAGTTGAATAAAAATAATGCACACGAAAGGGTTCGAATCATATGTGGCGGATGGAGGGATTAAACAAAATGGGGATCAGGCTAAGACCCATTCAAAGTGTTATAGGAACGTACGCATCCGAAACCCGTAAATCGCTATGGAAAGCACTAGTTTTTTTATTCTACGGCGCGTGAAAGTTAAATAAAGATAAGAGAAATAAAATACAGCTGCGAGTATTCACATCATTCGCGTCTGCTGAAATGGATGAAACCAAATGGGTATGGAGCTTATGACCAATCAGCGTATAAACGAATGCATCCAAAGCAAATCTGAAACTGTGGTATTTCATGCATACGATGGGGTGAAATAATCACAAAATTGTTTCACTTTAATACGAAGGATGGTAAGTGCATGAATCAAATTTCACTCTCCGATAATGTTTGTGGAGCAAATAGCAGTGCAAACTATGAGACATTATCTGAAATATTTCTCAAAAGTTTGGATAGAATTAAGAATTAAATTGAGCACATAACTGTGAGGATTAGAATTAGGGTAATCCCTAACACTTCCACAACTTTATATTCATATTTTTATTTCACCATTTTTTAATTTAATCATCCATTTACTAAATCAACCCAAAGGTTAGTTTACATTGGAGATGGTCGAGCTCGCCTCGAACTAAGCCATGTAAAGGTTAGTACAATGCACGCATTTCGGGAAGGAGATGATGATATCTAGACTACCGAGGAGCTTTCAATGGGGGTGTCCGCTTCACCCATGAATCGAACCCGTGACCCTTATTGGACCAAAATGAGCAAACAAGCGCTCTACCCTCCAGGCTACCGCCAACAATTAATCTTTGAGCTTAATAAAACGAAAGCTTAGAGCGAGTAGATTTTGAGATTAATTGCTTAAAACAATTGTAATAGCATTTTCGTCTAACTTAAATCATTAAACGTCCTTAAAAATCCAGAGTAATAAATAAAATGTCGAAAAGGCTGGATATCCAAGAAACATTTTTCGAGTTGACTTCATATTGCATCCAAAAATTGTTTGCGTTGCCATAACTCAGTAACTACGGAGTTGCGAACACGTGCTTATGGGATAAAAAATGCTCAAAACTATCTCCCCTACCAGCACCTAAAGAACTATATACATAGCATATCCCTCCTAATAAATACAACTATTAGGCACCAAGAGGGCATTTTCGTCATATTTTTAAAATTTTATTTTTCACCGGCTTTTCCCTCGGCATATAACAATACGAATTTCGACTTTCATACTTTAGAGGACTTGGAATAGCATACAAACGTAGAGGAAATCACAGTGTCTATTAGTCAAGTGACGCCATTGCATTAGGGGGGAAATGTTTTTGACCCATATTACTTCTTATTCCGCAGATAGATCTAAAGAACACGAATAGGATTGAAATGGTGAGAGGAGAGGGATAATTTGGATGGAAAAAGAAAGGGGTGTCCGAAAAACTCATATCGGAGTCTTCCACGTCCTCGCATCACCGTCTCAAGAGGCTGTAGCGGTTTGCCTGAACTTGGCAACGCATTTCATCTTCCTATCAAATCGAGCTAAGATTTCAATGGAAGTGACAATCGCTGAGACTAATACAGGCAGCTCTATTCGCTCCATATCTTGAAAAAGATGCGAAGAATATGGAGCGGTAATATTTTCTTTCCCAAGATATCTCGTATTTCCAAGAAATCCTAGGGGTGACGTAAGCTTGTATCCGAGGGATGCTTCGGCTGGATTTGATTGAAAAGATAGTCTCCCTTGATATGTTTGGACACAACCAGAGGATCGTCTGTTTCCCACATCTTCTCATACCCATAGACAAAAAATATTCTTTATTTCCCGTTTATATTCCCTGGCTCATCCAAGAAAATATAAATTTTATCTATCCATACCAGAACTAGTATCCGGAGAAAATGTCGCTGAAGGAATTTGAATGGAAAAACGTATGGTTTTCAATTCTCAGAAAATCCATTCAAGCAAAATCAAAGACGAAGTGAATAATTTCACAAACACGTAAAACATCTTAAGAGGCCAGACGAGGCCTTTCTACACGATTAATTAGGCTTTGTGAAGAAAACTAGAGGTACAGTTAGACTGGCGGGATTAATATTTTCTGAATTAATTCTACGGCACTAAGGCTTAATGATCAATTTTCCCGCGATTAATAGGATAAGATAACAGCAAAAATTGAAATTTTAATCGAGGCCGTCCATCGGGTTATTAAAGAATTTCGTCGATATGTTAGCCTATTTCTACGAATGTATTATTAATCCAATTCAAAAATAGCGAATAAAGGTCAGTGATAGCTAATAAAAAGATTACTCTTCGCAAAATTTTCAGAGTTTAATGAACCCCGTCATCAGTGCTAAAAAGGAAAAATGCAGAGGGTGCAAAAAGCGGGAATTCGGCAGAGGAATACTGAATTTTTCATATTTATTCGCAACAGTGAAAATATTACAAAATAAGGCAGGCTAGAATTAAATTAGGGCGTGTACTCTATCCTAAATGTAACAGAGCCTCGCCCCTTTCGCGTGTACGTATTTTCAACTGCATCGTGACCATATTTCATACCGAACAAAAAAAAACCCTTATAGCAGTGGTGGGCAACTTCAACAAGCTATTCATCTACTTTTTTCGCAAATAAGTCCATCGGCGCCAAAGAGAGGATTTTTAGACGAGAAAAACTGACAGGACTTCGGTTTTGAACAGAGCAATAGCGACTTATTTAAATAAAAGGCAGCCAAAAGGAGCAACTGAATCATTTTTAATCATAAAAGGAATGCATGTAGCACCAAGTCTGATCCAATCATCCAATGTTGGCCACCACAGTCAATTCGGAGAATTCTATTTTTTTTCCTGAATTGAATAAGCTTTAGGAATAAAAAGAAGTATAATGCTACATATGGAGCATGTTTCTCTACTGGGGCGAGATTTGGACGCCGAAAAGTGCAGAGATATCAAGAATGGAAGCATTCGAAATGTGGTGCTACCGCAGAATGATGAATATAAAATGGATCGTCCGAGTAAGTAATTAGGAAATGCTAAGAAGATAGGATGAAAAGAGTCAAAAATAGAAGCGTTCTAAAAACCTTTAGGAGAAGATGGGATAAAAGAACATAGTTGTGTAGCATTATGGCCCGATGAAAGCAATCGTAGAAGGACAGGTGGAAGGGAAGAAGGGCAAGGAACGGTCCCGAATGAGTT
The DNA here is from genome assembly GCF_921293095.1 of Ischnura elegans. Classification (NCBI taxonomy): domain Eukaryota; kingdom Metazoa; phylum Arthropoda; class Insecta; order Odonata; family Coenagrionidae; genus Ischnura; species Ischnura elegans. The sequence goes on along the minus strand of NC_060249.1, from coordinate 114,453,033 downwards.
ACATCGGTCAGCTTATAAAGGATGTAAAAGAGAAGCAATTCGTCGCTGTGAAAAGGATAGCGGATAGGAGAGAGGAATGGAGAGCTGCGTCAAACTAATCTTAGGATTGTTGACTTATGATGATGCTGAGGATACATGAGAAATCTATGCAACTTAAGATGAGGACTACGGAATGAGGCGCTAAGAAATTGTTTACTTTTTTCAGTTTCGAGAGAGATGCGTCTTTAATCCTAGCCGAACAAGAAAGAAGCATTTCTAACTGGAGTAAAAATAAAACAGTGTTAGGTCAAAACCATCCTCCCATGACACTAGGTTCGAATTTTTTCGTCGTATTTGTAACTTTGAGGATGACTCTGCGGATGAGTTGTGTTGCAGCTTAAGTGATGGAGAGCACCATAAGTGCATTCAGGAGTTTTCCGCCAATGGACGTCGCCGAGTGTTTTCCACGCCCAATGCATCATCACACCCCGAATGTTCTCTTTCCCAAGAGAGGTTCCCTTGTAATAAGCGCGGTGATTCATGGTGTCGCTGGAGAGCGCACAGCAAAAAATCCTGAAAGCTTCAAAGTTCGTTCAACTATTCAGCATGGGAATTTATGGCTCCGATCTAGATTCTGTTTCGTTCTGGACCTGAATATCTTTTTCGGATTGCCGCGGAGGGACGGAAGGAAATATGTAATACTAATTTTTTGCCGAAGAATGATCGCAGGCTTTCCCGGCGTATCGAATCGTGGAAGGTTATTCGGGCATTCTACCGGGTCAGGTTCTCCAACTCCATCTCGGCCATCGTCATCGGCATCATGCCCTGATGACGATGGACAACTCGTTCTTCGAAACGTCGGCCGAGATGGAGTTGGAGAACCTGACCCGGTGGAATGCCCGAATAACCTTCCACGATTCGATACGCCGGGAAAGCCTACGATCACTCTTCACATACCTCTACAGCGAGGAGACTCACAGAAGCATCATGCCCTGATGACGATGGACAACTCGTTCGTCGAAACGTCGGCCGAGATGGAGTTGGAGAACCTGACCCGGTGGAATGCCCGAATTATATTCCACAGAACTTTTTTGCCCTTTGAACGCCCTTTTTTGGTAGGAAAAGTTCTCGGGTTTCCCACCGGGTGAATGGGTTGATTTTTTCCGAGCCGAAACTTTCGACCAGTGATGGGAAATTTTAGTAAAAAATTCAATCGGGCTCAATCAAAATTACACCATCAAATTTGTAATTAGATACAATAAAAATTCGATACCTCCACTGCATAAACGCTCAACAATCGCCCACCGAATAGAATCCGCTCATCTAGTACTATAAGGGCTATCTAGATGAGCGGATTTGTATCGGTGGGCCATTGTTGAGCGTTTATGTAGTGGAGGTATCGAATTACTCTGAAAAATTAGTAAGTAGAGTTACAATTACTTTTGATTTTGCTCCTGTTCATGATGCAATTGCGGCCTTTGTTTCCTCAAACAGGGATTAGTTCTTACATGTAAACCAGAATTTTAATTATTTTTTAACTGATCATTTTAACTTTTTTTAATTTAAAGTTTTTAACTATCCCAACATTCCGGTTTCTACACACCGAATCCTTCGAGACACCTTTCGAATGGCAATTGACTAGCCGAAAGCTAGTTATATACCAATATGTGGAAATTCACAAACGTTTTTGAGTTACAATGGTCTATTTTCCAATATAAACCGACATTCTTCACAACTTTTGCTGCGTAAATTCATTTCTTTAGAGAGAGGAAATAACTAGAATTGCATCACTCAACGCAGGTACTCGAGCAGAATCAGAAGTGCATCCTGCATTTGGTGAGAGTGTATTCATGGAGCGAAAAAAATATATTGTGCCGGAGAGACGGTGCTCAACAAGGAAGACAAGCGAGATGGAACCTCACTCGTATTTCGCATGCAACAATCGTAATTGCGCCTTTCATCATTTCGCAGAGGGAGGGGGGGTGGAGATAGTTTGCTTGAGGTCAGCGGCCGGACGTTTTGGAGCCAAGGAATTGGATGAGCAAATGAGTGGGACCACCACGAGGCGGGAGGAAGAACAGGCGAGCGATTCAGCGACGAGATGGAATGGAGCGAACCAAACGACGACCATTAAGGGCGTTTCTCTTCCGCGGAGAGGACTTCAATGACGCGAGGGAACGAGGTGGAAAGGGACGGACATTGAGATGCCGTCTCCGAGATATGGACCGAGGACTTATTATTCGGAAATTAAGTCGCAAATAAAAAAAAGTAATACTTATCTCACGCCCAGAATACAGATATTCCACATATGAACAGTTCCAAGAACAAATATAGCGAGCCCCGTGCAATTTTTTCCAATGAGAACAGGAAGTGGCCATAAAATTACTCCACGCGGCGCTTAGTAAGATTTAAATTGAACTCTGGTCAATGAATCAAATAGATTCATAATCAACATTTTTAACAAGGAACTTTTTCAAAAGATTCAAGATTTTAGGCTAATTTGTACCAAACCTCCTATTAATTTTACCATGAACTTGAAATGTTTAAGAAAAGAAGCCACTAACGGCATCAGACGATGAAAATTGTTTCATAAATCCATGCTGAACACTTCTCTTTCAATACTATAAGAAATTAGTTTAAGTATACCGGGACGAGCCACGGTGATAACTTCACGGGAGCCAACCGCAATGCACAAATTGTGCGAAAAATCCACAGAGAAAAAATCACCCGATCACCCGCCTAATAATCTCGGTCAAGGCAGGTGAATTTTTTCTCTGTGGATTTTTTGTACTCAATTTCGCAAAAAAAAAACAGAAAAATCAACCGCCCAATCATCCTAATCATCCCGGTCAAGGCGGGTGATTTTTTCTCAGTGGATTTTTCACACTGTTAGTAATGTTTACCAACTTATTGTAAGCAAAAGGCATTTTACACAATAGTCATGATGTTTTTTCCATATATTTCCATAAGGATAACGGGAGCACACCGAGAATAGTGAATCACCAGACATAAAAAACGCAGTACGTCGACCAAGAAAGTATTCACTTGAGAAACATAATGGATGGAAGTATTTTATGCAAGTAAAGAGGAAAGAAATAAGTATTTGAGACGAGTCAGGGATGAAACAAGGAAGAAAAATCAGTGTGAAGTAGAGGAAATGGGATGAGCTAGAGAGAAAGGTAAGGCTGCGGTAAACCATTTCATTATGTACTATCAGTAGAGGTATCCCTATTTCTTTCACTCGGTTAGTACAGAAACAGCTATGACCGGACACGTAGACTTCAGTCGAAAGTGTGAAGATAACTGCATACACTCCAGATGTGCAAGATAAGACGAAAATGGAGGCGAAAAAAATTACATGAAAACGCTATGAATCGGTTGAGGAGGTGAAGCTTTGATAAACTTCTTAAAGGATTTAAACTCACGATCGTCGGAGGTCCTCAGTTCCTTGTTTTACCCTGGAAGTCTCTACTTCGCCATGTAAGTAGAGGAAAAATCGAACATTCAATCTAATCAACTTCGGAGGTGGCGGGGTGAAGACCTCGACTTTCGAACTGAACGTCACGGGTTTGAGTCCCTCTTTGGTATGTTGCACCTATCCCGAGAAGGTTTCCCCTATCCTGGAAATGGGTGTGTTTTTGCTCGTTCTAAGATGTTGATTGTAAAATTCTCCCTCTATAGGGTCCTTAAATGCGCTTGTTTTTCATCGGAGAAGATAAATTTAAAAAAATTGGCGCAAGACATTTTATAATTACTCCTAATGCTGTCTCTATTAGTTATTAAATGTTGCAGAAAAACCTGTAGAATATATCATTCAGTTATTCACCCTTCTTCTCACAAATCTCCCACAACATCAGAGCTGGATATGTGGACATAATGCATTCTCAAAATGAGCCTCTTTCACAATTTTTAATCACTGGGTAAAGAGCACTTAAAACCCCTCAAAACATTCTCCAGGTGAATTACATGATTAATACATTCATAAATTAAAATATCGCGGTATTAGCGCCGAATTTTCTCAGAGAATCGGTTCGTAATAAATCATGAGATTCTTTCAATATTCATGCTACCTCAATCCATAAGGTAATCAGACAAAACTATTGATCCTTTCATAGTTGAATGGTCAGAAGTGCGTACCATGATCGCTTCCCAAGAGTCACTCGAGCGCAAGAGTTTGTTCTTCCGAGCCGCAGCCGTGCAAAACAGTAAATTTCCTTCACGTATTTTTTTTTTTTACGGCAAGGTCCACTGATCCGAAAGAATTTTTCACTGCCGACCGATCAAGGGAGGTCCGTAACGCAAAGGAAGAGGAGGATTTGTGGCTGGATTTTCACGAAAAGAGTTCGGTGCGTTCCACCGCTGCAGCTATGAACGTGGGTTCGCTTTCAAGTTGATTTGGGGAATATTTCCGAAAGCCAAACCACACCGAAAGGCCAAAATAATATGTACCATACTTTTTAGTTCGCATTTCTATGAGGGCAAACTGAATGACCAATCATGCGAATAAATCGAAGATTGATTTTTAAGTAAAAAAGGTTAGATAAAACAATAGAGATGGCTCCTTATATTGTTAATGGTATTCCATCAATGGGGTAGCAGTGATCCGCACGCAAGCGAAATTGTGTGAGCTGAGGGCTTGATATCCAAGAAAACATGCAGCGGAGATCAAACAGTCCAGGAGTTGAAGTAAAAACGTCCTGGACCCGTGAAAGAAAATGAACTGATGTAAGATATGATCGAAACTATGTAAGATTGTAGGTTTTCCCGTCGTAAAAGGAGCAGAAAGGATTATAGGGTTCTCCAACAGGTCATTGACAGCCTGTCTCCCAGCGTTTCGAGGAACAACTTCTTTTGGGGTCTTCGAAAATGAAAATCCCCTGGGCACAGAGTAGATACATACAGAGGGGACATTAGGTGGCTGTACCATAGGTTTCTCTATAATGAAAAATGCGCACGGCGGCCATATTGAAAATAAGTAAAATTATGCTGTAAATTCAAACCAAATAGTGCTAACGACTTACCCTCCACCGAAAAAAGAGGGTTTAAAATTCAAATTAGCCTAATTATTTCTTTACTAATAAAGGTAGAGCAAGGAACGCCAAATCGCACGCACAAATCCGGCAGTTATTATGTAAATAACTGAGCCTTGTTTTCTAAATCCGACCGACGACATCGAATCACCCATTCCTTGGACCTGCACCAACACCACAAGTTCTCATTAAACTTTTTCGACAATTTAATTTCGCATGCAAAATAATACTCGAATATAAGTTTAGTTTCTTCGATTAGCAATGTTACTCAGAAGAAATATGAAATAAGTTACCTCACAGGGTCTTTAGTGAAACTGAAGAAAATCAACTTTGCTTCCGTCATGCCCGCATTGTTTTTGCAGTTAATGGCTGAACATCAAGCAAAACCTTTTCTTCTCGTCTTATTTTCCACTTCCTTCATTTTCCACGTTTCTTTAAAACACTACCACCCTACGTGAAAGCATTGAAGAGTGGAGGAATAAAAAAAAATTTGTGAGACAACACTCCACACCAAGCGCGAATAATAGCAACGATAGCAACCAAATAGTAACTCAAGCCACGTTTCCTTATTTAGAACATGGTGAAATGCGCAATGAGCTGATTACCGCCTTCAGCCGTTTTGTCCTCTCTGTATATCCTTACTCTGTGCCCTGGGGATGAAGAACAAGTCGCTCTTCGAAATGTCTGGCGAAATGCAGCCAATTACCCGGTGGAGATCCTGTGAATCCTTTATACACATACTAACTGCATAACTAACTGCAAAAAATATGCTATAAAATACTGGATAGAAGTGGATCGCAATGCACTCACCGCCACGCTGCAGACATTTTAGAAAACCCGATTAAAATGGAACCGAAGTGACAACAGAAACCATTAGTCACCATGGTGACGATGCTAAAAGAGCCAATCGTCTCAATTCATGTCCCCCTTCCTATTTTTCCCCCTCCTCCTATCACATGCGAGCCTTTATCCCACTTGACACATCACTTCCGCTTCGTCCGGTGTCCACGTCCACACACACAAAAAGGCCACGGGGTCAAACCCCTTCATAAAACCCCACTCCTCTACATCCCATCTTCCGAGTAAATCACTCAGGTCGCACCACTTTGGAGCCGCGTGACGTGACCGTCATCGCGTATTTTTCGCAATCATCGCCTTTTAAACGGAATCAAAAGCTTTTAGGACTACAACAATGAGGACAAAAACAGTAGATGAGAGGGGGAGCACAGAAAGCACCTTAAAAAATTGAACACGGTTACCATTCGACAGGCGACATTTACACATAAAAAACGATAGCTGGTTCCTCAAATCCACACCGGGAGCTAAAATATCTTTCAAATCTCCGAGGAAAAGTTTTCAGGTGCAACGAAAATACCGCATGTTGATTTATGAGCATTTTCATTCATATATATTATAAAATTCACCAGATAATTTATGTATCAACAAATATTTTCAATCATTACCGTATCTTATTCGTTACAAAGTTGTGTCGACTGCAAAAACCTCGGCCGGTACCTTAAACTGCGCTGGAATGTTACATATCGAGTATTTGCCTTATGTAACACCACAATGAGAATAAAAATACAACTGAACCAATATAATAAGCTACAAAGCAGTAAATAACTTGCACTAGGAGTCATAAAGGGACTGGGTTATAGATTTCGAGGCAGTTAAATTGCGATCTTCATCATACAATTCACATCCCTTTCCTGTTTAGGTACTATGAATTGAAAACTTGACGAGATGCTTCACAAACAACAAGACGGGAGCTTTAGGCAAGTCAAACAAGCGATGCCCCGTCTCCCCAGGGTCATCGTGACTTAACTCCGAACATCTTGAAGGGTGGTCACACGTAAGAGTATGGAGATGAGGAGGGTCTTCTGCTTCCTCGGGCACAAAAGATCGAGGGATGGCTGAGAAGCGACCCCTTTACATCCGGGAAACCCTGAAAGTAAAGCGACCCTTCCTCCCCTGCTTATCTCCGCTCTCAAAAGGGCGATGAAGCAATCTGGGTCACCA